>NC_091095.1:10295833-10968750 GCF_024713975.1 Paralichthys olivaceus | reverse complement strand
ATCCTATTGTTATTACATAACCACAACCCATAAGACCAGAAGTTTTTCTGTTGAAGTAGCTGGATTTCTTCTGTTTGCAAAGTCTAACAGGGCATGCCTGTTCTCTGAAGGCCTCAGCTTCTGAGCAACCGTAATCCAGAAATGGCTCATATCACGCAGGAGCAGATGCTGCAGGTCGAGACTCAGTGCTCGACCCCAGCACCTCTGTCGACTCTCAGAGCCAAATATATAACGTCTCTTCTATCAAAAGGAAACTGAGCCTTCTTCAGATCTTTGCTTAAATGATGTGCTTGACTTAATGAAAGTATTACCTTTTGCATGTGACATACTTCAATTTGTACATTAAATAAATCCTGCATATATACTGTATATGGCTCAAAGACCAAAAGAAAAGGCTCTGAAGGGTAAAAAAATAAAAAGTCTCACAGCCACTGACTAGGCCACCTATTTATGTGTCATAGTAATTATAGAGTGCAGACCGCAATGACAAATGAAAGCTTATAGGTTTATTGCCAAGGTGATGGAGAGATGGAGGTGTTGGCACGTTGCTACATCATCCTTCCTCATCCAGGAGGTGTGTTGAGAGATGATAATGTGGACACCCTGTTTGTAGGTGTATCCATTTGGGTCTCTGTGTGAAATCTACTTGTTAGTTTATTTTGTGTGTGTAGACTGGAACAGTTATTGCCCACTTCAAATATTTATGAGAGGTTGTTCCCTCATATTTATATTCCTGAGGCTCTGTTCACTCTGCAAAGGTGAGAGGGAGAGGAGGAACTGGGAAGAGCATGAGGACAGAAAACAGATAGAAGAGGAATAAACTAGGATGTTAAGAGAATGAAAACACACAGATATGAAGGCAGATGGAGACAGATGCAGAATAAATCTCAGCAAACTCAGCATCTTTGAATTTCCATAACATCCAGAATGGCTGAATATTCAAATCTAAATATGTAAAACAGAAGAGCTTTAAGGGCGTTTCTAAAAAACATAAATATCTCTGAAAACAGACTCAACTTTATGATGACTTTGCATTGTTTCTATCATACAGTATATGACAAAAAAGAAGAGAAAGGTAGATTTAACTTGCTAAATTGGGTCGTGGAAGATGATTTAATCCTTGGCCCCTTCAGTCTCTAATCTGAAGTGTCATTGGGCAAGATACTGAACCCCCTGACAGCTGTTTACAGTGTATGAATGTTGTGTGATAGAAGTGAAGTAAAAGCACTGAATGTGTGAACTGATGAAAGCCAATTGTACTGTAAATTCTTTGGGTGGTTAGGACTGGAAAAGTACAATATACTTGCAATCCATTTAGCATTTAACATTAAGTTAGATAGATTTTTATTTCCCACTGATATTTACTATCTCTTGGAAAACAACGCGTGTGGCGCATTTACAACAGAACCATTCATACTCACACTGGCCATCGGGCATATCGGGGATAAATCTGAGTAGGCGGTCAACGGAAGGAAACTGAAACATTGAAGTCCTAGGTTGGTTTACATGTTGGATTTTCTGGCCTGTAACTTCAGTGTTTTTGTTCACTGCCACTACTCCCAGGATCACAAGCTGTTTTCAGGACAGGTGAACACAATGGAGTAAGTCACAGCTAAAAAGCCAGTTTGAAAGAGCTTCAAGGACAGGGAAAGTTTCCACCATACGTTTAAAAAAATACTGCAGTTGCCATTTACAGTGACTGTAGAAATAATTTCAGTTCATTCTAATTCTTTTTATTTTTTGGAATCTTTGAATATTACATTTCTGTCTGGCAACAGTGCTTCTTATTTTGTCAGTGGTGAAAAAAGGAAGCGTGTCCTGGACCGCATTCTCAGTTTGGCGTTCGGCTGTGTTTTTCTCAGGAATGCTTGGCTGTGGTGTTAGTTACATCATAAAACAAGAAACCCACTGTGAGGGATTTAACACTGTGATGGCCCAGTTCTTTGGAAAAAATGAAGCAAAAGTTAGAGATTAATCAATCAACACAGCATCTGCACTCTAATCTGCACTGGCAACCTGCACCCAGGACCGTCCTCCATTAACACACAAACCACTGGACACTAATGGGTTCATGCGCACACAGACACACACACACACACACACACACACACACATACACACACACACACTAAAACTCCAACAGAAAGTGAATTAAACTGCACTCAATATATTATTACCTGAAGCTTTAAACCAGGGATAGAGAGAGACTATGGGAGGGAAAAAACACAAAGTTAGTGACATGTATTAAATAAATAGATAAATAAATGTGGGGGCAGAGAGACAGAGAGAAGGGGAGAAGTGCTCAGTGCATGATGGGAATTCCCCCAGCAGTCTAGACCTATAGAAACATAACTAAGGGATGGTTCAGGACTCACCTGAACCAGACCAAACTATAGGCTTTATCAAAAAGGAATGTTTAAGTCTAACCTTGAATGTATAGATGGTGCCTGCCTCCTGAACCCAGAGTGGGAGCTGGTTCTACAGGAGAGGAGCCTGGTAGCTGAAGGCTCTACCTGCCTTCTAACCACAAGAGAGCATTTATTTTGGGAGCAAAGTGATCTATTAGGACAATACGGTGTTATGAGCTTGTTGATATATGAAGGGGCTTGATTGTTAAGGTCTTTGTATGTGAGGAGCAGGATCTTGAACTCTATTCTGAATTGTACAGGGAGCCAATGCAGAGAAACTAAGAGAATGCAACCAGATTTAGCAGATTCCTCTTATTGTTTTCACAAACACAAACACAGATGAGACAGGCTTGTTAGAAAGAAGGTCCTCTGTGTGGCTTCAGCAAAGTCCTTTGAAAGTCACAGAGAAGCCTCTCAGTGGGAGGAAATTATGCTGCAATCTGTGGTTCAAGGACACGGGGGGTTCAGCACTCCACCGTGTAGTTGGTTGGACATATTTCTGTAAGCGTTCTGCAGGGACCACATTACCATGTCTAATTATTGTCTCAGCTGCCCATTGTTAGCAAGCTAATGAATCTGTATGTACACAAAGCTTAATTATGCAGGACACACAATGACAACCTCCAGCTAGTCATAATGGGGAGTCATCAATGGGGCCCTAAAAGCAACACTTTCCCACAGATATGAAGAAAGGTCATATAACCATCCTTGAAAGATATTACAGAGAATCTGCTCATCTTTTCATACAATAATGAGCCTCAACACACAAAGCAAAAAAAAATTCACATATACAAACAAGTTGCAAAACTCTGCCCTGGTTGTGACCTTGTCTGTCTCCGACTGCATGCTGTAAAGGAAACCTGAATAGTTTATATGATAAAAAATGCAACAGGTAATTACTGATGAAATTTGATACACATTCAGAAACAACAGCAGTAACCAGAGGAAGAGCACAGCCTGTACTTCTGTTTCTTCCTCTCAATCTGTCTTCTCAAGAAAAATCACGACGTCATCAGAATTTTTGGCTGCACTCGTCATGAGGAAGCACAAAGCTTCAGCGGACCTTGATAATGTATCACCAGATGATCCCTGATGCATGGATTAGTCTCTGATGTGTTTTAAGAGAATAACAAATTTTCCAAGCTGTTGCATCACACTCAAAAAGACTGCACGGTTATTGTGTAATACTCTGCCTAAATCAACCTTCTGACAGTGTTATCACCACTCCCTTGTCTCTGAATACAAAATGACTCCCCAGTGGAGACATTTCAAGGATTTTGCCTCCTTGGCAGAGCAGTAACTATTGTCTGCCAAGTCAAAACATCTGGGTTATAAAAATACTCTTTCTTTATGTCACCGTAGTCTTGTTTGGACTACAAGTCTCACTTCAAACAGGGTTATTTAGAACCACAGCCATGGTTCAAAATTATCATCCATCAGTCGCCAAATGTGCAAGAAGGCTGGTTCCTCTTCTGCCTCTGATTGGATCTCTGTGTCTGAAATTATTTGTCTAAACCTGTCTGACCATGGCACAACATTCCTGCTGTGAACATGTTGTGTAAAGGAGAGTTCATGTTTTACAGACAGGAAAGTTGTCAGACTTTTCTTTCACAAAAAAAAAGGAGTAGCTACAGAGTCAGTGGGTAGAGCCCAATTGATCAATCAAGAGGATACTGATATTAGGCAGTAAATCAATACTTCGATACATATGTCTGAAAAATGGCCAATTAGTGCAAAGAAGTCACTGTCAAACCTTTATGACAAAGAAATATAATAGAGGCTTGATATTTTACAGTTTAACCATAAACTGTATTCTAAATAACTATAAATAAATACAACACAAATACAATCAAATATATAGAACTTGACTTGAAAAATAAACTTAAATTAGAAAAATGTATGCATTGTTCTATAAGGTAAAGGTTTTTATATCTGCTCAAATCTGGTGCAAACATGCAGATATGTCTGTGAAAGGCCAATTTCCCCCAATTTTATCGACTTACTGATAAATCAGTCGGACTGTTTCACCCTGACCCTTTCTCCAGGAGTCAAGGATGTAGTGAATACTTTTACCCAGACATGTGCCAGGTTAAATCACTATCACTAAGAGAGCTTGTGTTTGGGGCTGTGACAACTTCAAGGTGGCATTAAAGAGATGATCCTGTCTTGTTTGTTGACAGTCTGCATCCTCAGCCAGTTCCCACTCCCTTCTCTCTCTCTATCTCTCTCACTCTCTGCTGTCTGGCAGAAAAGTGCCATAAAACAAGCTTAATGTCCAGCGGGAGATAGAGGTGAGCTAACTATATCACAAGGTGCAGCTAGGGCTAAAATTTAATGCATCCCTGAATGGGCCGTGGATGCTTCCTGGCTGTGTCCTGCTGCACGCAATGTGCCTGTGACTCAGCTTTCATGAATACTGCATGATGTGGCGATGAAAGAAAGACCCAGTAAATCCTTGAGGAGACACAATTACTAAAGCAAGATGTTTTCTTTCTGTAATCAGCCGTGTGAGAGTGCTGTGTTCTGTGTAACCTTTGAAGAGAATTCATGCATCTCAATAGGTGTTAATGAAAGTCACCAGAAAACCAATTAGTGCAGAGCACAGTGGCAAAATAGGGTACAATAATAAATGGTGAAAATAAGTTAAGTTGCATGGCACAGTGGTACAGTGGTTAGCAGTTCTATATGTCAGCCCTGCGATACACTGGCGATCTGTCCAGGGTGTACCTCGCTTCTCGACCAACGTCAGCTGGGATGGGCTCCGGTCCTCCCTGTGACCCTCAAAGTATAAGCAGTAAAGACAATGAATGGATGGACGAATGGAAGGAAGGAAGTTTAGGCTCCCACAAGTTTAAACCAAGTCACATAAATCATTCTCACATCTGACATTTTGAATTGTCAAATACATGTGTAAATAATATAATGTCTCTATTTCCATTTCTCTGCTTCAGGCCTCAGTTGTTGCTGTCGCCAGTGTTTCCATCATTACAACTGATGGTGACAACCAAGAAGGAGCAAGTGTGTGACCACAGCGAAACAGATTTCAAACATTAATTACTCACACACACTGCTTTCTCAGAAATCATTGCTGATTTAAAAAACTGACCTGATACCTCAAAGCAACATCGAGCTTTGAATAAAGTTACATACAACATTTATGTGTCATAGATGCTTAAAGCTTCCAAGACTTTGATATCTAATATCCACATTAATCACAAGCATGTGTACAACCAGCAGGGAGTCTTCATGTGAAACTGAAATATGGGTTTACATCATTTACAGAACTGAAAACATTATGAATTAATTGAACACAGAAAAAAATGTTTCAGTGGAAGTTTTTCTACATATTTCAAGCTCACAGCTGCGACCACTGGAGACATTCTGTTATTGAAAGTGAACAGTATCACTGGTTTATGAATAACTCCAGAGAATGTCTGCATTTCATAAAGCATTTCTGAAAAAAAAACTCTGAAACACACTGGAAATCTTTCCTGTGTATAGTATAGATAGAACCTTCCACAACTGCACAAATACACAGAATAAATGATAAAAATTTGTAAATTGGTAAATAAAATGCCTTTAAGTATTTATACATAGGAAAATGTCAGATGGAGATGAAATTATTAATCTTGAGGTAAAACAAGGTTATAGTGTGTTTCCCAATCATCATTGTTATGTAATGACTCAGTGAGCAGTGACCATATTATTTATACCCATTAATGTTAAAATGCTCTTCACCCTTCCCTCATCTGTACATCCAGAATAAGGTGATTAATATTTAGAAGATGTTTGCATCTACACTATGTCTGTGTAGTGTGGTAATCTTACTTACAGTTTTGTAACTGAGGCAGAGGCTTAATACCTGCTGTGAGGTAGTCTGGACAAATTGCTGTGTGTTTACGAGAGATTAACATAATTTACTTGTATTCACACTGGAATGTTTGGAGCAAAAACTACTTCTGCTTCACACTGTATGAAGTTGTGGTTAAATCAGTGAAGCACAGTTCTGTTTTCAGAGAAAAAGAAGCTGCAGACATGATGTTGTCTCAGATCTCTCATCTGTCAACAAATACCCAGGCTCTTTAATAAATCATTATCTCATTGCTGCTACATTTGATCCTCACTTAATCTGAGGATGTACTGTAGTTCTCTTAATGTTGGGTACTTAGCTAAATTAATTGGCTAACAAAGCAGCCTTGTCAAATGGCTCCACTACAAGCAAGAAGTTGCAGAGTTACTGTGTGTTTTCTGAATGTTGGAGCGTAAGAGTGTTCACTAGAAGAAAAATTAGATTTTGTTATTGTGTCAAATCGGGCAAGAAACTTCGTCATTGCAAACCAGATAACGACAGTGTGTAGCCCGAGGAAAAATAACATATTTAATAATGACCTCTTTATGTTAAGTGTATTGCAAATTATTTTTTCTGCAATATATACAATATACTGTATATTTGTTTTCTGTTATAGATGGAAGTTAAGTACTGTGATGGTATGTTGACTGAAGTGCGTGTGTGGCTCCATGATGATGTCACCTTTTCCTCTTATCAATTAGGTCAGAATATTATGCATCTTATTTTCCATGCCTGCTGTCTTTTTTCCCACAGAGGCTTTTTAAACACTTGTCTGTGGCCTGACTGCAGCAAAATATTCATCGGTCAGACCTAATTACACAGTCTGAAGTGACCCAACAGCTGTGGCATTCTGACAGGATATTCATGTGCAGTGTAAGGATACAGGGCCTATAATGTTGTCTGGCTCAATCCTGAAACAGCCGCATTAATAATTTTGCAGCATTGGGCTGTCGCTTCAAAATGAATGTAGCTGAAACCCTGTACTTATTTAAATTCTGTTGAGTTTGCACCTCTAAGTGAAGACAACTTCACTCAACTATCCCACTTAAGAGGTTATCGGCGCCCTGTGGTAATAGTATCTTTATCATTCAGTAGCTAAATTTCCTCACGGCTGAAATGCAAATGAACTGCTGGTGTGTGAAATCATCCTCCTTCAAAATGATTATACAAGCCACTAGGTGGGTCAAATCGAAACGGGCAGCATCAGGGCTCCTCTAGCAATCCACTTGAACTATTTCCACCTTAATAAGGTTCATCTTGTGGCTGTAGCTCTCTGAGGAGGGTAGACAGGTAGCCTGGCTCTGACTGATAGAGCTTCTTATCCTTGCAGGGTGACTTCACTTTCATGTTATTATCTCTCTCGAGAAGTCAGGAGATTTCAGAAGTCATCAGGATTTCAAGAAGTCATGAGGTGATAGGTGCTCTTAATAAGTAGAAGCTGTTGTGTGGGTACATTAGGGCTGTAATGATTCTTCAACTGAAACCGCGGTCCGGATGTCCACAGTTTCGGTTCACGATATGCAAGGACATAACCGCAACATGTCTCCCTGCCAAACCCCAGATGCTGCCACAGCAGCAGGTTCAGCCTGTTGCATGTGTGCATATATGTCCAATAATGTTCCAATCCAATCACAACCCCCGGAACCACAACCCTGCGTTATCTAAACCAACACAGAAGTGATGAGTATATTCAGAGCTATGAGTGTGGAGGTCGGCCTCTTTTACCTTTACAGAAGTGTGTTGTAAAGTCTGCATGTTGTCACCACTCTGGAGCAGACACTTTGTCTCTGAAGTTGGAATAAGGAGGAAATCAGTTGTCGGAATCAGGTGGACTGTAAATTCCTGATAGAGGTTCCCTGGAACTGCCGTCCGGGCGTATGCCGGACTGACTGACTGAACCAGTGAGTAGGTGATTTCAGGCACAGTCACAGTGTTTCCCTTTGTCTCTGTCAGTTTGTCTCTCTACACATGCTTTTCCCTGTGCTTCAGTTCTGGTTTCATTTATGAATGTATCGGTTGTTTCTTTGCTGATGGCCTACCACCTGATATCGTAAGACTGTTTTATTTTGTTTCTTTTTCACATTAAATTCATGTTCCCCAGCCAAGTTTTCACGGCTGCATTTGGGTCCCACTTAGATAAGACTGGCGGTACACATTTAAAGGACCAGTGTGTAGAATTTAGGATAAAGCAAAAATGGGACAACAATTCTCATATCTCATATCATATAGTGTTATAGTAACGGTGTAACAACCCTAAATTTAAAGCATTTTAGTAGTGTTTTGTTAAGTAAGAATGAATTTATATTAAATAGAAGGGGGTCTCCCTCAGATCTCACCATGTTGTATCATCATGTTGCTGCAGTTGTCCAGAGCGGACAAAACCATTAAAGACAGCGTTTTGCATTTGTATGTTGATTCAGCAGCATTAATTCAACAGACATTTGTATACATTATCAACTTTGGACGAAAAAGTTTATAGATGCGAAAATGTGACAAGGCAAAATGAAACGGGACATGTGACGACAGAAATGAGAATAAAAATCTCTACTGAGAGACAAAGAGTTTCAGACCCACACTGAAGTCACCAGATTTCTTCTTAACAGGTCAATAACATAAATTCATAAACAACATATGTTGCCGTTATCACAATAACCGTCTCCAATGAAATAACTTGTTGGCTAACGTTAGCCTGCATTAGCATGCGAACAGCTAACTTAAGTAAGTAATAGAGGACTACCACAATGCGGCTACAACTTTTTCACGTTTCCACAAGTTATCAACTACAGTTTACAGACTAACATTTTTAAGTACAGCAAAATCTATAGACACCTCATCACTCGAGTGAAGACTGCTCGATGCAGTCCTTGTCATTTTGACGCAGGAAGGTAGTAGATCTCCTCACTCAGGAAGGGAGGGGGTGAAGTGACGGGTATTCAGTTGGTTACAATTAGTGCTGTCAGGCGATTAAAAAAATTAATCTAATTAATTACAGGATTTGTAATTAATTAATCTAATTAATCAATTTTAATGTCATATCTGCTAAAGGTCCCCAAATAAAGTATTTGAATTCTAGGACATTAAAAATTTGTAGTGCATGACTAATCAATTGAATACACTAAGAAGAGAAGATTTGAAATCCAAATTTTTATTGGTGAAGTCTGCTGCTTCATAAATGAAATTCAAAAGTAAAAGGTCAAGCACATCAGTAAACCAATTATGCCAGGTGCATTATTCAAAAATGCAATACAAATACAGTTAAATAAATAAAATTCAGCAAGCGTGGGTTGGCGAAGTGAGCTCACCATAGCACTAGTTCCACTGTTACGGGTGCTAGTACGTGAGCAGAGAACTTGTCCGGACATGTTTAGCATTTAAGTGATACGTCAGACTGGAGCAGCTTTGGTGATAAGAAAACTCCTTTTTACAAAAGCTGCAAATCACCACGTTCTTATTGACAGTCCCGTCTAAGTTCTTTTTAAAAATAAACTTGCCGTTCAAAGGCCCTAGTAAGGATTTACTCGCCTCGCTCCCCTGAGTCGCGTCCATGTTTTTTGTTACTCTGCCTTGTTTGTTTGCCTAGCGACGCAAGCAGGAAGTGGCGTAGCACTGCCAAGTAGCCTACGGGTCCTTTAATGGGCCAAATTTAAATGCTCGTGCATTGAATAGCCACCTTTGATACTCATAATTAATTGTGATCATTTTAATAACGCGTTAATTTGCAGTGTAATTTATTAATCTAATTAACGCGCTGAACTGACAGCCCTAGTTACAATATAAACTTCACCACTAGAGGCTTCACACTTAACTTTAACACTAAACAACTGGGAGAACTTAAAAATGTGTGTGCTAATGTACAACTGGAGATAAATTAGCACAAAGAAACAAATGGTTTCTATAAATATGTTTTTTTATACTTCAAACTTAATTGATCCCACAACTCTAAAAACTAGCTGCAGATTATTTTTGACTATTTCTCACCCTGGCTTTGTGCTTGCAGAGCAGAGTGCAAAGCAGATGAGAGTGAGGCCGCTGTCTGTTTAATCTGCTTCCAGCCTATTTCCTGCACTGTCATTTACTCACACCATATCACAATTGCCATTAGTAGACTACCTGCCACGTGAAAATGCCATCAGCTGCGTCAAACGTGACCGCTCTGCCTCAACATGCAGCCTTTAAAGGTCTGCTAACGTCGTTTCCTGCAGTGATGGAATGCCATGTCACTGTGTAATGTATGAGAGAGATGTCAGGGCAAAGATCTGATGTCCTGCGTCGATGGAGAAAGTGTACTAATGCCATCAATGAAGAATATCACATGTCACAAGTGAGATTGCTCAACTGTGTGGGAAACTATTAGTTGGTAACAAAGAGTAATTAGAGGGTGCAGAGATGTGTTTTTCTGGCCTGATTCTGCCTTGTGTTCATTAGTGAGTACGTATATGGCAACAGTGGTAAGTTGATAAATTTACAAAGGCTTGCGTTGTTTCAGCTGCATTCATCATAACAATGTATGCAACATAATCTTTGTGGGTGGGCGTGCATGCAGTTTGTCCTATTTGAAAACAACTGGTGGTCTGAATCTGCCGTTGGCGAGCCTCTGATTGGATGGATGTTGCAGATTGAGGAGAGTGCTGTTTTTCTTCTTTATGTGCGAGGTGACCTTGTCCGCTCCTGAAATCCTGCAGGGGCTGATCACTGTTCGCACCTTCCAGTCAATGTGAGCCTATTGAGAGTTGAGAGCTGTTGTACTGATCCGGGCTGGGAGCCCTATTCAATACTCCTTTCTCTCTCTTATTATCAAATCTGAGCAAAGGCCGATGGAGCCCTCTGTGAATTTCATAAAATGGACCATCTGGCTTCCTGAATTAATGAAGCCCCTTGTTTTAATGGCAAGAGAGAGTGTAAAAGTAGAAACTCAGTTAAGATGCAGTTGTTATAGTAAAAAATACCAAAGCAAAATGTCACAGAAACCTTTTGATTTAAAATATTTCTTTAATGTACATGTGTTTGGAGAAATATACTCGGTCTGCAGACTGAAGGCTCACCGCTCTGCCCCCACTGACTGCTGCAGTGCGTTGGTTGTCCTTTTATTCAAAGAATTAATTATGTCGCGTGTCCATATTGGACCAAATTTAACATTGCACTAACTTGGACAATTAGGAATAAACATACCAAGTGTGACGCTGATAAAATGAAATGTTCAAGATATGCATTCCACATATAGACAGAAAAACCTGGTGCAGTGAGAGGCACTGTCCACTGTCGCTTTAGCAAAATGGTTCCTGGTTCCGCTGGGGTTTGTGTGTTTTCCCTGTGTGGGAATGGTTGTAAAGTTGCCCCGCAACCCTCAAGACAAGATAATAGATGGATGGACACAATTTGTCAAAGTTTTACCATCAGTCAGTTCTGGACTGAGCAAGGTGTCAACAAGAACATAAATCCATCCTCCTTGCTGACCTACATTTGCTATGATTCTTGTTTGAAATGTCTAGTGTGTGATTATATATTTCCCTTCATCATCTGTGGTGGCAGGTGGCTGCTCAGTAACCCAGTAACATGCTTACCCTTGAGCCCACAATATAAAACATGGGTTATTTGTACAGTAAAGTATTTTGTACGCCAAAAAGATGAGTGGTGGAGAGAGTTGTCATTTCAAAAGCAGGTACATGGTGTAAAAAGAAGTTATGTTGATTGTAATGATAAATGTGGCTGCCTTATTGTCTTTTTTGAATAAAGAAAAGAGAACGGCTTCTTTAGTTACCTAGAAGTAATTGAAGAAACAAATAACCATTTTGCATTTTCTGTACAAATTTGCCTTACATAATCTTTTAAGCATTTGTATCATTAGATGTCCTGTCTTTAAGATGGAAAAAAATAACATTTGTGAGTTATCCTTCATGGACGGAAATTCCACCATGTGCCACTGACCCTGTGTGCAGATGTTTCCTCTCTCTGTTGTTGTTGTTCTCCCTCAGCACCCTGGGGGTCTCTTCCACTCAGCCTGACTGTATGAGTCCAGGTCACCACGGTCGTATTAACCGTATAAACGGTGGGCAATTAAAAGGAACAAATGTTTCTGACTAGAAACACGAATGAGGCTGATTGATTTTGGCTGGTAACATACCTGTCATAAGCAGAGGAAGGTAACAGGGATTTTTAGTATTTTTGAAACGTCATATTAGATTTTTCCACTTTGAATGTAAATGCTTGTAGCCAATTTTTCCCAAACTAATTTTAAAGAGATAAAAAGTATTTTTACTGCTGATATTTGTCTATGATGTTTTACAATTAAAACTATATTATGAGAATGTGGCTTTCGTGAATGAGAAAATCAGTAATTTGTAGAAAACACATGTACCTGACACTAGCTTCCTTCCTTTGTTTCCTTGGTGTGTGTGCCTGCTGCATGTGAAATATACAGTATACGTGTGTGTGTCTGTGTATGTGTGTGTGTCCATAGAGAGGACATGTTGCCCTTTTCCTGCCACATCTTTCTGTCATATCACGTGTGTGGTGCACACAGAGGGATGGATGGTGGTGTAATCATTAACTAGGCTGTAAGGATCTGAATATAAACCAGCGACCCAAACGTGTCTCTGTGTGGGGGTACATACACACCATGTGCAGGTATTTATAGGAGTCATGAATGATTTTCTCCTGCAGCTTTCAGAGCACAGGAGCACGTATGTCTATAGATAGGGTACCCCGATTGTGTCTGACTAATGAGATGCTCTGATTTCCTCCTAGAATAGAAACAGGGACACTCTAAGTGATTCCACCAATGCTGAATGACTGCAGCTTTACATGAATTACAGTCATTTGAAAATGCTTACATTTTAATAGTCAGAATTATATCTTTTTATGTGCAAATGATCTGCGAATAGTAAGCTTTTTCTTTATCTTTTCCATGAAATGATGCTTTTTTGCATCTAGGGGCTTTTACAGCAGATGATTGTCAAAAGGGTTTAAATGTCCATTATTCATCGACGATCATACGCAGTTTTCATCGTTAACTCATTATTTAAGGACAAATTCATCAGAGGAGTCTGCCTTAATGGACAGTATCTTGAAAATGCAATGAAAAACACATTAGGTGCAGCTCTCATTTCATTTTAAGTTGAAAACATGAACCAAAAATCTTAGCTGGCTGTAATACCACACTGCTTTTATTTGTTGTGTTGAAATCACACTTTATTGAAGCTGCAGAGGAACTTTACAGGGTTTGGTAGTGTTCGCCTTGGTTTATGTGCTTTGTTTTGTTAGATCCAATTAGGTCTTCACAGATATTTGTTTTGTTAGAACATCTAGGACGTGCTGGCTCATGTGCACAAGAAGGTTTTCTTGCGCGCTGCTGGAAGTGAACAGATCAATAAAAAGCTGATCACAAGATGTCTGTGTTCTCTGAAATGCATACTACCACACATTTGAAAAATTCCAGGAAAAACACTATTGAAGACATCACAGCCTGAATCAGATCTTGTTCATGCTCCTACAATAGATTTTTGGGGGAAATGCTGCTGTGCTGAATATTGTGTTTGGCAAACCATGCAGTCTATCCTGACTGATACTATTTGAAGATATTTGAATAAATTATGGACATTCTGTCCTGCAACACTATTCTATTGTAAAAACGTGGAACGTATGTGTCAAGTACCAGATGCTCAAACAGGCATTGGTACAGTCACATTGTTTTACAGAACATCCAGTAATTTTCACCATAGAGAATAAACTTTAAGAACATACAATTATTCAAATTAGATATTAAGTGACCTACCTTAACTAAATACTTTTGGCAGTGTGGCAATAAAGATTGTGATTATGTGCCTGTGCAGTGTGTACAGAAAGTTATGATTATATGCATGTGTGTATGAGCATCCACTTGTGCCTGCTTTTATCTCTGCCCACACGCAAACATCTGTTGTCCTAATAATGTGTGTAGAGCCTTGTGGGATTCCACAACATTTGTAAAGGTGTCCTGTGGTACCAGGCACCAACACGTAACTGTCAGATCATTTAAGTCCTGAGTTGTAAATTGGACCTCCGTGGATCAGAGAAGCTTGATTGGATTGAGATTGAGGGAATTGGGAGACCAAGTCAACACCTTAAACTTTCTCTCATGTCCCTCCAACTTTTCTTGAATAAATTTCGCATTGCAGAGCATATTATTCTGCTGAAAGAGGCCACAACCATCGAGGAATACCTCTGACATGAAGGAGTGTACTTGGTTTACCACAATGTTTGGGTAGGGGGTCAAAGTAATCACCCAAGGTTTCCCAGCAGAACACTGTTTAGAGCAACTTGCTACTATATCTTATGAGAAGAAATGATTCATCAGACCAGCTCTTCCATTACTCCATGGTGCATCGTAGGCACAGTGGTTGCAGCGAGGGCACTCTGACCGCTCTGATGCACAGATTGTTCTGACATCTTTCTATCATGGCCATCAAACTTTTTCAGCAGTTTTTGCTGCAGTATCTCATCTGTGGGATTGGACCACCTTCCCTCTTTGGACCACTTTTGGTAATTTCTAACCCTAAACGTTGTCTAGCCATCACAATCCGACCCATGTCAAAGTCACTCAAATCTTTACACAAGCCCATTTTTTCTGCTTCCAGCAAATCAACTTTAAAACTGAATATTCACTTCACGTCACCTGTCAGTATTTTTAACTCTGTGGCTGATCTGTGAATATCTCAGATTTGTTTCAGATGGCTGGAGCTTCTCTCTATTGACTCTGTGTGTGTGTGTGTGTGTGTGTGTGTGTGTGTGTGTGTGTGTGTGTGTGTGTGTGTGTGTTAACAAACAAAACAAACAACTGTTACTACAGCTGTTCCTAAAAGCAAATATAAACATTAAATATGAACAATGCTTACAATGCAAATAAATAAATGCAAATATGCAAATAAATAAATTGTAATAAATTGATTATGAATGGGCCTTTTTACAGATGACATTACCACATGTCACGGTAAGAAATAGAAAATGTCAATAGAAAAGAATAATCATGGCTGAATTCCATGTCTCCACTTCCTCCCACTATCCAGAATTGAAGCCGAAATATCCGAGATACCAGCTTTGCTATCTTTTGCATTTGGATCTAGAGTCGTAGTAATGAGGTCCCTCTGATACGAACACTTGTACTGCAGCAGAACACTAGGTGGCGATCAAGAAGCTTTGGTTTCACTTTTGTGGGGCTGTACTGTACATCTTTATATGAGGGCTACATGCATAAACGCAGAAACTTCCCTATGCAGCTACTGCCACAGTGATCTGGAACCTTACTTAAAGTTGTGGTAAAATAATGCTCTCCACTCCACTCCACAATTTCTGCTCTAGCCCATGAGCATTGGGCATTTCTTTCAAACCTGATTTAGTGGAACTATGCTGTAGTTGTATTTATAGATAAATGAAGCTCTAAAGTTAAAACAAGAAACAGACAAATAAGTATTTCAATGAAACATCCTGGTTGGACTCTTCATCTCCAGGTGTCTTAGAGAGTGAGTTTTGACCCTGATGCTGAGATATTTTATTGACATGTTTTTTAGCAGAGAGTGTTTCCCTTGTGGTTATAATGAAATCATTGTGTTGAGGTCATACATAATGTGGTCGTTGAAGAACTCAAGATCAATAAAAACCTGGAAAGGCACTTCCAGCGGTCTGAGACATCTGCCATTTAAGTGTGATGTCTTTGGTTCTCATCCAGGTTGGCTCGCTGACAACTGACTGGTTTGAGATACAATACAACAAAGAGACTATTCTTCATCTTTGTGTTTTGCTGAGTTGTGCACTGTTAGATTCCTGGCAAGACTTCCTGACTTCTCTGTATGTTTCCATTGTTTATCTCTGGGTTCAATTTCCTACAGCTGTGGGTTGGATTTATAGCCACCAAGCGGCTGAACTTGCAGCAGAGAAGACAAGTGACCACACTAATACTAGCTGGACAAATAAAACACCACCAGGGGACTTTAAGTGCTCAACAAATGTTTTGACATGAGATCCTGATCTGAGACCAGTTTGTAACCCAGTATCCCCACACAGACACAGGTCATGACCTTTCTTACTGAAAGTTAAATAGAGCTTTCGTTGGATTTTCTGTTTATTCTCTGCTCATTTTAAAACAGGAAACAAGTGAGGAAAGGTTTTACATTGTTTTTGTGCTTTTCTGTTTATTAATACTATTAGGACGCTTTAAAAGAGGCATAGAAATATATTCAAAATGATACTTGAAATTTGATTAAAATGATACTTGAAAAACAGGGATATCTAAAGTGAGGAGAAACATTCAGTTCCTTATCAGATCCTACAAATTAATATAATACTGTACCCACCTCCTCCAACTGCAATTGTTCCTTCATTTTGTCCTAAGACCTGTTACGGCTCCTCATCAACTGTGAAGAGCATTGAGATTTCAGCAGTTTGCATCAGACACAGCTAGCATGTGGGGGCGGATTTGTATGCAGTGTGGGTTGTGTGGATGGCAGGTACTGTCTCTGAGGGCCTGCAGCAGAGACCAAAGATTATCGGTATGAAACTGTTCACCAAGTAGATGAGGATATTTGAGATTTGTTTTTAACAATGTGAGTCTAGTCAAGTAAACCCCATTACCACAGTGGGATTTAAAATGACCCTCATTTTATGTTTGTATCTAATGATATGCATATCACAGGACATTGTTTGCTCCTTAATATTGTTTTACTTGGGTCAAGACTGTATAAATTAATCAGATTTTTTATTTTCAGCCAGAACAACCATGTCAAGTGTTACTATAAAGAGAAAGAGGCTGGCTGACCAATGTGTGCTGTTGTTACTTTAGTATCACCATGTATAGTCAAAGAGGTCACAAAGTCTGTGTGTGTGGGGGAAATTTCTATGTCAGACATGCATGTCAGTATATGCGCATGTAATCAAACTATATTTGTATATAACCTATAGTGAAGGTTTCATGACAAAATGAATCATCACTTAAATCATTCTGCATAAAAAAGAACACCTCTTACATAAAATTAAGCTTTTGAGAAAAATACTGTTTATCACCAAGCTAAATTTTATAGATTACCATGTTAACTATGTACATTTAATTGGAAGTTATTGATTCATTAAATTGTGAGTTTATTTAAAGGCTCTATTAAATCTCTTTCTATGTTTTACCATTAGTTACTTTTTGTTTTCAGTGTTGCCACTATATGATTTTAAGGCCTTTTTAAATTATTTTATGTATATTTGTTTTTGACCTCTTTTGCATTATTGTGTTTGCGAATTTCACGTCATGTCTTACGACAATATTTTTTTTCCTAATTGGAAAGGCTGCTCTTTCATCCCCACTGGGTGAGCCACTTTCGTCATGTTCTAATAAAATAGTTGCTTAATAGGTATCAGAGTGTCACCGAGAAGAAAATGACTGATCACCACACCCTCAAATTACCATTACACTTCACTTAAGTGTTTTGCACAAAGCAATATAAAGAAAATTAACAACAGGTCATTATGTCTGTGCTCACGAGGTGGCACATTACACTGGTTGTTGTAAGGGTAGAATACGATCCCTTTTTGTGAGTGTGTTCCCTAAGGTTAAATGTGGTATTTGGCAGTAAACAGTTTGGGGGGTGAGGATATTAGACTGCTGTTGCTGAGGCTCAAGGCAGACAGCATGGTTGTATTAGTATAGTATGACATGTCCCTGGTAACATGGAGCTAAAAAAAACCCTCAGTTTTCCAATTTTCTACTTTTCATTCCTTGTCCATTCTGTATCACATGCACTGACAATCTCCTTATGTATTTTTTAGCTATAGATGCACACATCATCACATGTAGGCTTACTGTTGTTAAAGTAAATATGTTCATTTTTCTCTGCTTGTGCCTGTTGTCTGCTCCTTGTGTTCAACCTCCCAAGGTCTGTTGAACACCCCTGCCCCCTCCCCTTGCCCAACCTAACCAAGAAATGTGTGCTGACCATTCAATAAATCAATGAAAAAGTGTTAGCATTGGCTGTAGATGGCCCTCTGCTTGTCAGAGTCATAAAGATATGGGTGATAAAACTTCCCTGGACAGACATCAGCAAAGCTGCTGCTGTTGGTGCCTCAGCCATGCCACGCTTTCCTGGAATATGAGCTGTCCGCTGAGCGCCTCAGTGGACAGAGCGGCACAGCATTCATCAGATTAAGTGTACCCTCTTTAATGTGACCTACTATTCCTGCATAGAAAACTCAGGGTCACAGTATCTCCCAAACAAAAAAACATAGTGTGTTTTCAAAGGGAGTCAGACTCTTTGAATACAATGTGCAGCTCCTTTCTTTGGGCATCAAACACTCATTCCCCTGTCGAACTGAAGTGTAGCTTGTTTCCAGAGGACGGCAGCTATAGTCAGCTTGGTTTCAATCAGAGTGGTTTCCAACAGTGAGACTTTCATGGGAGAAAAACATTTAACATTCAAAGGAACTTCTTAAACTTTCACTAATGATATTATAAGTGCACTACTATCACCAAAATATTAAATGTCCAGCTTATGCTTTGGTTGTCCTGTTCAAACCTTTCTAGTCAGAAGTAAAAAGCTTTTCATTTGTATTTATCTAGCCTTAATTCTAAAGATACAAAGGAAGGGTATTTTAGTCAGTTTGTCAAAAGCAACCCGTAACTATTAAATATTAAATAACTCATAAGTTGTTCTGATAGGATCTCCTTAATCATCCCCTATGATGGCAGGTATAGGCTGATGTCTGACCTTCATAATCATGGTTACATTAATAAACACGCAGACTGTACCAATGGCAGCAAATGGAACATGTTGTCCTCATTCTTAAAATAGTAAACATGCTTTTAAACCAACAGCCTTTGCCTTCATCTAACTCATATATTTTGTCACTCTTACCTGATGCAGACTTTTTAGCTTTGTAATATCCTCTGACTTCCTTCCTCGCTTCCTTAAATCACACTGTCAGTTGTTTTCATGTTATATAATCATAGTAAACAGATGTAGCACTGAATGGACACAGACAGAGGCCAGTTAATGTCTTGCTTTTATCCATTTTAGACAAAGAGGTGTTACCAGGAAAATTTCAATGGTAGGTTTATATATACAGGAAACTGCAAAGTTTAAAAAGTTCCTGCTCATTCGTGTATATTGATCCTTTGGTCTACATGTTACCTCCAACCATGGTTCCACACAAATGAATTTTGAACGCCCAAATTATTTTTGTTATTTCTTTTATTAACACTGATTCAGTTAACATTTTGGTGCACTTAATCCAGAATATAATACAATACATTCTGAGATGCAACACATTTGAGATTATATGATTTTAAACATATAATTAAATGGTATTAGATAATTAGACATTATTCATAACATTATTATTATTTCAAATGTAAATCAAATGTAGTCATCAAAATGCCTCAATGAGTTAGAGTAAAAAGTTTACTGAAATAAATGACCTCATCAATCACCATAGCAACCAGATACTTAGATTTGAGTTTGAAGCTTTTGATTGGCAGTTACAAGGCCAAAACACTAGATGACGCCTCACACACTATTCCCCCCCTCCCCTCTGTCTCACACTACCACCCTCCCTCACCCTTTTCCTCCTCCTCAAAACAAACCCCTCACCCGTCCCCCCTTTTGTAGACATGTGTGGACACAGAGGTGGCTCAGAGCACCTCCACCTGGGTCAATGGCACCCGTGTGGTGGCGCCCAATGGTTCATGGATCGCGCACAGCGGTTCCTGGGTCAACGGCTCCCATGTGGCGGCACCCAACTGTTCCTGGCCATCTCCTTGGTCTCTGGCTGTGTGTGGCTCTGTGTGTGTATGGTCAACTGCCACAACATGTAAATCTTGTAAATAAAAATAACAAGTATACTTGTCATACAGTGCAGTGCACTGCTAACTGTAGCATTGTCAAGTCTTGTTATTTCAGAAATGCTCTGTTTTCTGGCTACAAAGATTTGTGTCTTTTCAACGTTCTTCTAATCGAACTTTTTGGGCTCTACTTAAAAAATCGCAGTCCATGGTCTAAAGAACCTGGCACAAGTTTATTTTAGGGTGTATCCAAGTTTAACAAAAGATCACTGCACCCAATACATGATTCAAAAGGGTTGTACTCAATGTCGTTGTTAATCATGGGTGTGGTCTGGACATAACGTGCAGTAAACCAATCAGAGTTTGCCTGACCACACCTAATTTTAAGATCAACACACCCAGGGGTGCTTCAATGGGCACAATTGCATATGGTAATTAAACAACAGGGCGCTGGATGACAAAATGACCACAGCATCAGTGTGAAATGAGCAAAGAATTTGTGTTATGCTTGTTGACACTAAGACCTATTAAAGGTCCATTGACTCACTCTGTGTCTAATATGTCTCAGACATGATAATATTAACAATATTCACTTTATAAGGGAGTGGTGCCTAAAAAGTTAATATATTGGATAATTATAGGTGCAGCAAAAAAACAAATGTATTTTGTTGAAATTGTATTTGTCACTTATCAGGTCACAGAGTGGTGACTTAGATATTGTACATTCACTTAAAATTCATAAAAAAAATGTGAATAGGGACACCTCATTA
Organism: Paralichthys olivaceus; assembly: GCF_024713975.1. Classification (NCBI taxonomy): domain Eukaryota; kingdom Metazoa; phylum Chordata; class Actinopteri; order Pleuronectiformes; family Paralichthyidae; genus Paralichthys; species Paralichthys olivaceus. The sequence goes on along the minus strand of NC_091095.1, from coordinate 10,947,933 downwards.
TATGTGCGTGCGTGCATGTGAGAAATGCTGGATTAGTCAAACAGCGCCCACTGCCATTGTGCTGCTATGAGTGTACGCTGCTGTGCAGCGGACATGCAGCACTTTTTTCTATGGTCAGCAGAACGTCCTGACAGTTGACTGCCAACGATAAAAACTCACCAATGATACTGATTTTGTTTAATGAAATTCTCATTTTATTACCTTTGCATTAGCAGGCACAACATAAAATATTATTCACTGTGCATATACCCATCTCTCTGCATAAGAGCAATAAAAGGCAGGGATTTGCTGATGCAGATCTCATAATAGTCATATTCTATACATTTCTTTCTGTCAACAAATCCCACACAAAAGTGTGTTACTCTGTTTGAGGTTTACTTAAAGTACAAATGCTTGAAAGTTGTGCTCATAAGTTGACATCTTACAAAAATGTATTGTTCTTTTGTGTGTCATGTAATATCATGCCCTTTAACTTAATGACATGAATTACCACCTTGTTCCTCCACTTCCTCACTCACTCATGCAAACACTGATAAGTATCAGTATAGTCCAAAATATGTTTGTAAATGACTGAAGTGGAAAAGATTTTATGTTTCCCAGGGTTCAAAGTCAGTGTCCCATGTGTCATGTTTCAAACATCCAGGCAGATCTCTTTAGTTTTGTTTCAAGTTAAAATCAGGTCAGTGTCTTCAGGGCAGCATAACAACATATAACTTCCTCAGACATTGATTTATTCCTGTAGTTGAGAAGCCTCAACTTCACTTTGACTAAGGAGTGGCTGCTTCGAAGAATACCACATGTAAACGACACAAACACCACCTTGAAACACACCCTTCAGCCGCACCACACACACACGTGGTGGATTCTAGTGAAGACGTTAATTACTGTGAACGCAAACCACTAATGGCAGGTGCAGCGAGAGGTCTGACGTGAAAGCAGACGTGACGTAATTGGCCAGTGGCGAGGGCTGATCAGGGTGTCGGGAAAGTTGCTGCTTCAGTTCTTAAGTAAAGAAAATGTGGGTGGGGACGGTGAAAAAGAAATGTTACTTCCCTAAAACAACACCTCTTGAGGTTTCCTGTTTGAGTCTGTGTGACTGTTAGGCAGATCAAAGTAAAATCATCCATCCGTCAAATGAAGCATCGTGTATGTACATGCAGGACCCAGAGTCATGTGCTCAGCTGTCAGCTACAGATTATGGTTATGGGTGCTCACCAGCCACCCAACAATCACAGCCCATTCTCTCATCAAAGCGGTCCCTTTAAATACGACCTCATCCCCGATGATCCCTGCACAGCTACACTGCCACCCACTACCCCAGCCTCCACCTTTTAGCACCGAGTCCAAACACGGTCACGATATTGATCCTAAACAAAGGTACATTGCCTGCTACACCCAACAGGGGGTAAAACATGGGTATACTATGTCATGGGTAAAACATGACATAGTATTCCTGACTGAACTATACTGATTATCCTTTGAGGATTGTGGGGGGTCGGGAGCCAATCCCAGCTGACGTTGGGCAAGAGATGGGGTGCACCCTGGACAGGTCAAGCGTATCACAGGGCCAACACACAGAGACAAACCATTCAGGCCTACGGACAATTTAAAGTCTTCAATCAACCTAATGTCCAATCTGTCTTTGGACTGTGAGAGGAAGCTGGAGTACCTGGAGAAAACCCACATTAACAAGGAGAGAACATGCAAACTCCACACAGACAGACCCTGGCTGAACTGGGATTTGAACCGGGATCCATCCTGCTGTGAGGCGGCAGTGCTAATCAAAGTCAAAGTAATTAATGTAATTAAAACTTAAACATAAGAGAGAATGCAGTTGAAAGGAGGTTTAAGAAGCCCAATCTCAGGTTAGCTGAGCCAGCTCTACTTCCAACAACATCACAAGGCCCTGCCTCTTGCAGCATCAATGGCCCTTTGTGTTGATTCAGATCAGACAGAGTCATCCATTACTGTCCTGTTTAAAACGAACCTCTAGGGTTCATGACCAGGTTGTTGTCTTCAGAGGCCACGATGATTCAAACGCCTTTAGAGCCCATTTTCCGGAGCCACTGAGGACACGAGCCAGAGACGGGTAGATAGGAGTCAGGATCTTCTGCTTTCTTTCTTTTTGCTCTGGGCTGCATCCTGAGGCCACACAGGCGGCGGCTGGAAATAGCCCAGACATACGGGCCAAGTTGGAGCAGCGTGCTGTTGGTGTTGTGTCCTGTAAGACTTCCTCAGCCATGCCGCTAATCAGTACAGACACAGGAGGATGCAGAACAGCAGCCAGCCAGAGATCAGGCTCCACCGGGTGAGGGAGGCGACAGGATTGTGCACGTGTGGAAGTATGTGGGTGTATATCAGAGTGTGCATGCATGCTTACCTGCATGCACATGTGCATGTACAACTTTTAACATATTCCAACGTGCATACAGGAGACAGGGGAGTGGCACAATCTGACTTGGATTCTTTCATCACACCCCTTAATTTGGAGGTGGTAAGTATACTTTAAGTCAAGTCCTGTACAAAGCTGAGGTACTTGAACTTTAATTGAATATCTCTATTTGATGCTACTTTATGAAGTTCTTTCCAGAGGGAAATCTCTTCACTGCATCCATCTCACAGCTATGAGTAACTTTTATCATTTGCAACTTCCAAACACATTTCTACCGCCTGCAGCCTACTTGTAAATGTAAACGTACGTGCACCAAATTAAGATTTTATTTTTTTTACTTTTTATGTCACATTAGGCCGTTCAATCAATTACTCAAAATGCCCTTGAGGTCAGAGAATTTCATTACAGACAACCCAGATAATTGATACCTACTTACAGGCAATATTGATATACTGTGTCTGATACAATGCTTTTTATCTTTTATGCTTTCAACTCTATTTTTGTTTTATATTAGTGTTTATGGTGTGTTTTATCACTTCTTTAAGTTTGCATGGATTGGAGCCATGAAATACATCATGCAATGTGTTTCCTTTTCCTATTTATCCTTTTTTGACACCTTGAAAAATGAGATAAATGAGGTAAAGCAATGTAAATTACCCATGGGAGATAATGAGCTCTTTGGATAGAAAGTAGCACCCATCTCACAACCTAGCAATCTTTTCCAAAACTGCTTAGGCATCAAGGAAAGTCTTTTAGGAACATAAGTGTAAGTTAAAGGTCTAAATTAAAGTCAGAGGATTTCATTACAGGCTAAAGAATAACAATAGTTTTGATATCGGAAAGACTTTGGAGATCTGAAACAAGCTGTAATCAGAGTGTTCTTTGTATAACAATTATTTTTACTGAAAAAATGTATATGTGCACAGGGATGGAAGACCTCAACATGAAAACTCTTTGAGCTCTGAAGGATTTCAGGGCCTTTACTTGCTGCTTCTACTCAAGTGATAATGTCTGGTTTACTTACACTTTAAAGTGTGATGAACCTAAATTATATTATTTTCTGTGTATGACTCGGATGTTATTATCTTTTAAACCTTGTGTTGATAAAATGTGTATTCTGTCTTTTTATTTTTGACTGTGGCTCAATCTCAGTCCTCTTAACTTTGTTTTTCATCTTTATCTGAGATAACACTAACATCTGAGTGACTGTGGCATTTCAGCATTTTATTTTTAGAACAATGCTAATTGGCCCAAGCTTTTAGGTGGCACTGCATCGTCTGTTCATTTGGTTGAATGAATGTCAGATGTGATAACAGAGCTGGAGTGTATTCCCCAGCAGCACTCTTTCTAAATCACTGAGATAAGACAGTCAGTTTAGTGATTAAAAGTAAACAGGACTAGTGTTTGGAGCTCCCGCAGACTTCCCTACTGGCAGCTCTCCAGACGTCCCTGCTCTGTTTTTGCATTAGTGAAAATATTTTCAGAGGTGTTGCTCATAATAATCGAGAAAATCATTTATGTCCCTACAGCCATTGTCTTATCCTGTTGACTGTACGCCTGCAGTGTGTGAGTGGAAGTTCACTTTATAATATCCGAAGGTTACGGCGCCACCTTCAGCTGATGATGTTGTCCTGAGTGTGCGAGGGTTCAGCTGATCCTGGCCAGCGGAGGTCAAGACACACACACACACACACACAGTCTGCCGTCTTTATCTACACTATTGCGAGTGTGTGAGTTGATGAATGAGCTGTGACAAAGAAAGAGAGATGTGGGGCTGAGAGGACTGAGGAAGTTAAAGAATCACATTTCCCCAAAACACACTGAGCCAAAACCTCTGTCCTGTTTCCTGTTTACAGCGCTGTGATGGCTATTTTTGTCCATTAGCTGGTCGAAGTGAGGCCTTTGGTTTTTAACAATAGACCATCGCTAAGAGAGCGACCATCTCCACTTAAAGCATCCTTATTTTCTGTTTGTTAGCTAAAGTATTTTATGTTTAGCTCGATTTAATTTAACAGTGTTTAAAGAAATTATTAGATATTTTGGGAAACTAAGCTTAATAAGTTTTCTAGCGAATCAGTCTACGCTGCTAAGCTAAGCTAAATATCTATGGCCAGTATAAAACTGACAAAAAAACATGAAATGCTATTCAGATTGAAAGTCTCAGCTCTTCCGGTGCACTTTCTGTTATAAATCCAACTACTGATATATAACATGTTAGTGCGTTAAAGGTTCCAGTAGATGGATCTTTTTTCCTCCAGGTTAGCTGTTCTCGCTAGTTTCCAATCTCTACTGTAAGTTAGATAACTAGTGCAGTACAACAAACGAGCGTAAATGTTAAATCATTTTCAACATGTTGTGTTTCTACCTGTTTTGAAATGTGACACAATGCTACTACATATATTTAATTTTCTATGTCTGTCATATGTTCATTCCCAAATGACGTTACTATTTCCAGAAAAGTCTGAGAAATAAAAATTCTGGCTGCCATATAATGTCGTGTAGATCTGATGCAATTACTCTACAGCAACTACTGACTAATAAGTACAAGTAACAGCAGCTTCACTTTTTTTTGGTAGACAAAAGAAAAATGGTGGGTCAAAGGTGATGTGGGAGGTTGAAGAGTGCAGGTCGAGGAAAACATCTCAGTGCAGCAGTCTGTTCTGGCCCCACAGCCATCCGCCATGACGCCTGTTTATACATCACGTTTCCTATGTGTGTGTGTGTTTGTGTGTGTGTGTGTGTGTGTGTGTGTCTGTGTGTGTGTGTGTGTGTGTGTGTGTGTGTGTGTGTGTGTGTGTGTGTGTGTTTTATCTATGAAACACATTGCTCTGTCATGTTTGTACTTCTTATCTTAGTGAGGACACTCATTGACATAATACACTCCCTAGACCCTAACCTTAACCATCCCAACTAAATGCTTAACATTAACCCTAATTCTGACCCTAAAACCAAGTGTTGACCCTCAAACAGCCCAATGAAAAAGTGAGGACCAGCCAAAATGTCCACACTTTCCAAAAATGTCCTCACTCGGTAAGATCTTTGCTCAAAATGGTCCTCACAAAGATATAAGTATAGGAACACACACGCTAAGACAAGTATTGATCAAACTCCCAGTAAGACAGTTTTACTATTACTAAGAGTTTCTGCGCTGGACGTTGCACTTGGAAAAAAAACTTGCTACAGTCTCTGTTAACGGACCCTTTAGCAACGTTAGTAACACATCGAGGGAACTTGTGGGACAAACCTTAGCTACTTTCCATAAAAGAGAGTCGTCAAAGTTTTATAGCCACAGTGTTTTGAGGTTCCACAGTGTTCAAACTTCTGATTTTGCACATTGACCATGAAAGGCCCAGTGATATTATGTGATTTGTCCTAGTCAGGTTTTCACTTAGGGAAACCTTTGTGTTGTGTTGCTCCTGTTGTTCTGTTCAGTTTAGTTAATCCACATGCCATGTAACTGCAACAGGTCCAGTCTGGCTCAGTCCTATTATCTTGTGTAGGACCCTTGTCGAGTCTTTCTATACATTGAACATGAAATGATGAAAACATCACAATCTTTCCAAGAGGAGGATTAATCCAATTTTCATGTGAATGTGAATACTGACATTGAGAGGGGAGATATTAAAAGCTTTTATGGCAAATAAAGATCCTGGCTTCAGTTTCTCTTTTCTCCTTCTACTCTACCAACAGGATTGACACTATTATTATGGGATAAATGAATCCTAATCTTCTTCATCCACAAAGATAAATAAAAATTGCTTTGTCTCTTTCAGGATGTTCCTTTTACTTTATCATGTTGTCAGATGAAGAGAAATCATTCTTTCAAGCTCTTCACCCTGCCTGTCACACGAGTTTGAGTGAAAGTGGAAAAAAAGTGACACAGACCCAGAAAACCCAGAGGATCTCCCTCCGACCCATACAGTCTTTATTAAGCTCCGCCAACCACAGCACCCACCACCTCCTTTTCCCACACAGTAGCCAAAAAGGCAAACCTGCAGCGACAGCCTGCTCGCGGCTGCAGATACTCTGTGTTGGGTCTATTTTTAACCGCATGCTTGTGTATTGGGCAGAGTCAGCTTTGTAGGTTTCTCTGTGCTGAGCTCTGGCTCTTGCAACACAAATGCTGTAAACCCGTGTTTCCCATCCAGCCGCAGAGATAAGAGAGTTTCTGCTTTTCTTGCAGACAGAGGGCCTCTGCACAACAACAATGAGCCCCACAGATGACACACGGAGCACGGAGCATGGATACATGCAAAACAAACATGCACATTCTCACACACATTCTTTCGCTCGCTCTGTAAACATGTATGTGTGTTCATGTCCATCTTTTTTCTCTCACTACACACAAACATAAACAAACTAACATAGTCGGCAACATGCATAGCAGCCTTGGTTATTATTTTTAGATGGCAGCTGTTGATATTTAGTATTTTTAAACATGAAAACTCACAGGAATTTCCACAGAATACATTTTCACTTTCACAACAGGACATTCAAAAAGATTAATAAAACTAGTATGTAAGTTTAAACCAAGTGCATACTGGCACTCTAACATGAATAATAGATGCTTACAGGAACACCTATTCATTCACACATGCAGACACACACATGAGCCATTTTCAGACATGACCTGCAGCAATAATCCAGATAATTGGCTGCAGAGTTTACTCACGGTTTGCTTTTCACACATGCAGAACCCAGGGGGAGGTTTTCTGCACATCTGTGCATGTCTGAAAGCAGCTATAGTGAATGAATACGAGCATATGCTCCACATTGTCACTGTAATCTCCACAATCCAAAGTGTTTATTAAAGGTGTTATAAGTGACACCAAACCAGGCACAGCAGCAAAACATCTTTTCACCTGTGCTGAATCTCTTCTGCACAAAACAGCTGCCGCTGTTTTTTAAATTGTGTTAATGCATATTTAACTTGACCTACATTCACCCTCTGCATTTTCTCGTTTCATTCATCTTTGACTCAATGTGTCTCTTTCTTTCAGGTTGGGGGTGGGGGGGGATTATAAAACTAATCAAGGTGATGCCATGTCTGTGTTGTAAGGTTGTGGTTCAGCAGATCAGATTACAAGGGAGTTGCCCTGAAAGCTTGTGTTCTATTGTTTAGAAGCACTGCAGATGTTCTCCTTTGAAAAGAGTCCTGACAGCATCACCTGAGCTTGAGTTTGCACATGGCTAATCTAAAATATGATCTTTTTCATTGTTTGTCTCACCACAGCCCTTTCCTAAATGCCAGTGTGGCAAACATGATTTGTCATGAAAAGTTTCTGGTTTTGTCACTTTTTAAAGTCAACATACCAATTATACAGTGTGTAATTATAATAATCTGACACATCCCTGGAACCGGCCGCAGAAGGAAATGACAATAATGATTCCAGATGGAATCCTTTAAGCTCTGCAATTTACAGATTATATAGGAAGGGGATTATAGAAACCCATTTCATTAATTAGTTTGATTTAAAGCCTCTTGTCTGTCCAGTCCAATCTGTGGTTCTGTAACAAAGGCTGCAACGTTCGGACTGCAGCTTGAAAGTAGCACGGCAGGCAGACTCACACGTTCCACATGTTCTGAGTCACGTGTTAACTCGAGGAATATCTCCCTTTTTCTGCTTTACATAGAGTTCTGAAGTTTTACTGCAGCTCTGGGTTGACAAAGTTTTGTGGAACAGGAATTTGGAGATTGGAGATTAATCAAACTGAATAGAATGACGTGTTCAGACGGCTAAAATCAAATACAATAATTCTGCAGATTGAAATCAAAAAGAAAAACATGAAAACAAAGCTTGGCTGAAGCCTGTTCATGAGCAGGGCCAAAAGTCTTTGGTCCACGACTAAGCAACATTGTCTCTGTTGGCAGTTTACCCTCAGTTTAAAGGGATAGTTCATAAAGGGAGGAGGGAGGACATGCAGCAGTGTGATTCGGCTCAGAACGCAGCAGAAACCCGGGTACAGTTCAGGTGGTGGGTGGGTGGATGTGGGTCACTCAGCGATCATGATACTGAACTGACAGCTGAAAGACAGGAGGTGAAGAGACCATTTTATTCTTTGACATCTTACAGGTGATTGGCTCAAGGTGAGGTTGTGGAAGAAGATAGTCTTCCTTTCTGAACTTAAGATTGATTCGTAGATGTTTGTAAGTATAGTGACTCTGTGTATTGATGAAATATACACAAGCAGTGGTACACTCAATACCTACGTGATATCTGATTGATTCATACGGTCTGTTAATGAGCTTTATCAGATAATCACTGTCTCTGTCTCCTCCTCCCTCCTTCAGTCTGAACCTCGTTCCCTCTTCTCCTCTTCTTTGAACTCACATTTTTTCTACTTTCATCTCTCCATCTCTCAGCCCACTGGAGGAATGCCAAAGTCTTCTGGGGCCAGGCCAGTTATGAGCAGCTTTGCATTCCAGTGTGATCTGCAGTGTTGGGGTGGACAGGTTAGACAGGCGGGCGGAGGCACGGGACTCCTCTTGTGACAGATGGGAACAAGACCCAGAGGAATCCACCTCTGCCCCCCTCACCCTCCAATCCTTATCTCGGCTTTATCTTACTAGAGGATTTTACTTTCTCTTACTTTCTTATGACCCCATTGAAAACACTCAAGGGTTAGCAATGTCATGGCGTGTGTTTGTGTGTTTGTGTGTTAGTACATTGTTTTCTTACAGTTTCTTGAGCTACTGTATGTGATAATTGAAATCTCATAATTTTCCTTTATGCCAATGTTCTGTTTGATAATGTTTGTAGTCTTTTTATTTATTACTTGAAGGCTACATAGACACTGTTGTTTTTTGTATGTTCAATATTTTAATAAAGGAGCATTGGTTGTAGTAAATGTTTTTGTTTTTTGCCATGGTATCGAATTGATATCGAGAACTGTGGAAGTTTCAGGATATCGGGATTGACTAAAATAAGTTTGGTATTTTGACATCTCTACTAAATTAATCTCAGCATTGTCTGGGTTACAATTCTTTCTCAATAAATTTAGTGCTGCCAGTTAAAGTGTACATCCTTTAGAACCAATATTACAAACTAACTTCAAATTATGTTTAGAATTTTTCGAGGGAACGTGAACTCACAGGGTTGGACTGTTTATAAACTTGGTTTGTGTCAGATACTTTTGGCAAAGCATGTATGTAAGTATGCACACATACACACACACACACACACACACACACACACACACACACACACACACACACACACACACACACACACACACACATACACACACAGAGTGCAAGCCCAGTAATCACAAGAATCCTGACTGGGAGCATTCCTGTTGCACAGAGTTAGCACAATTTGCTTATTAGAGCAAACAATGGTATCAGTCAATTTAATTTTCATAAGCTGAGAGATTACAGAGCGTTGTGCTTATCCTCTGTATCCAGCTCAGTGCACTGCAATTCCTCCGTGTTCCCACGTCGGCTAGGCTCCGTGATGTATGTGACTTCAGTCACCAACTCATGGATGGACATGTTGGCTGCTACATAAATACTTTCCCTACACATGTTGAATAATTATTAGAAAACCACGAGATGAGTGTAAGGGTGCTTCTTGTTATTGTTTAAAGCCACCTTGCTGATGGCATCTCTCAGCTGGCTGTGTGTCACCAGGGTGTCATTATCCATATTAAAGAACACCCTCTCAGGTATTACTGCTGCGGTGATACAGAGGAGCCTCTGTTCAGACCTGCTCACTCCCATTTCAATAACCCGCTGCACCTGAAAGTCTGCTGTGTCACTCACAAACACCAGTAATGACACGCAAATCCACACGGGTGTAAGCAAAAAGTCTAATTATGCAAGTACACACAGACTTATATAGTTAGTGTAATATTTGTGGCCTGTGATGCAAAATATTCTGTTTCTGCTTCCAGATCCTATGTAATGTGTTTCCATGTGTAATAATGAACCCGAAGGAATATTGTTGTATTCATGGACATCTGCTGCAGAGCAGGATTACTGTTGTTTTGTCCTTGTGAAAAAACCCTTCAGATGCACCTGCATTGTGTTTCCTTGCTTTTGTGTGTTCTCAAGAGTATGTGCAAGTGCATGAAAAGGATTTCGTGTGCTTGTTCATGTGCAGTGTCCAACTGTGTGTGCGTGTGTGTGTGTGTGCGTGTGTGCGTGTGTGTGTGTGTGTGTGTGTGTGTGTGTGTTTCCAGGTGGAGGAAAGAGGGGGCAGTTTGCAGCAGGGGACCGGAGAATGAAATGAAGGAAACGGGAAGGAAATGACGAAGGCTTATTCTCTGAAACTGCAGAACTGCCACTCTCTCTTTATCGTCCTGTATGGAAAGCCTGACACACATACACACACACACAGCCTGTTGTTGATGTGACTATGTTGAAAACAGGATCTGACACACGGGATGGTAAACACAGATTTTGGAGAATAGAGTCAGAGAAAGAGGACAAAGACAGAGAGAGGGAACAGAGAGTCATATACAATGTTAATAAAGAAATAAAAAAAGACGTAGTGATAAACATGTGTACAGCTAAAATGAAAACTAAAGAACTGACTGAAGTAGAGAAGAGGAACATTTAGCAAATCTTAATTGTTTGAAAAAGGTTTTCTAGCTGATACCTTCAATAATCTGTCCTTTCATTCAATTGTTCAACCTCCTTTAGGGATAAAAAGATAAATAAGATGATTATGTGTCTCTAAATAAAGCATTTCTTACACATTATACCTTCAGACCGAGGGAGCGTAGGAAGCCAGTCCTTCCACAGTGATAACCCTCAGGTCAGCGAGCTGGAGTGGGTGACACAAACATCACTGCGGCCCGCCACAACACGACAGATCTGATCTCCCACAGGAGCGGGACTTGTCTCCTATGTGTTCCTGTGCCGTGGCAGAATTAGCAGTAAGCAGTGATTTAATGGAGTTTTTCCAGGCGTTCGGGAACAAACATGATTCTTCTGCAGAAGAAAAAAAAAAAAAATCCAGAAAGGAATGTCACAGGAAGGTCAAATGTCACAAGGAGGAATGTCACTGGCCTGTTTGTGTATTTACCCCTGTGCCTCACGCTGATCATAAACATGTTCAATAAAGGTTAGTTTGAAGATGTGCATGTGTGTGTTTATTTGTTGTGTGAGTCCATTTCTTTGTTTGCAGTTTTATTACAGTTTTTTTGGGGCAGCTCTTGTTTTTTGCTGTCTCAGGACGCAATAATGCTTTTAATCATCAGGGTGTGACCTGCTTCTGACACAGTACACTACATTCTGTGGCATGACTGCAGTACATTCTGTGACACGTGGTTAATTATTACCAAAATGAATCCCATGACAGGTTCAATAAATGCAGCTCAAAGCATTTTAAATGAGATATCAACAACGAGAGAAAGAGTCCTAATGCCAGCTGCATGGATTTATGAATCGCTGATGCTTTTACAAAGAGAAATTTGCCCTGCGACTAGTTAATAAAACACAGTCCAGCCTCTTCATGAAAACTTGCTGGTCTAAGCACACAGTGGATGGTAGCTCGATCACAGGAAAAATCCCCAACAGGAACTCATGTTTTTCATGTTCTTGGCAGCAGCAGTAACAGGAGGCTGGAATAAAGAAAAACGTTGTATTTGGCAGGATGTGCATTAACAAGCCTGACTTATCTCGAACATCAGTGGAGAAACAAACAAACTGCAGCACATGAACACACATCAAATCACTGTTCAGCACCTACAAACACAAAATCAAAGATGACACCCATATGTTGCCTCCTTCAGGTCGGCCTCCAGGTGAGCCAGGCAACAGAGTGGGCATAGCAACAGCCAAGGTCAGTGTGTGTTTCCTCCACGGTGAGTGGCAGATGAGGGCTGATGACATGCTAATTCCATGGAGACAGCGCTGTAGGTGGGGCCCAGATTACAGTGTGGTGGTGGAAATGTAGCAAGGTTGCTCTGTTGTTTCCTGGAGCTCACGGCCTGTGTCTTAAGAGGCTTTAAGGGGCTTGGAAGAGATGAGCTGCCATCTGGCTAAATCCCAAGCAGCCAGCCACACAGGGTTGGGGAAATGTTGACGGGGCTGACGTGGTGCGATGCAGGACAGGACTGCTGCTGCTGCTATGGACGACTCAAATCCTACCTGGGAAGAGATGAAGCAGAAATATTTTTTAAAATGTGAAAAGCTTTGTCTCGTATGCAAATCACTTTTAATAGCTCCTTTTTTTGTTTGATTTATTCTAGCACATAGCAAAGTGTGTTTTTATTTCACGTATTTTATTGGGTGACACAGTGTAAAGAAATATCACCCCAGTCTTGCCACCTCTTTACTTGAGCTGTTGAATTTGCAGAAGAGTCTTGGCTTCTTTCAATAATACATTAAGTAACATAAGCTGAAATTCTAAAAAGTTTAAAGGTGACAGAGTTCAGTGCTCTGTGGAGAGTATCCGTCAGTCTGTCATGAGCTTAAACCCTCAGAAAGTTTGACAAATTTAAAGTTCAACGCAGAGTTTGGAGGAAACTTAATAATATAATGGGTAATTCTTTCCTCAGCGGTCTCTAAATATTAATACTGAAGATATATACATTTTAATACTGACGGTATCAGTAAAATAGCAAAAAAAAAAATATTTCAATAGTTTGTTCAGTATTTTGAGACTCACAGCACATAGTAAAAAAAAGATTATTGTGGTCTCAGTTTAACCAGAAGATTCACCAGAAGACATTTCATTTTTGTCAATTTTATAAACCTAGAAATGATTATGAATTAAGTGCTGACTATGACTGGATATGCGAAGCAGTCCACAGGAGCTGTGGCATGATTCAGTTGTGCAGAGAAGTATGTGAGGCTTTACCACAACTGTGTCAGGTACAGTACAAACCTGCAGGGAGTGAAGATGCTGGCACGCAGCCTTCACCCTACCAGTCTGCCCAGGTCGGACAAAGCTCTTCACACTTCAAGTTGATTTTATCCTCCTCTGTGGTTAGAACCTGTTTTCAGCTTTTAATATGACAACTGCTTGAAATCTTTAATAGCCACGACACCAGTTATGAGCCACTCAAGGAGATATTTATAGTATATATGTATATTTATAGATATGAACTGACTTATATATAACTAACCTAATTGTTGGATACATAACATATTATTTGTAGTATGAACAGCAACGTGACAGTCTTTTAAATCAACAGTCCTGCAGTACAGTGTAATCACTATTAACTTTGCCTCCTGCAAGTTATTGCACTTGTGTTCTTTTCATCTTATTCCAAGGAGTGTGTCTTATAGTGACAACATATACATACTGCTGAGATTTCTATGAGACCCCGAACAGGAAGTCACATGGTTCGGACTCTGCCTGGGGCCGAACGTCCTCAGACCTCCTGATCAAGTGGAGCATCAGAGGAGGTCAGAGTGAACTCAAATCAAATGAAGTCAATCTTATGAGCCTGTTACAGTACATCAAACTATCAGGGAGAAAAAAGGTCATGAGCAAGTGGTTCAGAGAACAGTAACGATGCTCTGTGGCCAACAAAAGAAGACTGCTGGTCAGATGCTAAAATGACCCGACGGACTGATAATGAAAATCTTTCCTACACAGTTTCTTTGATTTCAGGGCTGCATGAGGAAATATGCAAACATTTGACAGTATGTTTTTCCAGCATCAGGCTTACTATGAACTGTATGGTTGATTGTATCCTGCACAGCCCCACATAGTACTGTACCATCAGTGCCAAACATATTTGGAAAATCATGTTCTTGCAAATAATTGATCATTAACACATCTGATCTACCTGACAAAATACCTGCCATATAGTAGTAAAATTAAATCGAATTTAACCTTACACAGACATGGAATAATGAAAACTTTTATTTTAATCTAAACAATATCAAAAAGATATGTATTCCTGTTTACATTTCACTCATAATCCAAGTTCTATATATTTGTATTTGTTGTTTTTTATTATTCCTTATGAAATATATGATTATAATATAATATAATATAATATAATATAATATAATATAATATAATATAATATAATATAATATAATAAACATATTTTATTATAGATCTATGGTATATCTATTACAAACACACACAGTTTTCAAGTTCGAAGGTGACTATGAACAACTGTTCAGGCCGTTTGTTGGAGCTGATCTGTCAATATGACACCTAACCACTGATGTCCGCTGATGATATGCAGACAAAACGCTCTGAAACCATCAGTGATCCCTTCTCCCAGCAACAGTCTGTCGATACCAGGCGACAGTGTAGCCCCACAGCCCTGCACGGAATTGATCTACATACAGCACAGTGGTGACGATGTAGTGCTCAGTGATGAGGTCTTTCTGTTGCTGGTCATGTCATGGAAACTTCAGATTTGATTAGTTGAATCAATGCCTCTGAGCTGAGTGTCTGTCAGTAAACATGTCGCTGTGGCTGAAATCAGAGAAGCTTCAAGACGCTCGGACAACAGCAAACAAGTCCAGCCTGTGGAGCTCTGGTGGTAAATGTCATGTGATGAGATAACAGCCACTTATATATCCCCTGCTAGGTGCAAAGTAGATAAACCTAACTGAGGAATCTTTACAGTAGGAAACCTTTACACTTTTACATGTGTGGGTTCTGGTTTTCAGGGAAACCTTCCTGTCTGTTTGTGTCACAGGGACACAAAGAATCATGTGCATTATACAGTATGACACACGCTGGAGGACTGGGTAGTTGGACACTGCATCTGTTTCCTGTCTGTATTTGAAATGGGACAATGATTTCACCACTGTTTTCTTTCTTTTATTTGTACTGATGTAAAAAAGTAGGCCACAGTTTCAGGTGAATAAAAGACGCTTGATAAAAGCAGAGATAAGCGAGTGTTTGGGAGGCAGAGCTGTGCTTTCAATGTGCTGATGTGATGAGTGTCTCATTAACAACATTAAAAAGCCTCACACATCCAATCACAGATTCCACATAATGCTCAGGCAACTTGTCTGTCTGAGGGTCACCCCGTGATTTTCTCTCTCTCCTCTGTTATTATTCCATTTCCTCCCTGTGAACGGAAAGACCGAAATAACCCAGCTGAAATCTATGTCTCTCCAGGGGCAAAGCTTTTGTGTCAGAGCAAGTGGAAAACAAAAGTAGTGATGGCTGAATGGGACACTGCTAGATCTAGGGTTTCACCACCTCATGGGGCTCGGCCCAAAGACACGACTCATTACATGCGCAGACTGTATTCAGACCCACAGAGAAGTGTCGTGTGAGATGCTCAGCGTGTTTGGAGGGGATGTTGTTGGCTGGACTCTGGTCTGAGGCTGAATGACGGCCTGCAAGTCATTAGTACCTGCAACATTGTGCTAAGTGAACTGAGCATCGAGAGGCTAATGTTCAATCCCACAAAACCTCTCCTCCTTCTGCTTCTCTGTTTTTTCTATCCATGATAGGTTTGTTTTAGAGACGGCAATGTCAGAGGTAGCTTCATCATTTTGATCCAAATTCAAATTTCTCAACAGCTATTGGATTGATCCCCATTCAATTTTGACATTCATGATCCCCAGAGGATGAACCTCAATAGTTTTGGTGAGCTTTTCTGTAGCGTCACCATAATGTCAAACTATAAATCCTATAAATACTATAAATAAAATATATAAACATCTACATGTTGGGTCGGTATTCGTTTTCATACAGATATTCATGGTTCCCAGATGATGTAGCGTAATGATTTAGGTGATTCTTTAACTTTTAACCTTTAACCACCGTGTAACCATGTGGGCATCGTGGTGTTGGTGTCAGGTCGAGAGCATGAGTACATGTGTTGGTGAATGTACACTATTTGCTAAAATTGCATGTCCACATTTTCACTGTTAGCATGCTAGAAGTTAGCTTAACTCTGTCTTGTTTTTTTCAAAATGGTTGATTTCATATCCGATCACTCAGGTTTCCAGTCATCGCTGCATAAAACACTGACATCTACACCAACGTCTCACAGACTCAGTTGATCTTATTGAATCCACATCCTTGATAATTAATCAAAGCCTCTGTCTTTGTCCGCTGATGCATCTGTTCCCTGCTTCAGCCGGGGCAGCAACTCAGAGGACACAGCCCACAAAGTGTTTTCTAAAACAGGTGACCATGAAAACGAGCTGTACCTACACACAGAGAGCACTTGCATGCATAGATACGCACACAACTCCCAGCGGACGGCTGTCAGATTCAAACTAACGAGAGCTGAGGCTCGCACCATAATGCATTTCTCTCTCTCTGTCTCTCGCTGTCTGTCTGTGTCTTTCTCACCCTCAGCCGTCACCCTGATGTCTTCGCTGGACTCTGACACTGACACAGTCTGACACTGTCTGTCTGTGAAGCATCGAGTCCATACACATCGTCGTCTCCTTAAAAAGACCAGCAAAGTTCACCTCAACTTAGGTCTGCATAACTTTTATCCCATGTCAGGTGTAAAAACGACTCTCGGCAGCGGTTTGTGTAATTGAAGAGTGTGTTGATTACACACCTCCACCCTACAAATTGTAGCGTTCCATCTCTTCCTCACCTGCCCGCAGCTCTGAGGTACAATTTACATACAGCATCTGATTATGATCTGAGGGCTTGAAGGGACATGTTGCTCTCTTCTTCGACATTGATTTATACGTCACTGTGCCGCTGTTCTCTGACTCAACCCCTCTGACATCTCTTGTGCAACTGGTGAAATCAAGTCCAGGCATCGTCTCAGTTGTTTTTGTTCTTCAGAATGAACCTGCGTGGATGCCTGGAAGTGACGATGATCATCTGGAGAGTTTCCCTGCGGCCACGTTAGACGAGGAGCTAATGAGGAAACTCAGCCCTTCTGCTTCTGTGTCAGGTCGAGTCGTGACCTCCAGGTTCAAGTGTGCTTCAGTCAGGGAGGAGTTCTCTCTGTGGATTATGAATGTGATCAGTTTGATGAAGGTTTTCATGTGTTTACATGTTATCGCTGCAGAGAGACCTTGTGTTTACTGACCCCGGTTACATATTTATATATAGTGGCCTATGTATACATTTTTAGAAAGCACATTAACTCAAGTGCTGTTGGCTTTCCTTTAGATTCCATGCCCCTTTCCTCTTCTACTGCAAATATATTATACTTAATAGTTGTCCCATTATTAACTCTTAATGCCTAAAAAGTATCTTTAAAAAATGCCTCCATGTTGGCACATTCGTACCAAATAATCACCAGATTACTTTATATAGCAGCATTTAACAGCAGTGTTGTTGTCTTCAGTTGTTTTTTATTCAGAACTAGGTCACACACTTATCCTGTTTTAATTCCTTTCAACGCTTGAAACCTGTACGTTTCAGAGAAAGTATGAACGAGTGAAAACATGCTTGGCTTCTGTGACTGACAGGTGAATGTATGGCCTCCTTCCCTGTGACTCAAACATGTCTGACAGTAGCTCAAACAAACACCTGAGTGTTTCTTCAAAGGAAAAGTGAGAGTGATGTGAAAATCGCAGCCTTTTTATTTTTTAATTCTCTCTTATCAGTCAGGAACTCTGCTCACTCCCCTGGCAGCGTGAAGCACGTTCTAGAAACACTTGTCAGCAAACACTTTCAGACACTTTAATTGTATGAATGGGCTATCTGCACATGTCGCTGATATCCAGGCAACCCTGGGAGACTGCGAGACCTCGGTTGCTTGTGCAGAGGTGGGGCACCGGAGCGCCTGTATGAAAATGTAGGTCAGAGAGAAACATCGAGCTATAAATACGTCAAGCGGCTGTTGCTACACTACGACTTAGCCTGTTGCTACATCTTTATGTTTATGAGTCCTGGCTCTCCACTGATTACATTACACAGGGCATATGCTGATGATGTCATGCTGTCTTTGCGGAATAAGCTTGACCTCCGTGCAGCTGGGCACCAGACCACATTAGGAAGAGAAGCTCGCTGAGTGGGTTTCTGTGCTCGGCTGATATTTCAGAGTCTGTGTGTGTGTGTGTGTGTGTGTGTGTGTGTGTGTGTGTGTGTGTGTGCGTGTGTGTGTGTACTCATGTTCCGGGGACCTAAATGTGTTAACAGTCACATTGTGGGGGCAAGTTAAGGTTTGGTTCGGTTAGATTCAGGTTAAAGTGAAGTTACATTTAGTTTAAGGTTAGGTTTAGGTTAGGTTAGGGTTTGGCAGGTAGTAATATGGTTTATGTAAATCAACGTAATGTCCTCTGAAGTCATGGAGACATGACTGTGTTTGGTGTAGGCTATGATTGAGTGTGTCTCCCGAAAGCACATCAGCTCATAATGAGCCGCTGTGAAGCTTTTGATGGGATTCACCCACCGCTGGCTGAAATACACTGACCCCCCCAGACTGTGGATTTTCATTGTAAATCCATGGCAGGAATGTTTTTTGTTTTTAGTGAATACCTCAGTGTGGCAAACGGTTTTGTGCCAGCTGGTGAAACACAGTTTGTCCACATAACAATCCCCATATTCACCTCCTCTGGGCAACAGAGAGCCTGTTTTCTCCCTCCTCTTGCTTTCCTCTGCCCTGTTGGTGAGCAGCATCGGTGCGGCCGGCATTAAGCGAGGCAGAGCATCTCTGCATGGTTCAAACTGGACTCTGGAGGTGCAGCCCTCACACATACAGCAGCATTAGAGTGTTTGAGATGATACTGCAATATTCGTCTCAGCCAAATGACTTGTAAGAACAGTCTGGAATGTGTGGAGGCCTGTTGCTGTGTGAAAGTGAAAGTGACAGGTCTTCCACTTTTAGATCAGCAGCAGCTGAAGTTGTAGCACTGCTGATCTGTCACATCCTTCACTGACCACAGAGTCTGTTACTGTGCTGCAAAGAGTATATGTGATGTCGTAACTTTCAACACGAGGAACTAATCTCATCTCTTATTCGCTGCTCTGCCATTTAAAAGTTGAAATCTCAATGAAGTTGAGCTCACATCCATCTATACTTATGCATGATATTCTGATTTGGGGCACACATGAATATTTGTATCTGCTGGATCGATTGTATATTCTCTGAAATGTCCAACCAAAGGAGGACGGATAGCAGATAAATAGCAGTCAGTGTGTTGTTTCAGGGCATTTGGTGTGACTGCTTCCTTGTCATTAAAGGATCCATGTAATGTTCTAAAAGCTTGTGCTCATGGCCTGACTTCCCCGAGGCCAGTCAGAATGAATGGGCCTTCAGTACCTTAACTGAATAACTTTTACAGCCTCTTCCCTAGAAGCACATTGGTAAAAAAAGAAAGTGTCTAAATCCTGCCAAGAATATTGAATCAAAAACATATTTAAAAAAACACAGACATCCTAGATATAATATGAATAAAAGAAAGCTGAGAAACGCAGTCTTTGTGTTTCCAGCCTCTGTGACTTGTATTCACCGACAAAAATCTGACCTCGATCTCAGACTCTCTAAATCCCCTCTCATATTAAAGAGCACTGGAGGAAAACACGGCCCACTTGTTTTTCAGCTCGCATCTATACAAAACATTTTCCAAATCATTTTCTTTTTTTTATTGATAATTCTATGAGGTTCACATAACAAACCACATTATATTCTTTAAAAAATAACATATTTATACTTAAAACATCTTACTTTACATCATATTACATACAGGTGTTTATTCTTTTGCACAGCAAAGATATGACACTTATGTTTCAGACAACAAACATATTATATACATGTAGTCAACATAATACTTGAATTAATTCCACAACAGTGCGAAATAAAATAAATGAGCAGGCTGTTACAGGGAAATTAAGGATGCCCGTTTAGACCCACTGAACCACTGAGGGAACGCGTGGTTTAAACCGGAGTGTTGTTTGAATCTTTATGAGCATTGTTCAACAGAAAAATGCCTTTTTCACGAGAGAAGGTAAACAAGCTTGAAGCTACAACAAATCCTCTTAAATAAAAGAGACGGAATTAGTGCCTGCGCCCTGAGGCGCGCTGGGATCGTGTGGGTTCCACCAGTTGTTTCTCAGACGCGCATGCACTTGTTTTCCCACTTTGTGCTGTGGTTACACGATCTCGAACTTGTGTGTCCGTGTTAATTGTCCCAGAACCTCGGAGGGTCTTTTGTGGATCCTCTCAGTGAGTCGTGGAGGCACAGATCAGACGAACTCTCCAACACAGAGGAGACATCGTGGCTCAACAAAACAACCAGAGGTGCACAGAAATACCAAAGATCGTTCAGGCAATTTCCTGCACCTTCACCTCCCCGAACCCGTTCGAGAGCGGAGCAGGGTCCTGGTTGCTCTCTATGGAGGACTCGCTGCCTGTGCTCTCTCCAGAGAGCAGTCTGGTGACTCTCAGGTCAGCTTTCAGAGTCTGCACGTCGTTTCCTATGCTCATCTCTCCCAGGTCATTAATAATCTGAGTCAACTCCTGTTTGCCGTTAGTAACACGATCATCGTCCGTGTCCAGAACGTCCTCGCACTCAAAGTGCATCGCTTTCTCCTCCTCCTCCTCCCCGACCAGGTCCTCTGTGATGGAGCCCAGCTTGGGCGCGCTCCGGCTGCGCTCCACCGGGGGTTTGTAGTAACACTGTCCGTTCAGCAGCTTCCTGAGGGGGACCAGCGGGATGGTCTGCTCCCCGATGAGCTGCTGCTGCTGGTGCCGGGCATCGTCTCTCCGCTTGAGCCTCTTGAACTCGGCCAGGGCAGTGGCCGAGGTCTGGTACAGGAGCAGAGCCATGGCCTTCGCCTTCTCCGGCTTGGACACCAGCACCGCGTGGCACCGCAGCATCACCGCCTTGTGCTTCATCTCGTGCCTGTAAATCCAAGCGAAAACCTTGGGAAGCCTCGGGTCCGCGACGCAGTAGGTTATCCGGTGCAGCAGGTACAGGTGTCCCGGCCTCTTGGCTTTGTCGTCCACATGCACCATGCGGATGCCCTGCGAGCTGATGGTCAGGCGCATCTTGGTGCCGTTCTTGCCCATCTCGCTCTTGCCCCAGATCTTGCTCACCGCCACGTCCGTGCAGCCGTCCCCCTTGGACTGGATGGTGGTGGCGTTGCCCAGGTAGAGCACAGTGTACGTGGGGTCCTCGCTGGTGATCTTCACCTTTTTCCTCTTGGACTTGAACATGCTGCCCACCCTGTTGAGCGCGCTCTCGGGGCAGGACTTGGCGAAGGAGGTGAGCGCGGAGTAGTTGAGACTCACCGCATAGCCCTTCTGCTTGGACTGCTTGTCTTCCTCTATCAGGTCGAACTTGTTCTTCTTCCACGGCAGCATTTTAGCGCTGGTTCCACTCAACAGCAGCACTGAGAGAGAAAGAGAATACACTTTGTATTATTCTAGATCCTACAGGTGTTTGCTGCCTGTCACGTCATCTAGGAGAGTTTCTGTAAGAGCTGAGCGCAGAGAACCGTACTTCATGTGTCCAGTGCGTAAAGTGCTTCTGTCCATAGTGTTGCTCCAGCTCCTATCTCATCATCGTGCAGAGAACTGACTGATGCAGACAGAGGAGCTGCCCGGGTTATATACAGGGACAAACCATATCTGTGCCACTGTAGGGGTGGAGGGAACCAAGCGTCCACAGGTTCGTATTGGTCTGCGTTGAAAATGCTCGTTGATGCTGTCACATGTGTTGCTGTTTTCAAAAGGCTGCAGGAAATATTCAGTTTGGATGAACTCTTCAGAAGAAAGTTTATTTAGTAACTGTGTATGAAATTAACACACAACAGTCATAGTTTTATTATAAGATATCAAGTGAACACAAATACAATACGTTCATGAAAAGTGTATTTTATGTACATATATATATATATTTGATTTAGTTTATTCTGTTGGCGTCTTTTATATTTTTGTTCTCTACATCATTCTGACACGTCTGCTGCTGTAAACAAGTGAATTTCCCCAGTGTAGGATTAATACAGTTTTACCTTATTATATATTATCATTCACCTTTTAGAACAAATGGTCGAATGACTTTTTAATGTCTATCTCTCTCTGTCTGCCTGCCTATCTATATATTATCTATCTATCTAACTTGAATTTCCTTCAGGATCAATAAAGTATCTATCTATAATCTATCTATTTATCTATCTATTAATCTATATTTTATCTATCTATCTATATATTATCTATCTATTTATCTATATATATAATATCTATCTATATAGAATCTATCTATCTATCTATCTATATTATTTATCTATCTATATATTATCTATCTATCTATATATAATCTATCTATATATATATTATCTCTATATATATTATCTATATATATTATCTATATCTATATATTATCTCTCTCTCTATATATATATATATATATTATCTATATATTATCTATATATATATTATCTCTCTCTCTCTCTATATATGTATACATATTATCTATCTATCTATGAGGCAGTAGCTGGGTCCCTCTTGCTGAGAACGCTGGTTTACACTGCCATCTCCTGGTTCACATGAGAAGTGCGTGTGTTAATCCTGTGTGTGTGATAACTGTTTTCATTTTTGTATTCGCAGCTTTTCGCAACATTAAAGTTTTATTAACTACATTTAAATTCAACAACTATTTCATTAGTTTGATTCTTTACATTCATGTTGCTGTAAACCGGCTGTTGCCAGGATGGTGGAACAAAAACTTGGCGCTCTCCGAGTTTCTTCAGGACACATTTAGAAACTGGACAAATGAGTGGGTTGTACCAAAATTACGTTGTTATGGGAAGTTAAAAAGGAGATTATCCAAAATGTTTATGGAGTAATTACTGAGATATTCTACTTGAAGCACTGCCCATTTAAATTAAACATATTTGTCTCGCTTTCATTGAAATAGACTCGTCCGGATATTTGTCTGTGACATGGTTGGGTCCACTTCCGGTTCTTACGACAACAACGCTGTGCACATGAGGAGCAGTGGTTAGCGACGGAAGTTGAAGCTATCCTGCATCGACCAGTTTAAACTGAGCGTGTGTGAGAAGTGTGGACTTCAGGAGTCATTATGGGGAAGAAGAAGTCAGGAGGAGGAGGACTGGGCCGAGCTCTGATCAAAGAGAGGCTCCAGACAGGCCGAGGAAAGAAGAGGGGCGACTCCTGGGTGAGATATCACATCGAGCTTCTGTTAAACATGTCTGACACTATTAATGCCGACAGGTCTGAAACTAATGCTATAAACAGGTCTGAAACTAATGTTGTGTGTCAGTGATCTTGCTGAGAGATCATCATATCATGTTGTAGTCATGGTCCTGGACACTGTGTGAGACTTTGGTTTAGTTGTGACCTAACTCCCTGAAGAAAATGTCATTTTGTTAAAGGTTTTCTTCAACATCTGTTCCTAACAAATAGTTTATTATTAAATAAATTCTCAATGGAGACAAATTCTACTGGAAGATCTTTGCTGTGTGTTATCAAAACTGAATGACCTGGTTTATCTGGTTTGCTGCTGTTACTCACAGTGTGTTTCGATCATATACTGTCTATGGTTTTGATGCAGGGCAGTCATGGGAATCTGACCGGCCAGAGCGTACAGTTACAGTGTCAATTGAATAGGAATTTTTCTGACTCCCTTTTTTACCTGTATGTTTCCAGCGCCACACCAGTGAGCTGAACGATGGCTACGACTGGGGTCGGCTGAACCTGCAGTCGGTGACAGAGCAGAGCTCCATGGATGACTTCCTGGCGACTGCTGAATTGGCTGGAACAGAGTTTGTTGCAGGTTTGTGGAACCTCACATAACTCCTGTAGTTGTTGTATGTAGTACAAAGATTGTTTGACCCACAAGCATTTCGAGGAGTACTACTACATGTACTCATGTATGTTAACGTCATGTCAAAGGGAATGCAGATGTTCTATAAATCGATGTCTCTCAAATAATACTCGCTGGTTGCTGCGTTGACAGTGTTGCTAGGTTACTCACTGCACCTTTATCCTTTAACTCCAATTGTTTCTTGCTTTGTTTTCTTAGAGAAACTCAACATCAGCTTTGTGCCAGCGGATGCCAGAGCAGGCCTGTTAACAGCTGAGGAGAGAAACAGGCTGAAGAAGCTGCATGAAGACAACAAGCATTTCCTCAGAATTCCTCGACGGTAAACACAAGAGATCTCGGTAATGTAATAACATTTAAGTGTGTTTTGTGTTTTAATAGTTGTTATGTCTCTTGATTGTTTTAAGCCCCCACTGGGATGAAAGCACCAGTGCAGAGGCACTTCAGCAGGCAGAGAAAGACAGCTTTTTGGAGTGGAGACGAGAGCTTGCAGAGTGCGTATATTTCTCTCATCTCAGTCACTCAAGTTTGTATTTTTAGTAAAAAGTAAAAAAACTGAAAACATTTGTATATTTTAAGATATGTTATATATTTGTGTCGGATTATTAGTGTAAATAATGTAACCAAATATCATTTTTTTAAAGGCTGGAAGAAGAACAGAAGCTATTTCTCACACCATTTGAGAGGAATCTTGAGTTCTGGAGACAGCTGTGGAGAGTGATCGAGAGGAGGTACAAACTAAATCTCTGCAGAGCTGTTGGTTTAACCCTGTTCTTAATGGAGCGCTGCAACACCAGTGAGGAATATCTTCATTTCATGTGACACTCATAGCAAAACTTTTGCTTTGTTTATTTTTAGTGATCTTGTCGTTCAAATCGTTGACGCCAGAAATCCCCTGCTGTTCAGATGCCCTGACCTGGTGAGGACATTTCTTTAAGGAAATGTTTATTTTTGGGAGGATATCACTTCCTTTGTGTGCCCCACTTATTTAATTTACATAACATTATCCAAGATGATCCCCAAACTCTAAATTCCGCATTTTATCTCAACATTTCACTTTTGTCCTAAATGATTGTGCTTGTTTCTTGTTCTGCTTGTAGGAGTCATATGTAAAGGAAGTGTCAGAGGATAAGGTGAACATGGTGCTTGTGAACAAGGCAGATCTGCTGACCAGGGAGCAGAGGCGAACGTGGGCCAAACACTTTGAGAAAGAGGGGATGAGGGCAGTGTTCTGGTCGGCCCTGGCTGAGAGCAACAGGCTGGATGCAGAAGAGAAGGTGAGGGGATGGAGATTTGATGAGCTGCTCTCTGAATGTGTTTACGCATTTTCAGTGCATGTATGAAATTTCAAATGTTTTTGGATAAATCATGTAGCATCATGATATATATAGCTGAACCCAGAATTCAAGTGGCAAACTTCTCTTTTCACAGGGTTTGGAAGTGGAGGGTATGGAAGTGGAGGATCCAGAGTGTGGAGAGAGTGACGCAGAAGAGGACAGGAAGCCGGACAATGAAGACTTGAGCCAAAAAGGAGCGGATGGAAAGGAGGAAGTGAAGACTGAGGAGGAGGAGGGTGAAGATAGTGGTACAGAGGATGAGGAGCAGGAAAAGATAACTGTAGCTGAGGAGGAGTGGTTCACCTGCTCAGAAGACGAGAGTGAAGAAGAGGAGAGGACTGTTGGTTCATCCAGTGAGTCCTCGTTCCACAATTCCAGCCGTCTGCTGCATAAAGATGAGCTGCTGGACATATTTAAGGCTGTTCACAACAGGCCCAGGTGTAAAGAAGGACAACTGACCGTGGGACTGGTGGGTAAAAGTTCTTACTCTGGTACATTTGTAGTCACGACTGACACACAACTGACAGAGTCCTTGTTTCTGTACCAGCTCCTCATCTGCCAGTCTGTTAACTCAGATTCAGTTGTTTTTCTATGATAGAGACAGGTGATATTATTTATTTGTCCAGTCAGCACAGCCATCCAGTGGACCATCATTCTGTTGCTTTGCAAACATAGCATCGGTCTCTGTATGAGGTGGATTGTGTAAAAACCTTAATTATAAAATGATTTCTCATCATGTATGAATCTGACAGGTTGGATATCCTAATGTGGGCAAGAGTTCCACCATCAACACAATTCTAAGGAACAAGAAGGTGTCCGTTTCTGCCACTCCTGGACACACAAAGCACTTTCAGGTGAAGAACTACTCTGCACCATATGAATTCATGTGTAACATCAGAAAGCCTGAGATTTACCCTTTTTTTTTAACATTTATGTCAGACCCTGTATGTGGAGCCAGGCATGTGCCTCTGTGACTGCCCAGGTCTGGTCATGCCCTCCTTTGTCTCTACCAAAGCTGAGATGATCTGCTCTGGGATCCTGCCCATCGATCAGATGAGAGACCATGTACCTGCCGTCTCTCTTATATCCTTTAAATGCTTTTCTACTACAGCTTCCCTCCCCCTGTTGATTAGCTTTAAAGGCTTCAAGTCAATATTAATTGCATACGCTGTACAAGTTTAAGAAAGTTCCTTAACAGTTATGATACATATGTCAGACAGTCCCTCGGCATGTGCTAGAAGGCACCTATGGCGTAAACATAATCCGACCACGAGAAGACGAAGACCCTGACAGGAACCCGACCTCTGAGGAGCTGCTGATGGCTTATGGATGTGAGACGATCAGACATCAATTAAAAGAACAAAACATTTACTTGTCAGCATGTAACTGACGGAGAAGGTTTTTTCTTCAACTTCCATTCAGGACCAAAACAATATTTTTTTAAACCTAAAAGAAACATTGATCAGACAGTTGTCAGGATGATTATCGAAACTTGCTGACATGAAATGTTATCGACTTGTTTTGATTAATTTTCTGTATTTGGAAACTAAGCTTTTTCTAGATAAGAGCTAGATAAAGTTTGATATTCTTTGTTTATCTTTTTTCCAGACATGAGAGGTTTTATGACAGCCCATGGCCAGCCTGATCAGTCCAGATCGGCCCGCTACATCCTGAAGGATTATGTCAACGTAAGTACCAGACCAGGGTCCAGGTTTAAGTCTCAGTTTATGGTGGGTTAAGAAAATAAGGGACCTCTTTGAAGTCAATATGGAGCCTCTCACGCTAGTAAAATAAAACATGTAAATTGATCCAACTGAATGAATGTATTAAATCTACTGGTTGCAAACAGTCTATATATAAATTCACCTGCTGCTCTAACTGCATCAAGTGAATATCCTTTTGTATGTTTAAAGCTCAGGGGACTTTGGCTCTGAGGCTGCATGTTGAAGTAGCTGTTCCAGAAATCTATTTGTTTCATGTAATTGTCGACAGAGAATGAGACATTTTGATTATTTATTTTTTTCTCCAAACCATTTGGCCACATTAGACTTTACCATCCATCCATTAATTTAGAATATGTACATCTTTGGAACTTTGACTTCTTAACGTTCTCTCCCTTACACTCTGCAGGGAAAGCTTCTGTACTGCCATCCTCCTCCACATATAAATCCTGAAGACTTCCAGCCACAGCACAACAAGTTCCAGAAAACAGATTCAGACGACTGTGACCTTTCAATGACAACAAACAAACACAAGATCAAGAGAATAGAAAATTCAGTTGACAAGAACTTCTTCAATCAGGTACATCTGCTGTATGACTAGTGAGAACAGTGAATGAGCTATAGTTGTTTACTGTCAATAATTCAAGAAGAGAGCGTTGACGTGTCTTCTGTCTTTAGGACAACGTGCGGGCCCTCTCCAGGGGCGTTCAGTCCGTCATGGGCTACAAACCAGGCAGTGGACCTGTCGGCCAAAGTAAAGCTGGACCAGAGGTGGTGGTGGGCAAACCCTGGAAAAAACATGGGAACAAGAACAAGAAGGAGAAAGTACGCCGGCTCAACAAACATCTGGACGCCTGACAGTGATCTAGAAAATCAGCTTTTACAATTTCAGATCATTTTTTAAGCAAGAATGGGAAAAAAATCCAATGTACAGTTCACATGTGATTCCAAGGGAATTGATGCTGAGCAGTATCTGTAGGTTACTATGGCCCCTTAATCCTGTGAGAATGGAAAGGTCAGGCTGTTAAACTAATGAGGAGCATAATCTGTCAATGCATTCCATCATCTGGATCACCAGTGGAACAACAGATCTCACTACACTCTTTGGAAATGGTGTGAAATTAGTGAAAAATAAAGACTTTTTCAGTTTGAAGCTGTTTTCACATCACAAAGTCTTTATTCATTTACTGTAGGTTGGACACATCTTTTAATTGGCAAATGTAAAGAAGCATAGAATAAAATCAATGTTTTCATGCTATTGTGTTGCAGCTTCCATTTCAATGCGGTTGTTGATTCGTGTTTCACTATAAACCAGTGGAAAGAAAAGTAATTTTGTATCTGCAAATATAAATGATGGAATTAAATTATGGTCACGTCTTCAATTAATTATTAATCTGAAAGAGCAATTTTGGTTTTTGAAAAGTTACATTTGACTAAAGCATTAAAATAAATTTGTATCAGCAGCGAAGATCTTTTATGTTTACATTGGATGAATAGTGTAGCTTTTTTATTTATATTTTTTATTAAAGGTACAGTGTGTCGAATTTTTTGTGCCAGCTAATGTTGAAATTGCATGTTGCAGCTGAACACCCCCCACCTCACCCTCTCGTTCCAAACATGAAAAAGAAACCGTGGAAGCCTTTAACTGTCATAAAAACTCAAAAGGTGTTTAGTTTGTCCAGTCTGGACTAATGTAAAAAACATGGCGGCCTCCGTAGAGAGGGTCCCCTCTATGTAAATATGAAGTATTTGAATATAAAGGGCCTATACAGGAGAGAGAGCCTGTGCTTGACGGCAAAAGCAAGTGTGAGGTATTTAGTTCTAGAAAAAAAAAAGAATGTCCTCCCCGTCGGGGAATCGAACCCCGGTCTTCCGCGTGACAGGCGGAGATACTGTCCA
The DNA here is from genome assembly GCF_024713975.1 of Paralichthys olivaceus. Taxonomy (NCBI): domain Eukaryota; kingdom Metazoa; phylum Chordata; class Actinopteri; order Pleuronectiformes; family Paralichthyidae; genus Paralichthys; species Paralichthys olivaceus. The sequence goes on along the minus strand of NC_091095.1, from coordinate 10,918,938 downwards.
CTATACTAACGAGGATTGGTGAAAACAGAGAGGACCACCAGCTCTCTAATTCCTGTGGTTCCTGTTTGTAATGTTTACTTTGTTTTTGGGTGGTATAAATACTGCATAACAACAATTTGTTCAAATAAATACCATAAGTACTTATAACTGAGTTAATGTAACACGTTACTACCCACCTCTGGAAACAGACCGCTTCCTCTCAGCAGGGTCAGTGAGTCACTGTCAGTCTGAAGGAAGCAGAGCACTGAGGGAACCTTCTCTCCACGTCCAGTCTGTCTGTGGTTCCGGTCTGTAATGCTGCGTCCATCTTGGAGGTGTGACGACTCTTTTCAAACCCATGAGCTTGACATGACCTGAGCTGAGCTCGTGTGTGGTGACGAGTGTGGTCCTCCGTCTGAGCATGAGGACCTGACACATGATGTAAAAACTTGTCATCACCAGTTTTTCACAAAGTCGCCATCTGCAAAATCACAGGCACGATTCATCGTTCCACCCCGAACAGGAGGAAAACAATGGACAAGTCAGAACAGCGCCACCTTCGCGTAACATGGTTGACTGCGGTATTACAGCAGTCCTCATTAGTATAGTGGACAGTATCTAAACAAAAGAAAGAAACTACTTCTTCTACCACAACTCAGAAAACTACTTAAAAAAACTTTTACAAACTTGAAGATAAAAACTACTACTACTACACTAAATACTTTTTACTGTACTTCACTGGGGCCGCTGATGCTCTCCTTTAAATTCAGAGGTGTTATTGTCCATTGTCTTCTTCGAAAATGGGGAAACAGCGCCCCCAAATTACACCCAGTGGCCAAAAATATATTACATCCGTACTGTTAAGAAACTACCATAGAGAATGAATGAGAAAAGTTAAGGAGCAGGGTTTCCGGTCACGGAAGACCGGGGTTCGATTCCCCGGCGGGGAGTGGTTTTGTGCTTGTTATTAAACTAGAGGTGAGTTTCCAGGGTCGTGTTGAAACATGTTGAATTTGACATCGGTTCCATCCCCTTTAATAATGACTCTTCAGCCATTACATATAAACACAGTGGTCCCTGGATAAAACCAATGTCCTCTCACCTTCATTATTATCAAGCTGATGTTGGACGGTCACTTTTTCTCTTCGGCCTTCAGCGTGGATTCAGTCAACACCATGTCTGCTGTCATGTTTGCTGTCATGTTTGCTGTCATGTCTGCTGTAACATGTGAAGAAAATCATACAGACACCAAATCACTTTCCTCCACAGTTTTCTGGTTAACAGCACCGTGGGATCTATTCAAACAGCTTTATATTCACGTGACCTTTCTGATTCTATTCAGTCTCGGAACAGACACGTGGTACTTCAGGAACGGTGGCGACAGGTTTAATTAATGGCGCATTCGGCATCTATAAGCGTTAACAGTGCACTCTCTATCACTCTCATGTACTCGGAACATTTTTAAGCTAGCACATTCACTGTAGCCAAAGCTAACACTTAGCAGCTAGTAATTGTTACTGCGTCACACTACGCATCGTTTTTAACCAGAAACAAAAAGTGCATGTCGACGAAATTATTCACAGTTTAAAACATATACATCGTTTTAAAGTGTTTTTAGTTTTAGCAGTTTTTCATACTCGTATATAGTGACAGCCGCGTGACTTACCTGTAGAGTTAACAGCTCAATCTGAAGACGACACGGTGCCTTACGATTAGTCAACTCTACTGTGTGTCATAAGGGACAATCTACATTAAAATAATCAAACACTTAAATCAAACACTTAACAAAACAGGGCTGCAGCTCCACCTAGTGGCGCAACACTTTGGCTGCATTACATATACCAAAAACAACTGAAGAAAATAAAACACGTCTCTTGACAGCAATACTTAGAAACATGCTACTCGTCTGTATTTTTAACTACTTGTTACACTTGTAAACTTTGGCTCTAGGGCCTCAGAGACTCCAGTGTGTTTACAGTAGAGTTGGTTGGGTAGGTGCTACACCCAGTGTTTGACACAACCAAGACGATTTCATTTTTGTCATTGAATATTCAAATGAATTACATTTCTAGGGGTCAGATAGGAAAGAGTCAGATCATCTCGGTCTCTTCAGTAATATTCTCATCATCGTAAGCAACTTGAAGTTTCTTTGAACTTGCATTTTCGTAGTTTGACCACAAGAGGGAGTTATAGAGACGTGGGCGATATGTTCGAGAATTAAATTAAATATTATGACAAATAAAAAAGTGTTTTTATTACTCTGAGAATGTTACTGCACAAAAATAAATGAAAAGTCTCATGAATATCATTTCTTTAATTGATTTTAGAAGTTTTTATTGTCTTGCACTTGCTGCGCCTCGCCTGTAGGTGGTGCTGCAGCCCCTCAGCACCCTCACTCAGCAGGTGTGTGAGTCTTCCTTGTGAGACACTGGATGTATTTGGGATCACTCAGGACCCGCACTGATCATGGATGTTCACACTGGACCAGGATCAAACTCTTTCTTCTCTCATCTGTTTGCTTTTTGCGTGGATTCTTTCTCCACCTGTTTCTCACGTGAGTCAGACAAACTCTGCGTCCTGATCGGTCTCAGCTCTTTGTCTGCCCTCACTTTACTTCTGTCATGTCTGCTGTGAGTAGTTGTCCTTGCAGAATTTGCTGTGTTTTCTCACTGAAGCAGTTCTGCATTACACCCGTGTTGAATTGTTTAAGGTTGATGTACCAGAGGTGCAGGTGTCCTGATGAAAATCCTGCAGAAGAAACCATCATTCTCCTCTACTGCTTCCTGGGTAACCTGTGCAGCACTGTGGGAGCCAGTCTGTCCAGACAGCTTTATATTCAGGTGAGTTTTAAAAGGCATTTATTTGTATGGCGACAAATCCCAACATAAGTTTGAGACCTTAAAGATTAGAGAGAAACCCAAGAGTTGCACTTCAGGCTGAGGAGAAAGAAAAATGGGGGAGAGCAGAGGTGGGTGGAAAAGAGGGGACAGAAGAGAGAGAAGAAAATAATTAGAGGGATATTTAGAAATGTAATTATGTTCATGCAGTTTAAATAATAATCAAACTTATTGTTGTTATTATTATTGTAGGAATAATAATAGTGATAATAATAGCAGTTGTTGTTGAGTATTGTCAGATCTGGATCCTGCAGCTCTGGAGTCAGATACCTGCAGGGTGAGAGAGGGAGCACAAATGAATCGTACTTTAGCATTCTTTATTTACTTTATTTACTGCTCTACCCCCTGTAGGTTTTAATGGGTGCCTTTGCAGCTGCTGTGGATGCCGTCAATGTGATGTTTTCCTGTTTCCCAGTGTTGCTGGGCTTGAACACAAAGACAGGTAAGTTTAGGATTAAATCATCATAATAATTCAGACCTTCTGTCAGCGTTCAGACAAAGTGCAGGCAGCTCAGGTGTTTTAATGCCAGCACCCAGCTGGCAGAGTTCCTTTAGGCAAATGAACAGCAAGGAGGCTTATCAGAGAATGTGACAGATAACCAAACAGGACGACTGTTCACTACTGTTTCTCTTCTCTTCTCTGTGTCCTCCATCAGAGAGGAGGCTGAGGGTCATGAGGAGGCGGAGGAGACAGCACCTCCTCGGAGTGTGCATACTGATGGTGGTTGCCGGAGGTTTTATGAAGTCTCCGGTCAAACCAGCAAACAGGCTTCTCAGCAGGAGGAGACTGCTGCACATCCACCTCCAAGTAACCACTCACCAAGTCATAGTGTGGTCACACAGACACGTTTATATATATTTATCTCTTTCAGTTTACTCGATGTTTTTTTCTGATATACATTTTTATAAATAATGTTTTAACACATTTTCAAATGGTTATCCTCGAAGGACAACACTGAAATCCTGGGTTACATACTTGGCTTGATCTCTTTTGTCATCGTCTGTACCTCCAGGCTCCCGCACGTCTGCAGAGTCGTAAGTGAAAAACAGCCCCCAAGTGTTTTAATATCAGAGTCACACATCTCTTGCTTTCCCAAAATTCTGCCCACCATTAAGGGTTTGTCATTACTTTCCCCCTGTAGCACAGAGGACAGATGTTGACCCAGGCCCACGTGTTCTCAGGACTGCTGTGCTCCCTGGCTGGGGGGCTCTACGCTGCTGCCATGCTCCTCTACGACACTCAGATTGAGTTTCTCCTGAGAGTCATGCCATGGCTGCTGACAGCAATATGCGGAGTCACTCTGGATCTTCTCGTATCCATGTTTAACAGTGTTTGTCTCTTACTGAGTCTTTCATGTGCAGGGTTTCAGCTCCCAGAACCCAATGCATTAGCCAGAGCTGCAGTTTCCTCTTGGGGGCATTTATGGCACAATATTGATTCAGAAAATTAAAGGTCTTAAATTTTTTCTTTCACCCTCTGGTTGCTTGTTTATTGAATTACAGGAGCTGCAGCAATAGATGAAATGAAAATAAATCAGAAGTAGATTTCAGACATGAAGTCCAGAGGATGTGCGCTTATTGGGTCCACACTATTACCGGAGTTTGATTGATCGACTGATTGATTGACTCATGAACAACACAGCAGGAGCTTTCTCACTCAGACACGCACAGAAAAACACTCTCTGGAGCGGGGTGGTGCTGCAGGCAGAGGACGTAACGAATGAACTCTGCAGCGAAATCACGGGTTTTTGTTTAAAGCACATTCACACTGACTTCGACCCTCATCAACAAAAGCCCGCTTGACATCTAAGTCGATGTCTCCTACGTGTGTGGCACTGCTTTTTTCCCCCTAAGATATTTGTACTCTTTTTTTCATTCTTGCATCCCTCACATGTTAGAAACATCATCACACAACCACTTGCTTGCCGTGAAGTCAGTGAGTTTTTACTAGAGAGCTGACTGGAGAAACTCTGCAGAAATTCCAGAGACTCTCAGTCGGCCATTTGCATTCTCACATACAGAGAATGTCCGGAGGATCTCTGGAGTTCAGTGCACGTCTGAAAGCAGCAATAGATTCCCACGGAAATCTGGGCTTGATTTAAATGGCATCTTGAAATGGTGAAATGTACGTGAATTGTATGGATTTTCCAATGGATGTGATCTGTTGACCTTTTACCCAACATTGTCAGACTCTAATCCTCCACTGGTGTAAGAGAGGAACCAGGCAGCAGCTTATACGCTTGTCTCCAGACACAGAGAGTCTTTTAGGTGGCTCAGGCCTCTCCACTGAGGAGAATGTTGTCATGAAGAACCACAAAAAACTAAAACTTAATTCATCACCACAAACAAAAGTAAGTTTTCATCATAAATAATGTTGCCTATTGGCTTTAAGTGTTATCCTGAATAAATAAAATGCTAATTGCTGAGTTTTACTGTGGTATTTTACACATTCATCTTTTTGTGCTAGTCAACGTTTTCTTCAAAGAAAAAAAATGTCCAGATGTCTGAAATGGGCCGCTACATGGATGTGAGTGTTCACCCTGAAGGGAAAGTAATCAAAGAATCTTTTGTTCACAGTAGTGATGTGGTCTCTGCATGTGAAAATATCGGTGCATATTTTCTAATCTTGTCAGTGGTCGCCCTTGGTGTGTAATACCTTAAGTGGAAACTCTTCTGTTTGCAGGTTTGCTTGCAGGAGGCGGAGGACAAATGTCTCAACGGGACAGCGCGAGGGATCAGAGTTGACGGTTTCTGCCTGTCGGATACGTCTTTTGACTCCTCAACAGTCAGCTCAGATCTGGAGGTGAGTAGAAAGAATTAAACATCCATATTTTAGTTTTTAGTTTCCTATTTTTATATGTTTTTTGAATTTTAACACTTACATAACCAAAACAGCAAATTCCTAGTATGTGTAAACCTACTTGGCAATACAACCCGATTCTGACTCTGGGTGTGTAGGTAGGTAATATTTAACCAGTGCTGGTGAGGGGCAGGAGCAGTGTTAAATTTTCTTAAAAAGAGAAGGGCACTTTAAGGACCAGCCAGATTTCAGCTGTCCCCTGACCCCAGTCCTGGATCCACGCCTGGAGTTGATCAGCCACGAAATACGAATGTTTCATGTCACAAGAAGTACTCAAAGCATAATTGTTAGTAGTATTTATTGGGCTTTTTAACTGAGGTTATTTTGATACATGGTATATTACAGCAGTATTGTACAGGTTTGGCTGCACAATACAGTCAATGGTGGTTGAATTCAGCTGCGTCAGTTTCAGAGTCCTTGTATTTTCATGACTTACTGGGACACTTGAATGGAAAAGAGCCATTGTTGTTGTTAACACCCACGCTTTACCTGCTATGATAAATCTAAATGTTTGCCTTTTAACAACCCCATAAATCCCTCAGATTTTTTATGAACCAGTAAGGCCTTAAAGTAATATTTAACGTTTTATAGCCGACCACAAGTTTTCACCTGCATGTCCGCTTTGCCTTTGCATTTTTGGAGTACTGAAAGCAGACAGAAATTGAAAACTGGTCTTATCAGTAATATCAGAAACAAAAATCCTGAAGTCTGACTCTTTTCAAAGTGTACCACTAGGTGGTGACACCATCCAGATACAATTGATGGTGCAAAGCTGCTGTGAGAGATGTTCGCCTGCTGCGTTATTGTGTGTTCTGTCACCTTGTGTGAACTGCTCTGAAGACCTGTGTCATTTCAGTTTATTGTCTTTTTATTTCGGCTCATATAACTGGTGTTATCGTTACATATGTTCATGAAGAGGAGGAAGTTGGGTGCTCTGCTGTCCAATAAATGTTTGACAGGAATGGAACTAAAATGCTGCCAGCCCACATTTGGACATTCAAATGTAAAAATACAAATGGAAGGTTGTGGCAGTCAGAAATTTACAACAGCAACAGTGATGTCTGAGTGCAAGTGAATGCAGCAAGAGATGACGCTCCCTGTAGACTTCGAGGTTGTACCCATCACACGACAGGAGCTGTTTGCAACTTTGAGTGCATTCAGTCAGCAAACCATAGAGTGAAGGAATGAAAACAGCTTTTATTGTCACAACTTCTTGGCTTGTGAGGATGGGAAGGAGATGTGGTATTGACCGAGGTTCAAAAACATATTTTATCCCTCATTATAGACACAGGGTAATTTTACTCTCTCCAGAAACCTCCAGTTTCTCTTGGAGCCAGCAGCTTTCTGTGCAGCCTCTTCTGGTCCCGGCTGCAGACATCCTCTGTGGATGAGGATGTCTCTTTTTTTCCTGCTAATTGTATGTGTAGGCTTTCCAACTTCTACCAGTAAAATACCATATGACTGCAGATGGAGAGTGGCAGGGTTGTAGCAATAGTGAAGTTCGTCCCTCACGGGATTACGTGATTGAGAGACACATTAAACCTGATTGAACACAAATTGCCATTTTTCACTCATTCTGCAGACGCATGTCAGCAATGTAGTTCCAGTTCTTTCAAAGCTCAGTACCTGAGGATTTGCACCATCATCATCTTAAAATTAACCTTATTTATGGTTTAATCAGCTGGACATCTTGACCACACGTGTGGCTGAACCAAATGTGAGTGTCCAAATTGAATATTGCCTTTTTTTAAAGACAAACTTAAACACAAAAATTTAAATTGACATAAGTGATAAGCTTATGTTCAAAGGAAAATTGTAATATTTGGAAAGAAAGCTTTTTATTTATATGTAATGCCACCTTTTGACATATCTGTTCTTTCACATGTGCCACTAGTGAGATTCAATATCTAAATTTTGGGCCTTTACAAGCAAATATTGATATAAGAGTGATTTTTCTGCTGCCTCTTACAGTCTCCCCCCTCTTGACAAACCATGAATATTTCTCTAGATCCACTCATGCTGAACCGATGTGCTGCTGTGCTACATGAATGTGTTTCAATGGGTTTAAAATAAACTTTAGTAAACTCTGAGGCCCGACAGTGTCACAGAGCGAGATGTGGCTCTGCCTCTTCATGAGGAGAACACACACGTGGAGACAGCGAGTTAACAGTGAAGCCAACAATGGTGCAGATTTTAGTTTCAGTGCCATAGCAATTTCTTATCTGAATCAATGTTTGCTCTGTCCAAGTTTTTAAGACTTGAACTCAGAAGAACTACCAGTGAGGACAGTGTGTGTTTGCTGTAGGAAACCAAGCTTTGTTTTTCACGTGATGCTCAGGGAAGTAAGTCAGACAAGTTTCTTGTAAGAGGACAACAGTCAGCAATGTTTTTTTAAAGCATTGATGAGTCAAACTATAAAGTGATACGCGTGTGTGGAGGAAGGTTTATGGCTAAACATGTATGGACCTGTCATTTACGAGAAGCATGAGAAGCAGGGTTCGTATTTGAACTTTGTTCCTCAGTGGACAGTTGTTGCTAGAATTAAATATTGGCTACAGAGTGAAATTAGCCTTGACGATTCACATTTATATAACTTCCACTGCTCTGAAAGGCCGAGTTTGAGTTTGCGAGCGCAATGAAATTACAAGCTTTTACTTTCTCATGCAGGCCCTGATGCTCACAGCCACAAGAGAAACTCCCTCATTATGCTGCCTCTAGGAGCCAAGCTGTGGAAGATGTCATTTAACCAGAAACACAGGCAAATGGTGTGAGCCCAAACAATTGCAGCTTCATACTGTTCACCTAACAGGAAACAGCAAATGATGTGAATGCCTTCAGCACAATTAGTATGTTAGAGGAGTAAGAGGATGCTAAGAAAAGCATTCAAAATGTCTGTGTTACATGTCTACATGTTTGAATCTATTCTGGTGGACATCTGTCCTCCTCAAACAGGACTGGGACTGTTTTGGGAGCAGCTCAGATCAGTACACAACATTATAATATATATTATTATTATATACATTATATTTGACAATAAAAATCTTTGAATCTTATAAGGTAGAATCTGACAATAACAGGTCTTCTTTGCTGAGGAGTACTGAACAGATCTCCAATCTGTAATATTTAACAACTGGATAAGTCATATTTTACTCCCTTCCATCTGAACTCTCTTTACTTGCCAGTTAGAATTAACAGAAGCTGTTTACTTGGTGATTTAACAGAGAGGTTGTTTCCCTACAAGTTGACTCCATGTCTAATGTATAATCCACAATACGCAGAACTCTAGATGTCGGTGAAAATTGTGTTTATGTCCTCAACTGCAAAATGCAAGTAGAGACAGCAAGGAAGAAGTGTTTACATAGAATATGAATTAAATTTTTTTGTCCCTCCTTTTCACAATAACTCCATAATCAGTGATCATGATAAAACCGCACTACGTTTTGGAGCGTGCTGCCTGTCTAAACCGAGCAGTTGGAGCTCACTTGGCTCACCGCAGCTTGAATTGTCTATTGTGCAATGTGTTCCGTGAGCGTTTCTGCTGAGTGCCGGTTCTTATTTGTTTGGGTGAGGCCGAGGCAGGGGGTGGTGGACGGAGGTGGGGAGGTGGGTTGACCGAGGGGGTACAGCGAGGGGAGGAATTGTTTGAGTTTTGCCTTATGGCCCAATTGTTCTGCTGTAAAGGATCTTTGATTAAAGACCAAAAACCGGGCTGGGCCTGTCTGCCTAGGAAGTAGTGCGAGATGTTTGCCTCGTCAATAGGGGGGCAGTGCTACCCTCTGCTATTCTGGGAAATGTTTATAGTTTCTTGTGTGATGGCTCCTGGACTGGAATTTAACTGTGTGTGAACACTGCTTAACCTTCCATATTCTGGGTTTAGCTGATGTGGTCATCAGCTAAACCCAATCGTCTTGTGTTTCCAAAATAAAATGAATGATCCGATGGGTTGTTTTTTTAAGCAAAATTATGCAAAACATGGTGGGAGCATGTTGGGAAAAATACAATACATTTTGATGTAGATCCGGACCAGAGGGCGGATCCAGGAATTATTTGATCACTTTCTTTAACATTTTAGCTTTATTTCTTGATAACTTTGACATTTTCACAGATTTTCCCAGGGAATAATTCATGGATCATGATGAAAGAAAACCAGGCATATTTAGGGCACTGATTTCTATTGGTGTTTGAAATGTATTGACTATTCAACCATTGTGCCTTGGCAGATATATATACGCTCTTCTGAGTGTCATTCTAGATAAATATGAGGCAGAAGAGTTAGATGGTGTCTGCTAGACATCCGTCAATTCACCAAAAACTCTTTTATGCCTTTAAAGACCTTTTTTTCAATTGTCTCCATGTTAGATTAAGTATGCTAATATTGGCTACTAAGATGACGCCATATACAAACATGGTGTATTTCTTAATACTTCTGCTGCAATTATTCAAATAATATTTTGATATGTCCATATTTTCCAGTGGGATTTTGAAGAGGCAAATGTTCAGTGGAGAGGACCAACGGTAAAACAACAGAAGGGTGATGAGTTCCCTCTCAAACAGTGTCCAGCAAACCCCAAACCCTTCACCATCTGCACCTGTGCCATGTCTGGACTCCTAAAGAAAACTCTGTCTAGTAAAGAAGAGGGTGTAAGATCCACAAAGTGATCAAGAAGAGAATAAAATCTGCAGAAATGGACCTGTCGTCTGTCTTATTTTGTACACAGCTTTTTAATTTTGCAAATATGTAAAACCTATTGGTTTTTGCTCAATGATTAGAGTATAACCATGAGAGTTTTTTGGCTGGTGAATTTTTTATTATAGATGCATTGTGTGTCTTTGTCTAGAAGTTGTGGCCAATTCTCAGAGGACTGTCGAAACTCTGTCCTGACCGCATTTATCAGACCCTCTGACAACTGAGATCTGTTAAGAAGGTTTACGGAAAAGACCTCCTCTAATAAAACAATATTGCTCCCCCGCTGGCTTGCAAGGTTATTGGGTCATATCCTGTATTTTGCAAGTCGAACTGGGTTATCAGGGCTGGACTGGGAAAAGGGCCGACAGAGCAGATAAGAGCCAGACTAGACGGCCCGAGCTCGTCCGTCCTCTCCATCATCCCTCAGACTTCTGTCCATCTGGCTGCTCCGGGGCTTTAAAGCATGATGCAGGAACAACTAACCAGGACATTTTAACTGAAGGGACTTCCTCAAAGCCTGAAAACCAAACAATACACAGATTAGAGCAAAGTTATGAAGCATGTTTTCCTCCTCCCTGTTACATTTCCTCAAGTGACATGTCTTTCTGAGACAAATGAGTGGGAAACCACTAACGAAGTGTAACAAAGCGATCGCTGATATCAGCAGTTGCACTCATGTTACTCAACACCTTGTTTTTCCTGTAAACACGACTCAATAGATTGGACTAGGAGATCATTCAATTATATTGTTTACAGAATTTCACCAGCAACATGCTGAGAAGATAAGATCTTAATTTGTTATTGTTCTACCAATTTAAGTGAAGGATAAATGAATACTGCTTAGAAAACTGTAATTAAAAACTAGCAAACTTGGCAACTGAAGACAATTTATGTTTCTCGCTTTATGAGAGGAAAAAATGTCTTCAACAAGGTTATGTTTTCACCTGTTTGGTGTGTTTGTGGGTTTGTCAGGAAGATAACACGAAAACTACCGAAAGGATTTCCATGAAACTTGGTGTAACGATGGTAAATGGGGAAAAACCCTTTTTTTAAGCTTTTGTTAGGATTGTTAGTTTGGGTATTTTCTGACATTTCTGCTGATTTCCAAGGGAATTCATGAATCTTAATGAAACAAATCTGTCATTCATAGGGGACTGATAAGTGGGTGCAATTTGGTGCAGCTTGTTTGAATTTAAGGGGAGGTATAAGCTACCATTCTATTATAACATACATCTGATTGATTACTGATTTTAAGAAAATATCTCTTTGTGACAATGAGGAGCCTCTCTCAGCGCCTCCTGCTGCTTATAGGCCAATTTAATCTTGCTGATAAAGAGCAACCCATCCAATGTGTGTAGCGTGGTGAGGTCTAGCTTGTAGGATTAACTGTAGTTTATCTTGTAAACAATATATCCTATGTCTAACATTATTTTTTGTTTTATATTTACCCGAAGTGCTGTTGTTCACCCAGGAACTTAAACCAGAGAATCGTCTTGAAAATAGACCTAATATGAGAAGTTGTTTTTAAGATGTATTTCCTTATATATCGAATAAACTCAAGAAATAAAATTGCGTTTGCACTCCAATAATGTCATCTATAGTTATGATAAATGCTGAGCTAGCATTGCTCCATCTCTGGGCCTCATCTCTGTCTCTTCTGAGATTGGCTGAAAGGAAAACAAACAGCGTGTCCCACATATAAAAGGTGGAATTCTGTTTGCAGAAGTGATCAAGAGCAAGGATTAGCACATGTGAAGCAGCAGTGGGGAGTGGGCCTTTCTGTTTTTCTTGGCCCGTGCGTCATTGATCACTCCACTGCAGAGAACATGGAAGATGGTGGATGATTTGAGGCCGCGGGACATTTTGTTCACCTTGCAAGTTTGTTAGAAAGGGAGAGGGGCAATACAAAATCCTGAATAAGCAAGGAATTGATGATTAACCAGTAGTTACTTAATTAAGAATTGTATCATAGTTCATTGTGGGTTTCTTAAGAATAGTGATTTGACTCACTTTACTTGTCACAAATGGTACCACCCAGCCTGTGATATCTTTGATTGCATCAAGAGACATGTATGGATCTGTTTATGAAAAATTAGTCATGGGGAAAGAAAAAAATGATACAGAAACTTCTGGTGTCTCTCTTGCAACTCCCTAAACTTTATGTATGTGCAGTTCAAACTCACCAGAGAGCTACCAGCACCTATGACGTTTGCTTCACAGTGTTTGTACATTTGCTTAATTTAGCATGATTGGATTATCCTGTTTATGGGCCCCGGGACAAGGAGGTTATGCTTTCACAAGTGTCTGTTTGTGTGTTTGTTGCTTTATCTGTTTGCAGGATGACGCTAAAAACTAAGAAACCAGTTTCCACCAAACCAAGTGGAGGGATGGAGCCTGGTCCTGGGAAGAGTCATTCAGGTTATCAGACCACTTACTTTTTTCTTTTATACAGTAATTCTGTTATGAGAACTCAATCATGGGTAGTATTGCTCGGTCTTGGCGGAGGAATGCGCTCTACTGAGTGCCATTCTGGTTACTTACTGTATTTTAACCAAATCATAGGTTTTTAAGGCACAATTTCGATAAAAGAAAACTTAGTAAGTACATCTGTCTGATAAATGTAAAGTTTAGTTTTTTGTACTGAAAATATTGGTGAGTTACTAAACTGGTCAACTATGGGCTCGATGGATCAGGTGGATCAGGCCCTGGCAAAAAGGTAAAAGATGAGCTGCCCACTTTAAGTAACAAAACCTCATGTATGTCATACACGAGTAGCAGAACAAAGTAGAATAAAAAAGAAATACTCAGTAAAGAGTACCTTGAAATTGTACTTATACACATTGCAATCATTGGCTGTTGGACTTTTTAATTTGGTCTATGTCCCGTTTGCTAACAAGAAGGAGGTGCAGATTCAAGACTCCAGACTTTACTTATCATGTGCACAACAATTACACGCAGCAGTCTCGGTAATGAAATACTTGGGTCACAGGCTCCTCTATAGCCATGCTCTCAAATATTACACAAGGTCATACATGAGAAGCTGAACAAAGTAGCATACAAATGAAATACTACTTAAATACAATACTTGCTGCAACACATATTATTATCTGTCGAGGCATCATGGCTGTCGGTATCAGCATCATGTCCCAGCAGCGCCAGGTGAGAAACCTCCCCCCCAACATGAAGCACATTCTCTGGGAGAGTCGTGGGCGGTGTTCTCGCTCCCGTGATTTCAGCACATGTCACTTCCTGCCGTCACGCAGCCAGTTCGGGCCAGTTCGCCGCCGCTGTAGCTCTCAGTCTGTCCCGCTGAGCTGTCAACACACAGCGGCGCCCCGCTCCTTCTCCGCTCGTCCGACCGACCTACCGACCGTGTGCTGCGGCAACCTTTCCCCACGAAACCCCGGTCCTCCGTCCTCTTTAGCGACGTCTTCCCGCAGATAACAGCCGCTCTCGTCTCGCCATGACTCGGAGGTGATCTTCAGCGTGACCAGGTGGTTCTGGGTGAGTGTATGCGCCTTCATGGCTGTCATCCTCACCCATGTGTCAGTCGCTACCCCGCGGAGCTAAAGCGGCAGCGTTAGCAAAAGCGTGTGTGTGAGTGTGTGTATGCCAGTGTGTGTGTGTGTGTGCGGAAGTCAACCGTCCTCCTTGCTTCGGTAAGTGCGGGGAAATCGGGTCAAGACTGCGGTTCGAATGCCGTTTTCCCATTCGCACTGTCTGGCAGTGATTGCGCGAACGCTGGGAGACACATGGACTTTGTTATGAAGCTAGTTACCGAGTAGCACGCTAACAATGAAGCCAGGCTAGCGTTAGCCTGCTAGCCAACATCCAGCAAACGTCTTCCCGATGAAGCGCTATCCTGCTGCCCGGGACTCGCACCCACGACTAGCTGTCAGCTATTCTGCCATCCGCGTGGATGTATTTGAACATAAGCTAACAAAAGAACAACAACACTGAGTAAATCTAAATGATCTCACAACGTATAGCCGTTGGCTACACATCACACAGATGTGAACGTGTGTTTGTTCTCTTAATGGCATAATTGGGAAGTTGTTTTGGCCAGCTGGGATCATTGGAGCTACATTTCACACATTTCAAGTCATCACAATGAAATCCTGTAATTTTAGAGGCTGTAAATCGTAAACACGCCTCCTCTCTGACAGCTTCATTGCTTGTAAACACCTGCCCCACTGGACTGGTCTCTAGTTAAGGCAGCTTAAAGGGTAACCCATACGTTTCTCCTTTAAACTTGTTACCCTGCTTTTAAATGTAAATGATTACTAGTTGGAAAATATTTGAAATCTTGACTTCCACCCTTGAGCAAGATCAGTATGTTTGGCAACCCTGAAGCAGTATTGCAGTGTAATCCAACACCAGGAGCTCTTGTGCCTCTCTTTGTGATACTTTTCAGATGATGATCAGACACGGCCTGATGAAACCCTTAGACCTGCGAATGTGTCAATGGAGTCTGGTGGCTCTGCATGTTGCGAATTAAAGGCAGTTCTTGGTTAAAGACAATCTTGGTACTCTTCCAAAAAGAATGAACTGTCTAGGAATACGATCCACGTGTTTACGATAACAATCTGAATCTGTCTGTGGTAATATTAAGCACATTTGTGGACTCACTTTGTTTACAAATGCCCAGTTGGATTATGTCGCAGCTCTGTCTCGCAGTCGCAGGTAGTTTGCTCAGTAGTGGAACTATTGCAAAGACCTGTGTCTCTATCAGTCATTTACACCCACAACATGAGATAAGGTCCAGGTTAAGAAAGCACAGTTATCCTTTAATGAAACCTGTGCCATGTGTTGGTTTTTATGTTTATAGAACAGCAGTTTAAACACATGTAGTAAAACATCAGCTCTTGCATACAGACAGAGACTTTCTCCTTCAGAAACATTATTAATATTTGGTCACAGTAGATGCCACTATGTTTTCTCAAATGGAAAGCTGTGAGACTCACACAGCCCATACAGATCTCCTACGATTAGACAACTTGCACTGACCATTATGTGCTTGAATCCATAATAAAAGCAAGCTATCCAGCAATGAGTAAACAGGAGGTGATCGAAAAATGTACAGTGTAGCATCAATATTGAGGTGTCTAGTTCCAGTAACTGGTGTCTTAGAAAGATAAATTAACTTGATACTTAAGTAGTTAAACTCATTGATATTAAAAAAAATAATTATGATTTCATATGCATGTACATATATATATATATATATATACATAGGAGTAACATTTAAAAGAAGATAATAAAGTACACTTTTTATATGAGTAGATAAATGAAACACAATTTGTTTATGCCAGCAAAGCATTCAATTGCTGAAAGACTGCCTTTTCAACGATCTAAAGGACAGCAGGTAGTAGGCTTAATGTGATTAAGTCTTCTGTCATGGCTGCATAATCTCGGCAATGAAAATGTGCCAAATTAACCACAGGTCTTATGTAGAGGCACAAGAGACATAACCATTTTGCCTGAGATGGAGGTACTATATGTCTGATTTAGTTCTGGAATTTTCTTAGATCATTTATTTCAAGTGTCCCCCACAATCCGCCTTATTGTACTTAAATGAGCAGTAGCTCAGTCCATAGCTGCTTGGCTTGGGAATGCATGGTGGCCGGTTCAAGTCCAGCATGGACGGAAGTTGGAGAGGTGCCAGTTCACCGAACCCCCCAATTGCTCCCCGGGCGCCTTCATGGCTTCCCACTGTTCCGTGTGTGGTCACTGTGTGGATTGTGTTCCGTGTGTTTCGTGTGTGCTCCGTTCACACGGATGGGTTAAATACAAATTTCCCCATGTTTGCATGTTGCATGCTGTGTGTGGGACCATAAAGAGGAAACTGGTACTTCACCACTTCCTTATTTCTATCTTTATGATATAGGTTTTATCCAGATTATGTATATTATATATTTTTGAAAGAAAAGAGAGTCATTATTGTCATTGTACAAGATTATACAACAGAATTCTGAGTGCTGCTTAGTGCAAAATTTAAAAAAAAGAAGAAAACTAACAACATACTTCAACACAGACACAAACAATGAATATAACAATAAATAATACAAAAAAGAGTATTGCACTTGAGATTAATTTGTATAGAAAGCATGTAAACTGTCAATATTGTGGTTCAGTGATCTGATGGCCCATGGATAAAAAATATTTTTGATTCTGTTTGTCCTTGATTTAATGCTCCTGTACCTCCTTCCAGAGCTCGGGAGAGTGAATGGTTGAATGCTGTCTGTGGTGATTTTCCTGGCCCTGCTGGGGCACAGGGAGATGCAGATGTCTTTCAGGGAGGGCAGAAAGCAGCAGATATTTTTTATATATACTCAGCAGTGCTTTCCATAAGTGCCAGCTGTCAGCTAAATGACGGACTACTCATTACTGTTTCCTCAAATAGGTCCAGGGCCATTCACCCAACTGCTGGAGGTCATAGGCCTTAAATTGAGAAATTACTCTCTTCCTGATTCCCTGTGTTAGTTTGAAAAAATTTTAATATAAAGTTTGGAATGAGCTCACCTTTGGCCTGTTGCTCCGTATCCTTGTGGAAAGCTCTGATATCATGTAGTTTCAATTTTAAATCCATAATATTTGACATGATTGAGGCTTGTCACAAAAAAACTAATTAGTACTTTATAAATCCATGTTTAATTTTGGTTTAGATACATTTGTGGAGATTCATTTTCAAATAGATGGTAAAAAGCCTTCAGGGCTGAACAGTGTGTGTCATTCTGAATGGTTGGTTTATGAATTTAGTGCAGTAGCACCTGTAATATATTTATTGCATGTGGGAGACGGAAGCCTTAATCGTATAATCAAGTTAATTCCGCGTGAGGGATTTAGGCTACTGGCATACATAACACACCTGGTTGTTGTCTGAAATAACCAATCGTATTTAACACTGATGTGCTCATTGTGGTGACATTCCCCACACTAGCAAAGTTGATACAGAGTGATGGTATCCACTTGGACAGGCTGCTCAAGTAAAGGCCTCTGTGTGAGAAACACTGAGGTATTGTAAAGACTCAAGCTTTCAAAGGATGAGAAACATGTAATCAAGCCAACACGGATGAGTTAAAAATAACCTGATTGAGTAGCATAAATATGAATTATCTGTAATGTCAATGTGATGCTGAGGAGATGACTAGTTTGCATAGAGGAGTGATATCTACATGCACACACATTATTTTGTTCTTCAGTCACACACATAAGCTATGCAGCCTTTGAGCAGGACTCAGATGTGATATGAAGTCGCTTCTTTGAAACATTTCCTAATTCATTTTACGTAGCTGTTAATACACATTCCTGGACTCAAGAAATTGAACTTGGTGTTTTCACCTTTGAAGGTCTCGTTCACTGGGAGAGATCTTGAAGTCAAAATGGAGATTTGGAGGTGGTTTAGTCTCAGTTTAAGAAGTAAGGTGCCAATATTCCATTGGCCTTTGGGCCAGTACCTCAAGACTTCTCACAGGTGATCTTTAAAACAGCAGGATCTGAGGGAAGGCCCGTCAGTGTGGATTCAGAGTGGAGATGAGAAATATCTTGACATGGTAAAAGTCCTCTCCATGGCCCAGCACTGTTTAGTGTGAGTGCCCAAGTGCAGTGTGATAGAGAAACAAACCTTTCTAGTGCCGGCATAGCGGTTTGCCTCCAACAAGATCAGGACAAGCCAGTAGCCCACATCAGTGGAGTGGAGAACACTTTCATTGTAAATATACGAACAACTGTAAAATTTAACACAGTAATGCAAACCTGAGAATGCAGTTGTGCAACATGAATATGGTGAGCATTGCAGATGGACTAATTGCTGACTGAAGATCCCTCTCTGATTTTAAGGAAATTCTCAGATCAACCCTATCCAGAAACTGCAGTAGTTTTTAATTTCAGATAAAGTTCACAGTTTTCTCTAACTTTTTTTTTTCTAAGACAAGTAAAGCAAACATGTTTTGACAGTTATGTGAAGGTTTATATAAAAAAAATATTGAAAGGGATGAAAAGGAGATATTTGTTAAGATTCAATTATGGAGCAATATTAATATTGATTTAAAAATTTGTAATTTTGTTTTATATATATTTAAACTAATTATCATGAAATATAGAAACTCAAAAATTTGATAGCATGTTTCATTTATGTTGAATATTATGTGTCTGCCAGGGTCATTATTCACCAATAAGCCATTCTCTAAAAATCTGTGTTCTAATCTCTTGCATTGTGGTATCAGCAGTTTTCAGACTGTCAAGAAATGCCCCTGTTAATCCAAAGCATGTGCTGTGACTTTGAACTCAGTACACTTTTGATGTGTAAGATTATTTTTTTTCACAGCCCTTTCACTCTTATTTTGTTGTCATTCCTTACCCTTTTTTTCCAAGGAGCACATGTGCTCCTGTTGAAACATTTAAGGTTGTCATAAAGAATTTGTGAGACTTAATGAAAATCTATCAAATATAAATGCAATGTCAAATTGGTTTTACCTTGTAATTACGATCCAATTTATTTAATTATGTATGACTATGTCTCATTAATGTTTTTCAGCAGCATCATTGCTACAGAGCCCCTAGGCTCTGTCTTAAAGCCATGCCAACAAAAGCTTTGTCTTCAGGATTAAGAGGGCAATCGTCCATAGTTCGATATAGACATAGACTCCCCTATGGGGTAAAGTTGCCATAAACTTATATAAACTGCTGGTAAATTTATAAGTTTTATTTTATATATATATATATATATATTATAAATCTATCAACGTGGAACCACTGGTACTTTTATTCTGAAGCATTTAAGTGTTGCTGTTAACATTATTTCTGCATCAACCAGCAGGAGTGTCTCATGCCACTATGTTATCTCATGGTTGCGCTCATGTTCAGTGTTTCGCTTTTCGTCACAATTAAGTTGACGCGTATCCCTTGTTACCAGAATTATGGGGCAGACCTGCTTTCTTGGGGGATTCCCCTTTACACACGGTGGAGGATGCTCACAGGTGTAGTGGGGCAGGTTGAAAACCATTTGGTGCCTCAGCAGCAGAACTGTTTGTGTCAGGAGAGATAATGCAGTTTCCTTTTTTTCCCCTTGCACCATCAGAGCATGCCACTGGGGGTAGAAGTATTTGTGCATGAGTGGCCTCATGCCCTACTGTATGCATTTCCTTCACTTGCCCTGATTTATCTGACACTGCTCCAAGTTTGGATGAACAATTTGTCCCTGACTCCAATAGCTCTTTACTGGCTGTTCATGTACTAGATGGTGGATGAACCTCCCTGCAGTTGCCCATGGCTCCTCCTGCTGCACAGGGATCTTCTCTCTGAGGCGCACAGAAAGATATTGTGCCTCCACTCACAGTGACTTGGTCTGTCTTGGTCTGTGAGTCTCTTAGTTTAAAAACTTCTTTGCTCTTGTGGGGGGCTATTAATACTATTCAGATTATCAGGGAACCATCCACTATGTCTCTTTGTGAGTGTAAGTGGAGAGCATTTTAAGAATGGTGTGCGAGGGAAATTCCGACGGAAATTCCCTTTCAATTTCTCAGTTACTCCAATGTTCCTTTCTGTAGGACTTGATCAACGGGAGTAAGGCATTTTCGACAGATAATTGGGTCATGTGTGTATCTAGGGTATCTGCTCTGCAGCTGGCTGGTAGTTGCCCCTCACATTTGCTCATGGCTGCCAGCCACTGAGGGCTCAAAGGTAAAAGTGCATTTGTGAATATTTAGGGGCATTTCCCACGAGACACATCACTCATACTACTCCAAGAACAGGGGTTACCGAAGTAACCTCAAGTTGACCCATTTTTCCATAGGGTAAAAAACTAAACAAGTTTGTGTGTGATGGCTAGGGAAGTGTTTTAGATGTTCAGACAGCAGCGGAAGGGCAGTTTGTCAAAGATTTTCTTAGTAAGTGATAAACAGTTATTAAAAACTTGATCAGTCCATTACGGGGAACAAAGCTTGGCTATAATACCTCATGAGTAGGAGGGGAAGTGATAAAGAAAGGACATTGAGTGCAGAGCATGATGGCAACAAAACAGTTTTTCCTCTTAATGCTTCCATGAATTATAGACCTCTGTCATTAGGTCATGGCTCATTGTTCACTTTTTCCCTTTTGTCTGTGTTGAAGACCAGGACAGAAAGGGAAAGGAGAACATGTCTAGTATTTGCTTCCTTTAAGTTAATTGTTTGTATACTTTTGCTTTGCTATATACTGTACAAATGGCTGATTTGAGTGGCTCGGCTTCACTCTTGAGTCGGCCACAGGGATTCTTTTACTCTGGCTGAAAAGAATGGCTAATTTTACCCTAGGCTCACGGTTGTACAATCTTAACTTTTGCAAATCACACAATTGATAAAGGTCCATTTGCTTGTGTTACTGAATGTATAACCTGTAGTAGTCAGAAAGCAGCTGATGCTTTGGAGGGTCAGAATGCTTGAGATGATTACCTGAAATTTGTTCCGTTAGGCTGTATAAAAAGCTGTGCTAGATTCTAAAACCAGATCTCGATTACATTTTTGGATTTGAATAGCTATTCTGGGCTCTACGTATATTATGATTTGATTCACATAATTTTTTTTCTTTTTTGAAAAAATTATCAACAGCTGCCTCATGGTTTTTTTTCTGTTTGTGTTTTTTTTTCCCCCAGGCCCACATTGTTTATTGCTACAATAGAAGACTAATCAAATGTGAGACAACAATGTGGCTTTAGGCTGGGTTTGGAATCTATAAATATCTCTGAAGTCAAACTGACCCCTACAGGCACCAAATATGGTCCTTTATGTAGTAAAGTATGCAGTTTGAACATTGATTTCTCCTATACTCCCTCTATTTACATAACTTACCTTAAAAATCTTTGCCCAACTTTTCAATGACTACATCAGAGATAAACCTGCAAAATATTATTTTGGCCTCAAGGTTAGAAAATGTGGACTAAATCTTTGTGGTCCGATCTGGAGGAAATAATTTCTGGCAATGAACCGTGAAAGAAACAGGATTAGCAGCAGATGGAGTCCACAGAAGCTGGTGGGAACAGGAATATATGAATCTGAACTTGGAGGATAGGATTTCACTAACCCTCTAGTAATTCTGTCCTAAAATGAGGATATTCATCAGGGCATGGTCTTAGGATTTTTACTCTCTTTTAGTGTATTCCTTAATGCTGACAGTTTAGTGTTGAACTTATTTGCCTCAGACAGTTAACTCATTTATATAGTTTTTCAACTTTAAGAAGAATCCTCAATATTCTTGATGATAATACAGTATGTTACTGTCTCTCCCTGTTTGCCTACAGCATTATCATCGTCAAATTAGTTAATAGGCTTGAAAGACTATTCTGGAAAGCTATTTTATGCTCACTGTTTACAATGAACTGTCTCCCCCCCAGGGTTCCAGGTTGGTGTGGTGATAGAGCAAGCTAACTACGGGGTGGAGGACCGCCTGGGGCATCCTGTCCCTGGTTCTCAAGGTAACTAGAAACTTTTCATGTTTAACGCTGTTAGATTGATGACAAAATGCAGCCTAGAAGAGCAAATTCTTATTACTGACTGAATTGCAGAGAATATTGAAATGTGAAAAAGCAACCCAATGGGAAATGCATGAAACTACCAAGAAGCTTATCCAACTCTTGTCTGTACTCTCTGCTTTGGGCTCTGATTGCGCATCAGCTAATTGTGCTTTGTTCACATAGACACTAAAGTGATTCAGTAGTTCAGTTTATGTCCTGTTTGGCCAGATCACCATCCTCAGTTTCTCATCCAGAGAAGTCCCTCAAATAGCTTCACACCCAGTCAGTGAATCAACTGAGCTGACAGTGCTGCAAATGAGCTATGTGAAGTAATTTTGTAAGACTTAGAACCAACAATCTATTTATATTTATTAGATAACGGTTTACTCTAGATAATATTGTTTGTTTAATGATGCAGATATAACTTAGCTCTTCTTATTTTCTATATTGATTTGTGGGATCCTGTGTTATTTTACTGTATGGGTTATAAAACAAAGTAATATTTGGATGGCTGCTTCTGGACGACACATGATCTCCGTGGATCTAAAGGCTTGCACCCTGACATAAAGTATGCTAAACTTTGATTTCAAATCTCATCCAGCATATTGCTTTAATTCTGACAGTCTTCCTCAGCTTGACCCTGCTGTAGAACTACCGCCCACAATAATGGGCAGCAATCAGTATTCTGTGCCCGGCCCAGAAACCAGTCTTGCTATAATTACTAATGAACTTCTGCTACTGATTCTAGGGCTGATTCAATTTCAATTTAGCTTGAAACTGTTAACTTTGTTCTGTTTGGCTGTTTGGAGCCTGTAATTATAGAAGTCTTTGTGTTTTCTGAGGTTACCCTGCTGTTATCTGAAGAGATAACTCAAACATAACATACTACGTTACCTTCTCATTCTCTGGTTTCAAAAACCATTTAAGTTTGATACTCATCAGTTGCTCATCGGTGCAGTCTTATATGGATGTGTTGTTTCTGAGTCACCATACCACCACCAGCAATTTTGTGAAAGAGCATGTCCATTATGCCCTGGTGTCGGCATTTCCAGTCATTGCAGAGACTGGGAAGGGAATGTTCTTGTTGCACTGCACCCACTGCCTCGCGCCTGCTATTGTAAAATACAAGGAAGGGCTTGGTCCTAAGCAAAATATCCCGCTGTATGCCAGAGAAAAAGTCCAGCCGGGTGCAGCTGGCTGATAAGATCGACGTGCGGGGGGCCGTGATAAGGATCGGTGAGTCTTGTAGGTTGGCGGGGGCAGTAGCAGGGTGACCCTATAGGCACATTACTTTGTCACACCATGCCAGTGCAGGGTTCTCTAATTCTCCCTGTGCTTGTGTAACTCAATTACATGTTTTTGTGTCTTTGTGCATGTCTGTCTCTTTTTATGCAATCTCTGAATCATATTCCTGAGCGTAAGTGGGCCTTCATACTAAAGACACAGTTACAACACGGCACAGGGGTAGCCCATTACATACAATTGAGATTGTGGCTGCATTCTCCTGAAAAGATGCATTAGAGAAGTTTGTACTCACCATACTAAACATCAAGGCACAGTTCAACTACAGTCACCTTTGACTCAAATATATGCTAAGCTCTAAATGACATAGCATTCAATCTAACAGAAGGTCTGTGGAAAATGTGGCAGTAATTAGTCTTCAGGAGACAATCTAATGTGTATTTTTGTGTTTCAATTTGTAGATGAATTATTCGATTGAGGACTGTGTAGTTGAATGACTTAAATAATGTATTGCATGGGATAGCTTTGCAAATTAATTTGATCATTAGCATATGTATTTTGTCTTTTTGCACACATTATCCAATGTAATGTGTGTTGGCATGGACACTACCTTGTACAGGCTGTGCAGTTTTTAATAAGAAATCCTCCACTCTTTTTGTGTGGCTCCTCTTCCCCCTCTGCCAATGTCATTCATTTTCACCCAATTTTAGCTCCCGTAGTTATGAAGTGTAAGTGTTATGCATAGAGGCGAGAGGTACTGATTAGTTTTCAGTACTTTTTAGGTTCATTCTGTGAAAGTGCAGCATGTTACCTGAACTCAACATAACTCATGATATGATGTACAACAGTAGCACAGTGTGTGGCTGCTAATGTACCAAGCTGTAGTGTTACAAAACACACAGACACAGAAGCAAGTTTTGTCCTGCCCTCGCCTGGATGTGGTTTCATGCAAATCCATCTTGTAAACAAAGACGCCAGACATTACTGTCCATCTCTAATTTGTTACTTCCTTAAGTTTTTTTGTGGCATGATTGGAATTGCCATGACAAAGCTTCTCCACCAATGTTTTGGCTTGTGCCTTTATCCCTCAAGAACTTGATGGCATAATTGCAGGGCATTATGGGTTGTCACCAGTTCCCCCAAAATCCCCGGTGAAATGCTGATTATACATGATTGACAAATTGATTACCAACTGCAACTAAAGCCATTAGCCCAATTAAGGTCTTTTTTTCTACTCACAGTTTGACTCTAAACAGTCAGCTTCGATGTTTGTCTCTTTGCAGTGCATGATGCACAAAAAGACAAAATAACCTGCTGAAGCATATTTTTTCTTTTAGCCTAATAGACAGATTGTGGCATTTTTAAGGGCCTGCTCGTTTTTGACCCAGATGCCCCTCTCTGTCAATATCAGAATTCAGATACACTCACAAACACATTGACAGTGTACCTTCCTTGGCAGCTCGCTGCTCCTCTGGGACAACTGAGGGGAGGAAAGAGGGTCAAGCTTGATACTGGGTAACACATATCTGATGACTCTGTTGTTTTGTGTGCGGGAGTGTTAAGAGATAGTCTCAGGTGTTCTGAGTCATGCAGCTATCTAAGAAGGGCGCTACATTTTCATAGTTGGTGTTTATCTGTGGTCTTCAGTGAATTACTGACCTCTGTTAACTTTAATGTACTTTGTACCCACAGTTATATCTGCCTTATGCATTTTCCCAATAAACAGTTGAAGAGTTCACTCTATGTCCAAAGGATTTCACCAGTTAAGAAAATCATATGTACTCTCACACAGTTCCTCATTGAAATCCATGCACTATTGAACATTTCACATTGCATGCATAGCCAATGTCTGCATCACAAGACCAATAAAGAGACATCTGCAGCCATTGTCTCTAACTGACACTGCTGTGGACCACCAAGCTTCTCAGCCTCCGCTTCAGGGGATTCTGGAGCCGAAAAGACCCTCCCTCCTAAAGATTTGTCTAGCACAGATGCTTTGTAATTATGTCACACTCCTTCCCAAATCCCTCATTTAACCACCATTTATCCATTATTGCCTTTAGCTGACCATTTAAAGTTTCTTCCTTGATTTAGACACTATATTATTTACGATATACTTCAACCATTTATTATTTGCACTATTTACCAGAAATTTCTACTGAACTATTTATCTATTACTTTGATACTTTAACTTAACCAGTCAACTACTTTCAGCCAACTATTTAAATTATTTTTTATCTATTATCACTTTTAAACAACTTTCAGAGAATTTACTTTGTTACAAATAGTTGAATTCTGGTATTTTTAGTGTTAAACATAGAATGATGTGTTGGAGTAGGACCAAGGTTGGTTAATCAGATTTGAGGGGTTACCCGTACCTCCTGAGTTGCCCCTTTGGTTCTGCACCACCACCGTACCAATAGGTTTTGATACCAGATTAAATATTAACTGGCTGCACAGTAACAGTTCCAAATCCTTCTCAGTTTATAAACCCCATCCTTGAAGAGTGGATGCATGATTTTGCAACCACAGAAATACAGGAAATGAAAACAGTAAATGACCTGTGTTTTTCCCCTTCTAGGCCTTTTCTCATCATTATGTAATAGAGGAAGCTTACAAAAATGAGATTAATGCATTAATGACAAATACACAGCATTTTCCACACGTAACTCTTCTGCACAATATCCCTAGAAAACATCTTGTGACCCCCGCTAGGGTGTGTGACCCTCTGGTGTTGAGCCACTGTTTTGATAGGCTGTGACAGAGCTGAAATATTTTTCCACAGTTCACACTGACATTTTGTCTGTTGTATTTACAGTGACTAAGGAAGGGGCTTTGCACACTGTTTGGCAGCATGGAGAAGGAAGACCTGAAGGTCCTCAACAAGGGCGAGGAGGAGGAGATGGTACTGTCATTTTACATCCGTCCAATGCAGGAGGTCTTGCTCTCACACTCATCAAACTGCACCATGTTTTCTTGTTACACATTTTAGGAGCTGCAAGGCTACCGTTTCTGTCGCTGGCGGCTGGTCCTAGTGGGCCTCGGGGTGTTTTGCACAGGGGGCTTGCTCCTCCTGCTTCTCTACTGGATGCCAGAGTGGTGCGTCAAATCCACCTGCACCCGTACCACAGCCCGTGATGCTGAAGTGGTGTTGCTGCGCTCCGTGGTAGGTAACACGTACACACATGCAATAATTAACAGAATGAATCTGTAGATACCTGCTAATCGATTTATCTTTTAGTAATTTTCCAGTAATAAATATCAAATATGAGCTATGATGATGATCAAATGTCAAATTTTATGAATGACAGTAAATTGAAGATCATTAGATTTTTTTTTTGGGTTGAACAACAAATACAAACTAAAAACATTACTGTTCACAATTTGTGAACAACAATTACTAAAGATAATAATTGTAAGATAACTAAAACTATTTTATATTAGTGCAGCACTAAGGTGTGAAATTATTATATTTGGAATTTGTTTCAAAATTAGAGGGTGCTACATCTTATGTTGAGCCTCTGAAAGCCAAGAAAAATAACTGGATGGTAAAGTAAACACAGTTGAAGAATTAAGATTTATCGTCCACTGTAGTTTGTGGACCAAAGAATAAAGGGTTAAGCTGTTGCCCATGTCAGAGGATACAGGACACAGGATGGTGAATTATATGTTACATTGTATTATATAACTTAATTTACTACCCTAACCCTTTTTTCTAGATTGTAGTTTACAAAAAACAACACTCATGATTCATTTTTTAAATTATCCAGTTAACTGCAGGGATGTCATGTCCAAATGCTGTCAGGCGTAACTTGGTAGTTAGATATATGCAGAAGATAAAACCCTCAAGCTCATATGCCCTTAAAGCTGTCTGTGAATACAACTGATGTATTGTTGCAGCACAGTAATCATAAGTAGTAAATAAGTTATGTGTAAATGAATCTGTGTATCTCATTCTAGTTATTGATTACATTTAAATTGTCATTGTGAGTGATGGGTGACAGACGTATGAATTTGAATGTGGATTATATTCGGGCCATGTGAAACTATATATTACATCTTGTCTGTTAATAAACAAGACGTTTTTTTTGCAAATTTTGTTTCTAAGTTTTCATTCATATTATGTTTTTGGTGTGCTGTTTTATGTATTGGTAAAATACAATGTTTTGTCAGGAGAATAAAGGGAAATGCACACTGACTGTCACAGAGTGTAGAGTAAATTGGTATGTGTCAAAAAATACAATGCAGTGTGATAACATGGCTTTCAGTAGTTTGAAGATCTCTCTATCATGCAGAGTTCAGTAAGTGAAGCTTATTGCAGGTGTAAGCTAACATCACAAACTTTTCACTTTCCAGTCTCCTGCCTGTGGCATTGAACATTACTGCCATCACAATGTTTATAATCATCTCTATTTATAGTGTGCGGGATGAATGAAGGGACCTTAAGTTCAGTTGTTTCACTTTCTTCATGTTTTTATTTCACCAGGATGAGTTTCGGCGCTGGTTCCTGGCCAGGGTGCGAGTGATGCTGGCCCCGGGGAGTAACCCCTTCCACAGCCTGGAGACCCAGACCACCTCCCCCTGCTCCCCTTCCTCTCCTTCCTGCCCCTTCTCCTCCCCAGCCTCCCCCCCTCTAGCCAACGGACACACCACTCACCCCTCCGATGGCAGCCCTGCTCAGGAGCTCATCAGAAGATTTGCAGAATACCAGCCCACACAAGTAGGTGCCATTCTCCGCAATGTACTGTATTTACACACATACACATCAATGATGGCAACCATCAATCAGTAGGTTTCTACAGTTGACAGAATGGTTTTGATGTTTTATACTTCATATTTATGTTGTGATGGGAAAAAAACAAAGTCTTAAAGTAAACACAGGTTCAAAATTCTGAGAACACTTCTACTAAAGAAGTTAAAGAGAAAGTGGTCTCAAAGTTTTGGACCCTGGCCCATTACATAATACAGAATGCTGCCCTGGCGTTCCTCTTTCTGTCGTAGACCGAGACACATGCCATCCTATGACTTGCTGTTCTTGTGGCTACTCTACATTGACCACATGCTTTCCATTACCAAGCAGTAAACCTAACTCTACTTGGTTTACAATTGCTTAATTACTATGCAATTACCTCCACTGAAATATTTACACTGACATAATTGAATGGGAAATTGCACTTTCTCTAATTACTTTTCTTATTAGTTTTCCTTTTAAATTTGCTTTGAATTGTATTGACAACATTGCTGAAAACATACATCAAAAGAAAATCATTCCTTCTGCCCCTCTCATCTCTGCATCCCTCAGATTCGCTATTTTACCTTCCATAGCACAACGTATTATTGGAATGACGAGCTGCAGAACTTTCAAGATTTAAGGTAAGAATTCTTTAATCACAGCAGAGGGAACAATATAAAGATGAAACAGCTGTATAAATAGTTTGACTTGCATTATTAGCACTGTTATGTGTGATTGAAAGTGTCCACTTTTTCTTGTACTTTGACCAACTTTTCTTGCCACAGTGGCCTGGAGGATTTACAGATCAGCTGCTCCGCCCTCCACTCGGAGCACAGTGCAGGCCTGACCAGGAACCAGCAGGAGTACAGGTAACTACCTGAGGGATTGGTTAGGCCAGATATAAATGCAGGAACTCCCCAGATATGAGAATTTAAATGGTACACAGCCCAGTGGATTCTGCTAATTCAGATGTGGGTGACATTTGGTTAAGCAGTTTTACGCACATGTAGTAGTTATTTACCTTCGCTGACCAGCATCATACTGACTGTCAAGAAAAGAAAAGAAAATGGGTAGTATCGCACTTTCTGAGTGAAATTGAAGAAGAAAAAAAAGTGTAAATAACTAGAATTAAGTTAATGCTCTTCAATGGATTTTGGCAAAAAGCATCTTTTACATAAGTCATTTTGTCAGAGACATTGTTATGGAGACAAATCAGAACACTTGACCCAATGAATGTCTCTCTCACCACTTGTCAGGAGACTGTTCTTCGGAGTGAATGAAATTGCAGTGAAAGTGCCTTCTGTTTTCAAGCTGCTTATCAAAGAGGTAAGACCCAGTTGGCATTTTCTTTAACTCTTATTTGAAAACACCCTGTAAACTTGTGGCCTCAACTATTAATTACTACAATCAATGACATTTTATGTTAAATATTAATGATGAGTGTGTGTGGCATGTAGAATATATGGACAATGGAGAACAGACATGCATGTCTGACTGTATGCTGCTAATTGATACTAGCTTTGAAAAAATAACTGTATGAATGATACAATATGATAGTATGTGTCCTTAGTTGAATTATTTATTCAGTGATATCTTTTGCAGAAATGTGTTTTCACTTTTTTATAATGCACTTTCATGTAGGGCTGAAGTGACTGTTCTGTTCAAACAATAGTTTAAATTATTTTTTAATTATCAAAGATAAAAAGATTTATAAATCCAGTGCCATTTTAGATTTTTCTTAGTTTATGGTTATAAACTGAAAAAACAAGCTGAATGTCTCAGTCTGTCTTTATCTGTAATTCCAATCTTTAAACTGTCACTTTGGCATTTGCTGCACTAATCTTTCCCCTCTGTCTCCTCCTGCAGGTCCTCAACCCTTTCTACATCTTCCAGCTCTTCAGTGTGATCCTGTGGAGTGCCGATGAGTATTACTACTATGCTGTGGCCATCGTGTTCATGTCTGTTATATCCACAGCTACCTCTGTGTACACCATCAAAAAGGTGAGCGCCACAAACTGCTGAGATCCTTTAATAATCCAGATCTGTTTATCATACTGCAGATTCAAGGGAGAACCAGGTGAAATTGGAAGAGAAATTAGATCCATTTGCTGATTCTCATCTTCTTCAGACTTTAAACAATTAGCCCCTCATACTTCACAATTTGGATGCAATTGTTATTTAGATTTTCTAAAATGAATTTTTGATGATTTTATTTAATAATATTTAAAACAGCAAAAGCTATTGAGATATGATGGCCTGATTTCTAGAGGGGACTCAAATCTTTACTTAAGCACCAATAGGCCAAAATGTCAACTTCATACACCAGAAGTTTTGTAAAACAGTCTTTAAAACCCGGAATACGACTGCATGTGGAACGTGTTATTATTTTACTGATAATACCAACAAGATGCATCTTATCTGTCACATAATTGACATCAGTATAGTTTTGTCTTACATTGGCTTCCGCAAAAGTGTACCTCCACTGTATGAAACATTATATCTAGTACCAAACAGACTTAAATGCATATTACATTTACATATTACAAGCCTATTATACTGCTTTTATTGACTGCTCTGGTGCAACAAAGTTTGTAATGTGACGGCACCAGTGAGAGTCCATGTCAGAATGACTCGCTGCCCAACTCGTGTCTGATCCAGGGTTTTGAGAGTAGCATAAAGGCTCATATTCACACGGTCTGCTGCCCCTGGCTTCATAGCTCACAAACCCAGACAAAAACACCTTTGCATTAACAGAGGTGCTCATGGGAATAGAGAAGTTTTTCATCACTCTTTTTTTCTTTGTCTTTTCTTCTCCAGCAATACGTCATGCTTCACGATATGGTGGCAGCTCACAGTATTGTCCGTGTGTCTGTATGCCGAGCCAACAATGGTTTGTCAATTTTTTTTTTGTGTGTCCGTTTTTCATGAATGCCTCTATACATAAATTGTAATAGTAGCTTGTATCATGTATTATTCTATTCGGTTCCCAGCCTTTTTGAAGAGTGCTTTTACAAACCTGACAGTTGGCATTTTTCTGCTTCTGTGCTGGACCAGACTCAGTCGCACAGTCACTCTCCTTTGGCTGTCCTCCAGATGGCTACTATTTGGGGAGACCGCAGAGTCAGAGTGTGTGTATGTGAGAGTGGGTTTATCACAATGAAAAGCACTCTTTAATTGTTTCGCACGTGCCTTTATATAGCTACATGCATTTTAAAATGGGTGATAGCGTCTGCAGAGGTGATGCATACGCCTTGACAGTTTCATCAGGTATCTTATCAGCTTATTAAGATTACCTCCATGAGTTGGACAAAGAAGAATATTTAACTCATAGTCTGAATCTGTCAGAAGTATTGCTGAGTTGGTACACCAACATTTTTCTTTATGCATCCATTCATTGCCCTGGCCCCTGCTTGTGATGCCTTTTTCCTACTGTTGCCTCAGGGGGCTGAGTAATGAGATATGTGCTGAACAAGACTCTTGGACTCTGACACAAAATATCTCCTTTCTCACTCCTCCACCCCCCAGATCCACCATCTGCTTCTGCTGGATCCTTTATACACTTTAGCCACACTCACAAGTGTCTCTCCTATATATTTTTACCCACTTTGCTCTCCACCTGTGTATCAAATGCACACATTTACCTTCTCTACTCCTCCATTGTACCCTCCTACCTGGCAGATATCGAAGAGATTCTGTCTACTGATCTGGTGCCTGGTGATGTGATGGTCATTCCCAGCAATGGGACCATCATGCCATGTGATGCCGTGTTGATCAGCGGCACCTGCATCGTCAATGAAAGCATGCTCACAGGTTAGAGGACATATCTGAAAATCTAAAGTCTGATAACTTTGGAATGAGATTTGTTGGAATAGATTATATATTTGTCGATAAATTTAACAAAAAACTACAGGAGACTCCAAAACAAAAACAAAAAATCCTTTTTAAGTGAACCCCCTAGAAGCCAGTCTTGATATAGGTCTACTGTCCGTCAGGTGAGAGCGTTCCTGTGACAAAGACCAACCTCCCAAACCCAGGGCCAGAAGAGATGAGGGGGGAGGCTGACAGTGCCTACAACACAGAGGACCATAAGAGACACACACTCTTCTGTGGCACCCATGTCATCCAGACCCGCTTCTACACTGGTGAAATGGTCAAGGCTGTGGTGGTCCGCACAGGTAGGTGTGTTATTAAATGTGTTTTGATGTGAAGATGTTGTGTTAATTTGTTGTTAATGTCTTTGATGCTATATGTATAAAAACTGGTACATTGTGAGTGAGTTTGAAGGAATCCAACTCACTTTATGGGAAAAGCATCTCTGATGTAATCTTTAGACTTTAGTTCAGAGGCTTTATTCATAGAGTGAAGCGGTACTCAATTGAGTTACCTGATACATATAGTCTATATATATAGCACTAAGGCTGCTCAGTACGAGAGCATTACATTTTATTAACAGGAACAACCACCCCCCCATTAATGTAAAAGTGTCACTGTTGCTTAGAGTTGCTGGGAATTTCCCCAAAAATCAGTCCTATAAGTTACGACTCCATGCTCGGACATTTTAGGCAAAGTTAGGAGCTTTCTGAGAGCGTTCTCACAGAATTTGTCAAACTCCTGATTCCAGTATTAAAAGCAGGTTCCACTTATAAAAGACTTGTCCTCTTCTTCCTCTCAGGTTTCAGCACAGCCAAAGGACAGCTGGTGCGCTCCATCCTGTATCCCAAACCCACCGACTTCAAGCTTTACCGTGATGCCTACCTCTTCCTGTTGTGTCTGGTGGCTGTAGCTGGAATTGGCTTTATCTACTCTATTGTCCTCAGCATCATAAACAAGGTAATGTATGAGGTGACAAGCACATTAAACAAATGCAGTGTAAAACAGGGTGAGAATGAGAGTGCAACTGTAAGAAAACCAAATCTTAAATTATACTATGGAATATAATTAACTGTTAAAGGCTTCAGATTACACTCGAGGCTTTTGGTTGGATTATCACATTTCTTTGGATTTAATGTCAACATTAATAATCAGAGATGAAACGTATCCAAGAGAAACCTTGTGTTTCACACTGTTCAGGCATTAAGTCATTTTCTGCAGCTTATGTTTGGAAATGTCACATATTTGACTCCAAAACCAGGATTTTAGCCAATGAATGGGAGTGAACTGTGAATCTCTACCTGATTTTTACCTTGAGAGGTGATAATCAAAGACATGGGGATAATCAGACATGAAGAAGTTTAATGACTTTCTCTTTTTGCCTGCTCTAGGTGCCAGCTAAGACCATCATCATTGAGTCCCTAGACATCATTACCATCACTGTGCCACCGGCGCTGCCAGCTGCCATGACTGCTGGAATTGTGTATGCCCAGCGACGCCTGAAACAAATTGGCATTTTCTGCATCAGCCCACAGAGGATCAACATCTGTGGGCAAATCAATCTGGTCTGCTTCGACAAGGTGAGCATGAGAAGTTGTATGACTGCTGTGTTTTCGCAGTTGTTTAAATGAATGACCTTTTATTCCTTATGACAGCAAGAAATTGCACATCTGTTGATAAACAAAATATACACAAATGCACAATACATATAGATTAACCAAGGATTTGGAGCGATATTTTTGATGTTTATATTTGGTAGATATATCGTGCCATATGAAATAAATTAACTAAAACTGTTATTGTTGCTCAGATGAATTCCACCTGTGACTGGTTGTGTGGTACTGCACAGCTCATCAATTCTGCTTCATTTCTTCTTATAGACTGGAACTCTAACGGAAGATGGATTAGACCTGTGGGGTGTCCAGAGAGTTGAGAATGGCAGGTAAGCTGACCTGTACTCTTAATTAAGCGAACATGAAACTACCACTGTTTCATTACAATTCAGGCTGCATTGCTGAATTGCACCTACCACTCCTGCCCGTCCAGTTTCCACCTGTCGGAGGAAAATGCCTACAAGGAGAATCTTGTCAAGTCCCAGTTTGTGGCTTGCATGGCCACCTGCCACTCCCTCACAAAAATAGAGGGCCAGCTGTCCGGGGACCCACTGGACCTCAAAATGTTTGAGGCTACTGGCTGGGTGAGTTGTTTTGTGTCTATCCATGAACTTAAAGTTGGTGAGGGAAGGACTGTGGGAATGTGATAAGGCCAGACCACCCTGAATAAAATATATGGGGACCAACAGCCATTGCTAATTTTACGTGTAGGCTACCTGTGTGTGATAGACAGAAGAAGATATTATTTTAACAAATATTTTGACCCATTCTTGTTTGTTTTTTTACTACATTTTTCTGATCACATTTTTTTCTTTGTCTACCCAGATCCTGGAGGAGGCCACTGAGGAGGAAACCTCGCTCCACAACCGTATCATGCCCACTGTAGTTCGACCCCCAAAGCAGCTGTTGCCTCAAGAGCCTGCAATGTCACAAGAACAAGACATGGTATGTGCAGCAACCCAAATATTCCTTAAGTTAGAACTCTTGGAGAGATGGTGAAATCATATTGATCTGTTAATTTAAAGATTGTAATGAACGTGAAATTGATTCAAATCTAATTTTATAGTTAAGTATCAGAGGAGTGAGGTTGAGGAGATTTACATTTTATGACTTGTTTTATTTTATCGGCTAATTCAATTTGATTAAAGCTTAAATTCACAGTATATGGGCTATCATGCAACATATCGACACTATCATTTCAGTATACAGTAGCAACAACAATTATGTTGTGCTTTTACCAACATACCTCTCTGTTCTTTTTCTCTTTCTAGGAACTCTATGAGCTCTCGGTAAGAAATCTGCTTCCTCTTTGAAAGTGTAGTTTTGAATCTCATCTTGAACAACACAGATCTCTGAAAAAAACTAGAATATTGAGAATTAACAGTTTGTATTGTCATGATAGTAATGTTTCAATTCTATGTCAATTAAATGAGCATTATATATGACATACATATAGATTTTTTTCAGTTTCCCATTTTCTCCAATACGCACAATACGCTTTCACACATTCTCTACTCCCTGCCTTGTTCCGTTTGCACTGTCAGCCTGATGCGGAACTGAGTCAGCAATTGTGTGTGTGTGTGTGTGTGTGTGTGTGTGTGTGTGTGTGTGTGTGTGTGTGTGTGTGTGTGTGTGTGTGTGTGTGTGTGTGTGTGTGTGTGTGTGTGTGTGTGTGTGTGTGTGTGTGCGTGCAGTCTGTGTATGAGATCGGTATTGTGCGCCAGTTTCCTTTTTCATCAGCTCTCCAGAGAATGACTGTGGTAGCTCGTCTGCTGGGGGAGAAACGTATGGATGCCTACACAAAGGGGGCGCCAGAGGTGGTGGCTGGTCTCTGCAAGAGAGACACAGGTGAGGTGTGCACGGTCTGCTGTGGAAATGTAGGAAATGCTTTACATTTTTATTTTATGTTTTAAGGCTTTTAGCACATACAGTACACTACCTGTACAATGATGGAAAATGAATTAAATGAAAATCAGTTGCATCACAAAAGCCTCATAACTTTGTTTTCTTTTCTTGCTTTTATGCCTCTCTGACTTTATGTATCTCTCTGCTGTCTCTTTCTCTCTTTGCAGTGCCAGATAACTTTGCAGAGGTTTTAGAAGGCTACACAATGCAGGGTTTCAGGGTCATTGCTCTGGCACACCGTCGATTGGAATCCAAACTTACCTGGCACAAAGTTCAGAATGTTAACAGGTAACCTTTACTATTAAATATGGTTTGAATGTTATAACCTATTGTGTGTACTGTCCATGTTGATCCCTTCATGGCCACAATTTAACATCATCCAATGGCAACTGCCAAAATGACAGTCCACCATGTCTCAAACTGGAGATAAGAACGTGAGATAAGCAGCACAAATGGAAAGAAATTATTTAATTCTATCTTGTCAACAGGGAACAAAATTTCAATGAAATATGTACAACATCTAGGTGGAATC
This sequence comes from Paralichthys olivaceus, assembly GCF_024713975.1. NCBI lineage: Eukaryota > Metazoa > Chordata > Actinopteri > Pleuronectiformes > Paralichthyidae > Paralichthys > Paralichthys olivaceus. The sequence goes on along the minus strand of NC_091095.1, from coordinate 10,883,133 downwards.
CATGAAGAGCTGAGAGTGCTCAGTGAGTTAAATAAAAAGGTCCTGAACGGGTCCCTTTGTCAAGCAAAATCTGTAGTGTTAATATCAGTAATGATTTATTGAGAGCAGTACTAAACACGTTTTGGGATTCTAAGTACTAAAGTGTTTGTGTCTTCATTTAAAACAGGGATCACATAGAGACGAACATGGATTTCCTGGGTCTGATCATCATGCAGAACAAGCTGAAGGCAGAAACTCCAGGTGTTCTGCAGGACCTGTACCAAGCCAACATCCGCACAGTCATGGTTACTGGTGAGCGCACACACACACTGCACATAAAAACATTCACACCCACACAACCTTAAACTGTGCATCATAAAAGTCTTAAATGTGAAAATAAGCTTGCAAAAACCACATACTATAAATAAAGATGAATGAGGCAGGCTCAAGGACCGAACATAGAATACAAATACACACAATCATTACATTACTCCCTGTAGCTGGTTAAACCTCTTGAGTTGCTTTCACACAAGCAGCACAGTAAATGCGATTATCCGTGGTTTTGACATTCCGTTTAGCCACTGGTATTTACTCAGCTGTACGCATAATCTCAACTCACAACATTTCTAGGCTGCACAGTGCAACACACAAACTCAAATGTCTACCAGACAATCCTCTGTTTGCCTTTGCTTTCCTTTTATTTTCCACTGTAAGCTTGCTGCAGACAAAATGACATCAAAGCAGAAATGTAATTTATAATTTATGCTTGATTGATGATCTACACACAGTAGATGCTATTTCTGTCTCAGGCTTTCTTTCTCTTACCAGTTTCTTGCAAAATCACTAAATGTCATCATCCCTTAAACTCATTTGATAGAGTGACCCCTTGTGGTAATAATGTGCCCCAGGACTATGGGCCTCTGTTTTCATTCACCATCCAACCATCAGTCACAGGCTGGTAAAATCTCCACTTGTGGGATAGGCAGAGAAGATAGTGAGGCAGAGAATGAAAAAAGTCTATTTATAAATCAGTTTACCCTTGTGGGTATTCTTTATTTAATCTCGATGGTTTGACCACATTCCAGGTGACAATATGCTGACAGCAATTTCAGTGGCTCGTGACTGTGGAATGATCCCACCCCAGGACATGGTCATCATTGCTGATGCCCATCCTCCCCATGACGGGCAGACCGCCAAGATCACCTGGAGATACGCTGACAAGCCGATAAAGACGTCTCGCCTGGAGGTGAAGCGATGCGACTGACTCTGACAAGAATACTTGTACAGACACATACATAAACAAACAGTAATTCTCCTTTCTTGATAGGAAGTGAACATCAGCCTAGAGGACGTGTGTCATGAGGATGAACCCAAAGCACAAGAACTGTACCACTTTGCAATGAATGGGAAATCATTCGCTATAATCTCGGAGCATTTCCCTGACATGCTTCAAAAGGTATGAGGTCTCTCTTCTATGAGCGTGGATATAACTCCTAACTGGTGCAGCTCCTACTGTTGTATTTGGAAAGTGCTGTTCTGATAATGTGTTCTGCCTCGTAGCTGGTGCTTCAAGGGACGGTGTTTGCCAGAATGGCCCCAGACCAGAAAACCGAGCTTATAGAGGCGTTGCAGGGTGTAGAGTGAGTATTTAAGTCAAACACGTGATGTAGCTGTTAAAAAAAGTACTTTGAGAAAGTTTTTTTTTTTTTTTTTTAAGTGCTTTTTGTTTTGAGACTGTTAGCTGTTGTCATTAATGGAAGAAATACTCTGTCAATAAAAGCTGTAGAAAAAATAGACATGTTCAAATTGAGCATGGAGTTACTGTTCTTTATCTCTTACATGCAGCTACTTTGTGGGGATGTGTGGAGATGGAGCTAATGATTGTGGGGTATGTAAACCACCATACAAATAAATGTTTGGTCTGACAATAACAGATTGAAATGGAAATTAACGTACTCTAGTCTGTACTTAAACTATCTGTCTCTTTCCTCACTCAGGCTCTGAAGAGGGCTCATGGTGGCATCTCTCTCTCAGAGCTTGAGGCCTCTGTAGCTTCTCCCTTCACATCCAGGACCCCCAACATCTCCTGTGTCCCCAGCCTCATCAGGTATTTCTGTCCTTCTTTTTAGATTCATTCCACACATTTAAATAAACAAATGCAGAAATAAAACTTGAAGGGAAGAGCTCCTCAAGTTCAACATGGGCAGAGAGTTGTTACTTGTGATTTTGTAGCATAGGCTGTTGTCATAGTGACTGTTTTATCATTGACTTTCCCTCATTTGGTGGAGTCTTTTTAGTATTTTGCTTTGAAGTGGATTAAACTTGCTTACTTTGTTGACTTTTGGGGTTGTGTGTTGCATTTAGAGATAACATGGTGGTTAATTGCTTTTACAGGGAGGGCCGCGCCGCTCTCATCACCTCCTTCTGTGTGTTCAAGTTCATGGCCCTCTACAGCATCATCCAGTACATCAGTGTCACCCTCCTCTATTCTGTACGTACTGCTGCCTCCACAATCTATATTAGCAGTTGAATTAAGAAGAAGTCTGAACTGTCTGTTGTCTTTGTTTTTTAGATCCTCAGTAACCTCGGAGACTTCCAGTTCCTCTTTATTGATATCGCCATAATCCTCCTTATTGTCTTTACCAGTAAGTAGAAGAGTAGTAACAATATAGACAAAAGCAATATGAATTACACCATGGTTATGTCTCACACATTTATTTGTTTTCTTAACCTGTGTCTTAACTTACTGTCCTTCTTCCTTTTCAGTGAGTCTCAATCCAGCGTGGAAAGAGCTTGTGCCGCGCCGGCCGCCATCAGGTCTGATCTCAGGGTCTCTGTTGTTCTCTGTGCTGACACAGATCCTCATCTGCTTGGGCTTCCAGACCTTAACATTCCTGTGGGTCCAGCAGCAGCCGTGGTACACCATCTGGACACCCCTCACAGAGTGAGTAACTGCTGTCATGACCAATGTACAAAATCAAATATTTTATCATTTGTGTCTGTTAAATTTGTGTTGCTGTATTTTTAATCAACACGTTTATATTGAATCAAACTTTGTCTTCACCCAGTGTCTGCAACCTGTCATCACACATTAACATGTCCGACCTCAACAACACACAAGTGGACGACCACAACATCCAAAACTTTGCGAACACCAGCCTCTTCTATGTCTCCTCCTTCCAGTATCTCATTGTTGCCATTGTTTTCTCGAAGGGCAAACCGTTCAGGCAGCCCAGCTACAAGAACTGTAAGAAACTTGAATAAATCTGTCCTTATATAGTTACATATACTTGTACTTTTCTATATTGTAAGTTTGTTTATGTGTATTTTTTCTCTCCGCAGGGCCTTTTGTGGTGTCTGTCCTGATTTTGTATTTTTTCCTACTGTTCATCATGTTCCACCCTGTGAAAACTATTGACACGTTTCTAGAGGTAAGAAAACATCATTCACAAAAGAAATGCACACCTTTATTCAGCTCTGGTGTACAAATTGTGTCTGGTTTTTATCATACCAAGCACCATATTTACTTTATACATGCCTTACTTAAGATGCAGACCCTAAAGCATTGGTAGTAACCACTGGCTGAGTTTTTAATGTCACAAGATTGATGGTCAACATTGGACTCTCTTTCTCTCTCTCTTTCTCTCTCTCTTTCTCTCTCTCTCTTTGTGCAGATTGTTTGTGTCCCTTTTGACTGGAGGGTAAAACTTTTCCTCATTATCATAGTCAATGCTGCTGTGTCTGTGGTGGTGGAGGTAAGACACACACATACTCACATGGTAACATTCAATGTTTTTCTCATGTTCAGTTTTTTCATGCTATGTGCTCATCTTTGTCTCACTTTGCTGGAGAGAAGGATTGATCTTGTGTTGTGATGTGAGAAGAATATTATGAATATTATTGTCTTAAACAAGAGACACTTATTGTTTGCAATTGTTAAAACTAGTGACTAATGTTAACATTTTTGGATGAAATGTATGCAGGTATTTGATATCCCTCAAAGCAGCGAACGCTTGTTTAATCTGTTGACAGACGGATTAAGAAAATAATTTATTATTGTACAACTGCATGGCAACGGATAGTTTATGCTGGCCTGTCCCAAACAGTGGAGCAGTATCACTCTGATCTCCTCTAGACAGCTGCCCTTGCATACACAAACTGCAGACACCCAAACTCCCAGAGAAACCTGCTTTCACCTCCACAATGAAATAAAAAAACAAACCAAAGTGATTTTGCACATAATCAAATATTTTTTGATATATTGAGATATCAGGATTAATGTAATGTCTCCTTACTAATTCTATTAATTGTCATTTTAACTTTGCATGTAATTATTAACACACAACTTAATGGAAGATTAATTGCAACACATGATTACTTAAACCTTTGACACAATGTGACAAAACCAGTGAAAAAACACAATAGCGCAATATGTGAAATCTAATTTCAAATCAAATCTCTGTAATTCTTTCCCCTGCCCACTGCGCTATTCCATAGACCTTCATCCTTGACCTCATCTTATGGAAGCTTGTGTTCAGCCGAGACAAACAGGGCAGCTTCAGCATCACTCCTGCCGCCCCTACACCACAGGTTGGGAAAATCTGACACCTTCTTCTCTAGCCCTTTCATTTTCCTCTTGTGTGGTGCTCCCTCTCACTGTCCCGACTTGTATCTCTAATACTACAGAGCACACCTTTCTATTTTAACCCCTAACCAAGACCTCAGTCTCATTCTGATTTTTCTTCTCCACCTCGTGTTGTCCTGATGGACACTCGGTTCAAGGCTTGATAATGGTTACAGTGGTACTTCACTCTGTTTCAGATTAGCTTTATGACATTGAGTTTACTTTATTACATTCATACTGAAGCTGTTTAACCTATTTACACTGAGATAAATGAGTCATCACCAGGAAGCCACTGGCTTGATGTTAAAGTGAATTAGTAATGCTCACTCAAAGTACCATACAACATTTCCTTTTAACAAGGTGGTTAACACCTTCATGCTCAGCATGTTACATGTGCTAGTGTAGTAACATTCTGAATAGGGAAGCAACAAGAGAGCACTCTCCACTATCCAACCAGTCCAGTCATGATATGCTAGTTATCTGTTAGATAAACATCTAAGGTCTTTACATACATGAGTATATATTTAGTTTCTAAATGTGGCATGAAAAACTTTGGGCACCCCTGGTCTAAGTTTCTATTGCAGTGACTAAAAGATTCGCCGATTTCCAAAAAGTATAAAGATCAATTTAATATTTCACTACTATTTCCCTAATCAGAACATTTTGGGCACCCTGCATGGTAGGTCCTTAGTAACCCCTCCAGCTTGTAAATGCTTTTTATGCCTACAGACCAGTGACAGCTTGGGTCAGAGGTGTTATCTTTTCAGGTTGGCGCCCCAAAAAAGACACAACGCGTGTTGAGCACAGAGATAAACGACAAGAGATAAATAAACAGTTTTATTCTACTGTTAATTGTTCAAAGTTTATTTTTTAATTCATTACGACTTTAAGCTTCTGCACTAGACTGGAGCAACAAACCCTGAAATTGAAATTGTCTTTGAGCTTAAATGTTATGGGGTGCCCAAACTGAAGCATTCTGTTTGCTGCACTTGTCGCTTACGAACCTTTAGCTAAGTCTGTCAGTCAACAGTTACAGTGGTTCCTAACAGGTATAGTATGTTTAAAAACTTAAAGCCGGCTACTTTTGAATGTTAGTAATATATTTTCATCTGTTGAGATCTCCTGTGGAATCCTTTGTTCTATCTGTGACTCAATGAGCTTGTTTTTAAGGAGAAGGCTCGCTCTTAAACTTTCCACAGGCAACTCCTTTAACTATCATGCAGAATTTAGTTTTGAACGACTTGCATGCATGTGCACCTGCTGCAAATGGTAAAGAAATGTGCCTGTGTATCGAGCAAATGTCTCCTCTCCAGTTTTGTTTTGCATGCAACAGCTAAAGATGCATGTCACTGTCTGATTTGTTAATTTAAGTTTTTTTAAATCTGAACAAAGCAGGAAACCAGTTCATGGAACATTTCATCCTTCCCTTATTTCCAATCTCTGTTTTTTTTTTTTTTTATATTTATTTGTTTATTTTTGGGGTTGTGGTATTTTCAGAGGGGCATTGACCTGCAGGCGTACAAGTGTCTGTCCTGGCTGTGCTGCCCACGCAAGATGCCCAAGGCCCGCTACATGCATCTGGCCCAGGAGCTGAGTGTGGACCCTGACTGGCCTCCAAAGCCAACCACCACCACAGAAGCCAAACCCCGCCCTGAAAATGGCTCCACTTATCAATTCATGATCAACTCCTAGCACCCCCCCACAATGCCTCCAGCCATCCTTTCATACAGTAGACATTTTTAAAGGTGTGCTTAGTGAAAGCACATTCTATAGGATGATTGCTTGTCATCACCATTCAGAGACTTGCCTCCAACACTGTAGTTCCATAGACACTACTGCAAAAACCACAGAATTACACAGATGGTGGGGTCCATGCATCTCGAACGAGGTCTCAGACTCTCAGGTCTCTCTTGCTTTAAATGTCCTTAAACGTCTGTACGTCAAAGTTGATTCCCTTCCCTTGTTGCGATGTCTGTTCACCAAAGCTGAGCAGCAACCCCAATTCAAAATCACAAGTCAACCTAATAAATGTCTCTCGTCTTTGTGTAGAGCTAAAGACCCACTCCACTTCAGAGATAGCTTCTGACAAATTTGTGCTAGTAAATTATTTCAACACTCCCACTGTTAAAAATAACTAGGTGTTCACATTTCATTTGCAACCACATTATTAGAAAACCCATTTAGACTTAAAGGTTCAATGTGTAGAATTAAGTGACATCTAGTGGTGAAGTTGCATGTTGCAGCTGAACACCCCTCACCTCACCCTCCCCTTCCAAACACAAAAAGAGAACCTGTGGTAGCTTCCAGTTGTCATAAATACTCAAAAGGTGTTAATCTGTCCGTTCTGGGCTACAGTAAAAACATGGCGGCCTCCATAGAGAGGACCCGCTTCTGATGTAAATATAAAGTATTTAGTCCTCAAGTACGACCAACTCTGACTGAACTTGCAACTAAGAGGATTGGCTCATATAGGAAGAGTGGCAGAGTTTGAGGTAGAGGACAGTAGTTCCGGTTTGAAATGGAGAGATTCTGATGTTGGAAGCCTGTAGTTGAACGTGGACTGAGTAATAGATAGATTAGGTGTCTGCACTGACCAACTCAATATGATGTGATCTTACAGTTTTTAAAACAAACTGCAAAATGTCCAATATGTTTTTGTTTTTCCCAGCAGCCATCACTTCATTTTAGGACTTAAACCCAGTCTGACCTGGTATGGGTGCTGCTGGCTCTGATTGCTACTATGTAGTGGTCTTAAACATCTAATGTACATAATAGACTCGTTTCAATGAGTCATTTTGTGATAACCAAACAGTTTTTAATCTCACCCTGTGATGAATGAACCACAAGATCAAGCACGACGAGTTGTAGGAATTTGAGAATGATGGACAGCTGTGGTCTCTTAAATTGCACAGCCCAACCAGAAGTTCATGATCCCATTTAATAATAAACACAAATATATAACTATCAAAGTGGTTGATCGTACAAGTCTGGAAAAGTATAAGGATGAGTTTGATTTGGAAACTGCACAATATGTCTGAAAATATTACAATGTATTTATAGACCTGCTGTCCTCAGCCACATTGTAACATGGCCTATATCAATCATACTGTTTGTGAAAATGCAAAAAAGGTATTTGAAGTGGCCACACATTATACATCACAGAAAGTACAAAACAGTGAAAGTGAACGGAGAGTCAGGATTGTAAAAAATGACCTAAGAACAGTGAGGCAGACAGACACAAACAGATGTGCTCATCCACTCTCAACCACAGGCTGGGACCTGTGACAGGCTCTCCATTATTTTTGTCAGAGATTACCTGACAAAACCTGGTTACCTGTTTTTTTCAAAAAATTAATCTTCGCTTTTTAGTTTTGCTAGCATAGTGAATCAACTGATTGTTTCAGACTGGAATATCTCATATACTGTCATGAACTCCAACATGGATGTTCTTTTCTGTAGCTCCTCATTAAACATTTCATGTCACCAAAATGTCAATAACACTAGAACATAACAGGTTACCTCTTAAGCTTATGATTCAATTATCAACATTAGCTGAACTTTGATATTCCAACACAGCATGCTAACATACTAAATGTTTTACATCCATCAAAATCTGTTATCAAGGGTGTCAGGAACTTTGCACCCTTGCAAGCTGCTAGTGTGGCTATAAACCGTTAATCCAATGTTTTTGTGTCTGAACCATGTCCTGTCAGCGTCTCGTCACGTCGGACATGAAACTAAAAGTACATCAACACCTGCATGAAGCCACCTCCGTATGTGTCATGTTCTGAGGACCTGAAAGACTAGACGGTTGCAATACTAGAACTATTACTACAAATATACAGCATTACTGTAGAAGACACATTTACATCAACACGTCTGTATTTTAAAAAGAAATTCCACACGAGAGGCAGCATGAATCTGTCTGGCTATCGTGCATGAGACCATATGAATCAAAGCATCCTGCATCTGCAAACTCCAGATTGGCTACAGAAAGCCAGTAGTCTTTTTTTTTAACACAATTTCTTCCTATGGAAGACTGAAAGTGTGATGGAGAATTAAGAAGAATTTTGCATCTTATCCTCTCGCTGCTCTTGATGCAATCAAAAGATCCGCGCAACAGCACAACCTGCATAAGACAGATGCAGATTACCATGCACAGTTGTATTCATGTATTACACAGGCTACCTGCATAGAGAGTTAAGGGCTATATTTATGTTCACTGCTATTTCTTGCTGCTCCCCATTATCTCCCCAAAATATAATGTACTCACACAGTCTGTAGACTTTGAGGGTAGCCGTAGAAGCTTGTAGTTTCCTCCTTTTGCAAAAAAATTTTTGGGAAAAATCAAAGTATTGAGAAAAAAGAAACGGTTTACACTTGAGTGGATTTGAAAACATTTTCTGCATTTTAACACTTTTTTAAAAGCAAATAAATCCTTTTTTAGCCATATTACATTAGAAACTCCTCATAAATCATTATGAACAGTCACTTAAGGAGAAAACTACAGACTTCTTAAAGTCACCAGAGATGTTTAAAAGTCAAAATGCTGATTTATGGTGGAGGATCACATGAGAAAATACTCAGCTGGTTCCTAATGTCAGTATAACTAATTGCAGGCTGTCTTTCATGAATTATATGTTCGATTCTCTTTTCAGAGTGTGACTCAGTGGCTATAAGAGACCATGTCTAACGAATGTCAAGGTGATACATTTTTGACTCCTCAGTGACCTGAAGCAAATTACTTCTCAAACGTTTGTGTTGTATGATATTTATATGGCACATAACATCATCTTTAGCTTATTGATCATCAATGAGTTTATTCAACAGTTGCAAAAGGTTTCTTCAATTTCAGTGATAACAAATGTCTGAAGTTCCTCAGTTGCTAAAAGCCATTGTCTATTGAGATGCATGTAATAATCCAAATGTATATGAAACATTTGACCCATAACATTTTTGTGACAAGCTCAAATGTGACATGTGACCATAGTTTCCATGGATACCTAGTTTATTTAATGAGGAAAGTATTTTGTTATAGTATTTTGTGGACAACTTGTCAATATGAGAGGGGTGTATAGTTGATAAAACTGGTAAGATGAATAGTATGATTGAAATGGACATTGTGGTGCCAATTTACAGAAGAATAGTCTAAATCTGTTATTTTGTTAAAAAGAGACAAACTTGCTGATGTGCTCAAACAAGGGCCACATTGGCTTCTATGCTTCTGAATATTCAGTGGTGTTTTTCTTTTTATCGTTGATTTCAGGATTTGATATTTTTCTCCATAGATTCCTACTGAGGCTAAAATTGAATGTTTTGTAAAGAACAAAATTGAATGCAATGCAATACTACCATTGTTGATTTTATTCCCAAAGACTTCATCACATCTATATAGATTATTTAAAAAAAAAAAGAGTTCAAAACAAAGATTTATTTAGCTTGTTCAGTTCTTTCAAATCTGATTTAACTGGGCAGAAATGGACTTTAAACAGTTATAATAATAATATTAGATGTCGGATTCTGTCTGTTTATATGAGATACATTTCTAGTGTGTGCATAAAAGTCAGAGAAGATTTAGATTTAAAAGTGTATGTTTTTGGATTATCAAAGGGCTGGTGTGTCTTTTACTGCTATTTTGGTACTGTGTGTTACAATCACTTGTTTGTCAACTTTTGATTTGTACTGTCTGTTGGATTTGTTTGTCGTGGACTTGCATTCGGCTGGATCTTCCTTATTTGGGCATGAATCCTGGGCATTTATTTCACAATGTTAACCAGATTTTGAGAAGTGTGATCAGTGTTTGATCTGTCTTGGGTAAATTATACTGCAGCAAATGTTGACTTTAAACTTTTTGATTAGAAAAATGTGTCTTTGCAAATTCTACTTCTTAGCTTTTCTTTTTTTTTTTTCTCTCTCTCTCTTTTATACAATTTTTTTCTTAAAACCAAGGATCTGACACAAGAAGGGAATAATTAATTTAATGTTGTATATTATCACCTCATTTCAGCAAATTTAAACATCTGACAATCTTGTTACTTTTATGTCCAATCATCCAATGTATGTGTTTGACTTTTATTTTGGTCTAGAACTTAAAAAAATAGTTTGCATCTGTGTAAATTTAATATGAAATTGGCAAAAGAGAATGTGCATTGCTGCTCAATATCAGCAGTCTATTGTAGAAGTGGTTATATTGCTGCTAGGGGCAAAATTATTCGGTATCAGCTGTGTCATGACTGTGCACCTTGAGTCAGATAATTCATCAATTTAATGATGGCAAAGTGTAAATACTATTGCTTTTCCTCTACGCTACAGTTTTGCCTTTTATTCTGACACAACTATGTCGAAGCAATTGATTTAATGCTGAGGCCTCTATGTGCTTATACAGGTACAACATATACCGACAGTCAGCATTGGCCTCTCACATGGTGTATTTTTTTAAAACCATCGAATGACTTTTAGATTGAGTCAGCCACTGAGTACATGAAGCCTCATTTTGATGTTGTTTCCTCAGGGAAATGTCTATTTCTGATAAATAGAAAAAATAAAAGTTGATACCCAAACTGAATGAAAATATACGTGTGGTAAAAACTTCTTACAGTCCATATGTATGTCAGCACTCTTTATTTGCAGTTCTGACACCTCAGCAGGAGGTTAATTTGGGTATATGTATTTTTGTTATTGGCGGAGATGTACATTTTTTGGATTTTTTTTTTACCTCATAATTTATTTTTTATTTATTTTCTTTTTTTTCCCTGAGGATTGTATTTCAGATTTATCTTGATTTCTTTCTTTTCAATAAATGTTTTGAAAACTATCTGCTGCATATTGTCATATTTCTATGCATTCTCACTATAAATGTGGGCTTTGGAGGATCCAGCCCCTGAATTGGGTTACATGTGGCTTTAGGGTACTGCAGTTCTCAATACTGTCAGTATAATACTTTAAAGTGCACAAATGTTTACATAAGCAGCTGTATACTGATCCCTTGACAGACCCTGCGTATCAGTCTGTTCATTCACACTTTGTCACTTGCACTTTGCCCATGACTTTATAATTACAGTTTATTCAAATTACATTCAGCTATGGGTATTTCTAATTTACATTAAAAATCAGATAGTCAGCTCTCAGGATGATGTCTACTGCGACTACTTCATGAGCACTTTCCATGGCTCTCTTAGGTTGCAGAGTTTGCTGAGGAAAATTAATCTCAGTTGGTGGTTTTCTTGTGTGACAGTTGAACTGGGGATGAAAAGAAACAGTCTTCATCTCGGACAAGATATTATTCCATCACAGAAATACTGTAAGGCTGCAACATTTGTATTTATAAATAATACATTTTATGTTTTTATGAAACAGTTGCATTGATTCCATACTGATACAATGTCAGAAGAGAAATACCAATTTTATTATTATTATTATTATTATAATGCAGTGATGAATAGCCACACATTTTGGCCCATTTTACTGATCCTATACATTTGGGATGGGCACACAAAACATGCTTTCAGGGTTTTGGAGTCACAGCTGATGAAGAACATTTTGGAGAGAAGCAAAAACAGAGGAGAGGCTGTTGAGACTTTTCAATTCTTTATTAGAGAGAGAACAAAACATAGTGTACATGGACGGGATATCAAAAGACAGAAGAGCCAGGAGGTTGTAACACTAAGATATTAAAAGAAGTATTTTCTTTTGGGTTTTTGTGATTAGATTTAGAAATTAATATATTGTTAGACCTCTTTAGAAAATTTGGGAAATTTGTTTTTTATATCTAAATTTACATCCATGGGTGAAAATCTAACAAAAGGATTGACAAGTTAATGATTTAGGAATATATATATTTATTTAAAATCCTCCAGATTCATCCACAATAAAACAAACTCAATGGTCAATGAAAAGAAGATTACGCCAAAAGATAGGAACTATTGTTACTGGTGCGTTCTCTTCCGGTGCCGATTTGGCGGTTGCACCGTCCACAGGAAGTGGACTGTCATTCTGGCTGTGTCCTTGCTAGCTAACGAGACAGTTAGCTGTAATGTGCACCATTTGGAGAGATGAATTGAACTGTGCCTGAAGAGTGAATTTGAAGGAGTTTTGTGTTCAGCCGCTGTTAAGAACCGCACCATGTTGCGTGTCGGGGGCAAAGCCGCCTGGTGAGTCCGTATTTAGTGAAGGTGCAGCGGTTAAGCTGGATGTGTTAGCTGCGGAAGGAAAACACTGATGGAGCTGCCTCCTCTGACAGCTGGGGACAGACAAGCTAGCTGGGAATAAGACACCTCTTAAAAAATATTATAGCTAACAAAATGCACCTGTCTTCACACTGTCACTGACATATTATTATTATTATTTATTACACTGCGCTATCGGGACGTTAGCTATCCAGCTAACTGGTTAGCTGGGTAGCTAACTCGGGTGGCTGTGACTTATCTCAGAACGGTTTGTTTGACAGGCTGTTGTGAGCTGACTTGAAAAGCCTTTTACACACTAGCAAGAATAACGAGTTCCTAAATATACGTTAGTAATAGAACATAGAGTTTAGATGTATTTATTAATGGGATCGTGACGTAAGTAATGCTAACATTAGCTTCAAATAAGCCATATGTCTTCTACTTGCTTGAATCTCCTTGTTATGCTACGTTATGATAAGAAGATCACTGACCTAACTGCACGATTCTCCTGTGACTAAAATCAGTGTTTATATAACTTTACTTGAATCATTAGGGAAAGACTAGGAGGGACTAGAAGCTCCCTCTGAGATTGTGAGCTTGTGTAATTTTTTCTTCTAATTTCTCCATCCTTCCAGCACGGCCTGCAGGAGCCTGGTCTCCACCAGCATGGGGGTGAGATTTCCAGTACCACTGCAGAAGCTGCACCCTCTGTCCCGTGCCATCCACCACCGTTTCTCGGGAAACGCCAACCCTCAGCGACCTCCCCATCGTATGGCAGCACGCTATTTCACCTCCATGTCACGGTTGCCAATGCGACCGCCCAAGCCTCCCCGTGGGTCAGGGGGCCGTGGCTACCAGCAGCAGCGCAACTTCTGGATGGTCCGCCTGGCTGCTCGGCTGCTGAAGCTACGATACATTCTGCTGGGCACAGCAGTGGGAGGGGGGTACACAGCTAAAAAGGTTAGAATTAAGCCACTGAATGTTTGTAACTTGTTTTTCAACACAGTTTTGATTCATAAAGTTGTTTTAAATTCTCTGTTATCCCTATCTTTAATATCTTTTTTAAAATGTTACACTTGCCTGTCATTTGTTCGCTTTCAAGCGCTCATCATGCATTTTCAATTACCAATTTCTCAGTGAACTAATATCTTGCACTGCTTGTGTGAAAATAACAAGAGTTTGTCATTTCTCCTCCAGACATATGAGGAATGGAAGGACATGCTGCCTGATTTAAGTGAATACAACTGGGTCATTCCTGATTTTATCTGGGAACTGAGTGAACAAATTGATCTTGGTAAGCCTCTTTATTTTAGCCTCCTGATTCATTAAGAAGCAGATGTACAATTCAAATCTGGATTTATTAATTTGCGGCCATAACCTTTCTGGAAATTATCCCTTCATGTTTCACCTAGTCAAACAGGGAGAATTGTTCTTAGATTTTACTTTAAATGTGGCTGCTCAGTTACTTATCATGGGATAGGACTCCCTACCTTTTTGTCATCTCCACTTCACCTGTTATCTCTTGTATCCACAGATAAATTGGCCAAAGCTCTACCGGAGATAGAAGAAATAGCCAAATTACTACCTGATCTAGACAAGATAGGAGAGAACTTCACTTTCCTCAAAAGCCTCCTGACGTCTGGTAAGTGAAAAAAACTTTGACATATCCTCAAATTTACTGTGTCATGTCAAAAATCAAATCATCATTTGCAGACATCAGATTGTCCAGAATTTAAAAATAGTATAACAGGAATTATACTGAAACAAACCTCATCTTCCACATCTTTCCTTTTATATAATGTTATTATTTATCTAACAATTCAGTGGTCAGCACTCACACTCAAAATATTGTATTTGCAGTTACACATACCTCAAAGTGACCTCTGCAGAATAAGATAACATAGAATCAGTTATTTCGAAATACAAGGAAGTAACCTGCTTTGTGTTGTAAATTTCTGCTTTTTTGTTCCTGCTAAAGGATTCTTCAAAGAGCCCTTGTTAATGTTAAATGTGTTTTGAATCAGTTGTTTTATAAGCAAAGCTAGAAATCCTTGAGTTATAGAACCTTAATCTAGATAGGATGTGTATTACTGCTGCAAACCTGGATAGACAGTCGTCAAATTCAACATTTCGGTTTCACTTCAATACATTTATATAAAAGACATTAACTACAAACAATTTGTATCGGTTTCGAATTTTGCCAGAGTATTTCTCTAATATACCAAGTCGTTTTCAGTTTTGAGTTCAAATGTACCTGATGTTTGATTACAAAATATGACATTTTGGGCTCCTGAGAATCACGCCAAGTTCAGGGTGTGCTTATCTCTTTTAACAGCTTCTCATGAAGTGGCTACTTCACTTAAATTTCTGGCATATTGGCTGCTTTGGTTTAATACACACCATTCAGCTGTGTCCCTGCTTTGACCATCATCCCTCAGCTTCTGTCTTTTATGATTTTTTTATCTTGTGTTGTTCTGCCTTTCTCCTCCTCCCCTCCCCTCCTGTTCCCCTCCACATTCTTCACAGGTGTGAGTTTGGGTAGTGAAGTCAAAGGAGCTGGTCTGCATCTGTTGTTAGGTGTGTAAACCCTGCACTCAGTAGCGCTGCCCACTCCCCCTCCTTACTTTCTGCTGCTGTTTGACCACCATCTTGCCACGATATTGGTTTGGTTGTGGGTTCCTGCTTGCGGTCCAGAGGAGTGCTTGTCATTGGTTTGTTTGAAAGGCAGGAGGACTCTCTACCACATTGTTTTCGAGGTTGTAGGCCAGTGCTGCTGTCAACAACAGCAGTGCTCACGGTTAATTCAGGTGCTTTATTTAGTGAAATGTGTGACCTGTGGTCAGGATGGTGAAAAGGTCCTTGAATATGTACAGGAGTTTGATTATTTGTGCAGATAACGATTTTATCATATTGCTGACATCCGTTAACTTGAATCAGTGAATATTTACTATTCTCTAGTTCACATCAAATCACAAATGGAGCTGCCAATGTTTTCAATTTTGTCTTCATAGTCTAGAAAGCTCCAAAAAGCACATCCACTGTGTCGCCTTTAGTCTCCTCTTCCCTTTTGACTTTCTTTAACCTGACTGTCCTTGGCTTTACTTTGTCCCATCTGTTTTATTTTTGCCTCCTTTGACTTCATCCCTCTCTCCCCTGGCCTGTACCTGCTGCTTTCTTTAATTAGACTCCCATCACTAATCTTTGGGGTGATTTCTTTCTTTTTTCATTTACTGACACTCAGATGTTTGGAAAATGCACACAAAAGGAACTTTACTTAAGACACCAATTTACGTTGAAAGTTCTACAAATGTTCAATAAATATGTATTTCTTAATTAATAGGTGTGATGTAACCCTAAATGTATTCATGTACAACAGTTTACGCAAAGACCTAATTAATCTAAAGTTATTTGTGCAATGACTTGTCAGGACAGACACCTCTGCTGTGAAAAGCGACAACGTAGCATCTGTGGTTCTTTCCATTATCTCTCCACCTTTGGCTTTCAAACTTTTTTTTCCCAGATTACTTATTTGCATGGATCCTACATTAGACAATTTACTGCATGTTGCAGAATAATGCTTTTGTAAACACCTTTCTCATTAATGTGGCTAGGCTAGTGCATGCAGAATTAAATGGCATTTCTGGGGGAATGAAAATCCATCAATCAAATATTAGTGAATAAGTATCCAACCTTATACCTTAACAGAACCGATTTCTAAATCTTTATTGTGCAGTTTTTTAATGTTTCAAAGAACTCGACTAACTCCATTTGTTTTACTGGAGCTAATTATAATTAACAATCTTGACTTTTGCTGCAGCTTGTATGATGTAAACATTATTGCTATTTATTAAAAAAAACATATTAAAGTCATTTTAAATAAAGTTACATGGATAATTCACGAATCATAAGAACTCTGAAACACAACTGAACTGAAATTACACAAAAATGAAAGCCCTAAATTTGCCTTGTATAATATATATTTTTTACTGTATATTTACCTATATACACAAATTATAAATGTATTCAGTGCAATATTTTCCAAACATTTGAACTTTAATCACGCTGGTCTTTATTTTTCTAATCAAGCATTAAACTATTTGTTATTTTTGTATCTGTCTTATTTTGTCATTGAGTGTTGTCTCCCTAAGCTTGTGGATACTTGTAGCACTCATTAGTCAATGAAGCATTTTATTTGTAACCTTGTTTTGTGGTATATGTCTCCTCTGGTAGAAACCTCAGGTGATCCTCCTCTAAAAGCCACAGACTCTTCTTCTGCAGCCACACAAGACCCCAGTGACAAGCAATACAAGAAGGCAAGTTAATAAAACCTGTTGACACTCCTCAGCTTTCTGCTTTCTGCTCCACCACAGCTCCACCACAGCTCGGCCTCTCTCTGCTGCTGTCTACATTGTGGCTGCTTTTCACTTCAGCAGCAAGAACTGTACCAGATTGAATTTAAAAAGTTGTATACGATTTATATATGATCGTATTTAACAGGGATTAATGCATCATATCATGTCACATTACAGGAGTTGTTAAAACTTACAATTAAAACAAGTTCCTGATGATATGAACTTGACTATATTCAATAAGTTTGGGTGCCTTTTGATTCAGTATGAGTGTGAAATGATTCACATTGGCTGTCAGTCTGTTTTCAAAATAAGCTTTTTTAGCCATCAAGTCAATTTTCTGGTAAGAAACTGTATTTTTTAGCTTCATGGCAGCTTACAGTGTGGTATTAAGTGAAAAAGCCTTTACCACCGACACAGGTTACCATGTGCTTACTATGTGGCATTCATTCTAATATTTGTCATTGCTCCAAGTGCCTTTACTATCCGTCATTCTCCTCAACTTTTTTTCCCAGAATTCTGTCATGGAGGCCATCCCTCCTCCTACAGAATATCACTTTGTATGCATTTGTTTTATTCATGTCTTCCTCTCTCCTTGTTCATTTTAGTTTTGTCTATTTCCAAAGTGACCAGTTTCAGTGTCTCTTTGTAAAATGTTTTTGTATGTTACTGTAAGGTCTATTGTTTTCTATCACTACACAGAGTTAAGCTTTGAAAAAAAGAAATTACACAAAGGTTTGACTTTGAATATTCAAAGAGAAGCTGCATTGAAAAAATAATAGCCTTCCTTTCCCGTTTCTCGCTTTTTGTCTGCAATTATGGTCTCCAACATGAACATAGTACACAACAAATATCACACAAGTTGATATTTCAGCTCAAAATACATTTAACATGTATGTTATGTGTATTTCCTGAAACAAAGAAGCAAAATATAGAATAAAATTGCGGAGTAAAATCATGTTGGGGACCTCGAAACATTTCACCTGCTGTACATTCTGCTTTGTGCTTCAGTCCTGATAGAGCAATATCGCAACGCTTTGCTTATTAGATCATCGTCATCATCTTCAACATAATCAGATTAGATACAGTCAGAACCACAGAACATTGTGTTGCAACACAACACTGTGAGCTTGGTTATTACTTCATCGTTACAGCTACTCTATGTATTATAAACTGCTAAGTATAAGTATGTAAATCAGTTATAGTGTTATCTGAATCATTGATGTGGTAGTTTGAGGAAAAGGAGCAGAGTCACTTTTGTTGCCACTTGTCGAGAGGTGCTGGTTGTGGTATTAGTTGCCTCTTCTGCCGTCAGTCTTGCAAAGTTTGGCATCTCCCCCTAGTGGTTGAGAGAGACTCACTTTGTTAGGTCAAACTGATGATGGTGGCAAGATTAACAAAGCCAAAGATATTGATTCTGTTTAATTCGAGCCTTGACTGATTCATGATTCTCCAGCATGAACAGAACCAAGGTCTCCTGTGTTCAGAAGCAGCATTGGCCTGTAAGGCCGACCAGCCCAGTGGCCGGTTGTTGTGTTTTTTGCTGCTCCTACCTCTTTCTGACTATGACGTACCCCAGCAGGGTCTGCTCGGCGAGCTCATTCTTATTCAGCAGCAGATCCAGCGGCACGAGGAGGAGGTCCGGCGGGCCGCTGAAGCCGATAGTGCGCGCCCCCCACCGCCAGAGCCCGCTCCCACTCCGCCTCCGAACCCCAGCCCCCCTCAACAGAAGCGCAAGGTGAAGGTCCCACCCCACTTAGACTCGTCCTTTCCCACAAACGTTTCCTAAAAGATCACAGCGACAGAGTAGGATAGAATATTTATTCTAAGAAAAAAAATCTATACCAACTGGCAACTGCTTTAACAAATCATCCGAGTAACTTAACACCAGGCTGAACTCAGGTTTTTACTGGTCCTTGTAGTTTCCAGTCTGCTGCACCTCTGACCACATCTTGCATCACTTGTGTGTTTGGATATGCTCAGAGATGTGCACCTATAACCTCACAGTGATGTCACAGTGTACTGACATACCATGAAGTACATTGAAGCATCACAGCTACATGGAGAGCATTTAAAGAACAACAGAACAGTAAAAACACATGATTTTCAGTTGGTGGTGAGTCTCTATTTATACTTGTGAATTTGTGATTTGTGAAGAATATTTCAATTTAATTAATTAAATGAAACTCTTTCTTTTATGGACGATTTGTTTTGTTAGCAGTGCTCACCATAGCTTCCTAGTCTGAAGGGGACAGAGGACACATAAACAGCTGCAAAACAATACAGAAACACAGTAATGCATCCTAATGCTGTGCAGCATTGGATTGCATTATATTTTGCTGGTGTTTGCGTGTAGTCCTCAACTTTCAGCCATGGTGTCAGTGTTTTTAAATATTTTAAATAAGCCTTTAGACTGATTGAATTATATTTATAATGCAAACAGCCCATTAGTCTGTCCCCTGATATTCTCAACAGTAGTCTCCATGTATCACCCCATAGTCTGTCAGGCTGTGTTAAGTTTTGCATTATCATAGGGCTGAGGAGAAGGCATGCATGGGCCTTCATAGCCTGTCTCCAGAGGTGGCGCAGTAGCTCAGCCTCACTCTTTGTGCAAGTGGATGAATAATCATCAGTACCCCCTCCATTCATGTACAATGTACGGAGATGCGGCATTGAGAGGAGTGGCAACTTATCGCATGGTGTGAGCTGCACTTGTTGAAACTACCACAAATGGACAACTTTAATTATAAATTCAATTACGGTTTTAACTGCACGGGAGAAGTCTTTAGGTATAAGAAGTTTGTAATAACCACACATCTCTTTTAATTAAACACATTCAACTTTTTTAACACACTGTCGGTACATATTGCTATATGGTGTTTATTGCTCACTTTCTAAACCTGTTATGGAGAAATTG
Organism: Paralichthys olivaceus; assembly: GCF_024713975.1. NCBI lineage: Eukaryota > Metazoa > Chordata > Actinopteri > Pleuronectiformes > Paralichthyidae > Paralichthys > Paralichthys olivaceus. Next base: position 10,863,099 of record NC_091095.1, on the reverse strand, counting down.
CTTTTGCTTAAAGTAGTTTGGTCTGTCTGTGTGTTTGTTAAATCCTCCTCCTGCTGCTAGTCCCATCTGTCCATGTACGCTTTCTGTCCTGTCTCTCATCCTGCATAAACCTGTTGCAAGTGTAAAAATATACATAATCAAATGAGGTTTTCCAAGTTTTGAAAAATCAAGGTATAATAATAATAACTAAATAATTATGGGATCAAATTTATTTGTATTTTTCACTTATTATGTTGTGATTTGTGCTTGTTCTGTGAATCAGAGCTGGTTGATCAAAGCTGAGTAATCCCAGAATGAATAATGTCTGCCTGAAATCTGATTTTGTTCTGTTAATGCATTAACTTGACTCTCAACTCTGGTTCTCTGTAATACAGTGTGCATGTAATGAACCCTGGTGGTGCTGGGATTTCATGTTTGTGAAGTAGCGCGATGAGGGTTACGGAAACCCCTTATTCTCAAAACTGAAATTAATCATTAACAGTTTGTTGCTGTTCTTTTTTTCCAATTTTTATTCTTCAACCTCTAGTCAACAGACAAAGAAAAGTTAGACCAGCTTCAAGAAGAAATGCTGCGTACACAGGTACAGTAAATTGTGTACTTAAACTGAAATTATCCACAATGTGATGCAATAGAAAGTTTACGTTAAATTAAATTACAGCAAATCCTGAAAATGCCATTATATACTTAAATACTAATACTTAAAAATAATAAAGTTAGAGAATATATATGCTCCAATTTATACATAATGTTTCTTTCAACAAGGAACAGATTTATACAAGAAAAGAGCTCTGTACATATGTGAGAAACTGTTAATAGAGAAATAATTACAATTAATGCTTTTATAGCAAAATCAAGTCGAGTGCAGATAAATAGATCTTGGCTTTTGTAAAATTCTACAGTAAAAAACATTTTAGTGTAAAAGTGTTATTCGTGCTGATAATTGATGGGACACTTCTGTTAATTTCATAGCTAAAATATCAGCGTATGCTGGAGAGACTGGAGAAGGAGAATAAAGAGTTAAGGAAAGTGGTGCTGCAAAAAGACGATAAGGGGATTCACCAAAGGAAAGTGAAGGTGGGTTTCTACACTCAAACACAAACAATAAACACATTCACTTTAAAGACTTGGACTTTATACTGACTTTCATCATTAAATATAATCATTCTGGGGACACAGTGATATTTTCACAGAGAATTGTTGTGCTGTCTCTTTAATGCTGCTTTGAGCAACTGTTTTGTGACTCGCTGTTCTGGGTTTGTACCCTCGCGGTTGAACGTAATTATTGGAAGTCGCCTTCGATAAAAGCGTCAGCTAAATGATATGTAATGTAATTTGTTGCTTTTAATATTGGTTTAGTTATTCCCATATCCTCTATGGATAAAAGTGTCAATTACATTCCTTCAAATATAGGTGCATACTGTGTCATTAATGTTCATTTCTGTGTCCCCTCATGTAGAAATCCCTTATTGACCTGTATTCTGAAGTTCTGGATATCTTGTCTGACTACGATGCCAACTACAACACACAGGACCACCTACCCAGAGTAAGAAGCAGTAACATTTAGTTCCTCATTCACTTTAGTGGTCTGTTTTCATAGAAGGGCTATATTTTTTTTTATTCGTTCGACAATTTTTGACAAATAATCATACTGTTAATCAAAAGATATTTTAGATTTGGTTTTTACTTTTTTTGATGAATCCTCACACCAGATTACTTGGACCATGATCAATAATCCTTCCCACCTATTTTGTCTTATCTGTGTTCTCTGTCCTCAGTCACCCACTTTCTCTCTCTTGTGTTTCAGGTGGTTGTGGTTGGGGATCAGAGTGCTGGGAAGACCAGTGTGCTGGAGATGATCGCTCAGGCCAGGATCTTTCCCCGGGGCTCGGGAGAGATGATGACACGATCTCCTGTCAAGGTTAGTGGTCTCAGACTGGCAGATGTCTGTGTAATGATGTCCTTCAGGATGTGGAATGAAAAGAAAAAGATTTATCAACAGGTGGTTTATTTGAAATCCTGCTATTTCTACATGTCTGAATTTTAGTTGTCACGAAAGACTATGTTGCTTATATAGAATCTAAAACTATATATTGACTATCATCAACAAAGGAATTACGTTATTTTAGATTTTTCAAATGCAAATAAACGCTGATTTTGTGACACATGGAATGTTTTGACAATGTTCATCTTCTTTTTGTAGGTTACACTAAGCGAAGGCCCCCATCATGTGGCCATGTTCAAGGACAGTGGCCGAGAGTTTGACCTCACTAAGGAGGAAGATGTAAGTCACCAAAGCAGTCACTCTGTCCACTTAATATGAATTACAGCTTTAACTTTGTTGTCTTTTCACACAATTTAATAACTCAATCTTTTTTCCTGCTTCTTGCAGCTCGCTGCTCTGAGGCGTGAGATTGAACTGAGGATGAGGAAGAGTGTGAAGGAGGGACAGACAGTTAGCTCGGAGGTTGGACATAGTACTTTTATTCAGATGGAAAACATAATGATTTACTTCTGAAATGTTTCACAGAATAATCATGTTTATTTTTTGCATGTCAGACAATATCGCTAAGTGTCAAGGGCCCTGGCATCCAGAGGATGGTGCTTGTTGACTTACCAGGCGTCATCAGTGTGAGTATATATGATTTTTATTATTACTACAGCTTTTCATATAAATCTTAAAAGGAATATTATTTAGTTCTATTTCTATAATATAAAATCTTTTTTCTCTCTCAGACGGTGACAGCTGGCATGGCATCAGACACTAAGGAAACCATCTTCAGCATCAGCAAAGCCTACATGCAGAACCCCAACGCAATCATCCTTTGTATTCAGGGTGAGTCATAAACATGCAATTCCCGATCATAATAAGTCGGCAGGGTTCTGAGGTGTCAGAGGACTGACTTTCAGACCCTCACCCTTGTTTTCTCAAGCAAAATACAAATTCCTAGGCTTTCATTTCTTTCAAACTCTACCATCCTCATTTTTTAAAAAACTTTTTTATCTATATACTATTGTCTCATCTATTGCGACATGTGCTCTCTCTCTGTTAGATGGCAGTGTGGATGCAGAGCGCAGCATTGTAACTGACTTGGTTAGCCAGATGGACCCCCAAGGAAAAAGGACCATCTTTGTCCTGACCAAAGTGGACTTGGCCGAGAAGAACCTGGCCAGTCCCAGCAGAGTAAGACGTTTTAACTGGTCACCTGCCCAACCATTGGGCCTATAGTGCCAATACAACAAGGCAGCCCAGAGCTATGATACAGCTGCTCCACCAGAGGGCATCCAGTGCATAGATTTTAACCAGCTGGTTCCTTCAGTGAGCCAATGTTTAGGGATCTTGTTGTGCGGACTGGATGAGCCAGAGAACTGAAATCCTTTCTTTCACTTATCATTTCAGATCCAGCAAATTGTGGAAGGAAAACTGTTCCCCATGAAGGCCCTGGGCTACTTTGCTGTGGTGACAGGCAAAGGTAACATGTACTTCTTTGTAATTTTTGGTTGTGCGTTTAATGTCACATTATTTAATGAGGAATTTCGGATCATGATCTCATTCCAATTCACTCATTTAGATTATGACAAGAACCACGAAGCTAGAACTTGTGTTTTCTACAGGGTATTTTTTGCGTGGAAGTTTTTACCTGTACAAGCTGAATTATGTAGCGCTCATAATCACGTAGATTCAAATATTATCATCACTCTGTATGAAATCCAACATTACCTGAACTGTCATCGACTTACCCCTCGTGCTGCTGTAAAACTCTGTGCAGGGAGCACTGGTGAAAGCATAGACTCCATTAAAGACTATGAGGAGGACTTCTTCCAGAATTCCCGGCTACTGAGGCAAGTAACACTTGATTTACCAAACTTTAAGGTTAAATCACATCAACTCATATTAAATTGACAATTAATGTATTGATTTGATCAGAGATGGCATGCTGAAGGCCCACCAGGTGACCACAAAGAACCTGAGTCTGGCTGTTTCTGACTGCTTCTGGAAGATGGTTAGAGAGTCTGTAGAGCAGCAGGCTGATGTCTTCAAAGGTGAGACTGCACTTTCAGGATATTTTAACCTTTGTTACAAAGTGGGTGAACTGATTCTTCAACATGGCTATTCTCAGCAATTAGTGGATGTTTATGTCCAAACCTCAGAATGGTGCCAGGCATGTCTTGAGAGTGTGAAATCACATTTTGAGATGTTATTCATTATCTGTGATGTGTGGTCGTACCTGCCTCCATCCATTACACTGCACAGGGAACAGGTACTACTTTTCCTGATTCTACCACCTCTTGGTGATGCTCTTCCTCCTCCACCCTGCCACACTCCTGTGCTCCTCCAGTCCTCTGTCCAACTCCAACTACAATTAGTCTAGACAATTACAAGCCCATTGCTAACTGTGCAGGAGATTTACGACCTTGAGAATACAGATCCCATAGGCACATTGTGTGGGGTATTGATCCATAGCCCCATCAACTAACACACAGCCGGCCTCAATTGTTCTTGCTTGGCGCTGCTCTGGCCCCACAAACCAGCAATTAGCCTAATCTCCACTGCAGATAGGGAGCTGTGGAAAGGGACAGCAGGCTCGGTGTGTGTCTGTGTGTGTCTGTGTGTGCCTATGTGAGAACTAAAACTCTGACTTGTGATAAGGCATGTGTGATTGGCCCCATCCCCTCCCCTCCCCTCCTGGGGGACCAGTTAAGAGAGTGAGTTTGCAAAGTCCTCAGCCCCTGTTAATAAAGGATCGGCACCATTAATCGTCTAAAAGCTTCATATATCATAGCAAGTAAAAACAAAGCAGGCCCTGTCCCTGTACAGTCACTGCCTGTTGATTATAGAGTATTATTGTTCAATGAAGTGTGAGAAAAGGTGAAAAGGTGAAAAAGTGATAGAAACAGGTAAGAGATTAATTCAGGCATGATGGAAAAACACCTGGCAAATGACAAAGAGGGAAGATTTATTTTGAAATTTCAAGAGACGGATTAAGTTTCTAAATGAGTCTTTATGGTGGAACCACTTGTACAATGTTTAATGTCAGATTAAACAGAGACTGATTTTGAATGTGAAGTTGAAGATGAGACATGTTGAAAGTGTGTTTAGATAAAATATTCATTGTCATAGTCCCTCCTTTGTACAGCGTCCCGTTTCAACCTGGAGACAGAATGGAAGAACAACTACCCTCGACTGAGAGAGCTGGACAGGGTGAGAGACTCATCCAGAAAGTTCTTTTCAATGACACGTGCAAACGGTTTTTTTGTAGTTGAAGCTCAACACAAGCGAAGATATATTAAAAAAAAAACAGATACTTAAACAGACGTCCTAAAACATAAGATAGGACAGTTTTGTGAAGGCAAATAATATTAATTGTACCGTATTTTTTACAGAATGAACTGTTTGAAAAGGCAAAAAATGAAATCCTGGATGAAGTCATTAGTTTGAGTCAAGTGACCCCACAACACTGGTAAGTTCATGATGAGTTATATAGCAAATCTATCAAAATTTGCTGACTGATTTATTTTTGTGGACTGACTGATGGACACTGCTTCATTCTTGAGTCAGAGGTCAGTTGACACAATGTAAATAAAGATTATTGGTTTAAAATATTTCAGTATTTTATTCACCCTATGTAGAGAAGTGGTCTTAACAAGAAGTCACCATTAGGGGACTGAACTTTATAAGAATTGAACCTGAATGTAATTACATCATGTATTTGTAGTTGCTGCAGAAATTCAACCAGACATAAGTGAAAAGCTATTTTTCGAGCGAATGACTGTTCTTTCTCTGATTGACTAAACCTGCATGTAAATAAATATTTACACCTCACCCCCCAACGAGGAAAACCTTGATAAAAGAGATGTATGCATGGTGTGGCTGTCCCCAGTGAGTGTGCCATCGGTTCACACAGATCAATACTGTGATGAATCGTCCTTGGACAGGAACAGGGGTGGCCCTGTTAGCCAGCAACCAGCCAGCACTATTGGAGAAAGTGGCCATTGACAGTGAGGAGTGCTACCCTGAACAAAAGCGCAGCCTAATGAAATATGAGCGTGTTTATGATAAATGAGAAGAGAGAGGTGCACCGCTGCTCTGGTCTCAGGGGAACTTGGGGAGGGTTTTGTTCCATTGTCATGCTGCTTTGGGGAGTGAGAGTGTGGATGCTTTTAGCTGCTAACAGGGTCACACTGAAGCTGTATCAGGACCTACAGTCATGTGCAATCACAGGAGCATTGAGTATCCAAGTGAAAGCAGCTGAGCGGAGGATGATTCCTCTTCACTCATTGTTTTCAAGTCCCACCGGGTCATTTGAGTGAACTGAGCTGGACGCTTAACTTTGTTCAGAGCACTCTGGCTTGTTACATCCGTCTAAGATGTGAAATGAAGAATCACCAAAATATTTAAAAAATGTTACCATGTCTATGTTAAGGCTGGATCCCCTTTAGTATTTTACTAGAACAACCAATTGTAAGTGACTTACAAAACCTGTTTCTTTGGAAATCACAAATTGCAATATCTTTTAACCCTGAAGGGAGGCCATCCTGCAGAAGAAACTGTGGGAACGTGTTTCCACCCATGTAATTGAGAACATCTATTTGCCTGCGGCCCAAACAATGGACTCTGGTACCTTTAATACAACAGTAGACATCAAGCTTAAGCAGTGGACTGACAAACAGCTTCCACACAAAGCTCTGGAGGTACAGCAAACTGTTTGTCTTAGTATCATATTATGATTCTGATTGCTAAAATATTATAACATTAAATCATTTTATATGAATCTGTGCCTGAGATAGTTCTTTTTTGCATTTATTTTTTTCAGCTACTATCAAAACTGAGTCATTACTGTTTGATGTGGTATTTTAATGATATAGAATTTCATTTTTTTTTACAGATAAGTAATATTCAATCAGGCAATGGCCTTATGATTCTTTTCTTTCCCCATAACGCTTCTCTCCCCATCAGGTTGCCTGGGAGACCCTGCAGGAGGAGTTTGCCCGCTTCATGGCTGAATACAAAGGCAAAGACCAGGACGACATTTTTGACAAACTGAAGGAGGCTGTGAAGGACGAGAGCATCAAAAGGCACAAGTGGAATGAGAGGGCCATGGACAGCCTGGTAAACACACAGAAAATCCACTTACTCTAGGCACAAGGATACAGAGGGAATTTGTACAAGTTTATATAGCCTACTCTTCCTAAAGGCAATTTAGTCACCATGTACCCTAGATTATACAGCAAGTGGTCTTGCTGACATTGGTGCATTCATGCTAACAACTTTCATATCTGCTTCTGGATTTATTATGCCTTTCCTTTAAAATAAATGACGTTGCACATCTCAATGATAATGTGATTTTATTTTTGCACTTGACATCTGTCAGAGGGTAATCCAGCACAATGCCCTAGAAGATCGTTCCATCACAGACAAGCCTCAGTGGGATGCAGCGATCCAGTTCATGGAAGAAACTCTGCAGTCACGCCTCAAAGACAGTACGTTAGACACGAACATTCACAAACAAACAAATCACAAACATACACATTATGACAACTGTTGTAGGCTCTGGACCATAGAAATTCAAGATGCAACCATGATGTTATGATAAAAACTTAAAGCTTCAGCTTCTTCAATGGATGGTAGACTGAATGTCTTTCATTATCTTTTTACTTTGTCCTCTCCTTGTAGCTGACTCAGTAATCAGAGACATGGTGGGTCCAGACTGGAAGCAGAGGTGGCTGAACTGGAAGAATCGCTCACCAGATCAGGTCAGATATTGTGGAGTCTCCCCACATTCCTCAACATAGCAGTGCTGTTGTTTATGGAAGAATTATAAGACCCTTGAAGTATAGTTCTGGTTATAGAGCAGACCACTATTTTTAAACTGTCAAAGTCCCAGAACCTTTTGTTACACACATTACAATAAATAATCCTCTCTCTAAACAACAGCGCTCACTTCCTCTTCTTTGACCTTTTTTTTAGCACATTCGTAATGAAACAAAAAATGAGCTGGAACGTTTGTTGAAGCTGCACGAAGACCACACAGCATACTTGGCCAATGACGAGGTCACCACAGTGAGGAAGAACCTCGAAGGACGAGGGGTCGAAGTTGACCCTGTGCTGGTGAGAACATAATACCTGTCTCTGATCTTTTAAATAAAACATGATTGGTACATTTATTAAGACAAATATGTCACTGTTATGATGACTTATTTTCCTGGACAGATCAAGGACACGTGGCATCAGCTCTATCGCAGGCACTTCTTGCAGAAGGCTTTGTCTCACTGTAATCTCTGCAAGAGAGGTTTTTACTACTACCAGAGACACTTTGTTGACTCTGAGGTAAGGAGAGAAAAAAGACATCCTGAGTTGTCTTTCTTATCAACTTTATTCTCACCTGTGTCAAATGTCATTGGATGAAAAATTGAGCTGTTTACTTTTGTTTTTCTAGCTGGAGTGCAATGATGTTGTTCTGTTCTGGCGGATCCAGAGGATGCTCGTCATCACAGCCAACACTCTCCGACAGCAGCTCACCAACACTGAGGGTAAGGATCAGGGACATTTATGATGAATGGTTGTTCTAAAAGGAGATTTCTGTTATTTGCACACAAAAGGAAAAACTAAGGACAATTACTGTTTGGTTAAATATGAGACCCTCTGCTTTAAATATAATAATAATTGTCGCTCATTTTGGATTCGTGGTTTGTTATTGGTAGTTTTTGTCATTCTAAAATGTTATCAGTTTATCTCTCAAATGAATACTTCATATTTTCAGATATAGCTTGGCTCTGGTGGAGTAAATAGTTGCATCAGTGGCACCTTCAGTAATTTAGGAAGAAGATTCAATACCGAGGTTATTTGATAAAGCTTAGTACAGAGTGGCCCATATATAGATTACTGAGGCAGTGGGACAACCTTTACTGATGGTCTGAGCTTTGCAATATTTTTAATTTAGATATAGGACAAGATGTTGAATATCCCTTTCATGTTCGAAAGTCTTCTGCACAATTTAGGTTACCAACTACCAGAAGTTAGTGGCCACCAGCGGATGTTAGGGAGATCTTACCAGTTATCCAGGTCGATAAAAATGAAATAATGAAATCAGTCCTACCTGCTCAAAATCACCCATTGTGAGAATAGACAATTCCTCTCTCCACCATTATAATGATGGAGTAAAGTGTTAATCAAATAATTCAGTCAGAACACTGAGATAAATATCCAATGTATTGTTGATGGCTGGGATATTGATTGTTATTCTTTGTGTGTCCTCTCAGTGCGCCGGTTGGAGAAAAATGTGAAGGAGGTACTGGATGACTTCGGGGAAGACATGGAGAGGAAGACCCAGCTCATTACTGGCCGCCGAGTCCAGCTGGCCGAGGATCTCAGTAAGATGCACAACGATTTCAAAAACAGACACTTACATTTAAAGCCAAAATTAAAATGGGTAAAGAGACAAATTGTCACTCTTTCAGTTTGTCATTGGATCTTGTAGAGATCATTTGTGATTTTAAGTCTATCAGCTAAACCTAGAGCCTCTATAACTCAAACTTGGGCTCTCATGTATTAATGTAAAGTGTACTTGATTCAACCTATAGTAGGTAACATGGAAATAGATACATTTTTAGCAAATCTTAAAGTTGTCAGTAGGTGGCAGTGGTGTTTAAGGAATCTATTAACCAGTCTGATGCAGCAAGATTAATTTGGTTAATGCTTAAAGCTGATTCAGGACAAGCAGGTTAGAATAGCTTGAATGTCAGTTGTGCCGCGTCTTTTCACTACTGTTTCCTGTCACTCTTGGTCTTGGCAGTTCTACTTATGATAAGAGCTGAATGTACTTGATACACAGTAATGCAGATTATATATGTTTTCAATATGTTTGGATGCTAAATTTGTTATATAAGAAAGTAAGGAAAGTACGACGAGTTTTCTTGTTTATACTTACACAACCTTGGTTGGTGTACATACACGACACGCACACAAACTCTGGTTTATGAGTATTAGTCATGTCAGTGGTGATTGCAGTCCAGGACATGACTAAACCCAGTGTGTTTCTGCAGTTGCCCGGATTGTGCAGCCCATTTTTACAGTGGGTGAAGGCTACCATAGATTCTCCTGTGGATTTGGAAAAGGTTTATGTGAGGGAAGAGGTATTTAGTAGAGTGCAGTCTGCAACCAAAACACTAGATGCCACTAAATCCCACACTTCGGTCCTGTAACTACCCTGTGGCTACAAAAAGCATTAACAAGTCAGCTATGCAGTGACAGAACTGGATTGGCTGTGCTTTGCCTTCTGGTCTTGAGAAATTATCATCCTTCTCTTTGCTTCCTGCTGCCAGATACTTTTGGCTTTTATATACCGAAGTGTCAGGTGTTTCTTGGGCCTCACACACTCAAACATTAACCCTGTAAGAGTAATTTATTTAGTCTCTTACTCATGCATACAATCCCTTTTGTGTGTGTGACAGTTTCAACACACATGCTCACACATGTATACATATAAGAATAGGATACAGGATGTGTTCAGGTTTTTTAAAAAGAAAAACATTTAGTGTAATGTACATGCTTCATTACACATGCTCATACCAATACATACAGGTACTGTCAAAAACAGGGCTTTTCTCTTCCACCGTTAACTCTGGTTTTCTATGACACCAGCCTGGGGGAAAAGAGAGTTCACTAATACATGAACACACACACACACACACACACACACACAAAATCACACACACACACACACACACACACACACACACACACACACACACACACACACACACCTCTCTCCATTCCACACACTGTCGTGAATGCCCAGACCTGTCTGGCCTTGTAAATCCTATAAGGCAAGTCGATCTCAAACTTTCCTTAACAGGCATGACGTTCCCAATTCCCACCACCGAAGACTCCACTCAGTGGTAGAAGTGTGAATGTGGTTGAAATCTGTCACGGGATCCTATAGGACAGAAACACACCTGTTCTCACACACACACGAACATGGGGTCCATCATGGGAACCTTGTAAATTCAGTGGCTGTTACATCTCAGGTTTTCTTTTTTTTCCTCTCGGAACAGTAAACAATGACTGAAGGGCAGTCAAAGGGACTTGTATTGTTATTGTCTCCATCACTTGTGTGAGAGACAGTCTCACATTCTGTACATACATCAGTTCAAGCTGTCAGTTTAAGAAAATATGTTATGTTTAAGCAAAGAACTGTAGATAAATCTCCAAATACTAAACCTAGCACCACATTAGATGTCCTATAGTGGGAGAAGGGATATAGTTGCTGACCATATATTAGAGGTTCTCGTGGATCAAAAATAACTGCCCAACCTCTACCGTGAAACCATATTACAAATTTGTGTCTGGCTTTGTTGTACAGTATTCTTCATATCTCTCTCGCCTTATTACTCGTCTATCTACATTGACTCTCTAAAAATCTATTTTGTAAACTTTCTCATAATTAGTTATAATTAATATTTTATCTCAGCATGCCTATATCACTTGATTCTAATGGTGGTGGTGTCGGGTTTTTATTTTCTGCCTTACGAGTAACTGTATGTTCCAGAGTTTAAGCTTTGTCAGTCTGTGAAGTTGAGTTAGTGGGTGAGTTGTGGATCTGGGTCATTAGATGTCTGACACTTTCCACAGGGATTTCTGTGTAATGCAGCGTAGAAATGTGGGCGTGGGTATGTGTGTCCATCAGTCTAGACTGAAGTGCATGGCTGATGGGCTGACTTGGTGACACGCCTCAAAGCACATCCTGAGCAAGCTTCCAAAAAAAAAGTCAAAAAGTTTCTTTTGTAAAAACTTTCAACTTTGAACTCTTTTAATTTCTTTCTGCAGGTTTAAGCCTTAATTAGTTATGTATTGACATGTGTAATTACTGAGGGAAAAAAACACATATATGTGCATTTTGTTTTTTAGATTAGTGTTCTGCGGTGATAAGGTAATACAGTATGGGGTATATGAAAATTGTAACTGTGTCTTTTTTAATGCCCTTATTAAGAAATCCGTAGTCCATTTGGTAATTGATGTTGCTGGAGAATCAGGGTTAAGTACACTCAAGCCCCCTTGTCGTGGGACACAGTGTAGATGCAATTGGCGGCAAAAGCCCATGCAGTGTGATTGTTAGTCAGCTGGTTATACTGTATACCACAGGGAAATTTGGGGAAGGTTTAACGACCAAATTTTAGAGTTTGCAGCAGTAAAAATACCCTAATTTGTTGAATGCATCACCTACCCATTGTGTTTCAATGGAAGCCATATCGTCCACAGGCATGAATCTATGGCAGGAACATTTTATGTGTTTTTTCAAATCCGGTTAAAACACTTGATAGGAGTTGCACACACATTTTCGTTTCCATGCAATGGTGCACAGGACATTTGGTTTTGTCCAAGTCTTTCTATGAACCAACCTTCCCCACTGCATTATGGAGAGTCGTTGTCCCCCTCATTCTCCAGCCCTTTAAAAGACAGAAGGTCAGATTGCCTCAGGCCCAAACTGTAGCCTGACCCCAGAGGTTATACCACAGCCTACTTGATCCAGGTAGCTTTCTTTTCCCTCTCTCTCTCCATCTTTCTGGATCTCTCAGTCACTGTTTCACTGCCTCTGTCCCCATCTTCCCTTTCTCTCCCCTGACAGAGGAGGAGAGAAAAAAATGGGGAACAGACAGGAGACAACTTCTCATTTAAGAAAAGGAGGGAAGAGAGGAGGGAGAGATAAGAGGTGGGAGAAAGGATAAACATACTTAACAAAGGCAAAAATGTGCTCCCAGGGGCAGTCTGCTGTTCAGCTTTATCTGCCTCTACTCGCAGACAGGCGCAGCATTGCTCAGGTTACAAATACAGGTCAGGTGTGTGCGTCAGTGGGTGAGAACGTGAAAGCACCAGTAATGAGTGGTACAATGTGCACTGTAAAGAGCTGTGTTTGTCAGCATGTGCCAGACCAGCTGTATGGCACAGTGCCGTCTCTGGAGCAAAGCCCAGCCCTAATGTGCAAGCACAGGCCTCTTTGGAGACCACTGGGATGTCGCTTGGCTGCTTCATTGCCCCTCATAGAAATGTTGTTTTGTGTGTGTGTGTACTGGAAAAAGTACCGTGATGCCTGATCTGAGAAAGTGCAGTAGTTTCCAGACTCAATAACTTCTCTCTTATGAAGTGTAGGTTGTCATATTCAATACTGTGAGATACAACACTCGTGAAGATATGACAACACCATAAGGTTTGTGTCAGCAAATATATGTCAAGTGGGTTATTTTACATTTATAATATATAAAGGGGATTTCAGAGGGATTTCACAGCTATGTTAACTTCAAGCCTAATTTCAGTTTTAACCCTTGTCGTATCCAGAGAGTATATGTTTTGTTTTCAGACCCTATTATCTTGTTACAAATACATATTTCTTATTTTTCTGTTTAGTGGTGACCCACAGTCATTCTTCGCTTGCAGTTTTGGTAAATTCTTGTGTAAACAGAGGCAGAAGTAGAGACAGTTGTTTCTTCCTCTGCTCCTCTTATTACACCTAGGGAATAAGTGCTGCCTGGCTGTCACTTCAGTGTTGGTGGCAGTTTGTCACCCATGTCAGATTGATGAAGAGTGTACTTGCACAAGCACATGTGCGCACGCAAACACACACACACAAAATCTCTTATTGACATATTATTACATCATTATTACATCAGCTTCTCCTCGTTAAGTTAAAGTCAGTTGTGAGTTTAAATCCTGAGGAAAAGAGGTTATGTGAGTAATACTGTGCTATACACAGTATTTTTTTTTGGTTTATTTTTGTAATGATGCAGATGTGCATGTCCTCTTATTAATTGTATTGTTGTGCATATTAGAACATGATTTTTAGACCACGACGAATTTTTGGCAAAGGGAAGCCAATTTGGCAGTTTATCGCTACTTGCTCAGTGTTTGAGGATCAAACAAGCGTTGGCAGATCGTTTGGAGTTTTTACTATCAGATCGTATAATAGCAGTAAGACAAATCAGTCCATAAAATTATTATTTATAGACGTGTCTGTTAATGTTTTGAGATCATAAATCTAGTCACAGTGGAGATAACTGTCATTACTGTACTACTGACAAAGCTTATGAGATTTGATTCTCTCGTAAAGGTTAACAAGTGTGTCTTGGACTTTTTTTCTCAATGGTTAACTGAACAAAATCAGCAACACAAATAGCATCAGTTATGGTTTGACATATAGGAGAAATGATATGTGGTGATTGAGATTTCTATTTTATTAGTTTGAAAACATCTTGTACTTTACATCAATGCATTAAACATAATGCTTGAGGTAAAGTAGTTTCCTTATTACAAACTCAAAAGTCAATTAGCACACTTTAGTTATTTTTCATGATCGATCACCGGGTGAACGTACAGCGTTAAATTCACATCTTCACTGCAGGTTTACTGCTGCTGATGAATTCAACAGTGTGCAGAAACGGATTTCAGCTCTTCTATTGAAGCTATTTGAGGGTTAAGGAATTAAAGGTGTCAACCAAATGTGCTCTCAAGACCTGTGATAATGTGTGAAGTGTTTTCGTGTTTGCACATGCCATCACTTTCTCTTTTTTCTTTATCTTGTGTAGAAGCAGAAAACAATAAAGCTTTGGTTGTTGTCTGGGCTTGCTCACCGGAATGCCCTCTCAGCCTCACGCTCACTTTGTTTCTTTCATCTCCTCCTCCTTTGAGCAGCTTCCTCCAGAGTGATTAGCGAGGGCTCAATGAGAAGTGCTTCTCTGTTCCACTCTGCTGTAAGGCATGACGAATCATCCTCAGGTTTTGTGTACGTCAGTGCCTGTGCTCAGGAGTGAGAGAAGCGCAGAGCATGCGGTTGTTGCTCCTGCACAAACCTTACAGCTGGTTCATGCTTTCTATATGGCTTTAAGGACACGTCCATGCTTCTGAAAAAAAAATACACTGTCTTAACAACCCCAGGAGGAAAGAGAGCAAAAAATGACCAGTTATCAATTGTTAGCAAGTTGTTTTAGTTTCATCGTAGGGTACTGTGCATTCAGAAAGTGTTTTCAAGTACCTTTTTTACTTTTTTGCAAATTGATCAAAAGGTGTCAGTTCATATGTAGATGAAGCCGTTTTGGCAGCGATTATAGGTCCATGCTTTTTGGGGTAAGATGCTACAAGCTCTCTACACCTGAATTGGAGGATTTTCAGCAGTTCTTCTCTGCGGACCAGTCTGAAGTCCTGAGAGCTTTGGACTGATATTTCAGTACTTTGCTCTTCTCAGCTTTCACTTAATTCTGACCAGCCTCTCAGTCCCTGCCTCTGAGAACATGATGCTTCCTCCACCATGCTCAACTGATGGGAAGGTGGAGATGAGCGATGCCTTACTTCCTCCTGTTATGACATTTGGATGTTAAACAGTTCAGTCTTGGTTTCATAAGCAACTCTTGTTCCACAGTATCATAGTCTTTTAGGTGCTTTCAAGTCCTGTCCACTGAGGAGAGACTTGGTCTGACCTCTCTGCTTTAAACCCCAGATTGTTAGAGTGTTGCGGTGTTGGTTGTCCCTCTCCAAGTTTCTCCCCATATCTGTGCCTCAATATAATCCTGCCTCTGAGCTCTGCTGGCAGCTCTTCAACTTAATTCACATCTTTGTAGACATGGCCTGAGTCGACTGGTCCGCCATTTGGAATGTGGGGTCTGCTTTTTTGCAGTGGGATAGTAGGCAGACTGTTTGATATTTGGCATTTTGGGGATTATTGCCTTTATATGCTCTCTTATTTCCCTCTTATTATTACACGTCTCCCTCTTGTCCCTTCAGATCACTATCTTGCACACTGCATTGCTTCTATAGCTCTCATTCCTTGGCTCCTGTCCTTTTTTTTTTTTTTTTTTTAAATCTCCTTCACTTTTTCCACCTTTCTTTCTCTGTACACTTCATCTTCCTGAGCAGTCTTCATTGTCTCTGATTTAATAGACACTAGTTATCTGTAAGGCTTTGTAAACTGACGGCTTAGTAGAGTTACAATATAAGTTTGTTTTTTTCCCACGGATGAGGAAACCACAAGCTTCAGTGTCGCTGCCAAATAACATTTTCTCCCCAGGTGTGTCAGGTACACAAACACTAGATCTACTGTTGTCATAACACTGGTGTAAGTGAGGTCGTCCCTCCTACTTTGTATCCAGTCTTGTTCTGTTAATGTTGTGTGAAATTGAATGAACAGACTTTCAATTTTTCAATTGTAAAACACCTTCTGACAGCTTTCTATGGCTTCTGTCTGCTACTAGATTAGTGAAGTTTAATTCTAACTACTTCTAATTCTAAGTTCAATTCTAACTACTCCTGGATTCCTTGCATTGCTCTAGTTGACTGTTTGTTTCTCTTTCACACAGTAAAACCTTATCTTCTCTCCACTGTTTCACTATTTCTGACTGATCTCCTGCTTTTATTTCTTCTCGTCAGCAGGCAGATCATAAGCATGGTTTTTAGTAACTTATATTTATTCTGACATTCTGAATTTACTTCCTATTGACATCTACCATTATTAGTCCTTTTTTTCTAAAAGCTTTTTCTCAGTCATACTTTGCTGTCAGGACACGAGTCTCTGTTCCATCTCTGCTAATTTTCTTCTCCCCCCTCCTCTTCATCTCAGCTCCCCTGATATTGACATTTTGTTTGTCGGCAACATTGCTCATACACCATTTCTAATGTTTACAGTCAGATTAAGTTTGCTGATGGACCATCTGCAGCTGATGTGGCTGCTTCTGAATATCCTCCCTTGGCACAAACTCAGGAAATAACTCCAGCGGACTAAGGAAATAAGAAAAAAAAGACTTGTGTGTTTTAAACAACCAATCAAGAGGTGATGATGGAAGTGGTGATAAAGAAACTGAACTGTGAAGGAGAATGTAAAACCATCTTTCGTTCTCCTCAGGGGCAGTGAGAGTGCAAGTGTGGGAAAATAGGAAAGAGAAGGAGGTGTGTGATGGGAGGGGAAATTCTGCAGGGCTTCTGTTCACTTTTTTCCAGCACTGTGTTCACGAGGGACCCATTCCCACTGATCCACCTGTCACTCACACCCAACATGCATACACACACACACACACACACACACACAAAGATCAGACATCAGGTGCTGGTTAAGATGAGGTAATAGGAAAACCATACACTCCCACTCTATAACAGTTTAAAAACATGTGAACTTCTGGTTTGAATTTTCTCATGTGATGACCAAACTGCCCTTGGAGCCTCGTCTGACCATCTTCTTTGATTTATTGTTGTCTATTTAATATTTAAGTGCAGTAAAATACTATAAAATGTGCTTCCTCAGTGTAGTAATGTTACCTTTATTGGGTACTGTGCCACATTTTCAGGCACCAGAAGTACTTTTTCCACTTTGCGCTTGCAAGTAATGCACCTGCGGTCCAGTGAATCCAGGCCACAGACTTGAACAGGTCTTTTCTAGAAGCTCAAATGGAATTCCAATGCATTTGTTCCTCAGTGTTGTATGGATTTGAAGATGTTGTAGAACCAGAGCAGCTGGAAACATGTATTTACCCAAGGGGCAGTACAGGGGGAAGAGGAGCACTGGACTGTATTATCTCTCTCCTTCATCTTGTTTGATTGGGTGGTCTGGGGTCAGTGCTGTGTCAAGAAGGAAGTAAGAAAGGTGATTAAAATCGGATCCATTACATTTACGGCCAATTATCAGTAGGGCTGGATACATGCAGTGTTCTCAGTCACTTGTGTGTTCGTTCTGGAGTTGTGATAAGTCGGTCCACACACCTGTGGCTGATTCAGCAGAGGAGAGCTTCTCTGAGGGATTATGACGGGATCTCAGTTTAAACCAGACTTGTCAGCCTCACATCCTCAGGCCCATGTGGCCTCTCAAGATTGATCGCCACTTAGCCTCAGCACAGGCCTCCGTTGAGTGCAAAAGGTGAGTCTTGGAAAACTTCAGACCCCAGACTTGTGATTTACACCATGAGTCATAAGTAGACTTGCTGCCTCAGACCTGTTCAGTTTTAACAATGGTTTGGGAAATGATGGCGACTGTACTGATATATTGTTAGATGATCTTGATGTATCTTTCTCCTGAGTTTATTCCAGGAGGCCTGGAGCTAAATCTACCATCTTCCATCCTCATCTTTACAACCACCTGCTCTAAAATATTTAATGCTAGGCCCATCAAAGCCCCAAGCAATGCTTGTCAATAAAACCTGCACCTCACCTGGCTCGTTCATAACATTTTGTTGTTTTTTGTTAAATCTACCCTCTGGCTGACCTCAAGCTTTGACCTGCTCAGGCCTAAGTATGTCTTTCCTCAGGTTGGGTTGCTCTCTTGCAGGCATCTGTTTTCTAGATAAGACCCGCGAGTGTGAGGACTGATTCATTGCTCTGTCACTGACATGGCGTTTGGACCGTCAACGTTACCGCTCTCCTTGTGTCTATATCCCCCATGGCCCAGTCTTTATAGTGAGACAATCCAGATTTAGGGACAGATCAGGCAGCATGCTGAAGAAAAGCGTCTTTTCTGTTTGTTACATTAAGAGATCATTTTTCAAAGAAGGAAGCAGCAGGCCGTTTAAACATTCACTGTCTCCACCGACACTGTAACCTTGGCCGTCATGAGATATAAAAAGTTTCTTCATGAATTATGACAGGTTGGGACAGGAACTAAATCCTCCGCCCCACTGTCTCTAGTGACCATACAGTGAACTACTGCTCTCTTGTCAGTTGACTATTTCAGAGCAGCATGACTAAAATAGCCTCAACCTTGGCACCAAACCTCATCCAATGAAATCTTCTGTTGTCACTTTTTTATATCACTCATCCTTTCTTTAATTTTCCCTCCCTTTCAGATCCAGTAAAGAAGAGTGGGTATCTCCCATAGAAGAGGATTTGTTTTTTTCTGTCTCACAATAAGTTGCAGGCCTCTCTCATCTGTTTCTGTCCTCTGTTCGTCCTCTCGTCCTCTGTGGTGGCTACTTGTCCAGCAGGGCCATGCAGTTTCACAGTCTAATTACATGTCAATTAAAGGATTTTTGGCTCGGCCGTCCTTCTGCCAGCGCTTCGGCCGTCGCAGGCTTAGGGGACTCTGCAGAGTGAGAGTGAATGAGATATCATTTCATGTGGAGATCAGCCGAGAAAGGCCTTGAAAAGAGGGGATTGGGGGGAAAGGCTCCCCTCTCTTTCTCTGAATGAGCGAGAGTCCCTCCGCCCTCGGCAACCCACATAGCGCCCAGCATCTTAAACAAGGGGCCTCTGGGATAGAGGCCAGAGGATTATGGGAATATTCATGACCAGATAAAGGGGTGAGCGGTTGAATGACTGTGTTTTGGGGCTCATCTTTTAGGTAAACAGGAGCCTAAATGGAGTTTTAGATCGCTACTCCCACTACTCAGTGAGGAACAGGTCCCAGTGACTCTGCCCACTGTTTTTTTTTTTTTTGTTGCATTTCCACAGGATTGTGAGAAGAAAGCCTTGTTGTGGCCTTTTATTCATCTTGCTGCTGTCTTTTGGTAGCAAACAGATGGTGTTGGGGGAAATAAATACCTGTTTCTTACAGTTCTTACCCACAGAATATTCTCATAGATGCCGGTCACATTCACCCACGGCCTCCTGGATCCTGAAAGCTGCTGAGGGCCTATTTTATAGTCAATAAGTATCCTGCTGTATGGGAATGGTGGATGGACCTGGCTGTACTCATTAATGCTGTGCCGTCTCACCCCATATTGGAACTTTAGTACGTACCGAAATTTGTCCTTGTTGGTGCACTCCAGATAGCAGCGCTTGCTGCCAAGTGAAAGTTGTGACAGTTTTCACACTAAAGCTTTTCTGATTATACTGTGTTTTTTAATTATATGTCATGAGAACTGAATAAAGAAAGTAGTATGGCATGGCAGTGGGTTATTTGAGCTTTACCTTGAGTTGGCATCAGCAGCTAACTAAAGCAGAGGTCTAGTGCTTGGCCCAAAACTGACTTCTACCAATTTTGTCTTCATCTTTGAAGGACTGAACTGGAGGTAATTAGCTTGAGAGTCATGAAGAGACAAATTGGAAAACAGGTGTAAGCTCTCTCTCAGTCCTAGTTCAACCTCCTGGTTTGATCCCCATCTCCTCCAGGGTGCGTTCTTGAGCAAGACACTGAACAGTGTCATCAGTGTATGAATGTATGTTTGAATGTGACATACATTGTGAAGCGGTGACAGAATGAATGACAGACTGGACAAGTACAATATAAATACAGTTTGTTTATCTGTTTACTATTTGCACCTGCACCTCTGAGTTAATCCTTCTTTTCCCCAAGTATAGAGAGTTCTGCATGTTGTACAGATTGTAAAGCCCTCTAAGGCAAATGTGTGTGATTGAATGTACTTGACTTGATAGGAGTTGCACAGTTCAGCCACAATTTTAACCTGTGCTCCATTTGTTGACTGGATGAAATGATGGGTTCAGGTGAAGAGGAGAATGATTTTCGCCCACCATCAGCTCCCTGCCTATCTAGCGATTCAAACAAATTTCTTTTCTCATCACTCCTCCTCCGGTCTAACCTCTGCACTACCCCGATGATCTGGCAGAGCTCCGTGTGTCTGCCCAACAGTTGGCAAGTTTGACCCATGTTAAGCAGTCAGCATCTGAAAGACTGATGCTCCTTCAAGCACACTATCATCAGCCACATCTAAACCCAGTTAAAGGCTTTGAAGCTTGAGCCAGGGGATTTCCCATGTTTTTATGATCTGACAGTCAGTACCCTCCTTCTCTGCACACCAACCAAACCTCCACACCCTCGCATCTCCTTTTCTCCAGGTCAGACAGATGTTGGTAATCCTGCTCTGATTGGCTTGGATTGAGTTATGTTGTCCTGTGGTCACGGTGCACAGCCCACATGGCTGAACTCTGTCAGTTCCCTTTGAGCCGTGCCCTGCGGTGGGGTGTGCGTTGGAATGGCGTAGCACAGGGTTATGTTTCATTCAACCCCACACCTGCTGCAGTGGCTTGTCAGCATGCCCCTCAACAGGCCCCTTTAATGCCTCCATTAGGTGTTGTAATCTCCCCCTAACGCCCTGCCATTTTGCCTGAGTGTGTTAACAGAGTATCAAAGGCTGGGGATTTTTTTTTAACCATCTGCCAGCGTTGAGTGTGTCGGAAGGTGAGAAGAGGTGAAGGTGGCAAGACTGCAGAGCTCTAGCTGGTTTTCAAGTAATTAGGTGTGTGTGTGTGTGTGTGTGTGTGTGTGTGTGTGTGTGTGTGTGTGTGTGTGTGTGTGTGTGTGTGTGTGTGTGTGTGTGTGTAGCGATATTTATCGTCTACGATAATATCTTAGTTGCTGTTCTAACAATGAGCTCACGTTATCGAGTATTGGGTAGAGCTACATGGAGCATGCGTCCCTCTCCACCGGGCCGCTACAGGCAAAGTATACTGTACAGTTTGATGACAATAAATCATTTTTCCAGCATTCTACAGATTACCGAGCCTGCCTTCTCATTCACGGTGTGTGTGCGTGGGTCTCTCAGCCTTATCCCTCTCTCTTTTTCCTCCCCTCCCTCCCACCCTCACTCTGTCATTTACCCACTCGTTCCGGACAGAGAACCCGGCCGTTATCGGTTAATTATCGTTATTGGCAAAATCCCAGAACATATCGAGATATTGTTTTGTGTCAGTATCGCACACTGTGTGTGTACATGAGCCATTCAGGGCCAAGCTTGTCTGTCAGTCATGCTTTCTCAGTTCTGCCCACCTGTGTGTTCGTGCGTGTGCCTCACGTGCTATCCAGCACTTCTCAGCTCTGCTAGTGTTTCAGGACGTGTGTGGGGGTGTGCCTGCATCTCTCCCAACAACCATTTGCTTTTCATCCATCAGGAAAAGGATACGTCTGCAGCCGTGCTTGCATCAAAGGGGCTGCTCACAAGCCCCTGAGCACGATATTTTGTTTCAGTCCAGAGCACGCACACAGTTATCACCTTTGTGCCGACCTGAAATAGACACTTAGGACATTGTTGCTCTGAGGTCCAAACCACAATGATTTATCTCCCTGAAAATGGACAAGTCTTTTTAAATCTGTGTTTGCATTTGGCCCGCTCGTAGGAAAACAGTCTACAATAGGCCGGCTATGGATCTTGTGTGGCTGATTGATCAAGATACAGCAGTGCTAGTTTGTTCTTCAGAGCCAGTGTTTGAATTTGTGCTTGGGGGGGATCCAGACAGATTAGCGAGGGTGACGGGGGAAGCTTGGAGAGCCAACCAGGCCGGGAGCTGCAGCTGGCATTACGAGCCTCGGCTTCCTTTTCTCTGCATTGGCCCGCAGACTTCCTTCATCCACTGTTTAATCAGCGATTAAGACTGCTTTAGATGGCTCGCTCATCTCGTGTGACAGTACATGTTTGGTGGAAGGATTGCTGGTCTTATACCGTCTTCACACAATGGGAGTGTAATCATGAAAAGAAGTGACTGTTTTTCCAGTAAATTCCCTCCTTTCATGTCAAGTGTTGTTGTTATGGTATCTCCTCCTGTCCATTAGCAATGTGCCCGGGAGGTGCATACCATGAGAAACAGGATGGTGAGAGCCTTGATGTGGTCTGTGCTTACCGGTAAAGGATATACAATTCGTCATCATCAGATGTGTGACAGAGGTCTGCCTTGACGTTTGGCTGTCACCATCAGATGGGACATCTGGTGTTTTGGTGAAAAGTCTGGAGGACTTTCTAGTGCACAAATTTACTTTTGCAAAAGGAATTTGTTTTACATTTTCTCTGTTTTAAGAACTAATTTATAAACTGCTACTGATGCTGTTGTCATTTCAGTACTGTGTATGTGTCAGTGACGTGCGTAAGCAGAAAAAGCAGCAACAATTTTCTGAAGTTTAATGATTATGTCCATTATCAATGATAATAAAATGTGTGTTTTCATTTGTATTTTTGTATTGTGTCGTTATTTTGTGTATTGTGTGTAACCCACTTTGTTTGCTTCTCTGCAGAGAAAGTTCGGGAGATTCAGGAGAAACTTGAAGCCTTCATAGAAGCTCTTCACAAGGAGAAATAAGAGAACCAGGTATTTGTCTCTGTCACAGTCCAAAGAAGAAAGTGATCATCGATAATTCAGTATGAACGACGCACTGACTTTTTCAGTTAAAACTTGAATAATTGTTAGATTATAGAAAACATTTAAACAACCAGTTCTGTGGGAGGGATGATTGACAACTGAATGTTTTTTTTTTTAATGTTTCCTTCTCTACAGAACTATTTAAAGTAAATGTTTGGATCCCGACAGAGAAATGCACTGAACAAAGACAAGAACATGTGTAAATGTCCGTCAGCCTCACCACTCACCTGATTTGAATGGCCCTGACTCGGCTTCCTGTTCCCACCTGGGCACTGATGGAGAGATGGACCTGAGCAGCTGGATCAGATAGAGGAATAGTTAACAAGCTTTCTCTTTGATTTTCCATTTTTGTCTGTCTTTTCTCTTCCCCTCTCTGCTTGTGAGCTGTCCCACGTCAAGAGGTGAACCTGTGCACCGGCGCCCAAAGCAAACACAGTAGATCAGGAGGGAAACGAGAAGCTTGTGTTGAGTTTTCAATAAGAGGATTGTCTACATGTTTATCTCCCCACTTTTTTGATTTTTTGTGAGAATTTTTTTTTATCTGAGCTGCGATGTTTGTGTGTACACGATCATACCAGTGTAAGTATTCACCGATCTGTGTACCATAAGCACACCACACTGGTCCCGACAGGTGAAATAACCTTGAATTTCATACCTTTATCTCACCTGGAGCTCAAAGTGTCAGAATTTGGGTCTTTTCAGTTTTTCTTTAGTTGCACTTAGGATCCAAAGCACTTAAAATGTCCTCTAAGCTTCACCTGTATTCTTCATTCACTCTGCATGTCACCCTAAATGAAGAATAGGAAGTAACTAACTGGTTCAAAATTCAATATCCTCTCTGATTAGCAAGAATCATCTCTGAAGGTGTTTGGAAACTTTATTATATAAAGATTTCATTTATTAGTTTTGATCTATTGGGGTTATTTTGACAAATTGTATGTTTGTATTTCTGCCAAATACATATACACGTCTATTTTTTGTTTTGTATTCAGTCGGTCTAGTTTTGCAGGGTTGGAGGGTGCCTGTGTTTTTAAACTGTTCCAGGTTTCATCTTATTTGTTCAATCACCTATGTACCTGCACAGAGCACAGGCACCTGTACATATCCACTCTCGCTCCTCCTGTGTCCGTCTCTAAGATCGTATCCCTCTTGCTGCTTCAGGAATAAAATCAAGTGTAGAAAGATTCTCCTCAAAGTCATGAAAAAAGGAAACATATAATATTCTGGCTGGTGATTTTTATCTGAAAATATATGTTCCTTTGGTCAACTCACTGCTTCTTCCACCTGTCCCTGTCCTGAAGTTTCCCGATCCTGTGCTTCTTCCTCGCTCGTATCATCAACCCTCCTCTTACTTCACATCACCTCGCTCGTTGCTCCGCCTTCATTTGGACCAGTACGACTCTTCCACCACCTGTGTAGATTAAACTGTCATATCTTTGACTAAAAAGGGATGAGAGATTGTGGTAATCCCATCCATCCACTCATGTGTGTATATGGGTATATATATATATATATATATATACATATATTATATGCCGTACATTGTGTACAGGTTAAGTTGAGGGGGAGTCGTGTACAGCACATGTATGTAGAGTGAACTTGTGTAACAGGAAATCGGTGGGTTGGTTCAAAAACTGTTTTATGTTGTAGAAAGTAATGTTTGCATGGTGTACCCCATCAGATGTGCTTTATTTATTGAATCTGTGTTGAAGAGAAAAATGAGAATAAAATTGAGATAAATAAAAAAGGATTTTTCATGATTTGTCAGCTTGTTCTGGTGCTGTTGAAACAATGTGCTGTCGGGTGCATCATCATCCAGCCTGTTATTAACAGGTTGTGCTTTTCTGGAATGTTAGTGGTGAGGGCCGAACAGTCCACCGCTAAAATATCTCGACAACTTTGGGATGGATTTTCATGATTGTGTCACATTTTTTTGTTCCCCTGATGAAGGATCGTGAAGTTTACTTGATCCTAACCTCCACCAGGAGGGGTTTGTTGTAACCCATCGGTTTGTTTTTTAATAAGGAGGATTACACAAAAACAACTAAACAGATATTCACAAAACTTGGTGTGAAGATGTGCTAAGGGTTAGGGAGGGACTCTTTCAATTTTGGTGCAGTTCCAATTTCTTTTGACTTTCTTTGACATTTTACAAACTTTTTACTGACTTCATAGGGGATAATAATAAATGGATCTGGAAAAAACCGTCACTGTCAGGGTTCTAATATCAGTAAGTGTGTGAAATTGGTGCAGCTTGATTGAATCAGAGGGAACCATTGGGCCTTGATGAGGTCATACGCTCTAGTTATTACTGTTGCATTAATATGAGGGCAGCATTTTCTGCTTTAGTCAGTTGAGGTATTGAACAAGTTTTACACAATGTTTGGTAGTTTAATCGTTAAGGATGCATCTATTTTATAAGCTCATCATCCATCCTTCTGTCCATCCATTGTTATCTATACTTATCCTTTAAGGGTTGCAGGGGGTGCAGAAGCTAATCCCAGCTGACACTGGGCGAGAGGCGAGACACACCGTGAAAATGTTAGTTCACAGAGACCATTCACTCACAATCACACTAACGGTCAATTTAGAGTCTCCATTTAATCGAACTCCCCTAATATAGTTTGATAACTAACGATAACCATCAGAATAATGTAATGGAGTCAAAAGTATTTACACATGAACTTATGTAAAATACAAAAACATGTTTTGTTGTTTACAATGTCCTGAATGAATCAAATCTCAATTAACCTGAACTTTTAAAGTGTTTGACATCAATTTAAAAATGTCAAGTCATCAGGAATCACCTTGGATTTATTGTTTCACTCTCATCCTGGGAGTACATGTGTTACATTTAGCAGACCCCTGTTAACGCCAGGTCGCTGCTCTCTGCAGAGACCTGTGTGCCGACGTGCTGAGGCCTCTCCTCCAGGTCCGGGCAAACCCTCTGAGTATTTAACTCTGCAGGCTGTTATCTCATCCCAGGGCAGGCTGCAGACACGATGCAGCCTGAGGCAGGCGGACAGGCAGGCAGCCGAGGCCCTGACTGATTAATAACTCGGAGTCCAGAGGTCCTACACTCCTGGGCATCCTCTCTTCTTTCGCAAGAGCCTGGCTGTTACAGCAGCTCCATGTTACTCAAAGGGCAGCACAGTGGGGAGGTAGGTGGGTCTCCTCCTTAGCACCATCACCTGAGGCTTTACACATGAAGGTAACTGCCTCACATCGACGTGCTGCTTTCTGTGTGTCTTCCATGTTCCCCTGTTTCCCTAAAAACAAGAGAGAGGGAATAAAACCAACCCTAATGACTTTGTAGCAGCCATGAAAAGAGACGGGGGAAGAGTCAACCTCCAGCAGAAGGCCTTTGTGCAATCAGATAGCCACGTTCTGGGAGGAGGGAGGCCGGCCGGGACACACTATACGCCATTAGCATCTGCAAAGGCCGTCACATTGACTAATAGCCAGCGCCACAACGGCACAGTGGTTCAGTTTGTGTTTTCCCTCAATCCCCTTTATGCTGGTGACACAAAAGCAGCCGGGCCCAGACCTGTCAAATGTGCCACAGCAGCGGACGTGCACAAAGCTTCATTTCTACTCTTTCTTAGGAAAAAGAAAGGGCCAATCTTGTTGCTTCATTTTATTTTAATCCCCCACCTCATCACACGAGACACATTCTGGGTGTTTGAGCCTGGGGGGGTGACGCTTGTCAGTATATGATGAAACCCTTAAATAAGTCTCAGAAAAGGGCAATAAATTGTGGGGCTGGGCGTTTTTTGGCAGAAGCAGCAGTGTTAGCATTTGTTTGCCTTCCTGTTGGACGTGCTGGCTTTGTCTTCGTCTCCGTGTCTCCTCTGTGATCGAGCGGCTGAGATTTTGGCGACTAGATGAACACACTTGGTCGTCCTCACCTCCTCAACGGCGCCAAACAGTGGATTGTGGATGTTTGAAACCTTTCAGAAAACAGGATCAACCAGTGTCTGTAAATTGTGACTGGGAAATAAATTATTCACGAAAGTCCCTGAAACGTTTTGCAGTACACTTCTTTCAGTTGTGAACACAATACTGAACAGTTTTGACATTTCACATTTGAGATTTTTGCATTGTTTCTGTTCATCTGACCTCACTGAGTGAATGAAACAAAAATATTTGGATCATGCAACTAAAGACTTTTTCATGTAGTCATTTTAATCTTACATGCATGTACTGTAGGTCCCTGTACAATAATAATAATACACTTTATTTACACCGCAACTTTCATAGATAGTTATGTTTTCATCTGCATTTGTTTGTTTGCTAGTTGGCAGCATTGTGCAAAATAAGACTTGACGGATCACCAGAGAAGTTTTTTTATTTTACATTTTCAGTGGTTTCCCAGGGAATAACTCATGAACCTACAAAGTGATGTGAAACTTTGTGCAGCTCGATCCCTTTAAAGGGACTGTTGATGGCGTTGTGCTCTACTGAGTGATATTCTAGTTTTATATGGTTTGTTTGTCTTAAGTATAAAGTGAAATGTCCCAAGCCGCAGACACAGCATTCATTTCCTCGATGATGTTTCAGTAGACATGACAAATACTTACAGCACATACTCGCTCACACTCTCTGGACACAAGACACAACATTCAACACGTACACGAGACGTTTAATATTTGAAGAGATGCTCTCACACCTAAAAGACAATGTCTCGGCCTGTGAGGGTCACTTATCAGCTCTTCATTCAACAAGTGCAGATAAACACAGTGGATGTAAATCTAACACTTTGCACCTTGGGAGACAAACACTGTGGAGTCACCGCTGATGAATCTTATCGGAGGCTTGTTGAAGCAACAGGCTTCCTTCTCTGTTTCAGCCGACAAAACCTTCTACTGTCCCCGGGGCCCGCTGCTTTCTGCCCTGCAGAGAAAAGCGTCACAATTGGCCTTTGTGTTCATTATGTTTGAGGCATCTTCCCATTGCACTGTGGGGTCCATTCCAACGCTGAATTAGACCCATGGGGATTTTAGCCAAGTCACAGAGGTCAGTGACCCTCCTTGTCGTACCCTCCAACATACACACACACACACACACACACACACATACAGAGAGCCCTGTTCTTTTTCTGTGTGAGCTATAAATTATGGCAGTACTCAGTGCTTAGATTTTAGGACCTATAGCGCTCGACCGTGTGAATCCTGTGGTGGTCCTGTAGCTGTGTGTGTGTGTATGTGTGTTTGTGTGTGTGTGTGTGTGTGTGTGTTTCCACAAGGCTGGCAGGGCAGAGGATGACTGTCCACCATTCAAATGTGACGTCCACCCTGAAGAATCCATGAAGTGACCTCATCGTCTCTCACGGTGCAGGACTTGAATCAGGCCATTGTGGAGCGACACATTCTCCATCATTAAATCCCTGATGGTGTGTGTATCTATATATTTTCCAACTAATCCCTCCAGATGCAGGGTGTCCGCTCACACACAGGGTCACTCTCCACACAAGGGAAAGACAAAACACACACAGAGGAAGGACTGTCATGTCACCGCTGCTTAAAATATCACATTGAAGATTCATATCAGAATTATTGTTTGGTTATTAATGTGAAAAAGCCAAATCGTCGCATGAGGGAGCTGTTGTTTTCACAAATGTCTACCAGAGGACTGCTTAATAGGACCATAATACACAGTATTTATCCTCCAGAAATACTTATCACACAATGGACCTTTCATACCGCCTGCAGATTACAACTTCAACATTGTACTAACAGATCAATCTGATGAGAATCTCCCTGAAGTTGAAATGTATCCTAGTTTTGATCCTCGGTCCCAGACACTGTGCAGGATCCTCTGTATACAATTTATCCTATTCACTAACTTCACTGACAAACCTCTACCTTGAGATTTTCCCACAATAGAGCAGGAAGATTTTATTCTGGTTGAACTTTAAGGAAAATGTCACAGCTGACAGTCCGGAGCACGGTTTTAGTCTTTCTTACACTTTGCATTTGATCCAGTTAGTTTTGGTTTGCCATTAATATTCAGGGAGCGCACTAATGAATTTTGTTTTGATAAAAACATAAATGAAGAACGAAATGGTTCATTTTGTTGCCATTGTGATATGATTATTTAACCCTACCAGCTTCAGGCAGAGGAGCTGACACTCGTCCAAATGCACCAAATCAACTTAGCTGTCGTTCAAACATTATATGGTCAGCAGTGAGGACTGCAAGCTGCTTCTCTTTCTTCTAGTGTTTAATGCTGCAGTTGGCCCGAATGTCTAACAAAAATATTTTCAGTTTGATCTGGACTGAGAACATTTCTTTTGGTCAGACTAAACTTCGGTCTGTTTTGAGCTATGGACCGAGGAACCTTTCACAAGTGATTTGATTCAAACTAAACTGAAAAGTCTGAATGTCTGGAATAAACAAGGTTGGTGTGAAGGAACCCTAAAAAAGAATGTTTTAGTGAGGCCATAACAAGAAATAAATGTTATAATAATCACCTTCAACAGCTCAATGAAGCCAGTAATCGCATATAAACAATGATTTTCTTAGAATTCTGTAATTTGAAATGTGTTGGAAAACACGAGTGTCTGCTCAAAATCACTATTCAGTTCATATTGATAACTGATGTCTGCTTAATATTACTTATACCTCACGAGACATGCACGGAAATGATTCTGCAGTGTGAACACTACAGTAAACGCTGTGACACAAAGAGGAATTACGTTCAAGTCAAAACCATCTCCGCAAGATTGTGGTTAAAGTGTGAGTGAGTGGTAAAATACTGAAGCTGTGGGAGAGGAAATAAAAGGTGTGTGTGTATCTGTATGTGTGTGTGAGTGTGTGAACTTTCCTGTGCAGAATGGAGATGTGCAAAGTTGCCATGGAAAAAGTGATCGTCGCACAAACTGTTTCTGAATGGAGTGGAGGTCTCAGTGAGAGGGAGGGACTCTGAGCTTTCAGCACAAGAAGCAGCTCTGGGTTTGCATGGACTTAGTGGGATTATGTGAGCATTCATGGCAGCCAGTGAGGCCAGCAGGTGAGGCCTGCGCTCCGCTGCCTGAGCCGTTAGGTAAACAGAAACAAGCGTCGTCAAATCCCGGCTGCGTTGCCAGGCTGAAATTGTATCTGTCCACATCACTTACGTCAGTCAGGCTGATCTGATCGGCCTGCTCCTGCAGAGCTGCGGTGACGGGGGCCTGCACTTGTTGTCGGATGGGGGACACTGAGGAGCAGCTTTCATCGACTAAGTGCCACAGTGAGGCCAGACCAAAAACGGTCTGGTGACATTACTTGACTGGCCGTCAATAGTATCTTAGCAGGCACTAAAACCAAAAGCAAACACGCAGAGCGGCTGAGTGCAGATGTTTGAGGCGAGACTTCGTTGGGCGTCAGCAGCATCGTGTGTTTAAGTTTGCGAACTTTTGTCTCTTCTTAAGAAATGCTGATCTGATTTTCACTGAGCTTATACTTTTAATTAGATTTGCATTTTCAAACAGGCTGGTTTTACATGTGTTTTGGCAGTAAAACGGAAAAAACAAGCTTATGTTACAGGGACAGCTCAGTGTCATCACAACAGATTAAAAAAAGAAAATTAGCCTCATTACACATTCAGAGTTGTCAGGGATTCTTGTGCTTTATTTTCACACGTACAAAATGTTTTTTTCTCATGACCTTCGTACAAATACTAGTGCAAAATAAGATTAGAACATCCTGTTTTGACTCACTGATGTAGAAATGTAACACACAGTGGAAATACTGAAACCAAAATCCTGTCGTGTTCATTGTGCCGCTCCCCAGGGTTAAATAGACTTTAATTGTCCATTCGTCCATGTCTCTGTGTCTCATTGTCGTCTTTTGTGACTCCAGCAACACACGTTTGTCAGCTGAATATTTTAAAAAGTTAACTTGTAACTTCATTGTCTCCTGAATGTATTGTAAAACCGAACAGAACTTTTAAAGTGAAATCCATCACAGTGGTATCCTATCATGTCATCGTCGTGCTCCTCCTCCGCCGCTGCCGCTCTGTTTGTTCACCTGCTGGTCAGTCATGTCCGGGCTGAAAGGCCAACGCTCTGCCCTGCTGACCTCCTGACCTCCGGCAGCCTCCACACGCCTCCTCTCCGGACCAGCAAATATTGTCTGTCAGTCAGTCAGTCGATCAGTCAGTCAGTGTGTCTTTGCTGCCCACTGAGTGTTTGACTGTACCACCATTGAACAACAGCAATGGCAGGTCTAGTGTGTGTGTCTGTGTGTGTGTGTCAGTGTGTGTGTGTGTGTGTTTGAGAGCTGAAGGTTGAGCTGCGCCAATAAATATCGGTTCAGCCCTTAAAATTAACATCAGTCCTACTTTTACACCATCATCTTTTTTATATCAACTGCATTTATTTTATTCATTCATCCAACTCTGGGACAGTTTTAAAACTATACAAAACAAATCAGTTCTTAAGATTCAAACTAAATTCCAAATTTGAATTTATGGTCAGATATGACTGACCTTTATTTTAGATTAGTTTATTTTAGTCCAAACAACCAGTCAGTGGGTTTAAATGCAGAGGAGGCCACAATAAATAAAGCACTGAATACTAATTATCGGCATTTTTGCTCGTCTTTACAACCTCATAGAGGTATTTGAGGGTGAGATTTAGTTTTAAGGTTTAGATTGAGGTTAAACATTCAGTTAATAACAATAATAAGAATAACTGTATTCATTCAGAATCTTTAGAAACAGAGTTTAGAAAGTACTTTGACAGACAAAGCAGACTCAGGATACGGTATAGAGGATAAGAGAATGCATCATGTCACTGAGTGTCCTCACTAAGATAGAGGTACGTGTGTGTGTGTGTGTGTGTGTGTGTGTGTGTGTGTGTGTGTGTGTGTGTGTGTGTGTGTGTGTGTGTGTGAATGGTCCTGGGTGCTCAGGAATGTTTGCTCAGTCAACACTCAGCGACTGTAATCGTGCTCGTCTCTGCAGCCTGGATTGAAACAGACTCTCTGCAGCCTTTTATCAGCCGGACACGGCCTGTCCCTGCAAGAGGAGGAAGGTAAATAATGGCAGCCACTTTAATAGGTGGATAATGTGGTCGCAGGGCACAAGCCTGACTGTCCCTGAGCAAACAGGATCATAGCAACCTGCACACACACACAAACACACACGGGCCACAGCTCTCCTACAAAGAAGACATAAAGAATGTAAAGAAGAAATGTCCACGTCGTCTTTTAGCTTGTAGTACTCTGTGAGGATTTAAGTATCTCAAACATGTTCACTCTTTCAAAACTCTGGTGTATTTCTTTAAATAAATCACCTTACATTGTGATTTCATGTTTTTTTCTTTGTTCTTGAATTTAATTAATTAAATTTCACCAGAAAATCCAAGTTTTCTCAGAACAAATTCAGATAACAGTCAAATGCACAACAAATTCTTTAAAACATTTTATCTTTTTCTACTTTTAAGTTTCTTCTTGTTTTGCCACTAATCTAGAACAATGACAACAATATAACTGATCAACTATAGTAGAACTGCTTGAGCTGAGAACAGGACCAGTTGATCAGGCATTGAATATAATATAAACCTTTTTAAAATGTTGTTGCTTGTGTTACTGAGTTCTTCTTAAATATGTTTTCTTTCATCATCCCCTTCCTCGTCTTTTTCCTCCTTCTCTAACAATGAATCAACCTTCATCACATGTAGTGCAGTTTTATTTACAAATCACCTTTCACACACTGCGGTTTATTCAAGGTGCTGATATAAATTGATATCAAAATATAAGAAATCAATATAAAATCAAAGAGCACAATTTTAAACAACAAGAGATTTAAAAAGAGCAGAATAAAAGAGGTAAATGAAATAAGATGTAGTTTGTAGTTTTTGTTGCTATCTTTGTGAGGATGATCCATGGACTTCCATTCATTGTGAATGCTGCTTCATTAGGACCAGACTGTGGTCCCCATGAGGACCACTGGTCCCGACAAGGTCTCTGTTTATACTGGAAAAAGACAAGAGGCAACAAAAACTAGAATACACAAACACACACACACATTCATCATCATATGAAACATACCAGCTTATCCTGGTTTATCACCACATACAGACACACACTCACACAGTTAAACACCCACAGCACACACACACTCCCTGAAGTCTCCAGAGGCCAATTAAGAGAGTCTATCTACCTTGAGGCATGTACACCTCCAGTCACCACCACCACCACCTACCTCCACCTCCCCCCATAGACCCTTTGACCCCTGACACACGACCTCTGCGCTGAATGAGTACACACAGGGGCGTCAGAGCAAGACCCCTGGCCATTTCTGCCTCGCTATGACACACACTCATACACACACACGCTCACAAACCCTCTGGCTGTGCACAGTGAACTGAGCAGTAAAAGAGGTATGGACCACTGGTCGGACACAAGGAGCCTCACTCCGCTGCCTCCTCAGCACACACATGCACACACGCAGCTGGGAGGTGAGGGGTTATTTGGGGGTCGCAGGTTAATACAGTCCAAATGGACCGGACAGCTGCAGGATGTAGGGGGCGCTGTAGAGTTGCGGAGAACTTCAGAGAGTATAGTTCTTTATCACTGAGGCTCATGTCATTGTTGCAAAAAACTAACTTCAATTTCATTCAGAAATTGTAAAGAAGGATTGAAGAAGAAATCAAGAAGTAACCAAGATATAAATGAAAAGAGGTAAAAAGAGGGAGTGAGGAAGAATAGAAGCAAGAACCAGCATAGAAAGGAAGGATGGAATGTAATCTGATTCAAGATATGGGGCATCATACAAATGAAAGATCTTATTAAATGATGAAAAAGATGACACAAAAAAAAAAAACTCTGACCTGAGTTTAGTCAAGTCAGTTTTTTGCATGAGAGTGAAACTAATCTAAAGTTTTTCTCTCCAATCACCTCAAGTTGAAAGGGAATTCATATTGTCACTGCAGCTGTTTCATCTTTTCAGTCTTACAGATCACCTTTGCACCAAATCCAACACAATCCCCCAAATTTTGGGACGAAATGTGAATTGTTGCGACGTGGTGGTCAGTGTATGAGGACATCAAAGGGATCAGCTCAGTGGAGGCAACGCTGGGAGGATAAAACCAGAGGCAGCCAACAAAACTAAGCCCAACCTGAAAGGCAGGCAGGCCCAGTAATACGGGATCATCCCTGGTGTAATTCCTCCCTCCTGGCCCCAACAAAGAGACCTGGGACAAGAGCTGCACGTCTGGGGGAGGGGAGGAGGTATCGGGGAAGGTCCGGTGGTCCGACAGTCACTGACCAGGTCGCCATGCCAACAGCATACATGCACATACACACACACAAAAACTCCTGCAACAGTCCGGAGCCCTCCTGCCCTTTTTCATCCTTTCCATATTCTAATTGTCCGCCCTGGGCCTCACATTGTGTGTGGACGTGTCCAAACATGGCGGGAGATCACAGGTCAGCCTGGCCAATGACCTTGGCCCGTAACAACGCCTTTTGGGGGCCCCGTGAAGGGGGGTGTTGCTGGATGTGGGTGGTGTCCTACCACTGCTCCTTCCCTCTGTGGCAAGTCCGGTTCCTAATCGGCTCAGAGGCCTGTCGGAGGCCGGAGACCAGTCAGTATTGTCCATCTTCGGCTGAAAGGCCTGGCGCTGAAAGACCTGGCGCTGAAAGGCCGGGGCAGGACAGGGTCAGACTGGCCACAGCGCTCTGATGCCTTTCAAATGCCAGCGATAGCCTTCCTTCACTCGGGCCAGTCCTGCATGGCGAGCACCCAGCCATGGACAGCGTCTGCTCTCAGGATCACCAGAGGATGACACAGCACTCTGGATGAAAGCATCACAGCATAATAAAATGTAGAATTTGATCTTTAAACAAGTAAAGAATCTTGTTACCAATCATATCATGTGATACATGTGGTACCCTTTATATGATCGTTAATCCTTCTTTCTTTTCATTCTACCCTTCATTTGTGACCCAGACACTGATGAGTGCTGCCCTTTTCCTGGTTTTCATAATGGTCAGTATTTTTTTTGTCCCATTAAATATAATAATCAATATTCAGATACTGTACGAACCCTGTGATTGGCTGTTGAACTTAAACCACTTCAGTTTTATTGCTGCATCAGGTCTGTATCTCCCTCTGTTGTATTTCCTCACCTTTCTATGCTTCCTATGATCTCAAGTATTTCCTGGAAGCTGATGCACGATTGCATAGAGAAGACGAGAAGTACGAAGAGCAGAAGTTTCACCTTTGTTTGAAAGAACTGCTGCATCAACAGACGTCAACGTCAAAATAGAACAAAATGCTAATTTTTATGGTTTAATTTGACAAGTTTGTTTAAGTTGCAGGAATTCAAAGTGCTTTCCAGGTTAGATGGCGGACACACACACACACACACACACACACACACACACAAACACACACACACACACACACACACACACACACACACACACACTGCCTCTACTTGTTGACTCAGGACTCAATTAGCAGATGTTAAAAAGACGTTCCAGACTCTAGATTCACTTACACTCACGCAGCTGCTGATGTCTGCATGCCGCCTTTTTCCTGACCCACACATGTTAATTCTATTACAGCCGTCTGCCAGACTGATTCCATCAAGCGTCTCTCGCTAACTTACACACACTAATCACATTTTCAGCAGAACTAATGCTGATCAATGAGGTGGGTGAGGAGATGAAGTGGTGTGGGAGCACGCGGGGCCACTGATGTGACACAAACCTCTGTTTGAGACACATTCCTCAGGACCAGAGAGAGAAAAAAACAACAAGCTGTATTTCTGATGAGTGCTAAATTCTCTGATGGCCACCTCGGGGTATTTACATTTTGTGATGAATGCTTATGGGCTCCATATGGGACCAAAGAGAACTGAGGTGTGTTGTCAGTGATGAGCTCAATAGCTTAATGAAGTGAACCAAAAGCACATTCTGCAGAATCACCACAACATGAATTCAAGACAATGAGAACATAAATAATGAGATATTCTCATATTTATAAGGAAACTTTGGGTCCCTACACAATTTGAAAAGCAAATTATAATAATAATTTTTGATCTTGTAAATTATAAATTGCCAATCAATCATTAATCAATGTCCACTTACTAGGACTCAGACAAAAAACAATATGAGATCAATGGTCAGTGAGTTATAAATACTTTATCAAACATGGTTCTTATTTTATAGTTTTCTTACTTTTAACAGTTATAACTTTGTTCCCACAAAGGCAATTGCTAAGCTCCTTCTACACCTTGACATTTCTACAATGAATCGACTGTAAACAAGCAAATTGTCCAAACCAATTTATTTTGAAGAGAAACAAAAATCATTCCACTCAAAATACTGTGCTGGGAAAAATCTATGCACACACAATAATGATAAGTGTGGTAGCTTAAAGTTGAGAGAGTTTTTAAACTATGATCCGCAATGCACAGCTTTGTTTTTTCCCATTTAGTTTGCCCAACATTGAAGTT
Organism: Paralichthys olivaceus; assembly: GCF_024713975.1. Taxonomy (NCBI): domain Eukaryota; kingdom Metazoa; phylum Chordata; class Actinopteri; order Pleuronectiformes; family Paralichthyidae; genus Paralichthys; species Paralichthys olivaceus. The sequence goes on along the minus strand of NC_091095.1, from coordinate 10,826,602 downwards.
TTGATTATTTGTAATTGTCTGATTGCTTGTGTTTCTTCTCCCATTCAACGTAATCCTTTGCCCCAGATCTACAAAAATGATATCATTAGAAGTATGAAACTGAAATGTTACTTTAATAAGTCGACACTCGTCACCCAACGCAGATTGTCAAGTCTTTGATAAAAGAAAGTGACATTACAGCGCGTCCTGGGAAAGTCCAATTGCACCTAAGTGGGTATGTTTTAATGAAGTGGGCTACAAGTCTTCTTCAAACACACACTCACAGAACATGTGACATCCCAGACTCCTCAGCTCAGGCTCATAGCACCTGCCAGTGGAATCGTCTCTTTTTCCTCTCACAGCCAAGTGAAACACGAGCAATTAAATCCAATCGGAGCCCATAGCAATGCTGGAACACGGGCCCCAGAAGGCCCAGGCGGTCCGGACGTTTAATCATCATCTGACCTAGTTGCTAGTTCTGATAAATGGGCTCGGGGAGGGAAAGCGTTGGCCAGTCATTAATCTAGAGTCAGATGGGGACAAGCACACACGGTCGCCGCCAAGTTAATTGGCCACTTATTTTAGCACGAGCGGGGGGCTAAGGCAAGATGGAGATGGATGTTCCTCCGCTGATCCATAATACAGCCCTCCGGGGTACTAATACAAGCAAAACAAACAGAATAGGAGGAGGAAGAGGTGAAGAGAATAAGATGAGAGGGGCTATGTCTCTGAGGATATCTGAGGGTTTTCCATAACTTCATAGGTCATGAAAATACAGTCTAAGGTGGCTCAAAAGAGAACTGGCTTCTGGGTATAGCCTGTCAATCAGGACATCTCATTGCATCTCTTTAGTTCTCATCTATGGTGCAATATAAAAAAAGTATTTCATAAGATGATTAGGTTTCCAAAACCTCGAGAAAAAAAGCAGAGTTTCAAGAATGTGCTTCTTATCTGTCTTATCTTCTCCACCCTGTGTGTCCTCTCTGCCTGGCCGTCCAATCAGGTTGTAGTGAGGGTCAGCAGTCGTCCAGGTGGCTGCCCTCGTGATGGATGATGGGAACAGGAGGGGCTGACCCAGTCGTGATAAGGACCATATCTTGACAGGGGCTTCCTCTGCTAACCCCAGTTTAGTCGCACAGTGTCGACAGAGACAGATCAATGTGCGGTTGGATGGATGGATGGATGGATGGGGAGGAGACAGACATGGTAGGGTCTTATGGAACAAGGCACAACCTGTCCTGCTGTGTTATCAGTTCACCTCCTGACCCCTACACTTTCTTACCTTTTCCTCCAGGGTTCACTTGTTTAGTTGAGTATTTTGTTGTGTTCTCAGTCAGTTGGACAGTCCCTTATTACTTTGATACAATACAGGTGCAACATATGCTTATCCCTGATGTTTGTACTTTACATTATTTATCCTTTATCATTCTATTGACGTTCCATTTTGAGGTTGTACTGTGTTGCCCATCAGCCGGAGAGAAATTGGACAACGCTACCCCTTCACAGCCATGTGCGAAACAAAGGGGTAGGGCCAAGTGGTAGGGATAAGGAGTGGATTGAGACAGGACCTTATGATGTAGGGGTAGTGGCCATCTAGCCCTTAAAAGTGAAGAGTTGGACGGAAATTCCAGAATGCTTTACAAACGGACAAAGTGAATCAACATGGTGGACGCTGCTGGTAAAATACTCATAAATTTAAGAATGAAATCTGCAAAATAATGATGAAAAAATGTTTAAATCCATTTAAATGTCATTGAATCGTTTAAATACAGTGAGTAATGATAGTTACCCGTGTCCCGTATATAAAGTTTTTTAATAAACGTCTCCGCTTGTTTTCAGTGTGGGGCATTAGTTTCTATGGACAGGACTGAGGTTACATTGAAAAAATATCTGATGTAAACACGCTGAGTCACTGACTGTGCATTGATCAATAGCTCAATCTGTCCCGTCTGTCCTGCAGTTGTCAGATGTGTCTCTATCATAACGTAAGTTGATATTGTTTGTCACGTAGCATAGCGAGTTGTGTCCCAATTCCTAGGGGAAGATTTTCTTGCCCTCTCCTCTGTGGCTCCGTTTGGAGGGGGACACTTCATATCCAGGGCCAAGGGAGAGGAATTGGGATAGGGCCTTTGTCTAAGCTAAACTATTCCAATTATTTTCCCACCCTTAAGCCTAACCTTAACTTAACCCAACCTCAAAATGTAGTGATTTGCGGTATGGGGACATTCTTTTTGTCCCCATAAGGAAGACGAGTCCCCATAACATGACTGTGTTAACTGATTCAGGTTTCCACAAAAACAGAAATACCATGACCACTCACACAACACACAGTGAGCTGAGGTGTGACCTGTGATCTGAGACAACAAACAGGTAAAGAAACCCATTAGTCCCATCGATCACCCTGAAAGATCTCATGAAATCAGAGACTGGACGTCCTCAGGGCAGATCTTATCGGGGGAAAGTGGGTCTGTTTTCTTGTCCTGCCGTGCAGTATTTGTGTTTTATTGTCACATATGTATTGTTTGGGACAATCCTCATCTGGAGTCGATGTTGCATAGCTGATGCTGCTCCTCACCATCACGCCTTGGTGAATACAAGGAATTGGACTGAACACCAGCAGTCTGATCAATATGATAAATTGGGGCGTCACTGCACTGTGCAACCTAATTCCAGCTAATTGGGACTTTTCACACATATCTCTGGAGCAGAATGCCTTCTCTAATGAGCACGGCTGCTTTCATTCTCTGATCTGTGGACAGCAGCAGGAGCCTGGCCTGGCTGACCCGCTCGGTCCCCGGTGGTGAGTGCTGAGCCGGACACATCTCCTGGTGCAGCCACACTGAATAGCAGCTCGTCCCCTGTTCTCTGCAGGAGCCCTCGGTCTTGTGAGCATCAGGCCTGACCCCTCGGAAGGGGAGTGAGCCAGGGTCAGCCCCTAGAGTCAACAACCCTGGACTGGCCTCCACACCAGTGCCGTGCCCTCCGACCACCAGCCTCCGCTGACCTGACCCTGCTCAAGCCTGGCAGGCTTCCTGTGGTGAGTCAGGGGGTCAGTCTCCCAGTGGGTCATTGTAGCACTCACTGACCAATGATGAAAGGGCTTGTGGTCCAGCCAAAAGGGCTGTAGGAGCAGTGAAAGTGAGGGGAGAGCGGCACCCCTGTGGCTGCGGTCTAATTTAGCGGGATGCTGGTGCGTTAGTGACAGACGCTGGGCCAACAATGGCTCAGAACTGGTAAACAATAATGTTTGTGCAAGGTCTCTTTCTTGGGGCCAATCTAGTGTTCACAAAGCCCATCTGGCATCAATAAGATGTCCTGAGAAGCTATTCAGCACATCAGTCTTCATTTTGCCTGGACCTTCAGCAGAGGTCCTCTCTGGATGCTCAATACCCAGTGTTGCCTAACACTTAAAAAGTGACAGATGCTATAGATCTAAAGTTTTGGAAGTGAAGTGAGCATATGTGAAATCTATCTATTAGATTAGAATCAAGTCTGCATGCTGCCATGCATGGAAGTATGAAAAGACTTGTACAAAGCTCAGACCTTATTAGTGGCCTTTTGATTCCAGCTAAACTTGATCATGTCAGATTCTGGTCTCAGAATTGACATTTATTTTCTTAAAGTTAAATTGATAGATGACAAATCATAAAAAATAACATACAAAGCATTTGTTTCAGTTTTATCATGACAGAAACAGACATAAATAAAAACTTTGCAAGCATGAACAAAAAAAAGGGTGGGGGGGGTAGCTCAAAGCAAAAGTTTGACACTTTAAGAAATATGTGTTTTTTGTTTCGTGCCAAGAATTAGATGAGAACATTGATACACACTTCATAACTGCAGCACGGTTATCCCAGCTTTGCATTAAAACTGGAAACTGTTACAAAAAATCCAGCTGCCAGCATCTAATTAGCACATTCTATCTTGTTTTTTAATCTGTCTGACCTGAACATGTACATTATGTTCTCTTTATCACATTCAGTCAAACGGTCACACTTAAGGTTTTGTGTTCTTCTCTGCTGCACCAGTCAATGAAATATCTTGTTTCTCTTGTGCATCACTTTAGTAAAAACAATTCTCCAAATTTCAACGTCTGTAGATTTGTTTTGTTTTGTTTTTCTTCACATTATCAGTTTGTTATAACTCATCCACTGAGGTCACTGCTTGTTCAGGGGTTGAAGGTGCATGGTGCCACTTAGGCCCAAAAAAACATTTCACAAATTTCCCCCCTGAACACTGAGAGGGCCCGAAATGCAAAAACATTGTCATTCAAGTTCGATTCAGACGCAAATGACACATGGTCTTTATGCAGAGGAGTGTGGGAGGAAGTTTGGAACAAGATGGTCAGTGACTATTTTGTTCCCAGTGATGAGGCTGGGCTGGGGGTGAATAGTCAGGAGGCTAATGAATCAGAGCGATGCACTTTCATAGAGCGTGAGAGTGGAGGAAGTGAGCACAGCAAGTGGCAGATAGAAGCCAGGACTCTCTCCCTCTCTCTCCCACTCTGTGTCTAACTCTCTGTGTCTCTCGCCCAATCTGGGACAGGAAGTGGGATTGTTTGTGACCAGCACGTGTGATCCACAACCCAGCATGCTCTGCTCTCCTGAGGGAGGTCAGGCAGGAAGTGGCCAGGCGTGGGCTGTGACCTCTGAGTAATGAGCGAGGACCCTCAGGGGGAATCGCTGCCTGCTGCCTCGTTCTCTCTGCGTGCACACACACACACACTGGAACACTTTGCAGGCAGTAGACTCACAGCAGAGACTCTGGTGAAGCTCTGCCGTGTCAGATGCAGTTAAAATCACCAGTTTAACACGTGCAGGTGTTAATGTTGATGCTGGTGGTGCTCACATGTACAGACTGGCATACACAGTGAGGCGGCAGGACCTCAAGCACAGTGGAGAGGGTGCGTCAATGGTTTGAGCCCCTTTAAACCATTTTGAAGGTCATACTTACACCGTCTGTGTTGAATAATCTTATGCAATAACGTTGCTCAATTGAATTACCAGCTAAACCCCCCAAGTATTTGCAAGTAGTATAATCACAGTTGGTTTCAGTATATCTAAAAGTTTAGAGAGAGAACTGACATATGTTTCATGTGCACACCCACAACACATTTTCCTTAAAATAATTTACTATATTTTATTTATTGAGGATCTACTTTGGCAGAGTATTGTTTTGCAGTAATTTGTTTATTGAGAAAACTTTTTAAAAAGTATAAAAGTATTTAACAGGTCAGCTGAGTCATTTATGTCTTGGGACGTTTATCTGAAAGCCTTTCCTGCTTTTATTTGAATTTCAATTCCACGTATTGTACTGGTTTAATACAATAGCTTTTATCTGCTCCATTTTGAAAAAGCTGATGACCAATCAGTTTTATTTTGCTGCCATTGTATTTTGATTTTGAAAAGTGCTATATAAGTTTATATTATCATAATATACGTATGTACAAATAAAATCAGCCTTGTTCCTTATCTTGTTGTAATGGTGTTTTCTAAGTATTAGAGTTTTCGTTTATATTTCTCAGATCGTGCAGACAGAAGATGCAGCTGAACACAAAGCAGGTCTCACACGTTGATGCTGACATCGACAGTTAAGTTTTTTCTCCTTTTGGAAACTTGGCTGTACCTGCCAGTAGTCAGATGCAACTGAATTAACTTGTTTTCTTTAACGTTGTGGCAGCAGTGTGTGTGTGTATATGTGTATGTGTGTGTGTATGTGTGTGTGTGTGTATACTTTCTATTTGTGCTGTTGAAAATTCACTTTGGCAAATTGCTCTTTTCCCATGCCTCTTGCCCTTTCTCTGGCATTCAGCTTGTTAAGCTCTGCCATTGTCAGTGCTGTGTGTGTGTGTTTGTGAGTATGTGTGTGTGTATTTGCATGACAGGGTCCATGTGTGTTAATGTGTCTGCTTCATATGTCAATGTCTACATGTAAAGTGTGTGTATGTCAGTGAGTGGACAGCCTATGTGTCAGACAGTGGGCTAATAAGGGATAATTCATAGGGTTCGTCCTGAGGGAATGTGTGTGTGTGTGTGTGTGTGTGTGTGTGTGTGTGTGTGTGATGGGGGGGGTTAGTTGTAAGCAGGGCACCCAGCCAGGTTCCCAGGACACCCTCAGCAGACCACTTGAGATGAACAGAAAGAGTAGAGAGAGGCAGCCAGAGAGGAGGAGAGAGGGAAGATGGGAGAGACGTTCCTGAAACAAAACACAAAAAAACCTGAGGCCACAAGTCATTCGGGGAGGCATTCAGATCCCACGCAGGTAGCCGGGCCAGAGCAAAGCCAAATTGTCCTTTGTGACACAAGAGCCTTTCAGTGGGAACAGGATGCTGTCTGCGGGATGTCCCAGACCCCTCGGCGCTGCATTGTGGGGTGTGTGTTTTAGTGCGTGTGCGTGCATGTCTGGCCCAGTGTTGACTTTCAGGAAAGATTGACGAGGGTCGACTTGGCTCTCTTCTCTGTCAAACGTCCGACAGTGAATGAGCGCTTCATAGACAAACTCAATTAGTCGGCGTGAAGATTTGAAGGAGGTGTCTGGCGCGACAATAGGTCTCCGGTTTTGACATGTGGCCGCGGTGAATGTATGGCAAACATATCTCTCTGTGGGTGTTGAGTCTGTGGCAGACAGGTTACCGATGGTCTGAAACCAAGAGACAGAGGGCGAGATGGAGGGGAAAGCACCAACAGTGGGAAAGTAAGTGATAATAACAGTGACGGCCGCAGAGACAGATTGTTAATGTACACAACAGATTCAGCTCAGAGTCGTGAATCAGGACCAGGTTCTCTGCACATGATGTCATCAGACAGTTCAGCCGATTCACAATATGACATATTGTCCACATATTCTCACGGATTTCAACCCTTGCAGATATAATATTATATGACAAGATTTGTGGAATTCTGCCACTGTGACCTTTAACTAAAACTTAAACTTAGCAGACACCTGTTTTCAAGAAAGGGTTCTTTTCACAGCTCTGAGCACAATGCCCTACATTTTGGGACATCCAGAGTAGACAGTGGATATCCAGGCCGAGACTCCATCTTCCATTCGTCTGACACTATTTATAGTCCGACTTCAGAGTCTATTGTATGTTTTACTTATGTAATTTTATGGAACAGCAGTACTTACTGGACACTTTGCAGTGCTTTTATTTGCAGGATAATTAATTGCATGAGTATTTTTTGTACAGTTGTATTTCTACTTATACTGAAGTAGTAATGGAGAGAAATCCTACCACTTCCTCTAACACACTGTGACACTGAAATTTAAAATATATTTGTTTAGTACTTTCATCTCAAACTGTCTTAATACTATAAAGCACTTTTGATTTCTTTGTCAACATAATCTTTAGGTTAACATCCTACTGCTTAATACATGTATTGAAGTGTATGTATATTTTCCCATGTTCATGGCACATGTGCATGTGGGTGTTCACCGAATGTTCCACCATGTACGTATGTTCCCATGCACACTTCATAGCTAATACAGCAGTGTGTGTGTGTGTGTGTGTGTGTGTGTGTGTGTGTGTGTGTTACAGCTGGTGATTTCTCGAGGTCGTGTTTACTCCTGTGCTGTAGTCAGCTCTGTTTCTCATGTGTTCCCTGAAAGCTCTGATGAATGGCGCTGGCAGTTTGCGGTGGCACGAGCTGACTTAAACATGAGGCATTCCCCTCATCTCCAGACTGAACTTTCATAAAGCATATTTAACCCTGAACCACCCTGATGTTTCCTGCATCATATTTTAAAGTTCAGGTGCTGAAAGCAGCTCCGTGGTGGGAGAGGAACCAGCATGTCCTGCACAAAAGAATGAATTTATGTCATCTAAAATCAGTACAAGAGGAGGCTGATGAAGGGGGAGGCGGTTGCATGTGCTTGTGTGTGTGTGTATGTGTGTGTTCATTCCCATGACAACAAGGATGAAAACACGTACTTCCTTGCACAGTGAGCCCATATAAGGGGGCTGCTGGGCCGAGGCCTGCTCAACAATACCTTTAATGTCATAGCTCGCTGACTGCTCTTTGTGTGCAGGGCGGTGCACTGCGACCCACACAAAAACTCAAAGGCAAAATGGATTAGAAAACGAGAGAAAAGATGACTGAATCAAACCCAGTGGATTGGAGGAGATTAGCTGAAGGGATTATGGGAAAAATGACACACTAATTACTTTCTGTTGGTGTAGGGGATGAGTTTTAAAGTTTTTTTTAATTTGATGGAAGTGTGCACTCAGTCAGCGGAGATTTTGCACCTTGAAACCATACAATTAACCTTGCAATTAAAAAAAAGTGAAGTTTAAATGTAGAGTTTTGTTCTCTCCAAGATGCACAACCCAGCATTAAGATGACTAGAACTTTTTTTAAGAATATTGAGATATCCACTGCTTGAAAAAGGAAGTAATAGGTAACAAAGAACAGTTTCTAGTTAACAAAAACTATCATTTGGTTAATGTCACTAGCTGCATTTTAATCCCCAGCAGTGTATCCAGGAATGAAAACTTTGTGAAACCTTTTGAAATCCCAAAGGTTGATATTTGTCAACCTCTTCAAACCAAGTCAAACATCAGTGAGCTTTGAATGTGAAGCCGCTTCTAATTCCTGCTCTGTACCTATAGTAAAGTGCTCCGCTCCTTCCTGTTGTGTTTGTGAGGAATCCAAACTGAATTCAAACACTTTCAGAGAAACAACAGTGGACCACTCAGACCTGCAATCTGACTTTGTGACTTCCACTCCTGCTCAACGAAAAGCTTCTCTCTCACTGTTAATTATTTGACCAAACTGGAGTCGAGGAGCTCAGACAAAGTCTTGTGTGGAGTTTGCTCTGCTCTCCAGGTCTCCAATTAGCCTAAAAAGACCCCAGGAAGGGGAGCAGAGACAATGGAGGAGAAAGAGAGCGGGGGGCCAGACGAAAAACAAAACACAACAATCAACAAGACCTCCTGGCGTCCTTGTCTGGTGGGTGAGGGGATGCTCACACACACACACACACACACACACACACACACACACACACACACACACACACACACACACACACACACACACACACACACACATACACACACTTAGACCTCCTCCCATCTCTCACAAATGCTGTGGTGTTTTCGGAGCCCCGGCCGTCACTGTGGAAACCTGGAGCTTCTTTCGTTCGTTGCATTCGTTCACTTCCCTTCCTCCCTCCTTTGCGGTTTTCTCTCATTGCACACACACATTGACATCCCACCACCCCTCCCCGGTCCCCACCTCCCCCCAGCCCTCCCTTCTTCCTGGACTAAAACAAAGCATCGGGCTGAAAGGGCTCTGAGGTAGGTAAATGTATTCAGTGACACCGGCCGGATGATTCCATTCTGGGCCAACCCTGTAACATTTGTTTCAGGCCTTGTCTGAGGGCAGGGACAGCGTGTTGGGCCCTTTGTCCCACATGCCCTCTGCACAGCCCTGCAGTTAATGGTGGCCTTGTCCCAGGCTGCTGGACCAGAAACCTGCAGCCCCACGGGACGGACAGACACGTTGACACGGGAAGTGGGAGAAACAGGGGAGGCTGAGGAGGACGAGGGGGTTGCTGGGGTGTGGGAGCTGCTTAGCTGGTGAGCCGAACTCAGAGGTTCTCTACAAGTAGTGTCTGTGCTCCAAAAAGCTCTAAAACGTTGAGAGGAATGCACGGCTGAGGGAAAGAAAGGATGAAACGCACATGCACCTCCATCCATTTGAAGTCCTTTCCTTCCCTCTCCTCTCCTCTCCTCTCCTCTCCTCTCCTCTCCTCTCCTCTCCCTGGTTTTCCTGACCCTCTGTGAGCGACAGTCTGTCCGGCCGAGGGGCCAGGTGCTCATGGAGAGGGGGACTTGGTCTCTCGAGGGTCAGAGACAGAGGTCCTGCTGCTATCATGTCTGAAGAGGCCCCCCAGCATTTAGCAGTGAGGGTCCTCACTCTTTCACTGCCGACTTCTTGAGAGAGCATCTTCACTCTTGCTCGTGGAGGAGTGGGGCATTGGGACTGAGATCTATACCACACTTGACTCTGGTAATCTGCTGAACAGCAGAGGAGCTGCAGCCTCTGTTGAGTATAACTGTGGAGCTGTCGTGGTTTTTTTAAAGCAGGATCATCACTGAAACACTTGAGTCACTGTCAGGGGAGAGGAAAAGCAACAAAAAGCAAGTGGTTGACAAAACTTTGCTGAGGCTCATCTTTAAAAGTCTGTAAAACTTCTGTTGCTGAAAACATCCAATGCACAAACTTCAGAGTTTTCACTCATTCACATTTCTGACTATCTGATTTGGTTTCACATAAACAGTGGCGTGAGAAGTATTTATAACTTAAAGTATAACTAGTAGTTACCACACTATAACTCTTAGTTTCTAAAATGTATTTCAATTACAAATCCATAATGTGCTTGCAGAATTTTAAGGTATACAACTGATATTAAGTACATCCAAAGGAAGTATTTACATTAGGGTACATTTCACGTTAGATACATGAGTTTGATGTTTTGAATATTGTTTTGATTGAGAGAAACTTACTTTACTTTGGTGGAATTTAATTTATTTTGCAAGTTGTCTACGTCTGTCGCTGAAAAAGAATTATACTTTAAAATATCTGTGTGCACCATCACTCTGTTTTAAAAACTCCCAAGATAAGTGGGACGATTGTTTGATTAGGAAAATAACTAATAAATGAGATACATGTTAAAACATATTGCACAAGGGCCACAGTTGGTCATCGAACTGAAACGAGTCACTTGTTATCCACACTGAGTTTTCACATCCATTAATTCACTCCTGCATTGAAATGTCCATCTGCTTATGTCAGGAAATCCCAAGATTCCCGCCAAAGTATTTCTGTCTTTGTGTATATGTGTGTATAAGTGGGTGTATGTGTGTATTCATAAGACCCAAAACTCAAATCCACCCACTCTCTCTCAGTGTTCAGCAACAAAATCAGCTCTTGTATTGGGGGCCGCCACTACAAACTGTGTATGAGGGGATTAGGGGCTCCTTGACCGCTCCTTCAAACACACACCCAGCGTGGCTGCCTCGATTATGACCATTAGATGCCCTGTAAATGAGACCGAGATGAAAGGGGGGAACGGAGAAGGCTTTTCCCAGCGGCCAATTTGACCACACGTCTAGTAAAAATGAATCTATAATCCAAAAGCCCACAAAGGCCAGAGTGGAAGCTGTCCTAGAGTGTTGTGCTACCTTGCTGAGAGAGGCTTTATGTTTCTATTGCCTTTATTGAGCCTGGGAGTGCTATAATAATGATTAGAGACTTTAAAGGCTAGATTAGAGTGAGGACAAGGGCAGCTTAGTGTGTGAAGTAATTTTAGGGCAGTTGAGCAGGTTCCTTAATGAGAAAATTCCTCTGAACAACAGTGAAAAGGACACAGGCCTCGGTCCAACTGATGACAGGGCTTGCCTCAGATCAGGCTTTGAATGGAAAAACAAAAGTTCTCATATTCTTCACCACACACACGCACACACACACACACGCACACACACACACACACACACACACACACACATGCACACACACACACACACTTGTGTCAATGGGCAGCACATCTCAGGTGTATGTGCTCAGTGGAGCTGCGGGCGGTGCAAGGCGATCCCATATTATTCAGGGCTGCTTTTACTCGTCAGGTGAAAGTGCTGTGGGGCAGAGGGGCTTCATATAGCTGCTGTCTATTCACCGGCAGAGGAGGCACAGGCCGCGAGGCTGAGAGGCTGACGAGCTGAGGAGCTGACACTCAAATGACTGACACTCCAGAGGCTGCACACGCAGGCCCAGGAGTGTCAATGCCACAGGCCTGTAACTTCCTGAGGGGCTGCTTTTTTGGTTTTGTTACATCTTATTTCACATTTGAAAGCTGTTTGCAGTGTGCAACTAGTGACTATGTTCTTCAAAATTAATATCAACTTACCATCAGCTGAGGACTGAGTCACTGTTACTTCTGACATTTACTGTGTCAGCACTGTATTCATCTTCACAAATGTTTTATCATATCCTTTAATGAATGGCTTATAAGTTGGAATTCAATTTTGAAATTTACTATTCAGTAACTGTGAAGAGTAAAGTTTATAAAAAAGATATGAAACCTCTTGATATGGTTGCTCTACTCTTACTGTTTATAGCTTCTGAGTCAGCTATATGAATAACAGTCTTTGTTTTAATTGGGATTTGTTCTTTCGTCAGTATTTGCTCCCACCCTCAATCGCAAACTTTTGGCCGAATAAGTTAGAGTTGGAGATGAGGTTTTTCTGCAGGCTCTCTCTGTAAGCCCTCAGTGATTTATTCAGGACAACTCCAGTACTGATCTGTGGCTTCTTCATGTTCAGGAGTAGTTCTTGAGTCCTCCTGGAGTGGCCGCGGGTTGAGTTACAACCCGGCCCTTTGCTTCTTGTCTTCCCCCACTTTCTTTCCCCCTTCCACACTAAGCCCCATCCCTTTAAGCGCTTTACTGCGGCCGCAGGTTGGATTCTGGCTTGCAGGCTTTTGCTGTGTGTCGTCCCCTGCTCTCTCTCCCATTTCATTCTTAAACTGTCCGTTCAAATAAAGGCACCAGTGCCCAAATGGAATTAACATATTTTGAAATGCACTAAATGCACATACATGAAAAAGTTTTCCAGTTACAGTAATAAGAGTGCATTCCAGGTACATTCCACAATAATGTGAAAAAATATTCAACCTTAGAAGTAAATGTTATGTTGTTATGAAGTTATGATAAGTAAATACAGTTACTCACACTGAAATTCTACTGGAAGGAAAATCCCTGATTCGAACTGTAAAACAACCCTGTGCACGCAACACAAATCAAATGCACATTTTTCTTGTACGTTTTACTGCCAAGTTGATTCCGACCCTACCAGCAGTCCAGGATTCCCCTGAAATATCCCTTAACTCCCAACTGGAGCTGATAACAAAGCTGAGCTGGATGCCAACAAAGCCCCAGGAGATCCTGAAATATCTCACTACCACCTCCTTCTCCCCTCCAGGCAGAGTAACTCCCTCTCCTGTCAGAATTCCTCGCCTGTTCAGCTCAGGACAGACAATATGTGAATGTGAAACTCGGTGCAGATGGGCCCTCTGGGACGTGTGCTCATCACGTATGGTTTGGGATAAAGGAAGACCTGCCGGGAGACAGGAAGGTAACTCAAGCATGGAGAGGGGAGAGAGGATGAGCCTTCCACAGAGTCAGTGTTAGGAGGAATAAGACCCAGGTTCAGTTCCTCCTGCACGTGGCCTCCACATATCAGTGCTGATTTCACCAGGACGTGGAGTCAATTTGCAACACATTAAACAAACTTTATAAACACATTAATCCTAATTAATATTCAAGTCTACATACTTTCCAGGGGGTCCAAGAAAATTAAAAAATGAATCAGTTTACTCCTCATGTCCCTTGAGAGCAGTTAGGAATTCTTCAACACACTGGATCATTCATCATCTGTCAACTGCAGTTAAGATCTTTTCCCAAGAGAAACTTTGATCCAGTCCTTATGTCTACATTTTTCCAAGATTTTTGTTGCAGCATGGCACATGGTGCTTTGTCACACAATGGACTCAGATTATAAGTAACATGACCATAGTTATTTTTATTTTATTTTATTCTTTTATTTGTGTTTATGTGCTGAACTTAGCATTTCTTTATCATAGTAATGTTCATTAAAATTATAACTACCATAACATTTTGTGTGACCTGCAGTTTCTTTTAATTTGGTCAGTTGATCATGAAGTATCAGCATTAACCCATGAAGACATGGGGAACCAAGATGTGACTGAGTTATTAAGATCGATACCATATATTAATCAATATTGATATTAATCGATACCTGGTTCCTCCAGTCTGGGTCCTGAAGACAGATAATACTAAGGAGGGGCTGAGAGGTTTGTCCAATAACTTATTGGATTATTGTCAATAACGACAAGCAAAGTGGATCTACTCAACCCTAAATTACACTGTATGAATGTGTATGAACGCTGCATATAGTTATACAAATGTGTGAGAGAATATTTGTAATATTTACTATCTATGGGCAAATCATGCATTGTGCAAACAGCAAAGGAGACAATAACAATAAATGAACAAAGAAATAGAATGTAAACACAGTAATATGTACAGTGTAAACAGGACTGTAAATGAACATATATTGCCTGAATTAATATTCCACAATAAAATGTTTTATTATTATTATTATTATTATTATTATTATTATTATTATTAGTGTCATATTGATTTTCTCGGATTCTTGACGCTGGACACTGCAGCCTCAACTGTAGTTGCTGTTCTGTTCCCACCACTAGAGGACAGTGTTGTGTGTGATGTTGCTTGTAGAGCAGACAGGAGGCTGCAGAGCAACAGATGAGAGGAAGTTGACCAAGGTGAGGAGTCGCCAGCAGGTAACACGTGTCTGCATCATACGAACAAGAAAACAACAATAACACATTCAGAACACGGTAATATCACACAGTCAGAGAGCAGCCGTTCATTCATGTGTTCACCACCACCTGCTGAGTGAGGTGTGAATATCCTGGTTTAAATTTCAGCTCACAATTAAAGCCTTTGGTTGAAATGAGGGTTGCCAGCTTGTTCGCTCATGTTATGTTGACAGGGAAGCAGTTTAATGTAGTTTTGCTGCGCTCAGATTGTGTGTGTTTTCATTATTGTTTGTTTTAACCTGTTTTCAAACAACTGAAGCCATTGAGCTGTTTGCTGACTTGGTGAAAAGGTTTTTTCTCAGGTTAGAACTCATGTTTCCAACCTGTAAATATCATTACATGGGTAGATAGCTAGATGGGTAGATGTATTTAATTGATTTCAAACTGGAACATTCCTTTATCAATCTAATTTTATTTGAATAGACCATGTTCACAAAAATTCAAATTTGCTTCAGAGAGTTTAATCTTTTTAACTTAGGGGGTTTGAGGGGGGTTGTAAAAACCTCAGAGAAAAGTGAGGGATCCTTCTCCCAGGACAGAAGTGCAATAGATGTCACATGTAATGCGTTTTATCTTCTGTTATCTCCTGATCCAGAAAAATATAAAACCATACTCCACAAAATGATACAAATATAGGCAATAAAAAATCCTGAGAATATAAGAGAATGTTTGCTGTGCATGTGAATATTGAGAATGACGTCTGTGCACCTTCCTCCTGTCAGTTCACAGCTGTGGATCATCATCAAAGTGTGTTTCTGTCATTGAACGAGACCTCCACCCTTCAGAAGTCATGATGCCTGTGTTTGCTCCAAGGATTACATTACCACACCAGAAGCCTGCCATGCAGACCCACGGGCAGACATCACCACCCAAGGTAAAGCCTCCTCTGCTGGTGGGTGTGGTGTATGGTTCAGGATGGGTCCAGGGACTTCATGCTGTTCCCCTCTTTTTTCTGTGGCAGCCGTCTCTCGGGGAGTGTGTTGACTCAGATGGGACGAGTAAACAGAACCGGGGTGAAGGCATGTGGGCGCTCCATTCTCATGGATCCCCGACCCAGTGGATTAGGCTAATGGTTGGCCCATGAGGGGACGGAGGGGGCCCGCGTTGTGGTGCGGCCTTCCCTGACAGGAGGTGATGGATTAGGGCTTTGTCAGGGCCCATGTTGGCCTGAGGGACCCAGCGATGAGGGAAGGAGGGAGGCAGAGGGGAGATCAGGGCCCTGGGGCAGCCCCAATCCAAGGATCAGCAACTTGTTGACAAGGGATTAGTCCGTTTGGTGTGTCGCTTCAGGAGATGAAGTCTCATAGATGGTCAGGGAGAGAGATAGAGTGTACAGGCATCGGACAATGATGTGAGGTGCCATCAGATAAAGGATCCTGTTGACTGATGGCTTGTGGGGAGCAGTGACTGATGATCTGGTGCCACAGCTGGTTGTTGTTTCAGGTGAAACTAGAATGGCACGCTCGTGTACATACCTCCTCCGAGGCCCAACCTTCCCTTAAAATCCAATCTGTCCCCACCAAATTTCAGTCATTTATAGATATCAGTTACCTAAATGTGCCTGTTTTTTTTCATCAAAATCCAAAAATGTTTTCCTGGGTAAGTGTCAAAAAGCTTCCCATCTCGCAATGTTCTCCCCAGCTGTTTTTGTTGACAAACAAAGAAGCACATAAACCAACCAACAAATTATTGGACACTGGTGACAATGCAATGTTTGCTATAAAGATCTGTTCACATTTTACTAAATTCTCAGATATGTGCCATCCACACAGAAGAAACTGCAACTGTTTCTATGTCAACCAATGTTTGCCCCCTTTTCTCCTGTTTGAGATCTGAAAATCAGAAAAAGTCAGCTGCTGCTGTGTCTGTCAGGAGTGAAAACCCTCACTGTTTTTATTTGAGAATTTGAGAACCGCTAATTTAACAACAGCCATAAATCCCTATGCATTAGCAGAGATTGAGTTACAGATGCCACTGGTGATAGGGAAGTGGCAGTAGCACGATACCTCCGACATCTCACGTTTGCCTCCTTCGTCGAGAATGTGAAGACCAGATTTCCTTTTTTATGGGTTCCCTTTGAAATCTGGCACACTGGACCCTCCCCAGCCTGTGATTTAACTTTATGCTCCGGTTTATTTCTGGAATCCTCCCACACTCCTCCGCTTGTTTAAGACGCCCACCCGAGTGTGCCTTTTGTTTACTTTGCCAGTTGGGGCAAACAGTAAAGTGAGGTGATTAAGCATTTGCATGAGGTCTTGAACTCCCCCAAGAGAAACCACATGGAACTGTGGTGGAATGGAATGGAACTTGGAGGGAGCCTGTCAGTCCTGGTACAGTTGAGTAGAGGGTATCTGGAGGAGAAATAAATTACCAACACTTGGCAGCATCACCCACTGGCACTGTCTCCACATCTGGACTTTGTCTGAATCTATTAAAAGTGAAAAATTAGTTGTGCGCACTGATGTTATGGTAAATGATGTAATTTCAATGAGAGCTTTCTATCATCTACTCTAAGGACGTCAGATATTTGTCGTTCAACTGCGCAGTTTATTGCCACTAATGCATGTCGCGGAACATTTGCACTGAGGCGACACTGTGTTCATCTGAAACGCAAATACATATTCAGATGATGGGGGAGGGAGTCACGGGGGAGAAAAGTGAGACGTGACTGAGAGCTGGTGACTGACATGTGGCAAGGAGGCACTGATCAGTCTCTTGACGAACTTGTCGCCTCACCACGCTCCATGTGTCGCGGCCTGGCGCTCTCACGGTGTCAGGCGTGGGTGGCCTCCTGACACGCGCTTGAATGTGCGTGTGTCACGTCCGTCTGGGCTGAAACCACTCCTGAGCACACACCCACTCACTGACACTGACATGGTGCCATCAGGCCCGCCGCAAAGCCCAGACGGAGTCCCTGACAAACACAACCTTTATCTCTTCCCTCGGGTTTCTCTCAATCTCCCAGTCGCCTTGTTGCTCCGCTCTTCCTCTCTTAGCGTATCACTCATTGGTTGAGTCTGACCACGGCCATTAACTAAAACCGAATGATTATATTCAATGTAATTACAGCTATGAGGAACAGAGAGAGGGTTGTGGCGGTGTGTCCAGCTCTTGGACTTGGTTCATTTTGAAAATGAACCCTGTGCTGTAAATTGTAAGTGCCTCTGTAGATGTCAGAGAGGAGAGTGCCAGCCAGTCACTACACAGGCGTCACTCACAGACCCCACTCTGTAATTGCCTGCTTGCTGGAGCTGCTGTGTAATTTTTGACGTGGCTCTGTGGTGGTGCTGACAGAATAAGGGACCGAAGATTTAATGCCCAGTCTCTACTTTCTACCAAGCCTCTGACTCTCTCTGCTCGGCTGTAGTTGTGAACCTTTTTTATTTGTAGTTTCAATTATTTTCTGGACTTCCTCAGTGGGCCAAAACTTTCTGGCTGCCCCAGGCTGATGCACAGACTGGCTGGGATTTAAAACTGGACATGGGCCTGACAAGGTAGTCGACGCACAAGCTGTTGTGTTTGCAGCACAAAAAAAAAGCACTACTGCGATTGCATTAATTCAGCGTTACATTTGGAGCGATGTCATTCGTATGCACCGTGGAAGGCCATGTGTCTTCACATAGCAGATGTCAGTCCATTTGCTGACACGCTACATATTCATCCCAATGCATTCCTGCAGGTGTGTTCGAGGGCAGCAATCTCTCTGTGATGCACCCACTCAGCATGAGGAGGAGGAGGAGGAGGAGAAGGAGGAGGAGGGAGTCTTTAGTGACAATAGCCCCCCTCATGGTGCTCTCTGTGGGTGTAGGCGGGGGGCATTTAAAGGCCATTCAAACCCTGGCAAGACCCCCCAAAGATGCCCCCACATTCTGGGGATAACTACCTGCCCAGGAGCCCACTCTCTGCCCATCTGTCCCCTCCAGAGGCAGCAGGAGAGTCCCTCCTCTTCCCTCCTTCACCACAGTTTGCAGGCTCACCCACACCCACAAACACACCCACACAACCACCCCCACACACACAACCACCCCCACACACACACCCACCCACACACACACCCACCCACCCACTTGATCGCTGATTGCTGACTCAGCTCTGCATCAGGCTGACAGTGCAAACGGAGCAAGGCAGGGGGTAAAGAGTGTGTGTCTGTGTGTGTGTGCGTGTGTGTGTGTGTATGTATGTGTGTAGGAGGAAAGAGGCGGCTGTTGTATTTGATGCAGAATGAGTTGGTGTGTGTGTGCGTGTGTGTGTGGGAGTTACTAGGTGGGTGACAGAGCATTCATCCGTGTTGATGGATGTGTGTGTGGGTGTTTGATGTGAGGGGACCGATACGTGTGTAGGAGGTGGTGGGTGGGTGTGTGTGTGTGTTTGTATGTAGAAAGAATTCAGTGGGTGGCTGTGGGTGTTTTGCTGGGTGGGTGGTGGTATGCTAATATACATATATTTGTATAACACTGTTTTAATTTACATTATAGGAATAAAAACAGTAGTGTTAATGTTTTACCTCCAGTTTTATTAAAGATTTGGAAAGTGATTTAAAAGCTGTTTCAGATGCAGATATATTAAGAAACAGTCACAGCTCAAGGACTGTATCTTATAGTCTTCATTAGTACATTTAGTAGATTGATTTTCTTTACATTTACTTTGGAGAAGTTGAAGGACTTTTGGACTCACAACCCACTTGCTTTGCTCTCCTCGAGATATGTTGTATGATGCATGATATAATGTAATTTAATAATAACATTTTCATATTTGTATTCTTTTCTTATAATGATAAAGATATAGCTTTGGGATATTTTTGCCCAAAATTATCTTTTTATGAAATCTTGATGGGAGTGTGTGGGTGTGTTTTTCTCATCAACATGGCTTTGTTTCTTGCAGTGAGGCAGCAGCTTCTAGCCTCATTCCCATAAGCCGAGCTCTAGCAACGAGCCGCTGTGACCTTCATCCCTATGTACTCAGCCCATTAGTCCAATTTACTCAACTGTCACACTCCAAATTCACACTCTCATCCATTCTCAGAGCAGCAGGTTAAAAGAAGAAAAGGCGGTTTGCATTCCTCTCACCCTCCTGGTCTTAAGCCTCATGGTCTTTGCACAGAAACTTGCTGAATAAACCTTCCCCTCTCTCCAGCAGTGAGAAATCAAACCTCATCCCCCTCCCTCGGAGGGAGGATGACTGTAGATGAGTTAGCTAAACACTTTCTGGCAAGCAGGCAGGCCGCCGGCTGCACACACGAGGCCTGCAGGCGTGGGAAAGACCTGACTCTGATAATAAGCAGCATTTGGCCCTTCTAACCTCTGCAGGCTTTGGCTCGGGCTCGTTGTCTCTTTCTCCCTCACTTGTTTTCTCTCTCTGTGAGTGGAGGAGTCACAGGAGAGAAGGTCAGCCAGGGAGAGGCCCACAGCTGTGGCTGCGAGGTCCCAGTGTGTTTATTTGGCCAAGCCCAACCAAAATAAGCTCCAGCCAGGCATTGCTCCTGAGGACCGGGGCCACCACCGCTGCGGAGCGTTTCATCCTAACAATGAAGGAAAGTGCTTGGGCCGAGGAGGGAGCTGCACAGTGCATATATATTGTAGAACAGCTGCCTCGTCTGTGGGAGAGGAAGTGCAGAGCAGATGTGGACAGGATGGATGGTTCGTGTTCCCACACCTACTCCTGTTGTACAGTTGTTCAGCCGTGCTCAGCGGTCACTGAATGAGTTCCTTTGTTTAACAAGAGAAAGTCTGCCTGGCGAGTGGGAATGCCACCGGCTGGAGGTCCAGAAAGAGTCCAGTATTATATATATATTTGATATAAATTGCATAAGTTGGATCATGTGAATATATAAAAGTGTGCACGATGTGAAAATAATGCAGATGTGAGCTTCCTTTCCGTGTACTGCAATTCTCGAGGTTGCAGTGCTGTGAATGTTTGAGAGTTTAGCAGGAACGACTGATTCTATGATAATATACAATATAAAATAAACCAACAACACAGCTGCCCTGTCTTGTTTTCTTGAGAATCAGCAGATTCAAAGGGTTAAACAAGGCAACAGATTGTCTCTGCTGAGTCTAATTATAGGTGTTGCTCCTCACTGTGTTAATAGCTGGTATATAATAGAAGCCAATTTTGGAAGGGCCATAAAATGCACAGGGTCACAACAATGCCTTTGATTCACTGACCTGCTCCTCTATCACTCAGGTGATCTATACCTCAGGTCAACAGCCCTATTGTATGCACAATAACAACATCCCCATCCTGCTTTGCTCATCACACTGTCATGCCCTGACCTCCTATTGAAGGGGTCACCCAGCCCTATACAAAGGTGCACAGGTGTGCCCCAGGCCTCAGGAGGCTGCATGACTGACAGCTGCCCGCCCACCACTCCCTCCAGCCGCCCGTCAGGCCTTTCTGCCCCGCCTGCCCCTCTCTCTGCGACAGCTCTGCTCATCTGTTACGGGCCGTAAAGTTGACAGATAATTAGTTGTCATGCTTATCTTATTCGCCCCACCCAGCCCTCCCACTCCGTCAGTGCTGCTGGGGTCACCATCTACAGCTGTTTATCTCTAGTTTGCCCGCTCTCACACCCTGCCCATACCCAAGGCCCTTCCTTACCTTAACACACCTCATCCTCTGACCTGTAAAAGACCTCTACAGGACTCAAAGTTTCCAGCCCCCTCCCCTTCTTCGCCCTTTCTTGCGTCGCCCCTGCCGGTCAGTCAGCACCCTCGGTAAAATCCCTGGATGTGTTTGCCTTGTGAGGCCCCTCTTGGCTCTGACAGCGGGGGAACAGCGTGGGGCCACAAAGAGGGACACGTGTCTGCAGAGCCGACAGACAAAGCAGGTGCTGTGGCCGGGGCTTGAGGAGGTGCAGCTGTCCATCAGACCTGCTGCACCCAAACACTGACCACATCACATATGGCCACTAGATCAGGGCCTGGTTGATTGACAGCCAGGGTGGTGTTGGTTGGAGGCTGACCTCAGTGTAAACTGACCACAGCGTTTCTAATGTCAGAATAGCAAATTATTTTTTCTGTCATGTCATGATGTCATGTTACGTGAGAGAGATAAGGAAAAGTAAGATTTTCATTTTACCATGATATTTGCGAGAGGTTACAAAGAATAACAAAATAAACATGTACAACTAAATAGAAAACTTCAGGAAATAATAAGAAATGAGGTGAAAAATGTCAATGAAAAAAAATCATGTATTTTGTATTATTTAATTTTTTTAAATTTTGAGTTTTTCTGAATATTTATGCTGAGGGAGAGGGACTATGAGCAGTTTGTGAAGTATGTGAAACTACTTTACTGAACTGATAAAAGTTTCATGTAATATTTCTTTCCTATGACTGAAGTAATATCTAAGATTTTGCTTTTTTTAACTTTATATTCTGATGTTCTACCAAATGAATTTAGCAGATCAAGCAAGGTCAAACAAATTTTTGGATTATAGATCAGTATTGGTGTCTCAAAATTTTTCTTTTCCACTTTATTGTCAGTGCCTTTTTTTATCCTGCCTTCTATTTATCTGGATGCTTCCATGGACCAGGGGCCATTTGTAGCTGCAACAGACAGCAGATGCCACCATACAGTATCTCCCATATCTACCAGCTCTTACCCGCCCCCAGTCTGTGCTACCTGCAGGATGCTCCGTGCAAATCACTGATTCCAGGGGGCCCCAATTCTTAACCATTACCCCCCACCTCCTCTCAAATTAAAATGCAGAAATGTAGTCTTCCCTGTGAGATTCCTCTACATAATTTGCTGTCCTCCCCTGCCCCTTACCCCAACTCCCCAAAGCATCCCTCTGCGGTCTGACAGCAAGTGGGTGACTTCTGACAGGTTGCATTGATCTCCTGGCTGGGAAAGAAGTCAGCTTGACAATGGAGAACATGTGTCCGTTTTAGGACAAGCCTTAACTTGTCTGACCCCCTTGATTTGGGATGCGCCCACAGAAAGAGCCATCCCCCAGTTAAACGAAAACAAACTTTTATTGGTCTGACTTGTCTGAAGAAAAGTAGACTGGTTGATATTTGTTTTTCATCTAAGTAATGAATAGAAACATTTGATTTTGATTCATCCGTCTGCAGTGCACTCTCTGCTTGGTGGGTTAGATTTGGGGCTTTTGAGGGGTTCCTTTAAAGCGGCAGACGGGAGTAATGTGTTATTGTCTGTGTGTGATTAGGTACTTCTGTTCCATTGCTGTCTCTTCCATTTGAACATTAAATATGAGCCAGCCCACTTCTGAAATGTCTTTGATAAATGATATGAATAGCTAAATCCCTTTATAACAGCTCTAAAAGGCTCTTTCTAGTCAATAAGTGGGATCGTGATGGGGACATGGTTAAAAGATGGTTTCGTTTACACGGCTGTAATGTTCACTTCATTCACTGAGTCCATTGCTGTATTACACATTTACAATGATTGTTAGCAAACCACACAGTTTTTTACACTGTGAAGTGCAGTCAGAGTGGAGATGTGCTTAATTCACAACTGGCTTCAGCACAGTTGGTCCTGTCTGTCCCAGGCCTGTGTGTGTGAGAAAGACACAAACCATCAATCATTCTTGATAAAATTGAGCTGAAAGGATTTGTGCGTCTGACTGCCACGGCCTTAAGCACTTTAGTACACACTCACACCGACAAATCTACCCACCTGTGTGGCTCCCAGAAGGTCTTACTAAACAGGAGATTGGTGGTTTGATCCCCACTCTTCATGCTGAAGTGTCCTTAGGCAAGACACCAAACCTCAAATTGAGCCTGATTCAACGTATGATTGGTGATTGTAATGTGGAGTACTTTGAGTGGTTGATAAGACTAGAAAAGAACAGTGAATTTAGTCCATTTACCTACAGAATTCATCTGAATTTGTTAAGTACATCTTTAAATAGAATAAACTTCATATGTACTGATGGGGCCTTCATACTGTATGTTGCTTAACAGTAAATATAAATAACCATCTATCCATCCATTTGATCTCATCTCAATGGCAGCTGGCCTAGCAAACTAGCCAAGATGTCTTTCTCCAGAACCTCATCCTTCATCTCACCCTAATGTTTTCCCAAACCAGACTAAACATGTAAACCCTCCAGTGTTTCCTGTATCTGTCATAAGCTGCTCTCCAATATGCACTGAAGTCCGGACATGTTCCTGAATTGTTCCGGAGGGGCTGTATGTGAGAACGCAATTGTCCGAGTCAGTGGCTCCACACATTTGAAATGTTTCCGCCAGCCCCATAGTAATATGTTTAGAAAACATGAGTCCCTGGGGCGCCACCCCTCGTATGAAAATCTGGAAAATTCCTGTTGTGAATGTGTCTGACCTCGATAATCTATTTATGCATTCTTTATATGTGAATGGAAAACTTGTAAAATGTCCGGACCCAATTTTCCGGAGGTCATGTCTGTAAACAGTCCTAGCATTTCATTAGAAAGGCCTGTAAAACCACCACTAGCTTCTTGTGTGTGTGAACTCCTGGTTACTTTCAGAAGTCTGATTTCCTCACACTGCTTATCATCCTGCAGAGGACAGTCTCATTTTTTCAGTGTGTCCTAATTTCCTGCCAAACAACTTTACTCTCACTGCTACTGACACTGAATCCATCAAAAATAACAGTATTTTTAGTCTTTTTCTGAGGAAATATCAAACCCACATGTCTTCACCACAGTGGAAAGGGAACGCATATGACAGGGCCTTGAAAATGTTGCCATTAACTACCTCTCAGCTTTGACATGAAACTTGCACATGCTCATGACAGCAGGATTAAATGGATGAGACCTACTCATCAGTGTTGATGTCTCTGAAGTACTTGCTAAAATAGTCAGTCACTGTGGCAGGATGAGTGTTAGTGTCCAGAAGCTCAGTTAAAACCGTGGATGTGTCACCCGTTCAGGACAACGTACACCAAACTGTGGTTCCTTATATCCAATGATTGCATGAATAATGCCTGACATATATACTTATGTCACTAGTTTGAGTCTTAGAAGCATTGAAAAGAAAACTATTCTATTGAAGAGACTGCAAGAATACGATGCAAACTGGACAAATATAAACTTGAGCTATTCTTTTCTACCTTGTATTTGTTTCAGACATTATACCTTTTTTGACAGTAAGTGTGAAATGGGGAGAGAGAACCAGGGAAGATAGACAAGAGCTGGGCCAGAATCGAACCCAAAGCCACAGGACTCAAGCGTCCATAAAAGGATTTTTTAATGTGAGCTCACTGTGTGCATTGGTACTGCACAAGTAAAGTTTCTGACAATAACATGATATAGAGAAGGACATTTTCTCAAATGTCAACCCTCTCAAACAGTGAGTGATTGACAGAGTGAGGTGAGGACAGCCAGAAGTGAAGGGCGTGTGGTCAGTAATGAATGTTATGAGTATTAATGCAATGACTTTCCATTAAGGTAATAAACCTATGACATGAAAACAATTAGCAGATAATGCTGTCAAATCGCTTTTAACGTAATAAATAAGCTATCGGTGTAATAAAGGTAACATGCAGGGACTCCATTTTTTTCCCCTCTTTAGTTTTATTGAATTATCTTATATAAGGTCCATTTCGAATGATAACACAATACTTTTTCCTTTACTGTATTATCAGTCCCTCCCAGGCTTTTTACATACGTAATTTCCCAGATTCAACTTTTTCGGGTAAGTGTTTTCATGATAAATAGATTATGACTAATTATATTTATGCTCATAATACTTTTGCAGACTTGTAAATCTATCAGTAGATCAAATTATCGATTATTATCGATTGTTAGTTCCGGTTCTATTATAGCTGAAGTTATTTAATAATTCCCATGGCGGTAATGGGAATTATCTTTTATCTTATCTTAGTCAAATTAGAGCCCCGGCTATTAGATCCTCATACAGTAAGTGTCGCTGGCAGTCTTGAGCTGTGTTTTGTTTTCAACTTCTTGACTCTTTGGATTTCAGATGTAAGTATCCGCTTTGACACTGCTCTTTTTGTGGAAATATGCAAGAAAACAACATTTTGAGTCATCTCATCTTCTAGGAGACCACAGTTAATTGACGACATCCCTCCCTGCGTCACTCACGACACCACAAGCTGAAGTGTGGTGTGTGTGTGTGTGTGTGTGTGTGTGTGTGTGTGTGTGTGTGTGTGTGTGTGTGTGTGTGTGTGTGTGTGAGAAAATGACAGCAAGCGTTCTTGTGCGGTGTAGGAGGGTGATGAGAGTGCCTTTCATTCTTCTGTGAAATGAATTTGTATTCTGATTAATGAATCACAGCTCGCCTGATATGCCAAGTAGCATGTGTTGAGGGCTCCAGTCTGCGTGGAATCTCCGGCTAAGAAGAGAAAGAGTTACAGTTTTAATCAATATCCGTTTACACTCTCAATTTATATGACTGTTTTATTTACAAAATGAGATTATGCCGTGTTTAAGAATATGATATCATTTCGAAATTTGAAAAAAGAAATGTGTGTGTTTCTCTGATTTTCAGGGTCAAACATCATTTGTCCAAATAAGCTGTTTTGCACACATACTATTGAGGTAAAGTCATTAAAGGATGCTAGATTATTTGCATGTGCTCAATTTGGATTTTCTCATCTATAATCGAAAACATTTTTCATAGATAAACATTTTTCAGTCTGGTCAAAAAGTTCTGCTTCATTTAGGAAATTGTTTTGAATTGATTCATTTTTGTTTTTAGTTGAATCTCAGCACCAGAGGCCCTCCCATGTCAAATTACTGTTTTTACCCTGATTACATCTGTGACCTCTGATAACAAGAAGACATTAACCAGTCATCGTCCGACATTCAGTTCCATTCATGGCCCGGGGTCACTCTCAAAAATCAATACCTTGTTTTGTCTCACTGACTCAGCCACTATCTCCACAAGCAGAAGTTTCTAATTACTCAGGGCCAGAGTGGTGATTTCCAGACTATGCTTCATGAAAACAGAGGTGGAACTGAGGAGTTAGATTTTTTTATTTCCCAGATGATATTTCCGTTGTTGTTTTTGCTTTCTAGCCTTATTTTGTTGGATACTCAAAAGCCCCATTCATTCAGAGATCCTGCAAAACTGCTTCTAAGAAAACTTGTTACAATGCTTATCCTTGTTTACACTGACCTAAACAAGCTGGCATATTGTGGACCGTGTCTGATTTTGGAAAGACACTGTCTTTTTTCATGAATGTTTAAAATTAAATTCTTATGATGATTGGCTCTGTTACACACACTATCCATTGCACTTCTGTCCTTCTTGGGAGTGGGATCCCTACCTGAGGTTTCTGCGTTTTTTTCCCTCTGTCAAAAAGGTTTGTTTTCATCTTCAGGAACGACATGTAGCACCTTGTGCAGATTCTTAAACCCTATAAAGCAGATTATATTTTGTGATCATGGGTGTGGGTGACTAGATGTTGGTGTTTCAGCATAAGATGTGTAACAACAGTGCCGGTGTGCTGTCCGACCATGTCTGCTATCAGTCCAGCTCTGTGACTACATTCGCTGCTGTGAAAGTGGAGTAACAATACACCCTATTCTCAGCTTGTACCTTTTATATAGAAAGGTAATAAAGGACGCAATATTCCCACCTTTAACAGGCTGTGTAAAGAGGGTTATAGATTCTGACTGTTGTCTGACAAATGTCCAACACAGAAGTCTAGTATTTCAAGCTCACCTGTGAGATATCACTTTGGCATTTGAGGCACTCATATTTACGAACATTTTCTTTGGGAAAAGTCATCTTGGTTTACAAGGATATTATAGTTCATTGCTTCCTCCCATGATCGCCCTAGATGTTGACAGATGGCAAGCATCACACCACAACTTCCTGCATTCGTTCAGGGGTGACGAGCTGGCACTCAATGACATTCTCCAGCTCTGCTCTAGCATGGATAAACACAGAGCTGCTCACTTTCCCTACAAAGTAACGTGCACCTGAACTCTCCTACTTCAGTCTGTGTCCGGCAGGGCTTTGATACGGGCCATGTCGGGTCATCCCCACCGCATTTCATGTCTGACCCGGAGGGGCACGCTGAATGGCTGCCCCTGTCTGCGATTTCTCTGTGGAGAAAAACACACGCACTCATTACAACAGGCCCTTTTGTTGTTGCTCTGTGTGAAGGCATTCCCACCTGTGACTGGGGCTGTGAGACGGTTGGAGGGATGTGTGAAATATCAGTCTGAGAGGGCTGGAGGCTGGGCAGCAGCTCCGAGAGACAGAGGGAGTGGGCCAGCTGTAGATCTAATATCACCTATGGGCCTGCTGACTGAGAAGGCCTGCCTAATATGATACACATGTGCTACATCCTGTCTGAGCTGCTGCCTGGCTTTGTAGCGCTGAGTAGAGACGAGTGAGGTGTGTGTGTGTGTGTGTGTGTGTGTGTGTGTGTGTGTGTGTGCGTGTGCGTGACGACAGCTGGAAAGCGCTCTTTCCATGTAATGATCTTCCCAACCTGAGTGTTTATGGTATTAGCTGGAAGTTGTATTGCTAACCTTCCAGAAAAGCTTAGGTGCAGTTGTACGAAGACAAAAGCGCCACTTCATGCACTTCTCTTTAATTTTGGGATGTTAGAAGACAATGAGTAAGTAGGGATATATTCTTTAATTAATGTTTTCACCCTAAAGCCGAGTTTTAGTCTGTTTGTAAGAAGTGTGGGTATTTTGCAAGTGGCAACCAACCTGACAGCAAACAGACTTTGTGTACATGCTGGGTGTGTTGGAATGTGAGAGTGAAGCGAGGCCTTGCCATTATCATCCACTTTATCTCTAATTAACTCTCCAGTGGTTACTGATTGACCCTGTTACACCTGGGCGGATATGCCAGAGCTTTTAGCTGCCTCGCCAAGGGAGAGCAGCCCTTTTGATTTAAATCCACCTTGAGTCTCCAACTTAACCATCGGGTAAGAAGAGTTTATAATGCAACCCTGGCTGACACTGGTGAGCTGAGATTATTCCGGAAGTGGAGCGGTGTTGAGATCACATTAGAGCATCCTTACTGAGTCTTACTGGGTAATACCAGCCAGGCTACCTGGGATTGTATCAATATCCCTCCCCCAGCTGCTAAAATTGCGTGCTTTGATGGCTTAAAATTAATTACCAATTTACAGAGTCTATAACTTTATCTTCAACTCTTGCTTAAGCTGTGTGCCAGTATCTGGAGCTAATTTAGGGCAATCATCAAGCAATTTTCCAGTTAATTGGGAAATGTTGACTGGCCAATTAGGAAAAAAAGAGATGAGAGAGCGAGGCCAACTTAGAAATAAAATCCACATAATAAGGAACTTCATTCAACAGTCTTAATTAGTGAGTTCTCTTTTGTATGAAGCCCTCTAGTCTCATACTGTGTCTATACTTAAATTATTAAAAGGATTATGATTCTTTGCTTGGTTAGTGAACTGCAGCGTTGTGCCTGGGAGACTGATTACTGGAGGCTCAACAAGGGCTTCTGGGAGCTCACATGCCTGGTGTGTTCAGAATGCTGGCCTCCTGAGGAGAGGTTAAGGAGAGGAGTCAGCACCTCCCTGGGAGCAGCAGACTTGCTCTCTGCCACCATGTCATCCATCCTCCAGCCTAATCGAGTTATCATATCAACAAATCTCCCATCAGGGGCCCCACAGCTGACACTTTCAGAAAGACACCCACAGGGGGACAACAAATTTTGAGCAGCAGGGCGTTGCTAAGAGAGGAGCTGAGGCACCTGCAAAGGTCTCCTCTCCTGCCCACAGAGAGGGCACTCCCGCTGGGCATCACACTGCTCTCTGGCCCCTTGTCAGGCATGTAGCACAAGAGCAGGGAAGCCGGAGCCATAGTTAATGCTGCTCACAATAGGCTGCGGACACAATGGGAAGCACTATATCACCAAGAATGTCAATAAATTTAAAAGCAACCCACAAACAATTAGCTGAAAGGGCAGCAAGGTTTCATGGCCATAGGCCTCAGCTCTGCAGGCAAACTCAGACAAACTGTCCACCCACGTGCAAATGGCAGCTGGTGATTCTGCCCAGAGAATACATTCACAGACTCCTGTGGATTACCGCCTGACCTTTAAGTGTGTCCCAGAAAAATAAACCACATGCTGGGCCATTCCTCTCGTCACGGGATGGTTTATGACTCCTTGAATGTGGGAAATGTCGCCCAATAGTTTGTCTTTGTGGCCATACAGAGTTACGTAGTTTGTTCGCTCCATGGTTTACATTGTTGGCAATATGAACCAGCCAGCTGTTTCTCTTGGTGTTTTATGATGTTGATGCCAAATGTTTACACTGATTGAAGACACATTAAGTCTGGCTGTTTGTGCTGCTAATTTCTAACTTTTGGAAATTGGTTTTCTTAACAAACTCCTCAACACTGCTCTTTTGGTTTAGCTTAATGAGGCTCAATTTAGTCATCAACAAATCCTCGATGGTATAACGTCTCTTTGATATTTGTAGGATTATTGAAGAAAGGCTTTGTTTGCATCATCCATATAGCTCTAAAATTATCCAATATGAAAAACAAATGCCATCTGTGATTTAGGCGAGTGGTTATGAAGTCCCATCTGTTCACAATACCCTAACAAGAACAAAACGCCCTTCAGGGCAATCAGAGCTTGTCTGCCTTCCATGACCAGAAAACTTGTGTGGCTCTAAACTTACTTCTTAAGTGTCCCGGTTTGATGGAATCACTTAAATAAGTTGGCAAGCGATAAACAGTTCACGACAGGATGACAGATCAAGCTTGTCTTTTACTTTTGGCAACAGATAGTTTTGAGACCACTTTTCTAAAGATGTGTGCTATAGGCCAGGTTTTGTTCATTAGCAGAAGGTTTCAGGGGAAACATATGCAAAGGAAAAATTAGAGATGACTCGATAGCATCCGATTTGTGAATTATTTTGTATAAAAAAGTCTTTAAAAGTTGGCGGCTCAAATCAAGGAGTTCAAGTCATAAACAAAACAGATATTGTGCCTTTAGAGAAACTTTGGCCCGATTTAAGTGCAGCCTCCTAGCATTCTCCCCATCCGGTGCATCTATAAATCATTTGTCTGACCACCACTACTCCCCACCACTGACCAGCTCGACCCATTGGCCGGGAGCCAGGCCTGTGTCCGGACAAGGCCCTGACCCATGAACCTTGGCCGGAGCCTCTGGGCCAATGGGGTGAAGCCGTCAGAGCTGCGACCCCAGCAGCCAGGGCTACCTGCTGCTCTGGCATAATGCAATTGGACACAGCCATCAGAATGATGGAGCACAGGGAATTTTCCACGCTGACCACCCCAATGGCTGCTGACCAGTGCGGCCAACGCTGGCAGCAGCAGAATGTAGGAAAATGGCTCTTTTGATATTATGTCACAGATGCCTTTTTGTGTTTTCTGCCTCACATCCATATTGTGCTTTAAAGTGTTTAAGGTGGTACTTTTCAGGGGGGCAGGGTAAAGAGGGTTATGTTTTTGAGGCTTTGTTTGAAAACAAGCTTTCTGATTTGTTGGTCAAAGTAGTGAGAATTGAAAATCCACTCTTAAGGCTTTGGTGAAGTTCAAGTGATATTAAAACAGGTATATATGTAATATTTAGAGCCTGTTTTTATTTAGTTTGCTGAAGCCTGACTTAAATACATCAGCCATTCATTGCTTAGTTTACATATGATGTAAAGCTTCTGTGCTTGCCCCAGGTCTTACCAGTTCATCCACATTGTTATGTCATATATGAGGTAAAGGCCCAGACTCAGGCTCCTGCTGACATTTCCTCCCTCTGTCTCCACCTCTGTTTGGTCAATGGCATGAGGTTCACGCTGGTAGCATAATTACTAACATTAGGCCAAACTAAGAAAGACTCTGCAGGATACTAACCCCATGAAGCCTGAACTGCTGATTGCTTATCAGGAGAGAAGGTGTGCCAGTGTTTCCCTGCCTGGCTCTGTGTAAACTGAAGGCCTGCTAGTGTATTCATACAGGTGTTACACCCCCTCCACTCCCTCCATTACCACACACCTGAGGGACCCCCCTCCAAATCAATACAATTAGTATCCTCCATGGCCTGCAGAGTTTAACTATTAATGCAAACAAATGCAACCGACTGACATACAGCTTAGGCAAATGAGGAGCGGGCTGAGTGTCTTTGGGCTCACAGAAATGCTGAGTGAATTTCAGCTTGACACATTTGCATAACAGGACAACGTGAGAAAGAGAAGATCCTGGACACAGCTCACCTGAACTGACAGGAGGATATCATTTTGAGAGTGGGATTTAGAGTTTCCTACATCGTCAGTTCACGTACAGATCAGTTAGAATCTTCAGTGTATGGAAAGAGTTTAACGTGGTGGAAACTCTTTTGTGATTTGACGATTGTCCTGTTAAGGGATCAATCAGCAAAATTTGCTATTAGTTTAATTTATCTAAATATCTTTTTCAAAACGATCACCGTCAATAGACCTCTGACAACCTATCAACCCTAACTCATCATGATGCTTTAATTAACCCTAAATTGTATACCATTGATTCTGTATATTCTGTATATGTTTCAAACAAATAGCTACAACACAATGTGTGTGCTTTAGCACATACACATATAGTGAACATTAAACACTGAGACAACCAGTGGAAAGTACTGGATGTATTGTATTATAAGACATTTCTGAATGGTTTTGCTCTATATTAATTTTTGTTGTGTATCAACCCCACCATGAGTTCGTAATTATGTCAACACAATGTTTTTGAACATATTTGACCAAGGCCCAGGTTCATCAGGAAATGTGCAGGTCACCTGAGAAACATATGGTCCTGGATAACATCAGAACATACATCAGTGCTGGGATTTATTTTGATGATTCTGAGAATAGGAAGATCGTCCAACCTTTTTTCTGCATCTTAAATCTTTCCTAATTATTTCAGAACCTATTTTAATCAAACAGTGGTCATATCTGCTGTGAGGTGACTGTCTACTGTGTGGTTTTGAGCCCTCCACTCTGAAATATGCTTAGTTCCCTGTATTATTCTTTCACAAAAACTGATGCCATTTTTTTGTTTATTTGATTAATTTCCTTTTTGTTTTCTTTGTTATTTGCTGATTTGTGAATGAATGAATTAAAATCAATAAATGAATGAGATTCCTCTGGCAGAGAAAAAATGTGGAATCCAATAAAGTCCAACATTTGACCTCACTATGAAATTAGCCATTGTCCTGATTTTTTAAAACCTCAGTGCCTTCTTCAAAGCATATTCAATATGGGCCAGTAGATCCCATCACTCATCTCTGAAGAAGTTTAGTTTGGGGTCTTGACACTTTGAAAGGGGCCATAGGCTCGGTACAATGTCCTCTATGTCTTTTGCAATGGGCCAGGGTCTCCAAGCTGCACAGAGAGAGGAAGAGAGAGAGAGGTGGGCGTGTTATTATGTCCTACTAGGCCAAGCTGGACAGACGAACTGATAGCAGCATCTGTCTGCTTTGTCACTGGAGGAGGATTTAGTGGAAGAGCTGAGCGCCAAACGTTCAACATAGCACCAGATGAGGACAGAGATGGATGGTTTAGAGGTCACAGGCTTCTTCTGGCCAACGGGTCCAGCTTCTTATCTCTAAACCTCACTGGCCAATCGATTGGTTCTGGGGCATTAGTCATCAACTAAACCCAGGTCACTGCTTGCTCCAGCTCAGGCCAGCGGGCAGAGTATTGTCAGCCTCCATGTATGTGCCACTTGATGGAGATGCATGGATGTTTAATTTACACCAGAGTTTCAGATGAGTTAGAAAGTTCATCATGATCTAAAACTGAATTATTCTGCAATGATCAAGGGATGTTTAAGTTATGACACTGTTTTATGTTATATTTTGTGATAGTTTAGTATAGTACCGATCTAATAATGCATCAGAGTGCATGTACTAGCAGTTTCTTCCAACACTGTCTTTTTACAAACAAAAGGGTCTGAGGTAATCAACTAAAGTTGGGGAAAGTGTCAGGTTATTTAATATCCAAGGCTTTGTTTAGTTCCACAGTTGCAGGAAAGCTGTAAATTAACTAGTTTCTTAATCCCCCCCACAATACCCTTTTTTTGTTAAATTGTCTTTTGACCTAAACCTTTCTTTACCTTGCCGAAAGCTAGTTTTTGATAATATGCAACTAATTGTGGCGATATTCAGCTCAAAGCTCAACATAAAACTATTAAAGATAGCAGTGTGATAAAGCCAGAGAGAGATTTTTACAAACAGATGAAGTCCAGCATATAACATCACTGCTCAGTAAATAAAAACTTTTCAAAGATTAATTCTGTAATAACAAGAAACACATCCCCACATTTGTGACTGCGATTCATTCAGGGATATAAACCCACAAAGTGTCTCAAATGGGCTATAATGTTAAAGATGTCTGACAGGAGGAGTTGGGGGAGTACCTAGGCTTTACATGGCTAGAGGGGCTGCAGACAGAAACCATGGTGCCCTGCAGGGTAGCCATTAGGGCACAAGACGAGGGGAGCCAAGAGGATGTCTGCACTCCAGGGATCTAATCCGGTACCGTGGGCTTTGCTTTGGGAAAAGACCAGTGCTGCAGTCCCTGAGCTCCCTCAGGTTCTGGCAGGTGCTTCAGTTCACCAACAATTAGTCGTTCCTGTGGTTTGGCTACTTTTGTGGCTGAATTAAGCCCATAGTAGCATTAACTCTGGTCACATTAGCTCCAATAGAAAAGTCAGCAGGGGCACCTTTTTCAGCTTGGTTAACTTTATTGTTTCTTTTTTTTGGTTGGGATGTTAATAACATCCAAATCCTGACTTACTCCCAAGGATCTATTCATACAAAGTCAACAAAAAAAGAAGATTGAATAACTCTGCATGTGCTGACAAATTGCTTAACTGGCATAGACAGTCAGTAGGTTGTGAGTCAGTAGCGATTTTGAGAAGGGCCGCTGAGTTTGACTCCATCCTTCCTCACAGCTTACTTTTTCTCATCATTGGCCTCTTCTGATCCCAGCTCTTTGGTCTACCAGCATCTGCTCAGTGCTCCTCTTAGTGGAGTCTTTACACCCTCACCTTTTAATCTTGGTTTTTGAAACAGTCCTCTTCTTATCGTGGAAGCTTTGAGCTGCTGCATGAGAGTGAAATTAATTGTGTGCTAAGCAGAGTGGAATTAATGGCTTGCACTGAAACCTGTGGCCATAGTGGGCTTAGTCCTCCGCCGATCCCCCTGATCCTGCTTGTTACAGGAGCTTGGCCATTGTAGATGGTGAGATGATTGTGTGGTTTCAGCCTCTTGTCTCTGTCTCTTTTGTCTTTTGGGGGGAGCTCAGGGATCTCCCCTTTTGTCTGTGGTCATGTTCCTTTCAGGTGGTATCACAGATGGTCCCCTTTAATTCACTCTGGACATCGGGTGATCCTACCCCCCAGGAGGCTACTGTAAACACACACACCCACACCTTATATGGTTGCTTTCTACATTTTTTACATTTAGATTTTCAGTGAGAAGATCCACAAAATTGACAGGTACTTTGTAGGGCTTGTCATATGTGATCCTGTGCATATGAAGACCTTTTACATCCTGCTTTGCAACTACCAAACATCATTCATCTGCTTAATTATATTTTATTTCCCTTCCAAAACCACCATGCAGTTTACAACCAAAGCTTCGACAAAAATGGGAGAGACAGGTTTACAAATGCACCAGGTCGTCCCTGCGAATCCTCAGCATGAGTTGTCTAGCCATCTGCCCACTCTAAAGATGCTGACTCATTGAGGTCTTCAAATAGAACTACTATATGGTCAAACAATTACCCTAAACAGCTTGGTAATGGGTTTATGGTGTCTAGAGTGACGGGCTGCAAAATAAAACTACAGGATGCCCACAAAAACCTTACATGGCTGTAAATATGTATTAACCAGAAAATGGGCCTTGTGTAGGATCATTTAGATGAGACAAAGACCGGACCTTGGACAAAGAGGCAAGATGCATTAAGAAAGAGGGGATTCTACTTAGCTAATGAGTTGCTCCATAGAAATGTAAAGAGGTGGGTCTTAAGGAAGAGCGGTTGCCCCGCAGGTAGACTGTAAAGTGTGGAGGTCCAGCAACTGTGCCCACTGTCCATTGTGGCCTTGCTAAGCCCCCCCCCCCCAGTTATGTCTCAGAGGGCATTTTATTGTGTCATGAGGTGGAGGGAGACAAAGTCTTTATTGGAGGGAAACTCTCCGATAGACCAGAGAGGAAAAAGAGGCTCCATTAACTGTTTCATTCTTAAGGAATTTCAAAGCAAGCCACCCCCCTCAAAAAAATAATAAAAGTTCTAAGATGAGCAATGGAGGACCAGCCAATTTAACTTAGGGTCCTTCAACGTCAAGGGCCATGTCAGATGGGGCCTACTTTGCCTCATGAGAAGTGGTCAGCCATCAAGAGGGAATTGACAGAAAAACACTTGTGAAATGATCATTATATGAGGACATTGATGCAAAAACCCACAGAAAAGCCTGGTTCTTTTGTAAGTTCCACAAAGTGTTAGAGTGTGTGACAAGTGTGACAATGGACAAAAAAGATATTCCAGTGATGCAACTTCTCTAGTAGTGAATGTAATGAAAATCTAAGTCTGGTGCAACAACTAAGAGCACTAGAAGAATCCTTAAACCACCAACCTATATTAAGATTTACTGTACATTTGTGTAATGTAAAGCATTGTCATTGAAATAGTGAAACTGCTAGTGATGAGCTATGTAGAAAACTTTAAGGCCAGTCCCTTCATTATCACATCTAAATGGCTGAATTAGGGGGATATCAGTGTTTTTGTGTCGGGGAAGATGGGGACTTGGAGATTATACTGCCGATTGAAATGTAAAGCAGCTATTGCAATTACCCATAACCTCAGCGCGAACCTTGCCTGAAACAATGCAACTAGTTTCAAAGGCTGAGAGGCAGGCACATCCCTGAGAGGCAGAGCTAGATAACAAGAAGGCATCATTAAAGGTAAACGAAAGGAAAAAGGAGATCTTTTTTTTATCTTTCCTCAAAGTGATGTGGTCAACAGAGGAGCCCCCTGAGCCAAACACCTTTCTGAATCTTCCTTTTATCAGATAGTGAAATCGTTTAAGATAAAATGCGAGGTTAGGTCTGTTTTGTTTCTCTACTTGTGATTTGGTAAATAGGCAAATGGGTTTGAGGCTGTGAGGCTGCAAACTGTTAAATATGAAACAATTAGATACAAAGTGAATTATCAGGCATATAATGTGAGACAAATAAATGAATGGTTCCGTTTGTAGGGATTGTAGGTTTTGCTGTTTCAAACCCTTTTGTCTTTGGACTGGCCTGCTATGTTCTACTATTTCTCAAAGCTGTGAAAAGTCTGTTAGATTCAGAAAGAGCTGGATTTAGCAGATATTTGCATATAAATGTCTCCAATACAACCCAGTGCAGAGAACATGTATGGGATCACCTGAAAAAGGGCTCTGTGTCCTTTTTTTAATTTTTTTTTTTTTACCAGGGAGGTCTTTTGACAGTTGTAATTATCTATGTGCACGGTTTCAGCCTGTTTCACCTAATCTCACCCTCATTGATTCCCCTACATGGGTAGGTTTCTCTGTTTTCATATTGGCTGCCACCCCCCCTAATTCCAGCCTTTACACTGTGCGTCAGCTCAGAGACCTCAGATTACCCCCAAACCACTTGAGAACGACCTCGATCCCTCTTCAAATCTGCTTCGCCGGCAGCCCCCAGTATGAAGGGCAGATGTGGGACATGAGCCAATCTGCTCCCTGAGATCTTCGCCATCTCCATCCTCTCTGTCAACACGCTGCTTTCTCTGCCACTCTGTCACCCTCACAATAAGAGGCAGAGCTCTTTTGTCTGAGAAGACTTTAGATTGAGATGGTAAACTCTGTCCAACACGGATTGAGGTTGGTGGATGTCAAAGGGGATTGTTTGATGTTTGATCGACTGTTGCCGTTTGTGCTTTAAAGGCCTGACTGTTAAGGCCTGGAGCCGTTGTGTGTTTCTTTTAGATTTGTGTTTACATGGATTTGCATATCGGCCTGAAGATGAGCTTTCATGAAGAAGTGGGTTTTGGTCTTTTTATGTTTGCAGACTCAGTTGTTGAGCCTGTTAGTCAATAGATGACCCTGTTACAGAGAGGTGCAGTTGTAGTCTTTGAACTCAGGCTACATCCACACAATACATTTTAGTTTTACAACTCATCACTGTTTGGAGTTTTTAAGAGTGTGTGCAAAACTGAGAAGTTTGGAAGAGCTGCTGGCTTAGTTTTAGACTGAGCTAATTTTGCAACAAGTTGTAGTATTGGTGGGCAAAAATTGCTTGAAAACAGTGAAGCAGACACCAGCATTCACTTCCTGGTTCTTTTTAGTCACGTGTTTGTTGGTCTAAGAAAAAAAATCCCATGTCTTACCATAGTATTTTAATTATGTAGAGTAGACAATCTTGCTTCCTGTTTACACCGGCACGCACATGCCCAGTATACGTTAATGGTAACATGATATGCCTGTTCTGGTTTGTTTGTATTATTGTGATTATTAATAATATGGGGATTGTTTGGATGAAGATCGTTTTACTTTTAAAATACAATTTTACAGTAAGTAGTATGAATGTAACCTTGAGGTCCAAGTCATCTTCTTCTTTTTCTTTGGTTGGTTGCGGGTGGAAACCAACATCAGGGTGCAATTAAAATACTCTTTCCAATACTTTTAACAGATACTAGTATCATCTCCCCCATTTGGCCCAGTGCATCTCAGCTGACTTTGTATTTACAGTTTGTGTAATGACCTATTAGAAGACAGACTGTTAAATGAGACAGTCGTCTTAACTCATTTTCAGCAGGAGATGACGACTGTAAGTTTTGATGAGAAGAGAAACAGACAGCAACTGTATCTGCTCTCACTGAGCAGATCTGAACGATGTCTCAAACGAGAACATAGGTGCTACTGTTTGGAAAAGGAAGCTGTGAGACAAAGCACGGCCTTTAGCCTGAAGGTGTGACACACATTAACACCTCTTAAGCCTGGTCACATGTTATCTTATGCATATGGAAACTCCACAATGAAGCAGCAGGAGAATTCATTCAATCCATTCCCTATTCAGCAGCCCCACACAGTGACAACACATCAGCTGACCAACATTTCATGGTAACGTGACAGGCAGAGGTTTGTGTGCGATAACATCTGTGATAATGAGCGTTGAGATGAAGAGTCGAGTCCTGTGACCCATGCCGCTGCTTTATGGTCTTCCCCTGGCTATGCTCCAGTTTGAGGTTTAGTGCTATGGTGGCCAAAGGCAATCAGCTTCGGTCATGTGGCTGGGTGTTGTGATGCAGGCAGACGGGTGGTGGGAGCTAAGATGATAGTGAAAATGTAATATTACCACAAACCTTCTCAAACCATGTGACTATTCACTGCTGGATGTTTATTGAGTAAAGAGGACTATCGTAATGCACTCTCATGTGGGACTGTATTCTGCAGAGTCCAGGAGTGTATGTGTGTGAAAGACATCCCATGATTTAATGGGGAACTATGAGTTCTGTTTCATTTTCTATGAATTCCAAACAGCAGTTAAAAGGAAAATAGAAACAATATTCATCCTAAAACATCATTGTTTCCTTTACGTTAGTGAAAGGAAGTATAGAGGAGTCAATCAAAAACATTAAACAAGTGCGATGTCATTTTGTGAAATAAAAGCAGCTTTATATGATGGGAGAGGTGAATGTGTTTTGAAACCTTATTAAGATGAAGAATATTATTATATTAAAGCTTGTGGTGTACATTTAAGTTATCACTTACTTTTCTACATAAAAAGATGTAAAGATATATTAATATAAAGACATATTAACATTGACTTTGCAGTTTCGTAGTATTTTCTGCAACTAAACAACTATAGTTGCAAAGTGACGATCTGCCTCTTGTTTCCACCAGCTCACGCATGGCCAGTATATGTGAATGGTTATCTGATATGTGTCAGTACTGATGGAGATTTCTTATGCTACGTTGTGGAGATCATATTCTTTTTGCGTGGATGTAGAGTCTGGTTCTAGGTTTATGTTTGGTTAAAGAGAGTTTTCTCTGTTTACTTATGCCAAATGCTTACACATGGTGGGATCTGGCTAATATTTTCAGATCTCAACCTCAAAAGTCCATTGAGATAATGCAAACATTTACTGATTTACAAATAAAACTGAATTGAATAAATTGAATATTAGAAGGAAATACATCTTAGATAGAATGTGCACCTATACATAAAAGACAAAGATAAGTCGAAGACATGTTTTATTCTGGGCTAGAGAGGGTAGTGAGATAAATTAAGGCAACACGTAGAAGACACAGAAGAAGATATCAAGAGAGTTTGTGATGATAAGAGCCGACGCCATTGTCAGTGTGTCGTAAACAAAATCATGTGATCTCCTCAGCTTAATTAATACATCACGTCCTGCCTCTGCCTGCTACATCACCTCTCACCTGAGTCCTGGCGAGAATTTGTTGCTGTTGCGAATGCGTCTGTGCAGAGAATGCGAATGTGCGTTGTGCATGTGTGAAAGGAAAGCTGCAGATGAAGTCCGGACCCAATTCTCTAGAGATTCTCTGCAGGACAACTTATACCAGGGTTTTCTTTTTCTGTGAAACCTGCAGTGTTCCTAGTGGTTAATTTATGACGTTGTCTGTAGGTAAATGTGAATAATTTTTTTAAGCTACAACACAACATGCAGCACCTTTACTCAAACATAGTTTAGTGTTACTTTGGGCAGTTTCTTGTGTCCTATCTTTGCCTCCTTCCTTGCAGGAGACTTAGAAATCAGAATTTACTAAAGCTGCTACTCATCATGGTTATGGTTGGTCATAAAGGGGATGATAAGTACACCTTTAAAGGGAGTCCCATCTATACTATTGATGTAATGGCCGTTTAATGTCTGTGTCCACTCCTAGTTTATTGTGTAAGTGGCTGCTGATTGCCGAACGTGGGCCAGGTCTCCTCCCCATGGACTTGTGTAGAGGCTGGCGTGACACGAGACCACGACCCAGCTCCATATACACCATCTATACCTTCCCTTCTCCGCTGCTGCTCCCTCCCTCAATCCATTTCTTTGTTCTGTCCTCATTTTATGAAGCACTGTGATGATGGTCCTGTTGGGTGAGAGGTAGCCAGATCAGAAGGGGACTGGAGTGTGCCGTCCATCAGCCGGCTCAGCCCTCGCTGTCTCGTAATGATGATATCACTGGAGCCAGACGTGCAGCGCACACACATTCACACACACACATCCACCTCGTGTCGCCTCGCCTCAGGCTGCTTGTCTACCAGGCTGCCCAGGTGACTCACAGTGGCCCTGATGGAGTGTGTCACCATGGAGTCTGGTGTCTGCTTGAGTCTGGGTGTGTGTGGCGTCAGTATGTGTGTGTGTGTGTGTGATTGTGTGCGTAAGAACAAAATGCACAAGTGAAATGGAGCATGATTTACCCGGTGACCTGCTAGAGTGCGCCTCTCTTATGAACTCATCTGTGACTCAACTAATAGCTAAACCTGCCACCGATTTAGCTGTGTCCTCATCACCCCCTGAACCTCCTCGAAGTTTATTGAGGCACGACAACGTCTGCATCACTCACCTGGTATCTAGAGAGAAGCGGGTGCAGTGTGTGTGTGTGTTGTGTGTGTGTGTGTTGTGTGTGTGTGTGTGTGTGTGTGTTTGCACTCCTTCAACCATAGCTCTTGTTGCCTTTTGAGGTCTCACTCAGTGAAATCATGCAGTGTGAGCATCCTTTGATGGTAGTTAAAGCCAGCAGGCATGAAGGATCGCTAATCGTCCGGAGCTCTAAGCTCATGACATTACTAATGAGTGATCAGTCTGTTTTACAGCCACCAGGTTGACAAGGCCTTTATATTACTGGAGCGATATGTGTTTCAGTGTTTTAAGCAATGGAATGGCAGTGACGTTAGATTTAATTGCGACACACAGAGGTGCATTTCACTTTATGGCCTGATATTAAAGCTGTGTGTGTGTGAGTGTGAATCAAATGGCTGGTTAGACTTGTTAAGGGTCAAAGTTCTGTCTTATTGTTGAGTGTGGGCGAACCTGCCTGTCTGCTGTTGGATTATGTTTATAGTTCTTATCAGGCTTCACAGCAGCCAGGCGCACACACACACACACGCGCAGGCACACGCACGCACACACACACGTACATACACTCTAAACATACAAGCCTCTGCTCTCTTGATTGCTTTAGTGGCTGAAACTGCACACAAACCAAACAAACTTGTGTGTAGACAGACACACACACACACACACACACACACACACACACACACACACACACACAGGCACACAGTTCCTCTGGGCTTCTAGTCTTTTCCCACACTGATAGAGATCAGGAGCATGCCATAAAGCACAGTCTTGGATCACAGGGCACAACAGAGGCCCTCCTCTCCTCTCTCAGCCCACTTAGATCACTCACAGCTCACAGGGTTGATAAGATGACCGTGGTGCCTCCCTCGCCCCTCTGCGGCACCTCCTCCCCTCCTCCTGCTCTTTTCCCTATTGCCTCGTCTTTTCCCGTCTGGCTTTGCCCCCCCTCGTTAAATTATTTGGTACCACCCACAGTCTATTGTAAGTTCACCTTAAACTGCATCATAACGATGACAATGATTCCTGTCATTGCTAAGAATTCACAGCTAGTCTCCTAGCTTGATTGGTGACTTATAAAACCATATAAAACAATGCCTCACGCAGCTTTAAGTCTCGTTCTTCCTTGACCTCATTGTTGGCGTGACCTCAGCTCACATAAAAAAGTTTCTGCCCCCACAGACCTGACCTGACTCACCCTAGCAGATTTTCAAGTTGAAATATTTCAGCTATTTCTGTGATGTCATGATTTAATGTCCAATTAATGGGTAGCAGTCGAAACCAAGATTGTTTAAACTCTGTTCAGTGGATTATTTACTGGTGTTTGAGCATGTCCATCCCTTGTGCTATAGTTGTAAATCATTCGCCCTCTCTTGACCCTCATAGTGCAATAAAACTGAGTTTTCTTTGCCAGGACGGCTAAGTGATCTTCAGTGGAGCCTGCATTGCAAGTGTTAA
The DNA here is from genome assembly GCF_024713975.1 of Paralichthys olivaceus. NCBI lineage: Eukaryota > Metazoa > Chordata > Actinopteri > Pleuronectiformes > Paralichthyidae > Paralichthys > Paralichthys olivaceus. The sequence goes on along the minus strand of NC_091095.1, from coordinate 10,784,228 downwards.
CATTTAAAGATGATTATTTTTAGTTTGTTTAGTGCACAGGGGTTTGTGGAAAAAGAGTTGTGTAACTATAGTTGAATGACATAACTCAGACATACGCATGTTTGACAATGGGAATGATTTTCTGCTGACCGTGATGAATGCATTAAATGCCGCTTTCACACATGAATCTGGAAAATGTCTGGAACATTGGGTGGCATCTGGGTAGATCAAGCAGGAGACAGGACATAACAAATAAATCCTGCTGTGGAAATCACGCGTTTTTGTTCACAGCACATTGACACTGGCGTCAGCTGTAACGTCACCAGAAACTCTCAAATCCTCTTCGGTGTCTTGCATGCAACCTTTTTTTTTTTCAATTAAGTTTGTATTTTTCACTTTTGCATCTGTCACGTCATCTACATGCCCACTGACATTTTCCTGCTGTATTCTCACATGGTCTCTCACTTGGACATTTTCCGGACATTTTAGGGGCTAGAAGGAAAAGTCCGGAGCAACCGACTCAGACATTTGTGCTCTCACATTCAGCTCCTCCAGAAGATTTCAGGATAATTTTTGGAGTTCAGTGCATTTCTGAAAGCAGCTTAATAGTTACTGATTCTAAGAAAATTTGAGGAATGAATCAATTTCCATCATGAACAAGGGACACTACCCCCACACGTAGTCTTCATTTCTTAATCATTCTCAAAATTGCAAAGATATCTCCCACTGACTGACTAACAGTCATATTGCTTCAGCCAGCAGTTGTAGTCATGAGTGGTGTGATCATCTAGTTATTCAGCGGTATGTTGGGTGTGTAACGTCTTATCACTCAGTGAACACAGAGCAGGAGTCTGGGGAATAGGAGGAAATGACTTGTGCAATTAATCACCATGGTGATTAACTGTCTAACCAAGCAAATGCTGCTTAACTATAAAACACTAATGTTGCATATGAAGGATTCGCAGTGTTCAAAAGTCACAGTCAGTCACTTAAATTTCAGTCACATCACTGCGGATTACCACAGAATTCAAATCTTGTAAAATATTTGTGTTGGTTGATGCTTTGACTTGAAGTTTCCAGTGCATTAAAGCCACAAATGTCTGCAAGTATGATTTATGTTGTGCTGTTGGAAGAAATGTAGTTTTTTTTAGTTTTTTTATCACAAATCAATCTTAGCGATAACAGATGAACAGCAGTGACAGTCATGTCTCTGACAAATAATGTATCATGGAAAACCTGTGGCTCAGGAGGTAGAGGAGGTCCAAGAGTCGGCCAACTTGACGAAACAGTAGAGATCTAAGGTGATCAAAGAGGAAAGCACCCGCCACACTGCTGATTGACAGATGACAATACAGCTTATCTGTTGTTATGGTTGCTGCATACACCAAACCAAGAGATTCTGCTGCTTCATCGTCATTAGATTCTTTATTACTGACGCAGACACACTAGGCAAATTGGTTGAAATTTACCATAGAATTGAATAAGAACTCCAGATCATCTCTGTAAAACGAACACATCAAAGAACCACAAAGAAAACCCACAACACTGTCCATCTACATCACCGTGTCCTGTTGAATAATGGGATGACACTGTGTGTGTGGGAACAGACTGGAGGGACGGGTGATCACAGTTAGGAATGAGTGGGTGAAGAAAAGGGTCAAATAAAAAGGGGAATGACCACCCTGAGTTGATTGTGATGGAAGCCTGTGTGTGTGTGTGTGTGTGTGTGTGTGTCTGTCTGCGTGTGTGTGTGTGCGTGTGTGTCTGTCTGCGTGTGTGTGTGTCTATGATGAGGGGGAATCCCAGACCAGCCACAGAGCCAGATATGGGAGTGTGGGAATGAGACTGAGGGTTGGCAGGCTAACAAGGTCTAACACAGGAGGGGGAGGCCCAAACCAATATGGCACAGAGACTGCTTATCCAACCAGCACAGAGTGCCAGGACCGTGTGTGTGTGTGTGTGTGTGTGTGTGTGTGTGTTTGTGTTCGTATGTTTGAAACGCTTGGCCACTTATCCTTCCCACTGGTTCAGTTAAATTGCATCCATCCTTGGACTTGCATTGGTATATTGCGCGCACATACATACATACATACATACACATCATTCTTCCTCTTGTCTCTCTCTCTTTCTCTCCCAGGGATATTTGTACTTTATTTCTGTGGGGGTATTTGGCGAGGTCTTTGCGTTGATGTGGAGAAGGGAGATTTGGACGAATTGTGGATCTGCACTTGGCGCCTGGCTCGCACTCAGGATAACTGTGTGTGTGTGTGTCTGTGTGTGAGTGAGTGGCTGAGTGAGTGCTCCGTGATGGTATTGTGCAGACACAGTGAGGAAACCGTCTCCATTAACATCCCTGAATATGTTTACCAATAGTTCATCCGTTTGATGGTGTGTTTGATTTATTGTGTTCCGGAAACCAGGCTTTAAAAAGAGGGCACCTCGTTTGCAGCTCAACAGAAATACAACTGCCTTGTTTCCAAATGGCTACGCTGTTACTAAAAGAATGAGCCCGAACTTGAAAGACACTCTTAGGAAGCAAACAAATACAAAAACTATTAGGGAGAATATTACAGATGTTTATATACAAAACATCTGGCTTTAAGCTTAAGACCAGAGGTTGGAGAGCATCAACAGATTGGGGTCACCTCAGGCAGACATGTAGATCTGAGGAGCTGGGGTGGGAGTTGGCCTGAGGTTAGTTTATTCTTGCGATATTCTGGATGTCATTGACAGGAAACAGACGATCTGCTCGTCTTTCTTCAGCTGGACGATGGATCAGTCGGGCCGACGACTGCTTATGTCATCAGTACAGTGAGTCAGAGAGCAAGTGTTTCTCAGCAGACATGTTTTATGACATGTGGGGTTGGTCGGGTGAAGCACAGCAGGTGTAGGGAGTGTATTTTTAGGCCGTGTTTGCAGAGGAGGCCGGGGTAATTGACAGACTCATCTTTTTGTAAAAACTGCTGAGTCTGACCAGACGAACAGAGGAGCACCATGACCGTTTGAAGACATGAATAAGCAAAGAAAAATCTGGCTTTCCGAATAGAGGGGGGGCAGTCTGTGTTCACACCGCACACAAATAAGCCAAACACAGAATTTGAATTCCTCATCTCACTCATCAAAAGGAAGAATAGCTGAGAAACAAAATACCCAGATTATACTCAAGTGCAAGACGACAGCATATAAATAACCAAATCTATGAAAAGTCAAAATGTGGCAATAGATATAATTTGTAGGCTAATTTAACTTACGAGCCATTTATATATTAAATGTTAACATTTTTTGGCACGTTATTACCCTTTATTTATTTATGTACATCCTTTGAGGTTCAAATGAGTTGCTGAATGGAGATAAAAACAGATATAAGGTTTAAAAATAGAAGAAAGAAAAGGGAGGAGGGTAGCAGCAGAATACTTAACTAACACGTTCAGAGATTTAAACGGCAAAATGCCTCTCTGATCTGAGGGAGAAGAAAAAGGAAGAAGTGAAAACAATGAAGTCAAGACATCACAGAAAAGTGGCGAGACCGGCTGTAAGCTCTGTATGTGCAAAGACAGAACAGTAAGTGATTTGTTCTTATGTTTAAATTTTGTGTTTGCAAAGTGATCTTTTTCCTAAGGGACTGGCAGATGTGTGCACTTGCTGTTAGGGAGATTTATAGTTTTATGCTTAACAATTTGTTTTTGCAAGTATCTGGCCTGTTGGCAAGCATCAGAGAAAGACGGAGAGCGGCTGCAGCTTTGGATCCTCAAATTGATGAAAGCAGTGTACACAGAGAGAGAGAGGGAGAGATGTCAGTGTTTGTGTTGAAGAGGAAGCGAGAGGGGAACGGGATACAGAGATAAACATACAGAGAAAGAGAGGGAAAGAGCAGCCTCCCTCCTTCTGGGGGTGTCTTGGCTATTTTCGACGAGTGCGTTGAATGTGTGTGTTTTGTCGAGGGCTTGGTGTTGGCATAGAAACTGTCTGCAGGAAGCAGCAGTTCCAGGCGGAGCTCCGCTGGCAGGCGCTCTCCGCTCACTTCCTGTGTGCTGCGAGGCAGGCGGACGCGCGCTCGCACACACACTCGCACAGGGTTGGAGCGGGGCAGGGTGCTCGCCTGGTTAGCGGTCCAGCGAAATGAGAGAGCGAGGGAGGGAGGCATGAAGGGAAGGAGAGAGGGAGGGAGGGAGGAGGGAGTTCAGCAGAGAGCAGCACTTTCCCACAGTCTGGGGATTTGACACATGGCTCTCACACATTCCTCAGCCCTGCGGCCGACTGAGCGCCCGCACTCATGGAAAGGAGGGAGAGCGAGAGGGGATGGTTCCACCCTTAGAGCTTGCAAACAATATACAGTTATGGAAGGCAGCGAGTGTGTGTGTCTGTGTTCGCATTTGGCCTGGACGTGTATTTTTTCAGGTGTCTGCCTCATGCACTGATGCCCCAGTGTTTAAGCCTGTCAGTGAGATAAGCACGCTGTGGCGGGTACAGAGACAACCCTCCGAGCTGAGGACGGGTCTGCTTTAGAGACCTGCATCTTCTGTGGCTTTCTGCCTGTTGAAGCCCGCACGCAAACACATTAATGGGCTTTAATTCACACTCAGATCTTCTCTGCATCCCCTGTTAATGCTGCCGGGTCCAGAGGGTTAATGTGTAATGAGTAAGGGCCTTTTGTCAGTTTATTTCTTTGCGCAGGCTGACATCCTGCTGCAGTGAAACTGTCATCATTAAAGATGATTTATACAACATTTAAACATCAGTAAGTGTCTGTGTAGTCATTGTATAATTACCATGAATAACTGACAACACAACAGACGGCCTCCCTCTCAAACAAGTGATATGACTCATGATTAAAACCACATAAGGGGCTGTTACTGCACTTGTAGTGAAACGTAATTTAAAATCAAATGTCCTCTTCAGTTTATTTAGATTATGATGAGGGGAAATTATGTACTCAAAGGTATGTTCTAAAATTTTTTTATCATATTTGTTGAAAGCCACTCCTTGTCTTGATAGACATCCAAAAACGTTTTGGGGGTGTTGTGTTAATGAGAGTGTTAAAGGGATGGGATGTATCGTTTGCATCTTTTCAGTGTGAAGCCTGCTCTTGTTAGCTTTTCCAGGATTACCAACCGTAGCTTTAATTTGTAGCACACTGCTTCAGTAACTCTTTACTTTCCATCAGCTTAATAGAGGCATTATAACATTAGGGAATTAAGTGATTACACACAACACAATTCCTCTCTGTAGAAATCCAATCAACTTTGAGAAAAGTAAAAAAAGGAACCAAGTATAGTACAGTTATAAGAAAAACAGGCCAAGTTAATATCCATAAACTAAATAATAACAATCAGAACAGAGACAGATGAGGAACATGTTTCCTCATCTCTTATTTCCTGTCACTTTCTCTCTCTCCTCTGCCCCACCTTCTTTAGTTTAATCTTTGATGTTAAGGCCATGGGTCCTTCCTGTCGCCACCCCCCTCTCTCTCTCTCACACACACACAGATACACACACACACACACTTAAATCATCCCTCCCAGCATCCAGTGCTTCCTTAAATAAATGTTCTGCTCTGTAAGATTTTTAAAAGGAAGCCATGTTTGCCCTGCTCGACAATTACAATGCTGCATGCCTTGGAAGAGTCGCTTCAAAAAGAGTCACAGCCTGGCCCCTCCAACAGACACACAACCAACCCATATGATCATGATAGAGCGTGTGTGTGTGTGTGTGTGTGTGTGTGTGTGTGTGTGTGTGTGTGTGTGTGTGTCTGTCTGTCTGTCTGTCTGTCTGTCTGTCTGTCTGTCTGTCTGTCTGTCTGTGTGTGTGTGTGTGTGTGTGTGTGTGTGTGTGTGTGTGTGTGTGTGTGTGTGCGTGTGCGCGTGTGCGCGCGCGCGCCAGTACTGAAGTTAAAGACCTGACAAGCAGGAAAAAGAAACGGCGCCAGAGAGAGAAACCTGGTTTGGAAGAAGGTGACATGAGGAGAAGATGGGAGGATGAAAGCAGGCAGGCCAAATCATTTCTTACTCGAGCGCCCATCTGCTATGGAGGATCCCAAATTGGCAATTAGGATGTCCTTCCCCCCCACTCCCCCACCCCCCCTTCTCTCTCCTCTTCCTGCTTCCAAGCATGGGGTCAAAAATAGAACATCCAAGTCTCTAAATGGCTGTGTTTCTCATTTATGAGAGAATCCAAACACAGCAGGGAGGAAAAAACGGCTGAAGTCCAGGCGGCAAATGGCAGGCAGACGTTTGATGCCAGGAAAGAGACCACAGCGTTCCCGGACTGAATAAAGGGGGGGGGGGGGGGGGGGCAGCCATGAATTTCTGCACTACATAACATGCCTGTGACACCTTGACACAGCAACTTCCTGCTAATTATAAGCCGACAGTCTCTTCCCTGTCAGCACATCCTCAGCGTGCCCGTGTGTGTGTCTGAGGATGGAGAGGTCAGCTGGACTGATGAGCCAGTCAGTTCAAATAGGAAGGGATGGGTGGGAATGAATACTGGAGCTGAGGTGTGTGTGTGTGTGTGTGTGTGTGTGTGTGTGTGTGTGTGTGTGTGTGTGTGTGTGTGTGTGTGTGTGTGTGTGTGTGTGTGTGTGTGTGTGTGTGTGTGTGTGTGTGTGTGAGATAGAAAACAAGTTGGTGTGTGTGGCAGTGTGGTACAAGTTGGTCCGGGTGTGGTTAGGCACTTGGATGCCTCTCTTCCTTTGCCATTTTTGTGTACTGTACGTGAGCTTGTGTGTGTTTTTGTCAATGGAGGCATCAGAGAGACAGCTGCTGTGCAGCTTAGCGTGCTAATAAAAGAGAATGAATGATATGATGGCTCTTTTCCATCGTTATTCAGGAACTGGAGGCAGTTTTCCGAAATCACCCGTGTGTTCAGTGTCAGAGATCAAGGTGAGGATTCATTCTTAATAAATGCATCATGAAACACAAGAAACAGGCCATTCATGTATCAACAATGCATAACCTGACAACTAAATCTGTATTTATGTATCTCTTCAGACAGTGTGTAGATAAACTGTGTGTGTGTGTGTGTGTGTGTGTGTGTGTGTGTGTGTGTGTGTAAATGTGCATGCATGTGTGTTTAAAATGATTTGAGTGCAATTAACTTAATATTCGTGCTACAGGGCAATTTCAACAACTGACATTGAAGATAAAAACAGTAAAACAGACAAATTAATCTCGTCCTTTTTGTGTCCTGTACATCAGTGCTGTTGTGTTAGTGTGTCGGTGAGTGTATAAGGTGTGTGTGATGGGTCCACTCTTCAACGGTGAGTTAGGACATCATTGAGGCCCCATGTTAGCTGAAAGGGGACTGTTTACTAATGTCTGGTGTTTTTAGAGGCCACCAAAGTGTCTCTTTTGTTGCCAGCAAATCATCTGGAATCTGGAAAAAAATATCCGTCCTATTCAGCCATCACTATGAGCAGATAGCTATGGCATAGTGAAAGTGAAGGAAAAACACATACACACAAGCCCTTAGTCCGAGGGACGCAGATGAGGAGGGCTTTGATGTTTCCTCAAGATGTTTTGTTCAGCATGATGGACGCCATGCACCACAAAACCGTTCTCCCCCCTGTGTGCGAAAGCAGGGGATTAGCAGTTCCTGGAGTCCCTATGATGAAGTCTGTTTGATGTGAGGGCCCAATTACCGTCCAGCGGCCTAGAGGAGGGTAGGGTGTGAGTCCGTTCTGGGCTTGGGTGGCGTGGAAAGGGAGGGGTACATCAACTGCGCCAGCTCAAATGACCTCGCCATCTACCCCTTGACTCCTCCTTTACCCCATCCCCAAATTTAGTCTCCCTGTCCCTCTGCTCCAGATAGTGAATGTGCAGAGTGAGGTTTTCATGTTTATAGTCCAAGAAAAATGTACAACTGAAAACCACTACAAATGAACCGTGATGTAGTATGCAGATGTTGCAATCTACACTCATATCCAGGCTAATGCCGGTTGTTTTCTTTCAGAGGGTGGTCATGTGATAGGAGCCTGACGAAACAGCAAAGGCCTAATCATATTGTGGTTGTGTCCAAATCAGTTCCAAACTCCCTTTCTGCGGGTCCAGACTAAAACGCTGGCCAGCACCAACATGGTTTTAAGACTAAAACTCTGGAGTTGTGTGGACGCCAGGCATATCCACAGCAGCCATTGTCCTGATACGTCACAGCCCTGCAGCTTCAGGTGCCCAAACTTTTCATGTGTCGTTGCTTTTTGGATCTTACCCAAGATGAAACTGTAGAAACTCTTGATGTCATAAGTTATTATTTTATTTTGGGCCGGACATTGATGCATATTGTTTTATTCCCACTTGAAATTGGCATAACATGTGTTTGCCTTACACTTTTCTGACCTGAAATGTGTGTAACACCAAATACTGGAAAACTCAAAATATTAAATACATTTGAAGGTCTGCATCTGGTATATGCTATGTAGAAAAGAATACACTCACTGTGCCAACGCAGCATTCCCCTCGAGATAAATGCTTCAGTGTGCACACAGTCTTAGAGATGAGTGTGTGAGAATCAAAGAGACCAAGAGAATAAAAAATGTTCTCCCGTCATTCAAGCCCATATCTGCAAAACAAGAGTAAATATTTGGCTTGTGGGCAGGGAAGAGGTAGGACATGTTAGCACGGGGAGTCTGGCGGATGTGCCGCATGTGCATGTTGATTACACTGAGTGAACATGTACAGCATGTTCGTATAAGTGGAGTTTGTGGCAGTGTGACACAAGGTTTGTGTGTGTGTGTGTATGTAAGGTTTTACACTTTTTTCCATAAAGAATTCATTACATGTGAGATTCAGGAGTTTATGAACAACCTCACTCTGCACAGACAGCACAACAAAAACCTCATCACGGTGTGAAGCTTAATACTGAGCACATTTACTTTGATCGACAACAAGATGTCACTGCATGTTCTATGGAGCCGCCACAGGCTGTTGATTCCTGTCTTTTGTGACACTTTTAATGCTCCACTGTGCGACCCTTTGAAATGAGTTTGCCCCTAAGTTGGAATCAACTGGTCTAACTGTTTAAAATATTAATAACTAAATAAGTGGCAAAACATCATCTAGGGAAAAGCATGTTATTCCACTGTTAGTTGACTCATTGTTACAGTTGGTGGCCCTAGAGGGGGCAACTGTTGATGAGAGGGGGGTGGTCTGGTGGGGTGAGTCATTTCATAAACAAAGACAAGAGAGGAAGTAGATGACATTCACTCCAGCTTTACTGGGTCAGCGGGGGTGAGAGTGGTCAAAGAATCTATCTCTGTCTGTTTGTGTACGTGTGTGTGTGCGCACACTTGCGTTGGGGGTGGTTCGTGGACAGGCGGGGGGGGGGGGGGCTGCGTGCCAACAGGGTCCTGTTTGCATCTCCAGAGAGGCCCAGAGAGGCAAGATCTTATCTGGCGCGTGCCTTGGCCGCTGTTTCCCACACTCTGCATGCTCCATTGCCAGGAAGGGGGTGAGAGGGGAGACTTATGATTATGTGCGTGTGTGTGAGTGAGTGTCAGCAGGGGTCCCGTCCTGTCAACTTTACGCTGTTTTGACTGCCATGACATAATGCGCCTCAATACAGTGACCCCCCCCCCTCCTCTCTCACACACACACACACACATGCACACACACACACACTTTCCACTTTTTCTTTCTTCTTCAAAGGTCCCGCACATCAACAAGGGCCTCCTTTTCTGTGAATGTCGCATATTTGGCTTTTCATCAATGCCCCCATTCCTCTTTTTTTTCTAAAGACACCCACCTCTCCCTGTCTTTTTCTCTCGTCTATGTTTTTCACTTTGATTGGGGCTTTGCTAAGGATTAACCCCCCCCCCCCCAGTGCCCCCACCATTACCACCCAAGCCTCCTTTTCTTAAGGTCTTTGCTATGAATGAGAAGTAGTGAACCATTACAGGACATATTGCAGAGATTAAATGATGACCTCGGTAGCCTTGCTGAATGGAGCGTCTCTTCTGACAGCAAATTTGAATGTTCAAACACTCCTCTCATGCTTTTTTATACAGGTGTCATGAAGCTTCATGATTGTTGTTTTCACTAAAAAATTATTTTGTTTATTTTGGTACTACGTATTTAAACCTTTACAGAGGTCCATTGCACTGTACTAAATGGTGGCAACAGCGCAAATAGTGAAACTTTAAATTAGTGACTCCTACACGTCTCCTACATTGCTTCGGTTGCGAGGATGTCTTATAATGTCAAATACCAGACAACCAAACAATTTCATGTTGCAAATTTGGCAGCTACAAATGACAATATGAGGTCACTTTTGATATGTGAAGCCTTCAAGTGAAGAATTCATTCATTTGTATATGTTCACCAACTCTACCACTGTGATGATTTACACCATGAGTGAGTTCATAAATCTGCCAAGGCAACCCCCCCATCTCCATTTTTAAGAAAGCGGGAAATAAATGTCTGGATCCACTCAGAAAATGTAATGGGTTCTTCTTTGGGTCATGCCCCACCCCTCAACAAAATGTGATGAAAATCGTTTCTCTAGTTTTTAACTAATCTTGTTAAGATGATCAGAGAACCTGAATATTTTATTTTTCTTACAATTATCAGTTAACAATTCTCATTTCGCACCCTGAAAATACTACCACATTGCATTCATATCAACAGCCATTCCCAAGTATTCTTCGCTGTTTGCATGTTTGTGATTAAGCGTTTGTGTGGGTGCACACGTGGGTTTTGGACAAGCTTCCAGAGGTTAGCTGAAGAAAGCCTGCCAGATTTCAGGGTGTCACACCAGGTCGAACCCCGAGCCCCCTTATATCCACTGCCATCACTTCAAGGTTCGGAATCCTGTGTGTGTGTGTCTGCGTGTGTTTGTATGTGTGTGCAGCCACCCCCACAGCTGTAGAAAGATCGATGCAGCTTCCACCAGCAGTCTCCTGGCCCCCGGCTGCTGCTGTCTGAGAATGAGAGGCGGCTGTGTGTGTGTGTGTGTGTGTGTGTGTGTGTGTGTGTGTGGGGAAGGGAGAGTGGATACATGTAGCGGGATGGAAGAAATGAGTAAGAAGCAGAGAGAGGGATAAAGGAACAAAATGAGAGGTGAGCAGGAAGGGAGGGAGGGTGGAGGGGTACAAAATAGGCCCGGGCTGGCTGACTCACTCCGTCCTTACCTCCCTCCTTTACTCACAAACACATGCGTACTCCCCTAGGTACGCATGCACAGACACACACACACACGCATTCATGAACGCACTTCTCTCCTTTCCCTGCCAAATGCTACTATGCCCCTGCTCATCTGCGTGGGGGGCCCTGCAGGCAGTCTGGGCCCTTGCGTGCCCCCTCTTTACACACACATAGATTCATACACACATACACAGAGGAGTTGATGTGTAAGACGTGCTCTGATCCTGCATACTGATGATGAAAAACAGGCAGCCGTGCTCCTGTCTTAGTGCCAGAGGGTAAGACCTGATAACAACCTGCTGATTCTTGATCCTCCTCCTCTGCCTTCATCACTATTGGAATAATTTGAATTTCACCAGTTTTATTGTGCGTGCTATTTTCCCTCATCTTAAAACTACACGTAGTCTGATTATTCTTCAATTTAACTGTACTCTGGATGACACCAGCGATCAACTGGTCTGGATTAAAGATTTTTGAAGTTGATGATTTTAGCAGTTTTAATGGATATAAGCGAGATGAAACAGTTTGTGCATAAACTGTGTGCGTCTAATGAACATTCTCTCTCTATATGTAATGTATTAATTACTTGCTCAGTGTGGTGGAATGCAGTGTTTCATGTTTTTACGTGCATAGCCCCCAGCCTCACACCTGGCCTGGCAGGAGTTCTGGTCCCACCCCTCCTCCTATGGTTCCCCCATTAGCCCCCCCTCACCTTAAACTCCACCCTCCTAGGGCCAATGGTAAACAGCACAAGACCCCTTCTGGGTTCTTCAGTCACATACGCAGCTTTGTCAGGTCTGAATGAAACCTGTTGCCCACATTCCAGTGCAGAGAGGATGTACCCTGTGTGTGTCTGTGTGTGTGTCTGTGTGTGTCTGCGTGTGTCTGCGTGTGTCTGTGTGTCTGTCTGTGTGTGTGTGTGTGTGTGTGTGTGTGTGTGTGTGTGTGTGTGTGTGTGTGTGTGGGTGTGGGGTGCAGATGAGCTGGGTGATGAAGGCATAACTTAGCCTGTGCAAGGGAGGGAGCTCCCCCATTGTTCTGATGGATTACACACACACACACACACACACACACACACACACACACACACACACACACACACACACACACACACACACACACACACACACACGCGTGCATGCAGGCCCTCTGAGTCTGGCTCGGGCAGGAAGATCACACACTCTCTGTCATGGCTTCTCAGATCAGGCTGCCCAGAGCTTCCTGTAATCCCTCCTCTGTAACATTAATTATAAACTGGTGCTTTGTGTCCCGCGGACCAACCATGACTTTCCCAGGACAATTAAAGTTAGTCAGCAGAAGAAGGGGGATTGGGTCGAAAAGGAGGGAAAGGGGATCAGGGAATGAGTCAGAGGATTTGAGGAGAACTGCATCTGAGGGTGCTGAAATAAGGCAACGGATGAGATAAGAGTGGGAGTTCGGGGCTGGGTGCGCTGGATGTCTAACTTCAGTCAGAGCAGGGATAAGTTATAGGCACTGGAGCTTTTATATTGTTCTGTAAGTGAGGCTTTTAGCATAAGCTTTGGCCTGAGAGTCAGGGGTTGAACAGGTTCTGGGTGGGCAAATGCCTGGCCAGGGCGGATGCGGATTAGCTGCCATCACAGGGGAGTAATTGGTGGATGTGTGGGAAACATGGCCATGTCGTTGGATGCTTCTCCATCCCAGTAATTCATGAATGTAATAAAAATGCATAACCTCTCCAAAATTCTTTTGTTTACCACTTCTCATCAAAATGTTTTCTTTTGGCACAAGGTTGTCCCCTGTGAGCTGCAGTTACGTCTTAAGCTACCACACCAAACCCTCTGCACAGTGCAGCAATGTTCCTGCAACTGCCTAAATATCTCTCCCTCTGGTCACTGACCTTTAAGAGAATCAGAATCAGAAATTCTTTATTAATCCCCGGAGGGAAATTCAAAAGTCACAGAGCTCCTGAGAAAGCGATGAAAAAGCAGGTATAAACACGGCATTAAGTGTTGAGCAAAAAATGCAGCACAATCAAATTATATCAAATAAAACAAAAAGACAAAAGTAAAAGATGAGCATAAGTAGAAATAAATCTGCAATATAGATCAAATAAGACTAAAATAAAATAAAAGATATGCATAAGTGGAAATAAAATCTTGTGATTTACATTTGTACATGAGGTGTAAGTTAAAGTATACACAGTATACATGTTTAAGCTTTATTTTACAAGTTGTCATTATACAATTTGACAGCGACAGGCAGGAAAGAATTCCTGTGTCTTTCTGTCGAGCAGCGTGGGTGGATGAGTCTGTCACTGAACGAGCTGCAGAAGCTAATCAAGACATTATAGAGAGGGTGTGAAGGAAAGTCCAATATTGTCCTAACAGGAAACCAGATCACTAAATCCTGTTTGACTGGAGTTTTACCTTCTGCCAAGCGTGGGTTGCTGCGGTGCACTGTGCTCACCTCCAACAGGTGGATAAAAAGCATAACTTACGCTGCCACGTGGAAACAAAGTCTGCACTCTATCAGCGTGGCTAACTACACTGTGTCCCTGCCATGCCCTTTGCCTTCTCCATAGCCGTGAGATGACTGCACTTCTGTAACTCACTGTGCCAAAGGCAAACCCTTTCAAGTTGCTTCTGATCTGTTTGTGATAAGAGAGTTGATCTCTAGATAAGTGGAGGCAGAACAGTTATCAGGCCAGCCGGTGAAGTGGTTCATTTGACAGATGTTGTTATCCCAAATGGATCTGATAGGCTGCTTTTAATCCTGTTAAAGCACCTTGCTCCAGGACATGAGCCCAGCTTCCTCAGTGACGCCCTTGTTCTGAACCTTTGACCCCCTCACTGGGCGAGTGAGTTAAACTACTGTAAGTTGGGATGACATATGGATCTGTCTCCCACATATTCTATTCAAATATTCAGCATAAGTGATTTATATCCAAATGCAGAATTCTTGATCAAATAGGAAATCTCACTATGAAGAATAATTGCTTTAATGTTTTCAGACATGAACTCTGGAAAATTGGACCTTTCACATATGAAGAAAGGATATTTTCTGGGTCAGAGCCGTTCACATCACGAGAATTTCCTGAACATCCAGGTGAGGGGGACGTCTGGGTAGAGCATATTGGAGGCAGGACATGACGTAGAAAGTCTCCTGTGTAAAATCAGATGTTTTTTCAGTTTGACACACCCAGAAAAGTTGACATCGTTGTCTGTGTCTTCTACGTGTATGGCACCTCCTTTTCACCCTGAGATATTTGTATTGTTCTGTCATGTGTTAGACACGTCATCAACACACCCACTCGCTTGCTGTGAATTTTCCTGCTGTATTCTCACATTGACTCACTCTGACACTTTCCAGACATTTTACTATAGGACTGGCAGGAAAAGTTCCAGAAAATGTTTGGAGCAACTGACTTGGACAGTTGCTTTCTCACACACAGCCCCTCTGTAAAAATGTCAGGAAAATGTCCTGTCAGTTCTGTCTGAAAGCAACTTAATAGCCATGTATTGTAGGTCAGATGATGTAGGCTGACATGGTGATGAGCATATGACCACCAGCAGCCTATGTCTGCTTTAATTTTCATGCAGATATAGGTGAGTATTTTATTGTTTCACAATAATCACAACAAACCTCTTGTGGGTTTTAGCTGTCTAACCATACCTGAACTCTAAACCCAAAAAATAATACATGTGGTGCTGTGAGCATGTGTAGTAAGTTGAGTGGCCTTGAAGTCTAAAAGACCCACCCCAAAACTGAAAGGTTACAAGATAAGTCCAGTAGCTGAAATATTTTGTCTGGTTCTGCTTTTGAAAAGTGAGGTGTTGACGTTGATCACATCCCAGTAAGTTGTCTTTAATCTATAAAATGTATAAATGTGAACGACCACACTGTGAAGTGAGAGGACAATACAGGACTAAACACACCTCCTACTAGCCGTGCTAACTGCGCCACAGGCAGAATCGCTGCATAACAATAAATAAGCATATTTTTTCACATTGTTAAAGAGAGCAAGGACAGGTAGCGCCTCTGTCCACGGAAATATTTGAGCATTGTAAACAAGGCCTTGGAATAATATTAGCACTTCGCTTGTTGCCTTTGTTTACATACCAGAGATATTTTGCAAGTGGGAGAGTACGTCTTTACGTCCAAAGAAATAGCTTGTGGTCATTTTCGTTCTTGAATATTTTTTTCTGATTATCTTTTTACAGAGTTCATCCTGGCCAAATATTAGGCAGGGTCGGTACTGAGCCATCAGACTGTGGCTGGGGGCTGTACTAGGCCTGGGGCAGACACCCAGGGAGCCATGCACATCCCCACTGCCCCAGGTCACTGACCCACGGACCTCAGACAGCTCCACTGCCCGGGCCAGAGTGTGCACAGTCTGGCCACAGCACTACCATTCTTGGGGTGGACAGACACCCAGCTAGCCATGCATAGTAATCAACCACTTATAGTGATGAATTTGGCCTGGGACAAATGTGATCACTGTAAGCGGTTTCCACTGTACTAGAATTTTGTTGAGAGGCAGAGGCAGCACTAAGTTTGATGGAGGCGGCCGCCTCGCAAGTATGTCACATCACATTTGGCATTATAGTGTGTCTCCACTTGTGATGGGATCGCACTTCCCTGCTCTATACACAAAGAAATGTGTGCAACATGTTCACAAAGGCCAAATTATGTTTTCCATTTGAAGCCAGTCTGACTATACAGATGGGTCTGCTGCCATGAGAGGGAGAGAGTAGAGCCAGAAGGAGCCGAGTGAAAAAATGTGCTGCGTGCATCTGTACCATGAAATAAGATTTTACCCATTTGAAAAAAAAAGAAAATCATTGTTATATTTTCCATTCATTCGGAAACTAAAGATGGTCTGAGGACATCTCAGCTGTACAGTCCTTCATATGTGGCCCAGGACATATGTGGCCTAGGACACATTTGGCCTCACAGTGAAAAGAACGTGGCCACCAGACCAACTCTGAATGTCGGTGATCAGATCTCAAATGTGTCCTCAATGTATTTTGGATGCGTTCACACCTGTATCAAGAGCTTTCAACTTGCAATCACTCAAGACAGATGTTATTATCAGGTCTGATAGGAGCAACCCCCCCCTAAAAAAAAGGAAAATCAAAATGCAATAATCTCACCACTATCTCACATTGAAATTCCACTGAAGGGAGGGTCAGTAAAACCCACTGAGGGTGAACCAAGGTTATACTGCAGTCTGTTTTGTGTTGTCCTGTTTAATTGTATTTCTGTGAAGTTTCAACAGAGCAGGTAGTGTCTGGATTTCAGGATAAACTGTGCCTTTTGGAGGGTTCCCTACATTAATGCTATCAGCCTCTCTGAAAGTTCAACATGTTGATGCAGTCCCTTTACTTTAGCCTCGGGGGGCGGTGCATTTTGACTTAAAAAGAATTTGTTATCCAATATGGATTAAGTTGAGTGGAAAAGTGGATGGTGTGAATGGAAGAAGTCAGCACAGTGTGGCCCTGTGTTGAATGAATACAGATTATGTACACTAGATATCGTTCTCTTCATTGTTAGGCCAGACTGTAAAGAAAGTCGCACCGCTAATGGCCCTTGAGGAGCTGGTGTGAGCGAACCAGCCCTTTTAAACCACTGAAATTAACACTGCAGCAGCCAACACTTGACTCCAGCCCAAGCACTTATATGTCAATGGCCTTTCCCATAATCCTTTGCCCAACAGTGAGTGCGTGCAGGCTTGAGTGGGTGGAGAAGAGAAACTAATTGCTGAAACCAGTATGAGGAAAAGAGTTTGTACCCAGCAGGCCTGCGATCCTGCAGTGGCTATGGTAGTTAGCTCATCTCCTTGTTGAAAGCTGAAGCTCTTCTGATGGGGGAACAATGGAGCCTGAGATGGGTGTGGCAGTGAGGGGAGGTGAGAGGGCAGATAAGGTGTTAACATGACTGAGAGGGAGAGACTTCAGCGGGGATGTGGGGCAGAAAGGTGAAACCTGGAATGCGTTGGTGATGAGGTCATACCTGTGTGTGGGTCTATGTGTGTGTGAGACGGAGAGAAAGAGAGTGAGAGCAATGCCTCACAGAGGATTCGGTTCACAGCCCCTTGAGGCCCCATCAGTACTGATGTCATGGGAAACTATTACAAAGCCCATCCCGGCTGTTTGTAAACTCTCTTCATTTCCTTGTCGAAATCTGGGGGCCACATGAAAGCCTGAAAGAACTCCTGAATAAAAACACAGCTTGTCTGAGAATCTACTGTAACACGACCAGACCAGAGTAGAAAGTACTGAGTGAAAATGTACTCCAACTTGGGCAAGATGTAAATCATTACTTTCCCTTTGAAGTTCTTCCCGTCTCTTCCTCTCGGTCCCTGTCTCCCTCTTGTCTTCATTACTTATCATTTCTTGTGACTGTAAACATTGTGAATTGATCCCCGCTGCTGTCCTGCAGGACCATGGGGCCCCTCTCTGTGTGGTGTGTTGAAAACAGATCAAGTTTGAGGAGCTGGGAACATGAAAGAAGGGAGCTAACTACAGGGGATAAACACATTCCTCTGCAACCCGGCCAGCTACCGCTGCCGCCGCCGCTGGCCGGTGGCAGCGCAGGGGAGCTCACAGCGAGGAGCATTGTTGCCACAAAGCGAGGTGAAGGGGGGTGGGGTGCGGCTGAATATCCCTGAGCTCCCTCAGATCTCACAGGCAGCAAGCAGCACTTGACCTTTGCAGCACTAAAGGAATATGACAGCCGTGAAGCCCACAGAAAGAATAGGTAGAGAGGCAGAGTGGGGGGAATGAGAGGCAAGAGACAAAAGCCACACAAAGTGCAGCCTGCCACCAAAACAGTTAGTTTGCAATCAACGTCACTCATCCCTCCTGTCGGGACAGTTTGATTTCCACTTTTCAAATGAGGCGTTTATTTTTGGCCTGATAACAGGGCTGGATAAATTGAAATTGGCAGCTTCACAATCTAGAGATAATAGTCAACTACGCAGGAGATCATGTGAACAGCTCTTTCTTTCACTTTACTCGAGCCCCCACCCTCTCTCTCCTGTCGAAGACGAGAAAGGAGGAAATGAGGGAGGGAGACGGAGAGAAAAAGGGCTAATCTTAGTCACAATCAGAGGAGGCTGAGAAGGCAAAAAAGGGAGTCTAAAAATGAGGTGAGGCAGAGAGAAAAGGGGGCACAGGGAGGGAAAAAAAAATGTCCCGGTGATCAGGAGGAGGGCTGGAGGGGCGGTGAGGTGGGGGTGTACAGGAGAGGTGAGGATAGAAAGAGAAAAGGAGGGAAGGAGGGAATTTCTTTAATGTTTCTGGCAGCGGACCAGATGAGGTCTCAAGGTTATCCCGGCTTTGCAAACTCCCACGGGAAAGGTGGAGTGCTGAGGGCCGAAGGAGGGGGGAGATGAGGGCTTGAGGTGGAAGAGAGGAGGGAGAGATGGCTGCCCTTTTTCTCCAGGAGGGAGGCTAATGCTCTGGGGGAGCGTAATCCTCAGGCCCTCTTGTCTGATAAGGTTGGCCTTGGCCCAGGTAGGCGGAGAGAAAGGGCTGGAGGGCCTCCCAGGGCATCCTCGCCGACAGCTCTGCCCTCTGCCAGGTTAGCTCAGCAGCAAAACTCAGAGATTTGATAAATTATTTCTCAAGTCATTAGTTATAATCACATTTCAGTGTTAACAATGTAATACCCCACTGCTTCCCACAGTGAAACTAAGCATTCTTCCCTCCGGGGAGGTCAGAGGTCATGGGCAGCTATTGTGCAGAACAGCTGGATTCAGTAGGAGGTCGGCGCTTTGCTCCAGGACACTTTAGCAGAGCAGGGCCTCGCTAACGTGGGGCATGAACCTGACAAACTCTCTCGAACCAAAAACCTTCTTTACTGGTTGTTGTGTTGATTTTTTTCATTTATTAATATGAATTTCATAAATATTCCACCATGTCTTACTTCATCAATCATCCTCTGCGAATTGAAACAGCTTGTCGGGAAGACAAAACTGTTTCATCATTCTAACTGTAACCCTTCACCTCTCCGTTCAGCATTTAAACTCCCTCATGCAAATATGAACAAACCCTGAATGTGACACGTTTCATCTGAGTCTGACAGCGCGGGGGGGAATCAGTGCCTGCATCAGAAAAGATCTGCATCGAAACTCAATGCGTGTGTTTGTTTACACTAAACTGGGCCTATTAGACATAATGATTCACAGCATCAAGCTGTCAATTTAAGGAGCTGTGTGTGTTTGTGTGTGTGTCTGTTTGTGTATATCTATGCATGCGTTCCTGCCTCTTCAAAGGCTGGCCCTCTTATCTGTAGTCAACAAACGGACTCCTCGAGAGGAAATGAGGGAGGCTTCATGCACCTGTAATTCAAATGTCCCAGTGTTCGCTGAGAGTAAACAAGAAACACTCAGAGATTCTCCCCAACTCCATTACATGTGGAACTGATGGTTAATGGATAGAAAAAGGAAACGGGCAGACCTCCAAGAGAGATGTAATATTTCAGTGGTGTTCCTCTGTTTGTTAAAATCTGGAAATTGGTTTTGAGACAGAGTTTTTCAGACCTTTATCGTTTAGATTTGAAGAACGCATGAGTAGATTGTCCGAGTCTGACGCGTTCAGGTGAGCGGTGGGATTTGAGCCAAACTCACCGGACGCAGGACATAACATAAAATTCCACTGTGGCAATGTGTTTTTGTTTACAGCACATCTACACTGGTGTCAGTCCTCATGCCCAAAAGCTCTCAAATCCTTTTGTCTTTCCAAGTTGATATCTTTGTAAGAGTCCTCTTGTTTTATCCTGAGATATTTGCTTGACCCATAGCGTTTGAAACATCAACATGCCCACTCACTCCCGGCGAATTCTCCTCATTTTTTCCTGCTGTATTTTAACATGGGCTCCCTCTGACATTTCACTTGGGGGCTGGCAGGAGAAGTCCTGGAAAAATGTCCAAAGATACTGACATTCTCACATACAGCCACACAAAATTTTAAGAGAATGTCCGGAGTTCAGTGCATGTCTGAAAGCAGCGATAGTGATCAAATTTAACCAATGAGTTCACAACCCATTGATACCTTATTCAATTTAGGTACTACTAGTTATTGTGATTATACACTCGTGCAAATCCAAATATTTGAAACCAAATCTGAGGCTTGGTTATCTTTTATCTTTCCTGTAGTTTGACAGTTTGAGCTCCTTGTATAAAGAGCCAGAACATCCAGTAAATGGTGGTTACATTGCATTTGCATGAGTGCACCCCCACCTGCACCCCCACCTGCACCACCACCACCACCACCAGCAGCAGCAGCCGTATTCCCAGTATGCTCCAGCCTCAGGCATGCTTACCAGAGACCCAGACCAACTCGCTGATCTTCTCCCCAACTGCTTCCTCTCCACCGCTGCTGGGTTTGACTCACCATGACCTCTGACCTTCGACGCTACACTGTCTCCCCCACGCATGCAAATAACACTAGTCTGTTCCAGGAGGCATCAGAGAAAAAGGAGAGGGTCAGATGGAGTGAAGGAAGAGAGAGAGAGGAGGAGTGACGTGGATGGATGGAAGCTGTGGGGGGGTGGATTTGGTGGAGGTGGGGGTGAGTAAGAAGGAGACGGAGTAAAGGAGAGAGAGACCCCTAAAGGAAGTGTGAACGTCTTCGTCTCTGAAGTGGAGAGAAGTGGAGGGAGGCGGTGGCAGCCGCCTGGGGAGGCTCCGGTCTACAGCCCGGCACTGAGGCCTTAAAACACTTCTCTGTTTTAGCCAGCCAAAATGCAGCCCAGCGCCTGTGTCTGCGAGGCTTACAGTGACCCATGCTGATCCCTCTGTGTGTGCGAGAGTGTGTGTGTATGTGTGAGAAGAAAGAAAGCGTGAGTAGATTCACTGTACTTATTGTTTTCCTTGCTCCCAGGCTGCTCCAGGCACCTCGGTTTCTGTGTGTGTGTGTGTGTGTTTGAGGGGAGGTAAGCGATGTGTGCGGCTGTATCTGGAGAGCCTCCAAACCCCCTCATCTCCTCTCCTCTCTCCTCCTTGTGTTCTCTCTGCTTGGAGGATCTGTCAGTTCTCCTCTCTCTTTGTCCCTGCTTTGATCCTGCTCTCCAAGCCTTGGCTGGCCTCGCTAACAGCAGCTGAGCACAGGTCCTACTCCACTCCCACTAATAACACACATTCATGCCACGCTGGGATGATGCGCACGCACACACACATAAACTCCGCTCCACTTACTCACACACTCCAAACTCAGTAACGACGGGCTCTGCTATCATTCAATGCTTTCTGTACATCGTCAGAGCTTATCGCTTTCACACAACCCTCCGTTTGCTGGGTCACGCTCCTCTGACTGTCTGTGGGTGGTGCGAGAGACTCCATACGCAGACATATAGCTCATACAGTATTGTTAATCACTGGCAAATGTAGGCACATGTATTTTGCCAGTTTGATCGAACTTGATGTTTTGTGGAGATGAATGCTTGGCAACAAATTCATGACTTAACAGATACATGGCAAATGTTCCCGGAGTATTATAGTTCCCATTGCAACAGACATGTTTTATTGTTCAATGTTTCTCATTACAACACATTGTGTGCATCAAGGCTAATACATTTTCTACATTTTCCTGCAAAGCCTGTCATTGAATGATTTGAAATCTACATTGTGTGTGTGTGCATTTGGGGTCTTCCTCTCTTCTTTATTGGTACATGTGTCCTGTCGCAGCTATGCTGGTTTTTCCAGAGCTGTTAATCACATCTTTTTGTTGTTTCCTTATTATAATGTTTCAATAGTTCCATACGTGGATCATCTGACACCAAGTTAACCATCTTTTTGATGACTGAACAATCTTTATTTGTGGGATGTGGTTAGAAGTGAATAAATAGACCTTTAGGTTAAATAACTTTGTCACATTCCTGTTTTTAAAAGTCTACTTTTTTTACGCATCTTAACCTCCGCAAGCTGTCAGGGAAAGGTTGTTGTGAGCTGTGTGTATGAGCCTCTTGTCAGTTTCCAAGTAGAACTGCAAAGTACATTTGCTGTTGACCAACAGAAGCTGTGACCACATTAGCCACTCTGCTTTATAGGAAGTCAAATGATTTCTGGTAACTCGTTGATCATGCTACTCACATTGTGAACTGTTGGATGAGACAAGCCATTCGACCACAGTGTGGCAGCCTCATGGGAAGGCAGGCTGTGTCGACACAGTACCACCCTCAGTTTGGCAGCAGCAGCCAACAGACACCTCAAGACCGGCCTTGATACAGCCAGTCTGTCTGCCTGCTTATTTCCCACTCCTCTTGCCAACCAGTAATGAAGCCTAAATGCTCGCATAGGAATTTCATAGGAACGTAGGCAGTTTCAACCCACAGTGTGTGATCAAGCACCTTGTCATCATTGCGGCACCTGCAGGAGAACCCTTAGCAGAGGCCCCTTTCATCAATGGCTTAATCATTAAGACATGAGCAGTGTGTGACAGTGGGCCAGATTGTTTTGTGAGAGCAATATCACACACTTCAGTCCCACAATATCACTGCCTAATTGCATTATTGCAGTGTGTGGAGGTCCATGGTCGAGAGGGCTCAATAAAGATATGAGGCCTGGGAAAGACAGGGAGCGGTAGAATGAAAAAAGAGGAAGAGGGAGATAAAGGGGGAAGGGAGGGGCAATATAAAAATGTGATAAAAAAAAAAAAAAGAAGAGAGGATAACATGGAGAGGGATGACAGTTGGTGCACGGGACAGTGGAGGGGGCTCACAGGTAACAAGACTGTGAGGGGTTGGAGAGAAGGGGGGAGTGAGTGTCCCAAACAGAAAAAGTAAAAATAATCACAGTGATTATATTTTACTGTCAGACAGTCAGACAATTGCTAATTTCTTCAGTGAAGTGACCTTAAACATCATGTGATCAGAAGCTTGTACATCAGCGTTCACTGTGAGTCAGCCTGTTTCCCACAGACTTCTTGTGATAGGGGAGATGACACAGCCACAGGTAACACTCCCGGGACCGACGGCAGCCAGGTGCACCCCGATAAGATGTTCAACTCGCCGGGAAGTGGGAGGGAGCGACAGACCAGAGGCTCCGTGACTCAGTTCACCACCAGGGATCTCTTGCAACATGAGCGTGAGAAAGTCATTGAGGCGGAGAGCGTTTCAAAACCTACACTCTGTCTGCCTCACATCATTTGTTTTGGAACTCTGTCAGTGGCATTGTGCTGGGAACTGACTCAGGTGTGCAGTTCACAACAATGAGACGTGTTGGTGCTGTGTTCGACAGAAGAAACATTGTTGTGCATGAGGGATATTTAGGATTACTGCAAGTCTAGGCACATGTACAGACCAGCCTCCTCCAGTTTACCACTAAACACAAGACATGTATGCGGTTTCACTGATGTCTCCACATGCTGGTTACTCATTCTGAAATTACAGCTGCTGGAGTGTAAACCCAATTTTAACCACACATTTAACAATGTTCACGACTGAAGTTTGCTTGATATGAAATCAAAACAAAAGCTTTTAAGTGAGAATAAGATGTTATGAAGATAAAATGAAAAAAGGACCTTATGATTTGAAGCTTCTCTTATCATAATTCATATGTCCTCAGACTGCTGGCGGAGTTGTCATGTAGTTGTGCAGACATTATAATTTGCTGCGTGCTCCAGTGAAGGCTTGGGGAGAAACTAAAACCGTCTCTGCGCCTCTTCTCGTGTCCAGCTGAGGAGCTGGGGCCCTGTGTAGCTCCGCGCTGCCTATCAAATTCACGATCTTGCGGCCAGCCGCCGGCGACGCCCCGCAGATGCAGGCGGCAAGCCGGCGAGAGGAGAGCCTTCCCCCGGTCGCCTGCGCGCCACGTGTCGCGGTCTCTGCAGCAGCTGGAGGTGTGTGAGCTCAGCGGAGAGCCACGCACGCTGGTTTTCTTTATGGTCGTCGGGACATTATAACTTCAAAGTGAGAATATTCCTACTACGTGAACGTAAAAGCTGATGTTTAATACAATCAAAGAACACTATTAAACCTTAGTAGTTAATGGTAGATTTGTAACCTGCTAAATGGACTAAAGTTCTTATTCGTTTGTTCTTTCATTAATATTTTACACATGGGCTATAAAAGGAAATAATCACGTGACTCATCACCTCAGTGACTCTTCAGACTTTAATTACTGAGACTCTTAAACTCGGGGACGTTAATGTTCATTTAAATCTCACTTGTTTGTGAGCAGGGACGCGCAGCCTGAATACAGTGGAGCTACTGCGCGTCAGTAAACTCAGGACGCATCTATTGGCCCCGTGTCTCTCTCTTTACTGCTCTTACGTCTCTTCAACTGCAATAAAGATAAGGAAATTAAATTATGACCCGAAATCTAAAAAAGCCTTGAACACTGTGGGGCGACGATAGGAGAAGAGGAGGAGGAGAAAGAGGAGGAGGCATCGGTCGGATCGTGTGAGCTCTCCGGGCTCAGAAATATCTCTGCTCTGGCTCACATTCCGATAAGGGAGCCCGATCCAGCTCTCCTCTGTAGGCGTGGTTTTCCCAGGCTTTTAAAACAGCAGCTGCTATTTACCTTCCCCTCTAATGTAAACCACCGCCGCCGCCACATACCCTCCCCTCGCCCTCCCTCCCTCCTCTCCACTGCCTCCCTCCCTCCCTCCCTCTCCCTCCCGGGCCCGGCGGCCCCCCGGCAGCCCGACAGCCAAACCTCCAACCACCGCGCTCATAAAACATCCTGGCACGTGCTCTACGTTCACAACACCGACGGATGATCAAATGCCAAATACTTTGCGCCACATAGTTAGAATCTGCATTAGTGAATATGATGGGAAGCGGAGGGTGCGCGTTTAATTTCCCTCTCGCAGGGTGGGATAAACTGACTTTACACTTCAGGAATAACAAAGATTGTGTCTAGCTGTGTGTGTGTTGTTATAAGCATTTGAGACCTCTCACATCTCCTGTGGTTTTAAGTTGTCATTCCAAGTTGTTGTAATTTTTTTTTACCAAGTTCATTATAACAATATCCAGCTCCTGGGAGGTTTGGATGAAAAGAAAACAAAAGTGCTCCCTCCTGCGCCTCCATGGCACATGACTGAAACTCTGATTACCAGATAGACAAACACTTCCCACCAGTGGTTTTAAAACAGTAGACAGAAGTGTTTCAGGAGTGTTTACTTTACTTTGCTGGGGATTGTTTCCAGTTTAATATGGGCAGATGACTTTTGCAGAGCCACAAAACTTTTGTTTGTGGGACATGGATAAAAGTTCGATTGTGGGTATTAATGTAGGACTGTGGCAGTATTGGAAATTAATATTATCATTATGTTTCTGGTGTTATTCCAATGCATAGTTTGTGTGTTTTTTCATGATTATTCTCTAGTATTTCTATCTGTTATCACTTGCCTGGTAGATAAATAAGAGAGTCTGGCCGCTCCTGGTGGCGGTGCCCAGTCAGCGGCTCCACTGTTAATATGTAAACGCTACGATGATTGAAGACTGAAGGCAGTTTCCCCGGCTGTGCCCTGAACCCGGGCCGCGCGCCATTGGCCGCCAGCTCCAGCAGCCAAACAACCAATGGGAGGGCGCCGACCACGAGCCGTCCTCCCTCGGGCCGCGTGTCTCTCGCGCTGATTGGTGGAAAGTTACTGTGGGAAAGAAAGTTTGGGAAGTTTCACACGAGCCGTTCGCGTGCAGTGCGAGATATAAATACAAGCCACACGCGGAGCAGCCAACAGAGACTCTGCATCCGCTCCTGACAGACGCTGCCGCTGCGCATCGCTCTGACGGATTTTAACCTCATCTCAGGATTTTTGTCTTTCTTTGCGGGAGAGGGGACTTTTTTTTATAATTTTACAACGCTGAAAGCATTCGCCGTCCTTCCTCCTGCACCATTGGACCGTAATTTGTCGTGGTTTTGTGGGATATTTCGATTCAAATAAAGATGCCTGCCGATATGATGGAAAAAACCTCCTCCTCCCCGGTCGCTGCGACCCCGGCAAGCATGAACACAACCCCCGATAAACCCAAGACAGCGTCTGAGCACAGAAAGGTTGGTATTAAACTAAATTAAACACCTCCTCGGTGACTGTCATCTCAAAACACTAAGCTGAAATCATTTCATTTTGGACGCAATTTTACGCACGCTCTTCTTCCCAAGCGTGGAGTAACCTTTTTACGCACGAAACATGTGAGACGTTTTTAACAGTTTGTGTCGCTTTTCTTTCTCTCTTCAGTCATCCAAGCCAATTATGGAAAAGAGAAGAAGAGCCAGAATCAACGAGAGTTTGGGGCAGCTGAAAACTCTCATCCTGGATGCGCTCAAAAAAGATGTAAGTACTCAGCTCGTCCTCGTGGTTATTTACACATCCTGCATTTAAAACATATACAGCGAGAAAGTGAGCGCGTTATCTTAATCATACGTGTTTTTTTAAATCATCAGAGCTCCAGACACTCGAAGCTGGAGAAGGCGGACATCCTTGAGATGACAGTGAAGCATCTCCGGAACCTCCAAAGGGCTCAAATGACCGGTAAGTCGCATCTTCCCGGACTAATGACTGTGCGCTTTTGCTTCATGACCCAGTAAAATAACTCGTATCCAGATCATTCCCCGGTGATTTGTTATAGATTTACCTCGATGTGCATTAGAACATCATAATTGAATTCCCCTTGTGTGTTTTCTCTGCAGCTGCCCTGAACACAGACCCCACTGTCTTGGGAAAGTATCGTGCCGGCTTCAGCGAGTGCATGAATGAAGTCACCCGGTTCCTGTCCACCTGCGAAGGCGTCAACACCGAGGTCAGGACGCGGCTGCTCGGTCACCTGGCCAACTGCATGACCCAGATCAACGCCATGAACTATCCCAGCCAGCATCAGCACCAGCACCAGCTACCCTCCAGCGCAGGACCCACGCACCCGTCTTTCGGCCAGTCGATGGTCCAGATCCCCAGCTCGTCCCCGCAGGTCCTGCCCATGAACGCGGTGTCCTGTAAAGGAGGCTCCTCGCCCTCCAGTTTACCATCAGACGCCACCAAAGTGTACGGCGGCTTCCAGATCGTGCCTGCCACAGACGGACAGTTTGCATTCCTCATACCCAACGCAGCATTCGCGCCCAATGGCCCCGTGATCCCAGTGTACGCCAACAACGTCAACACGTCGGTGCCGGCTGCGGTTTCCCCCGGTGCCCCGTCAGGCAACTCGGACTCAGTGTGGAGACCCTGGTGAAAAGTGTGGGAAAGGACCATAAGACTTTAAAATGACACTTAATAGTTCTCTCTTTGTTCGATGGTAGAAAAACTTGTTTTGAATCTGTTTTCTCTTGTAAAATGGAAAGAGTATGCACTATATTTGTACAGCTAACAAGGGAGAAAAGTTCATATTGAAATGAGATTTGTATCGTGGAAGTCCGTTCACTGCATTTTTAAATAAGTAAGTTGTTCTTTTTTTACTCAGTGATGCCAAAGATATGTTCAATGCTCTTATGCTGTTCTTCGTTTTGGAAGACAAATAAATTTGTAAAGATTTAAAAAAAGACACGTGCCTCTTTCTGTGTTTCTGTCTTCAGAAAAAAACAAATCTGGTCTTATTAATGACAATATTATAAATATCTGCCTGTTGAGTTTATTTGGTACTTTACTCTGTGTGTGACACACTTTTAATAAGCCACCAGGAGCTTTTTCATTTAGTTATGGTGTTAAGCGAAAAATGCATTTTCCGTAGAAACCAACAAGTGTTATAAATGTAAAAATGGACACAAACACACAGAAGGTGTTTACAAGCACCTTAATTATCCAACTATGACACTTTATTGTAAATATTTAAAAAAAAAAAGTACTTCTGAAGGAGAGAGAGCAACTTCTGAACAGTCATGTTTATGCAAAATCACTTGGCTGTTTATTAATGGACACAAGTCACAGTCTGTAGTGTCTGTGCAGAAACGTTGTGCACGCTCATTCACCGTCAGGGAACTGTGGACTGTCTTTGATCTGAGTAAGTGAGTCAGGCAGGAGACGGTGGCTTTGAACTGAATCGGACTCAGGAGCTGCTGCTGATGTTTCTCAGTCTGAGCTCAGCAGCTTCACCTCTCTCCAGAGCCTTACAGAGGTCACTAACGCCATCTAGCAGCGCAGGAGGGAACTGCAGTCCGATTGGTATTAGTGAGATCAGTGAGTGTGAATGGCTGCTGTGGATGTGCACGTTGGATGAAGAAGAGCACAGCATCTGTCTTATTTAAGAGAGGGGTGTGTAGACAGGGGAATGCTGTGGTTATTATTCTATAAGTTACCGGGAGCATTTTGTTGAACTGAGGCCTGACGTTGGATCTATGAGTGAATCAACCTCAGATCGTTACAGGATTTGATCAGTGCACACGTTTCTTAAATCTTTCCTCTGCTTTGATTCCATTCTATTGTGACATCAGGCTAAATGACCATTCATTAGACCCCCCCCCTTTAAAATAACCATCTGATAATTCGAGGTGATTAAGCCCCCCCCCCCCCCCAAAAAAGATAATTATGAGGATTTCCGCCGTTCACTCAGTTTTCACATCACCAGCAGCATTAATCCCCTGCCTGTGTGGAGCGGTGAGGAGGAGCCCTGGGCTTTGTCTTTAATCAGAGCTGAGGGACTTCCTCGATGCCGGGGGGGGGGTTGACAGCAGAAGGACATGTTAAACACCTCACCACTGAGCCATGTGGTAGCGCTCTGCTCTGCCCAGGTGTGTGTGCCCCCTCCAGCTATCCGAGTGTGGCCCTTTCTTTGAAGGGGGTGCGTGCAGGGAGGGGGGGGTGCAGGTGTTTGCAATTATCAGTGCGCTAAGAGGCACAAAGTGTGGATAAGTGCCATCATTTTGAATTTCCATCACACCTTTTTTTTTTTACAGGGGGCCATGTGTCCCTGTTTGATTGGAGCCATGTGTACGCTCATGTCTGTGCGTGTATACGTTGTGTGTGCGTGCAGTGTTGGAGGGTGCTGGGTGAGGACATGCCCAGCCAAAGGGCACAATGGGTGAGGTAGTGATGAGTTAAGTGGGGAGGGGGGGCTCAGGGAAAGGCCTACCACACGGGAACAGTCGGCCTCCTGTGAGCCAGAATGTCTACATACACGTACACACACACACACACTCATACACACACACAGAATGTTCCCACAACATTCCAGCTGTGCTGGGACCAGTGTCGAGCTTCCTGCCCTCAGCCCCGGGGCCACAGCTGGACATGGGACGTCTGTTAGGCACGTGGTGTGACCCGGACAACACCCAGCTGCTGAGCCCTCCCACCCCGCCTCACAACCTTTCCCCCTTTTCCGCTTTTCCTCCCCCTTCACCAACCAACATCTTCAGCGGTCTCTTCCCCTCTGGAGAACAGCTTTACGAGCCTCTCCAATTACCCAGTGCAGTGGCCGAGCTGCCGGAGTGACCGCACACATGTCACAACACGACCAGGGGGTTAGCTGCCATGCGTGTCCATTAACTTTTCCCACACTCCGCGTGCATGCAGGGAGCAAAAGGAGGGGAAAAAAAGCCCCTCTGCTTCCTCCTTGGCTCCCTAAGTGCTACCATATGGTCTGCTCTCCCTCTCTCTCTCTCTCATGGTTCTTCTGTCTCTCTCTCCCTCTCTCTCCCGGGCCTGTCACTGGGGCTGTCTTTGATTGCAGCCCAGACAAGCGAGAGCTTTATGATTTAAGCCCAGGGCTTGCTGTACCAAGCCCTGGACTCATTTTGAAGCCAAACTCCTCTCCTTCCCCTCCTCTCCCCCATCCCCTCGCACCTCCTCCTACCCTCCATCCTCCTGCAGTTGCAGGGGAAGGCTGTTTTCTGGCAGGAAATGAATAGCTCCCAGATGAGCGCAGGAACCTGAGAGGTCGTGAGAAAGAGGCGAACCCCCCTCCGCAGGCCCGGCCTGCTGCCAGCCGCCAGGGGAATGTGGGAGAGCGCCTCTCTGACACACGCATCAACCCCTTTGCCCTCCACCACACCGCCTGACTGACTGACTGCCTGCCTCGGCGCTGGGCCCTGTGCCTGGAAATAGACTGATAGACGGGGCAACCGCCACCGAGCCAGGCAGCACAGCTCGTCAGGCAGCCAGCAGAAGAGCCAGGAAGGGAAAGCAAAAGCTGTGGGAGGGGAGAGAGAAGTACTGGATCTGTGTGGGCGGAAGTGGATCAGTGTGTGTACACAGTCTGAATCCTGACCCAACTGTACAATACAATGGAGATGTAGATCTATAATTTAAGTTTACATAAGGCTCATATGACACCAATTGGTTATTTGTGCAGATCTTGTCCACAAGCACACACTTACTGACATGCTTCCCTCCCTCTGTCCCAGCTCTGTCCCAGAGGCTCATGCTGTATTCCAGAGTACACACTCACTCAAACAGGTGTTCCTTGTCCGGAGGAAAGGGTTTTCCCCCTTGGTTCCCTGTATGCTGAACTAACATTTATTCCTCGTGAGGTTGATGCTGTTATGGTTGGACGTGGTCAGAAGTTTAGCCACAGCTGTCCGGGCGTATTTCAGGATCTTTTTTAATCATTGGTCTGCATCAGCCTGACATGTTGAGATCACCATCAATATTGTCCAACATTTTTGGCTTGTGTCCCCTTAAGATGAAGCGGTTTATACTTTTGACCCTCAACACATGGCTATGGCTCAGGCCTTGTTCAGAGAGATTATAGTGAGATTAACAAAAAAGTGTCTTGTCTTTTTCTGATTATTTGTTCAAGGCTTTATAAAAACTTTAAGTACAAAACAGCAGAAGAAAATCATTTTGTGGAAGTCAGAAGAAATGGCGCATAGATGAAAAGATGAATTTCCAGATGCAAATTTTCCATTCATGTTTCAGAAAATCTTTATCAAATGAGTTTTGTTTCCGGCCATCCAGCTACTAGGAATGAATTGTCACCATAAAACATTTGCTTCAGCACAAAAAAATATTGGTACAAGACTGTGTACATAATTATTTTCAAGGTACAGTGTGTAGAATCTTGTGATAGCTAGTGTTGAAATTGCATGTTGCAGCTGAATACCCCTCACCACACCCTCCCCTTCCAAACATGAAAAAGAAACTGTGACAGCCCTCAGTTGTCATAAAAACTCAAAAGGTGTTTAGTTTGTTCAGTTTGGACTAATCCTCTGTAGAGAGGGTCCCCTCGATGTAAATATAAAGTATTTGAATATAAAGGACCTTTTCTGGGGTAAAGAAAACTACAATTCTTACAATGTAGATGAAACGAACTAGTGAAAACATCATGAGAATTATTCTACATTAAATAGTTCCCTTTCCCTTTCAACCTAAATCTTACACACTGGACCTTTAAGAGTGATGGAACTATGCATCCCATAAACCATTGCGGAAAATAGAGGTCGGACGTGGTTCCTGGTGTTAAATTAGAAGTGTCAGACGAAGGTCATAAACAGTAATGTACTATTTGGCTCACATTTGTCACTCATCCATAAAAGCTACTGTTGTCACGGGCCGACACAGAGAGCTTGAAATGATGTGCAATTGCCTACAAAAGGGCATCCAGATCTCATGGACCTAATCTCCACTCCCCCATTATTAGTGTATTACTCATCAGATTTGTTCTGTCCTCTTGTAGTAGCATTCGCAGTGACTCAGTGCCCATCTAAGTCTACACGGCATACCCCGCTTATGCTTCCATCTCCCAGTCTCCCTGTCTTTCTCTCTCACACTCTGTCTTTGTCTCATACGTCCAAACACACACACATACACAGTTTGTGCAGATCTCCTATGGTAACCTGTGGGCTCAGTAAACAGGACAAGCTGTCTACACACAAATCCAAGCAGTGTGCGTGCCCACTTTCCTTGGCTCACCCTGCACGGCAAACAAAAACCCCACGAGAGGCTCCCACCACCAGCCCATTCAAATGTCAGGCACCTTGTTTGAAGTCGCAGACTGCTGTGTAAATCCACGGTGTTTCTCACCAGCCCAGCCTCTCACACATGCTCAAAAACAAGAACTCCAGCAAAGGTGGTCCTGTGATGCTGGACGATTGTTTCTTTTATAGTCGCCCGCCTTTAGAAAGGGTCTTTTTCATCCCCATAGCCTATCCTCCCATCTTTGGTTCGTAAACATGTTGTTGATGGGTTTTGGTGGATGGTTTCAAGGCATGATGACTTGAGAAGAGCAGGATATGGCAACCATACGAAGCTGTCAGTTACAGAGTTGGCACATCCCCCAACTCTGGGCTTTGACAGTGATGACCCCATCACACTGCGCCTTTGTATGACCTGTCCTCCAGCTTCTCTGGAACCCAAGGCCAATTGAGTGGGAGGGTTCCCCCCTCAGCAACCATCACAACAAACAAATAGACCAGGCAAACAAGTTCCCACCACACCAGAGTCCAAACAACTGCCAATGGTGACAGTTTGGTTGGTTTTGATATCACACAATGAGGTTCTTCATGAAGCACTTCTGAGCCTCTCACTTTCATCCTTCAAAGCCAAGTTTCCAACCTTGGGGTCAGGGCCCCCACGTTCTGTCCCCTGAACGACACGGGAAACTCTGATCAAGAAGAAAAGATAAGAAATTATCATTTGAAATGTGTAAAATGGAAGTTTGGGAAATACATTATCGGTACATTGTAACTATGATATTAAAGTATGTTCAGACGGTTTCACATGTGTGGAGCTCGGTAAGCTCAGCTAATTCAACAAAGTCTGTTTTATTTGTGTTTTTCAAAATTTATCTTATATTGTATTGCAAATTATTCTTTGGGATTCAGCAGATATTTTTCCTGTAATGTAGTTTTAAATGCATCAGAGCCCTAAAGAACCATAATTAAATGAATTAATAAACTAAACAATCACTCATCCAAATAAAAGATAATAAAAAGACCTCGGCATTACTAATTTTCGTAGCTGCATATGAGCAGCCTACCACGTATGGAGAACACAGATTGCCTGAGTCAGACGCGTTCACGGCACCAGAAACTTGTACAAAACATTCATGCGAGGGGTGACACCTGAGTAGAGAATGCAGGAGGCAGGAAATAACGTATATATTCCATTGTAGAAAGCACTGTTCTTGTTTACAGTACATCTGTTCTCTGGAATCTTCTACATTTATGGCTCCTCTTTTTCATCCCGATATATTTTTTTTCTTTTTGTGTGTTTTTCTTTTCATTTTTGTGTCCATCGTACGTAAGAAACACCATCAACACAACCACTTGCTCACTATGAATTTTCTGGACATAGTTCCAGAAAATGTCTCGAGGTCATTGCATGTCTAAAAGTTGCTATGGAATGAAAGGTTAATGTAGTCACCTGTTCTTCTCTTGTAAAGTATCTATTTTAATGGTGTGGGTGTGAGTTTGCTTGCAGCTTACCAACTTCTGCTTTCACACTACATCATCCTTTTTTCTGTGAGGTTATGTTTCTCTTTGCACATAACAGCGAAGCTGAGATCAATTAATGTGGCCCAGGGAGACCTGTGAAATGTAGCAGGAGAGGGAAACTCATCCCTAATGCACTCAACTTGCACACTGTTTGGCGATATGATCTACGGGCTCTGCCCTCGCATGGCTGCTTTTATTTTCCTGCTTTTAACAGCTCTTTAGTGGAGGCTCTGGCTCCTCTGAGGTGAAGGAAAAGAGAAACCAGATTTTCTGACCCATGAATACATCAAACGGTTCCGGATGTCCAGCTCTTTTTTTCTCTTTGATGGAGCTGGGATGGAATCAGCTATGTTGAATGTCAATAAATCAACACACTGGATATGGTTGTTGTAAAGTCATGAGGACTTTGTTAATGATGTAATGTTAACTTCAAGGCCACACACACAGGAGCCTGGGATACTGAGGAAAGAAGTGTTTGGCGCAGAAACTGACAGATTAAGCGCTGACTGCACAAACAGTTTTGTTTGTATTCTTTGATTTCCTGGTTTACACTTCAGCAAGAGAAATGATAAGGTTATGTCTTCTGAAAGAGGAAACTCCTCTGTGTGTGTGCATGGGCTTGTGTTGCTTTGTAGTCTGTTTTTATTCCTACTTTTTGCTTCCATTCATACCTTTTTGGGCTTTATCCTCATCATCATTTTCACATGCCTCTGCTATTTGCCTTGTGCTGACAATGCATTTCCTTCCAATTCAGTGTTATAATGTTTACCGGAAATTCTCATGATTCTTCATCCCTGTGAATGTGTCATTTCCTTTTAACTCTCAGCTCCATTACCCACTGGAGTCCTCAAAAGCAAATCACAAACAATGTATGCTTACTCTAGGAACCTCATGACGATTTGTTAATCGCTGTTTACTTTTAATGTACATAATGTTATGATGCACCTGGACAGATCAGTGATGTTTAGAAGGGTCATCGGGTGTTTTATACTCTTCAGCACCAGACACTCTCACCCAGTCAACCCGTCATGGTTAATCAAACTCCGACTTGTGTCTAGGTAGTGCCACCCTACCCACAGCTCCCCTCTCCTGACAACAGCCACCTTGAAGCAACCACTGCTGTCTCTGTGACCACCATAATTGCCCTCTGCATGCTGTCTCCTGTGATGCCCAGCACGTCGGCCCTGCAGAGGGACTTACCTGCAAAACCTCTGGATTCCATCTCAATCGGCTCACACCTCTCTCAGCACCTGTTGCTTCTGCATTTTTTTCTCAGCTCTTGTCCTCTTGTTGGCCTCCTTAATAAAGTCCTCTTAGGGAATGGAATGATCTACCTGGCAAGTTCTCATAGATCTGCACCATGTCTGGCC
This sequence comes from Paralichthys olivaceus, assembly GCF_024713975.1. Lineage (NCBI taxonomy): Eukaryota > Metazoa > Chordata > Actinopteri > Pleuronectiformes > Paralichthyidae > Paralichthys > Paralichthys olivaceus. The sequence continues at coordinate 10,749,456 of NC_091095.1, read as the reverse complement.
TTAGCCCTGTTGTGGCTTCCATTTCTGGGAACTTCAGTCGCCTCACTGTCTCATTCTGTTGCTAGCAGACAAGAGGAGGTGGTCCTGGCAGCTGAGGTTGGCTTCTCCCCCAGCCCTTACAAAAGCAATGTTATATTCTCTGGGCAGAGGTGCTTGCAGTGGCTAATCCCACTACAAATGGTGTCCGCTATATGGCATTCAGGACTTGGTCATGGTGCCAGTGTTAGTGCCCCTCGCCCAGGGCTTTTAAACGGCCACTGAGGATGTGCTCCAGGGTCTCTTTCTCCAGGCACAAAGAGCAAACTCATGACTCTATCTTCTCCCAACTGCAAAAGTTGGCTGGGCTGGAACATCTTGGTTAGGAAATTAATTTGATGGGGCAAGGCTTTCCAAAGCTCAGACTTTGTGCTTCACTGCTTGATCCTATCTTGTCCAGGTCCATCTTGCCACAGCATTCTAACCATAAATCTGGCTCGCTCCTCCTGGGCTGATGTTCACACCTCATACTAGTTTGTTTTAATTAGGTGTAGTATTGTTGTTGAAGCTGCTATTTCATGAGATACTGCATCAACCTGCACCCTGTGCCTTAGCCTCAGCAGCATCCACATCCTCTGCTGCCCTCCAATCTGTCCCGTCCTGACCTCGATTTCAGCCTGTAAAACTTTAGTGTCATTCTCTGTATTGCAGCACCTCCCTAGCGCAGGTCAATGTGGATTCTTCCATTTGGCTATGGTCAGGGAGCTTTATCTTGTTGTTCTGCCTGTAAAGGGATTCTCCGAGCCTTTTCTATAGGAACTTGCTTACCCTCCTCACAAAGCTCTCAGCTGTGGAGATCGGGACCTAATAGACTAAGAAGTTTGAGAATCTGTGGTGGGATGCCATTTATTACTTTGTCCAGGCCTTTAAGATACCTGGTAAGCCTGACTTGTCCACTGCAGATGGCTGGTCTTCCAGCTCTTGGTTGGTTGCCAGGATTGATGATGTGTCTCTTAGGCTGCAAACACCTTTCTCAGGCTTTTCTCTGATCCCCCAGTTAATGTCTGGCCGCTCCAAAGTGTGCAGCAGAACCTGTCATTGGCTTTTCTTTCTTCAGTACCATGGATCTGGACTTTACTGACTTGAAGCTCTTACAAGCCCAGGTGATTAGCTCTTCAAGACCCTTCAAGATCCACCTGCTCCTTGAAGCAGTGACATACAATTACACATACTGAGTCAACTTTAGTAAGTTTATAGGGATGCCCATCTCCTCAGTTCCAGTCTGGTCTGCTTTTCTCTTTTGTTTATCTTAGTGGGTTTTATTTGAGCTGCAGTTTGGTCACTGTTTGTTCCACTTGCATCTAAGTGTGTCACCACTGAGAAACATTGCATCATGTCAGTGCTCTGAGACATGAAATAGCATTATCCCACCTCCCTCTTCTCCGTCCACGCAAAAGCGGCCTAAACTGTGACGTGGACCAGGAGTTAATCCTCTTTCCCTTTTTGGAGCCAGTGGCAGTAGCCGCAGAGGAGCTGGCCCCAGAGATATGACCACAAGACACAAAGCGAGCTGAGTGTGTGTGTGTGCACACGTGTGAGTCTATGTTTGAGAGAATGTAATTGTTTGAGGGTATGCACAATAAAGAGTTGGTCAGTGTGTGACAGTTTATGTGTTTGTGTGTCTTTACTTGGTTGTCTTGCTTCTAAACACGTTGACAAAGCCTCAGTGTGGGTTTTATATGAGATTGACCGTGTTTTCGTGTGTGTGCATGTGTGGTCTAAGAATCACTAACGATGAGGGGATGTAAATCTGTTTATACAGGGACATTATAGGGAATTGTCTACGTTATGAGGACAAAAAGAAAGTCCCTGTTAAAGTTTAGGGTGATTTAAGGTCAGGTTTAGGAATGAGGTTATGCTCATACCTCTGTATGTGTGTGTGTGTGTTTGTGTGTGTCATACCTCCCACCTCGTGTCTGTGTAACTTCACCTTTGTTGAGTACATTCTTAAAAACTCCCACCAGACTCGTTGTCATCTCAGCTCCGGTTTGCATCATGTCTGCGTGTTTGTGTACGTGTGTGTGGAGTTGGGATATTGGCGAGCTTGTCACAGCCTTGTAAACCCCAGTCTCTCTGAGAAATCGTTCCAATATGATTATCCCAGAAGCTGTAATGCAGCTACCTAGAGTGGGCAGAGGAACTGAGACCTCAGAAGAATAAGTGGCATGTTTCTGATGGTATTGTGTAGTGTGCTCAAAAAGCACAGAGCACTGTGTTTGCTTTGTTTTCCTTGTTCCCAGTTGCTAAGGGAAGAAGCGGTGTGTCATCTCAGAGAGCGGAGATAAGTCACTGAATGAAGAAGATGACTTTACATTGTAGAGCAGCTTGTCTGTCCAAACTTCAGTGCCAAGGCGGGATGAAGTGAGACCACAGGCTGTATATTAAAGATGGATGACATGATAGCTCTCCAAGAGTGAAGCCAAAGTGTCACCCCCTGGTGGCTGGCTGCAGTATAGCTCATAAACCCTGCCTGCTCCATATTAGTGGATAGGACATGGACCAATCTAAAAAGTCTGAGAAAATGTCTATTAAATTTCCCCAAACATGGTATCTGTCATTGTATGGAGTTGTTATCACACTTATGTATAAGTTCAAATGTTCAAGTTTGGTTTTAATTACTTACTTGATAATATAAAAACATACTGTAAGACATTGTGATTGACAGCTGAGACTGACTCATGATAGGTCGAGCCTGTGTATGGGTGGGACCTTGAGACACCACAATCACCACAGCACAGACTCTGGCTCGTAATGACGTTTGTATGAAGGATATTTTGGGTTCATTTCTGGATAGTGGGAGGTGTCACAGTAAACATGTGGATCTTAGACAGATGCACAGACAGGGATAGTTCGCCGAAAAATTAAAATTCACTCAACCTCACCCATCCCTCCATCAGCATAGTGGTGCTATCCCTTTAAGGGAGGCTGAATACTTGCATTTTCTACAACTTTATATTTAGCGTTGCTGAAAAAGCTCAGCTCCCTCCAGGCCTCAGAACTGCTTCCTTACTACCATGAAGAGATGTTTAACTACACATCAGATCTCTTTTCTTTTTTTCAGTCCCATGTGTCTCCTGCTTAAATGGTCCCTTATGGTCTGCTGCTCTCTTTCCTAGAATAGACATATTGTCTGTCGACCCAAGTTGAAATCGTCATAGCCATCATAATCACTGTCTCTGTGTACTCTGAGTGGTTGAGCTGTCATACATTTGTGGAATCAGATAATTTACATGATCCACTCATCTAAAGCTGGCTTCTTCACTTCCTCCATAACTCGGCCAATAGGCATTATTGTGATTAGCGTGTGGCATCCTTTGCTGACGGGGGCTGAAGATTTGCCCTGAGGATCTCAAAATCTCTGTCTTTAACACACACACACACACACAAGCTAAAACACACACAGATACACACACCTATTCCTGATTTTCCCACGTGCTCCACAGAGTCGGCCACCAGTTGTTGAGTGCCCTCTCTTTACCCCTGAAGTGTTGGCTGCGTGCGACCCTCCACAGACGATATCAGGGTAATTGACAGTGACTGGAAATATGCAGCGTCATTGAGCCCAAACCCGTGTGACTAACAGGGTTATGGCCTCCCCCCTTTTAGACCGACCCCTCCTCTGAAGCCATCAGTGATATTCAATTTGTGTTAAAGCTCCTTTTGAGGGGCCCCCAGGGGCCCGATTTGATTAACATATTTTATGGTGAGCCCTTGCATGTAGTCAAGAGTGCTTTGGGCTTTGTATTAATAATAGTCAGAGCCCATTATGGATGACTATGTGACGACAGTGGCAGTGAGGCCTGACAGTGGTTTATGAACGCTTCTGTAGCGAAACCAGTACAGTCAGAGAAGTGACTGGTTTTCAATTGGATGGAGAATCCTGATTTTCGCGAGGCCTCCGTGTGATTGTGCAGTTTCACTGACGGCTCGGCCATGCCAGCTTGAGGCTAATAAGAAGTGATTCATGTAAGCGAGTCACAATGCTGCAGTGGCTTGAATTTTTTTTTAAATTTGCGATTCCCTCCATCACTTAACATTGGAATAACCGCACTGCAAATAGATGGAGGGTAGACAATGGACGGCGTTTGTAAGCGCACTTTTCCCACAGTCCTATCTGTCATGAAAATGGACACACACTGATGCAAGGACAAAGCGACAGACAGACACACACTCGAACTCGACTTCCGAGAGTGTCTACAGTAAGGACATTCCTGCACTCCACACGCCTCAATCATTGTCTGCTGCAGCCGTGCAGCAGACAAAAGAGGCGTCCTCTCTGCCTCCTCTGCCTCAATGCCACGGAGCAGTAAAATGTAACCATGTTACCCCATAAATGAGACTCCTCTCCCCTCAGTTTTTATAGCTAGTTGATGGAATCTATATGTATGAGGAGATCTTTTCACTGTCTCCAGTTAAAACCCCAAAAGTCCTTCAATAAATGCTTCCATGACATGGTTTATTTCAATGGGCTGGTACAAAGGATGCTCCCCTGTAAATGAATGCTTTTGTTTGAAAAAAAAAACCAACTCAACACAATATCCTTCAGCGGCAGTGAGTCTTGTGATACTCATACTGAAACTGTAAGAACTATAGAAACCTACAAGATAACCATTTTCTCTGTGCTTTAATTTCCCACACAAGCAGCCTTTGAAAGCAGACAGTATAGATTCTCATATATGGGGCAGCGAGGGAGAAATTGGCAAAAGCTTAAGTTTCGCCCTGGGCCTGTAATGGTTTAAAAGAATGTAAAGCCCATGACAAAGGCGACTACGAGGAGAAACAGAGAACAGGTGGTCATCGGTGTGTCCACCAGCCTCGGCCCAAAGACATGAAATCAAGCGAGGGGTTTAGATTTCAGTGATAAAGACCCCTAGGTTTGTTTGCACTTTATGTCTGTAAAGATGTGTGAAAAGATGCCGGACCTCTAACCCCTCACATGTCCCCACCCCAGCCTTGGAGCTGGGAATAAGAGGTTAGGGATTCCAGTGCACAGGAACTTGTCCGTCTGCACTCGTTTTGGAAGGACAGATTGAATATGTGGGTGGAGGGCGAGTCCCTGACCTCTGCTCTTCTTAGTGTCTGTTGTGAGGCTGGAGATGTTAAGGCCGTGCTTCGGAGGAAATGAATAAACAATCAAAGCCAGTGGTGTGTAGTTAAGGAACAGGCAGGCCTGAAATAATATAAATATGAGGAAAATTAAACTTACCGATAATCTTTATCAATCAGCAGATCTCCCAGGTCCGAGCACTAATATATTTTTACTTACTTTTCTTGTTTATTTCATTAGAATATGCTCAGAATTTAGTAGAATATGTTAATAAGATTATTATACTTGACCAAATTGAATAACTGGGGCAGCATTTTTATTACACAATAGAGAATGGGTGGAAATTAAAAATGAGAAAAAAGTTGAGGTTTCTTTAGGTCACAAAATTTATGCTACTGAATAATAAGTGTTTAGTCTCCTGAATATTCCTGAAATTTGCCAGCTCCAAACCCTATGGACATCACTGTGAGGTCAAACATCCTCTTTGTGTGGTGTTTTTGGCCTGCAGCTGTTCTGTGGTTTAGTTTGCACACTGGCCACCTTCTTTGCCAAAAATATTCCTTCCATTTGTACAACTAAGATATGTTTAAATAACACATAATATCATATGGCTGCAATAACAATAAACCACTTGATTTTTAAATTAAAAATTTTCTTGCACCTATAATACGTACACATAAAGAACTTTTTTAGAGAAACATAAAATCGTTTTTAGTCTGCAGGGTCGTGACGTTTTCTTTTAGTGAGCTACCAAAGAGCAAGAGAGAGAAAATGAACAATAATAAAAAGAATAAAGATAATGAATAGAAAAGTGATTACAGTGGAATACCTGCACTCACCGGCTGAGGATCAGGGGGCATGCAGTGTTTAACTTGGCTGTCAGTGTGTGTTTGTGTACCCATGTGTGTATCCTCCTTATCAATTACCAGTGTGTGTGTGTGTGTGTGCGCATGCACTGGGGTTGTTGTAACCATTGGAGTATGATGACAGATGAGTAGAGCAGGGCAGGCTGGGTAATTGCAGACCTTCAGGTGATAAAGGTGAGGTTGGGTGGAGGGGATGTCTGTATGTGTGTGTGTGTGTGTGTGTGTGTGTGTGTGTGTGTGTGTGTGAGTGTGTGTGTGTGTGTGTGTGTGTGTGTGTGTGTGTGTGTGTGTGTGTGTGTGGAGAGTGTGTGTTCTGCTTGGGTGAGCTTGAAGAATGCCCATGTGGATCCTGGCAGGAAAAGAAGGAACCCCTTTCATCACGTGTTCCTTGCTGCTGCTGTTGACTTCTTCCATTATTTCTTACAAAAAGAAATTGAACGCATGCTTTCCATTCACAATCTTTCTCTCTCTCCCTCATCTGTAACCCTTCCCTTCCTCCCTCTCTCTGTCTCCTCTGTAGTGTGGGAGCTGTCAGTGGCATTTGCTCCGACACACACTCAGAGGCCCGACAGCCGGCAGGTCCCTGTGCTTTAAAGGGCAGCGGCTCATTAGCCATAATGGCTTCCATTTTGTCCCGGCCTTGCGTCATGTCTTTGATGCAGTGATTGTGAGTGCCCTGGGGGGAATACTAGACAATTTTCCATGTCTGATTTGTTTGAGAGGGGGCTGAGGGTTGGTGTGATAACAATGATGTCAGTGCAAGAGAGAGATCATGTTAGTGTTTTCCCACTGACTGATATGGACTGTGTCCTTGTATCCTTGAAGTAGGTAATTGCTTCTTACGCAGTGACGGAGGGTTTGTTTCTCTTTCTGCTATAATGGACTTTAAAGTAACTGTTTAAGGCTGGAAAGGGGATGTGATGGTACAAGATGGGACACGTGCAAGTGGTTTATACATGATTTCAACTTTCGACTTCAAACCTTTCAAGGCGGACCTCAGCCACTGTAGCTGTATACTGTATTAAAATGTCACCCATTTTCCTCCTTTTGGCAATAGTCTGGACTACTTTCCAAATGGATGTGATATTTTTGATTTGTGAAGAGTACATGCCCCTGAGATTTGACCCATCTATTATCCATCCCCCTTATTCTTTTTAAGGGTTGTGGGGTGGGGATGTGAAAGTGAACAACTATTCACTCTCACGTTCACAACCTGACACATGTGTAAGTGTTTGAATCGTGGGAGGATGTCAGAGTACCCAGAGAAAACCCATGGGGCGGCTGTGGCTCAGGAAGTAACCAGTCCCAGCTCCTCCATTCCACATGCTGAAATGTCCCTCTGCATCATTCGGAACCCTTCAAATTTCTGTGTGTGAGTGATGTATGGGATTTGAAAAGAGAACCCAACTTTTTGGCTTCTCAAGACCTTTGTGATTAAAAACTTGTGTTATTTATCAATTTTTTTCACTGGACTGCAACTACCACACTTGCGTGAATACTATGAATCACCCACGTGAGATAATTTCACAATGTGAGGGGTAACATCTGTGCAATGCAGGCCAACCTCCACTTAAACCCTGAAAGTGTCCCTCGCTTTCACCCCCTGCCCCCGTCCTCCATGGATCAGGTTGACTGGTGAACTATAGAAGCAGAAATTCTTTGAACCTCCTCCTCAAAACACACACACACAAATAAAACAAAAAGACAAACATACATAAACACAAGAATACACACACCACTGCGGCGCTAATGGTGCTTGAAGCCCAGCGTTGCTCTCCCTGAGAGAAAGCAAGAGGGTGAGATGAAGGGAACAAGAGAAGGAGAGGTGGGGAGCATCAGGTTCCCCCTCGGCATCTCTAAAATAGGTTTATCTCTGCCAGGGAGGTGTCTCTTTGTGTCGCCACGCCGTGGGCTGAAGCGCGAGAGGATGCAGGCAGCCAGGGTAGAGAGACAAGAGCAGGCAGAGGGTGAGAGCACAAGACAGATAGAGGATGGAGGGGGAGGTGAGCCTTCACTGGGATGGGACCACCTGCGTCGCCTGCTTTGCTGGGAGATTATGTGGGCAGACAAAGCGGTGCTGGAAGGAGGGCAGGGGCACCGGGGGAGCCCAGCGTCAAGAGAGTGAGCAGCGTGGAAAGTGATGCTGGCGTGTGTGCCAGGGGTCTGCCACATACTGTACCAACACCCCGCCAGCCTCCGCAGCCCCCCATAACTGCCTCCTTTAGGCTCCTGTCTCTCAGGATACCCCCATTCCCCCTCCTCCTTCGCTCCCTGTTCCACTCCTCTCCCATATAGATAAAACAGACCCTGACCACTGCTCATTCAGAAAAATAAGCCAACTGCCTAATTGTGTGTAGGTAAAATATGTAGTTAGATGAGTGGCCATGCAAATGATCATTTCTGGATGGTTTTGATAATTTATTGTTATTTGTATAACATCAAATTGCATCATACATCATCTCAAGGCACTTTACATAGTAAGGTCGCGACCATGAAATATGGCACATACTCCTGAGTAGTTATAGTTTTTCCACAAAGTGAGTCATCAGCTTCCATATCCTGTAAAATATTCATCCATAAAGAAGAATTCTCAGGCTCTTTTACTGTCTCATGGTTTGGATCTGAATATGCAGTTGGGTTTTATTTTTTTCGTCCATGCTGTGGTTAAAACGCTTCGTATGCTGGCTTTGTTTTTCTCACAACTTGCTGTAGGCTATTTGCATGAATAGTAGAGACCAGCAAATTTCGATATATATGTTTTCATAATTATCTGTAAATGGATAAACTCAGGGTGCCAAGTTCGTACATGTGCAGATTTCCTGCAGGGTTCATTCCTAATTTTGACACCTGTGAGTTGCTGCTGCCTCTTTTCTAATCATCTTTTCTATCACCAGAGCAGTTTGCATGTAATTAAACCCAAACGTATTCTTCTACACTGTTTGTATTAGAGTATCATTACCTCCCACATTTTGAGTATTTATGCAACGTTGTTATTTCTGGATCTTCTGATGACAGGATCCCAGCCAGGAAAGATGGATGCTCATATACCTCGGGTCATTAACCAAAGCCCACAATCTGATGTTACTCTATTTTACCAGGTAGCTTTCATTCAAACAGCCTAATCTGGTCCTTGAGAAAAACATTACCCAGTAAAACAAAGCACTGAGGACTCTCCTGCATGACCAGTCGCTGCTCACAGGAATATTATATGCTTACTTTTTTTACTACTTTTACTACAACTTTTGATTTTCTCACAGTGTCTCTGATTTGGATATTGTCATTTTAATGTGTCACCGAACAAGGAAACTGCATCGTCAGTAACTTCGTCCAAGGTCTTTCCCACTGGTTTTGTGAGGTTTGTTTTTCAAACAGTTTCCTCATAGAACTGCAATTCATCCATCACTGTGCCCAGTGAAGCTGATACATTGTGGTTAAAACACCAAGAGCACTGCGAGCCAAAGTCCTCTCAGTGGATGTTACCATCAATGATTGGTCAGTGCCCATTGTTTCAGGCTCTGTCATTTGTCAAGATTAATAGCTGTGTCTGGTTAATAATTTGAGGCCTGGGTATTGGTCTGTAGCTGAACCTTAGCTAACCCCCTACTCCTCCATCAATGTACAATGACTTCCTTTGGACTTCCCCATTCACTGCAGCCTGTTCTTAAGTCTAATAATGGCCGAGCTCCTTTTGTTTTTTTGCTGATGCGGGCTATTAGCAGAGCAACGTGAGCATCTTGGGCCAGGTCTGGGCCATGCCATTTTTGATGGAGCTGCTCTGGAGTAGTCTCACCCCATGTCGCGTTGTCCTTCTGTCCCTTTGTAAGACGTCTTTGAGGAAGCTGCAGACATCAGCAAATTCTCAGCCCAAGGTGAAGAAGGGAACAGAAGGAGACGGAGAACAGAGGAGGACCGACCACAGAGGCAACCTGTGCTTCTCAAGTTCTAACTGAATGGGGGGTTTTAGGTATTCATTGTGGCCCTCTCTTTCACATGCTCTCTATTCTTCAAAGTGCTGGCGGAGCCCTGCGTGGCTTGGCGTGGGTCTAAGCTTGCATCTTTCCCAGCAAGAGCTCCGGGGGCGCCACTGACGTACTAATCATAATACGATGGCAGCAGCTTTGTGCAGAGCGTTGGGAGAACTGAGGACTGGCATCCTGCCGCTCATAATCCCTTTGTCCCACTGGAAGGTGCCGCGGCCAGCATTAAAAACCCAGGCACAACAGGGGTCACACAAAAATCCATCCCTCTCCCTCTCTGGTGCTGTGAGAGGAAGGATGACTGGGTGGTAAAAAGGTGAAGGGGTTGTGTTTGTTTTAATGGATTTAATGTGAACATTTATCTGACCTTTGTTGCCACAGGTGAATAACTGTTGAATATATAGCTGATGAGCATTGGAAAGCAAGGCGCAAACTAATCTCAGACCATTAAGAGATTATTAATGTGTATGTTTAGTTGTGTTTGTTCATATACAGACAGGTGTGCACCAACAAGGGTTCTGGTATGTTAATGTGTCCAGAGGGTTTTATGCATGATGGTGTGTCATTGTGTATGTACTGTGGGGTCCAAAGCTCTAAGACCAAATTCCCGTTCAAGTGGGGCTTTCAAGTGAAGTGACCCCTTTTAGAAATGCATAATGATAGCAATTGAATTTATTTTTAGAGTAATAATCTTCTTAAGATAGGATCTCCTTCATGATATTATAGAGCAGTTATTATTCTGTGCTCTCATGAAAACATTCACATTTTTTGAACCGAGTCTTGCAGATATCTTCTTTAAACAGTGCAGTGACACTGACTTATTTCTCCTCATGTGCAGAGGTTTCAGACTACAAAGTGTCTGTTCTCCACCTACGATGTCTCAGGTTTTTCTACAGGGACACAAGAGATTTTCCAAAAAGAAAATATTAGGTGAAACTGCCAATGATGACATTATTACATTTGCAGGAGTCAAACTAACTAAGTTTTTAGTCCATGTCAGAGAGAGGATGATTCAAATGTATGGTCCTTTTTCATATATTTTGCTATCCACTCCACACACACATAAGATGTAAATCCCAGGAACACTTATTTTTTTATTTTATTCTATTATGGGGACATTTTAATACTAAACAACTAACATATCCGTTATAAAGGAAGTGTTCTTTGCAAGGCTACTGTGTTGGATTGCATTATGCTTTTTGGATTGCTTCTGTTGAACCCCTACATTTGACATCAGTTTTATCAATAGCGATGATTATTGAAGAATTCCGTACACACAAATATCTCAAAGTACTCACAGTTAATGTTTGATGATAAAACCTGTAATATTTACATGACGTTACTCAGAGAGAGTAGTTGAAACCTAAACTAAAAACCAGTGAAATTGGAAACTTTCACTTAAGTGCATTGGAATTAAATCCATGCCCTTAATGAGACATAAGTCAGTGGTCTTTAAAGTTTGTTCTAGTTTTTAAACAGCCCCTCGGTGAAACATGTGTGTGGTGACTGTCCCCTTGTGACATTGACGGAGTGTGTGATCATAATGATGATCCTGAGGGTGAGCCTGCATTCCTCTCCCCAGCACGCTCCCGCTCTCTCTCTCATCTCCACCATGCAGACCCCCAGCCGTCATGTAATAAATGTTCAGAGCCATAATCAATTTGCAATGCTTGGGGAGCATCTCTCTTGATTTAGCCTGTAAAAAAACAAGGGGGGTATAGAGAGGGAGAAAAGGATGAGACAGAACACAAACAACGAGAAGGGTCCCTGTGAATGTGGCGAGAGCGCGAGGCGAAGGGAAGGGAAGGGAAGGGGGGGGTCTATTAGAGAAAAGACTTCCTGTGGTGTAAATAGTATTCATGGATGACAGAGTGGTCATGGAGGATAGACGAGGGTCTTCTTCTCTGTGCGGCTCGAGTTGACTCATTCTCCGCCTGGCTTTTCTTCCTGACGCGCCTCGCCAAGGGGCCCCTTTGTGTCCTAACAGCAGGTAGCAATGGAGTGGCAGGTCAACTCTCAGGGCAACACAAGTACCCCCTTCTCTCACTGACCCCTGCTGGGTATTTCTCTGTGCAAAAGGGAAAGTGTAATATTGCACATGTGTGTGTGATGAAGGAAAAGAGAATTCCCAGCAAACCACAAATACAAATCTTGTGTTAAAAAAACTACAACCTCAGCATGAATGTAAATAGCTGGTTCTGCTTTTAAAATCACATATATCTGATGCTCTCATTTTGTTTTGGATAAGAGTTGCCTGACAACCACTGCAACTGGGAAAAAGATTCAAGTTTTAGAGACCAAAAGAGGGAAGCTTTATTTTGATGACCCTTGCTTACCTGATGCATCTTTGACCCAACCCTTCATATTGTAGGTTCTCTAACAGATTGGATGCTTTTTATCCCAGAATGTTTTCTTTCTCTCCCCATGGTTACTTGCACAGTTTTCCCAGTGGGTGGTTCATGAGGTCACAGGGCTGCAGAATGGAGTTGCCCACATAACACGCAGCCTAATCGAATAACCACCCCAGCATGGCGCCCAGCGTGAGTGTCGTCCCCAGAGGGGAGCTTGACCGGAGGCTGCAGGTACCTTTCATTGCCGCCTAGCAGGCTGGCTCCTTTCCTCCAGTGTCCTGCTGCTAGAAATTTGTCGGCCCCCTCCGGGCGTCTTTCTGAGAGTGTCAGCTGTGGGGCCCCTGATGGGAGATTTGTTGATATGATAACTCGATTAGACTACAGGATGGATGACGTAGTGGCAGCGCACCAGTGTGAAGCACGCTAGGAGGTGCTGACTTCTCTCCTTAACCTCTTCTCAGGAGTCAGGCGCCCGACACCTGCCCTCGGTCAATAAGCCTTGCTGACCAGCGTCGTGGCCGAGGGAAAGGTTGAGGTCAGGGCTGTTTAGATGTGAGGGATGGTGCTGCCTGACATTAGCCTGCAGCCTTTTAGCATCAGGACTTTCATTCCATCAATGGCTGGAACGTCAGTCAGGAGCACCACACAGGGAAGGAATCTGAAACATGTTAAGTGTCCCTCACTATTGAAAAGCCCTGAGCAGAAGCCAAGAGTTGTTCAATTAATTTTCTATTTAAGTCTCTTATATAAACGTATTTGTCATGTGAGGGAGGCCTCAGCAAGATTACATTACTAATGGTATGTAAAATGATGTGCAGTTTCTAGTTGGACAAATTGTGGAAGGAATTTACTGTTATTAGCTGTGAAAATCATTTTAACACTATCATTCATACTTTCACAGGAGTCCTGGGATCTTATTCAATATTTCATGTCTCTATCGTGCTGTTATCAACTGCAGTTCAGTCACATTTCACATTTGAAATCACAAGGTATGAAATTCTCCAGGGTTTAATTAGCTGCGATTGCAGGGGTCGTAAAACCTTCGTCACAGGTTTTCACCACTGTTCACACAGCCAAAAATTATTTCACATACACAATACCTTCTCTGTATCTCCTCCAGGTTATTTGCTCCACGGTGCACTGGGGCCACTCAAGTCAATTAAGTTCACATCTCCACTTTGGCCAAACAAGGGATTGTGGTGATATGAGGAGCGCTAAAGACCAACAGGAGCCTCCCCTTCCCAGCCCAGGCATTGAGGAGCAGCAAAAGGACACCAAACAAAGGGCGGCCCCTCTGTGTCTCAATGACTCCTCTCTTTGTTGCCTTCTTGGGCCCCATAAAGGAAGAGGGACGCTCTTGTTTGCCCAGGAGGTGGTTTAATGGCTCTGGGTAGAACAATGGCGCCACATTCAAGCCATCCAGAGGGGCTCATTATATGGGGCCGGCCCAAAGCGTGGGGTCCATGGACGTTCCCACTGGAGCATTGGGTGAATGGTGGCGATAGGCGGGGCGGGCCAGGGAGGGCATGCAGGGGGGAAAAAGGAGACCATTGAGGTGACAAGCAGGTTCCATCTGCCCCCAGTGCCTCCTCACCTTGCATCACGACAGCTAGGGGCCTCACCGTGCACAAAGGGCAAATTTAGTGTGTCGGGGTGGCTTAAATCGCTCACTTTAGAAGAGACCATTGAGAGAAATATCAACACTGTAGACCACGGAATGGTGCATTCAGCCTCTCCTGCCCCCTTCTCATTGACCGAGTTCCTTTTCCTTTCAGTCCCTTTCTCCTTTTGGCTCCATTCAAGTCCCACTTCTCTCATCTCCCAAACTCTTCAGTCCGGGCCATTTTTCCCATACCTTGCAAAGGGGCGGATGACAAGAATTAAGTTAGTTCTGGCCCGGCCCAAAGGTTTTGTCCTCTCCGAGCTGTGGCAGGTAAATGTGGACATGATGAGAAGGCTCATCAATCACCAGCCAATCTTCTCTTGTGATGTGACATCAGCACCAAAGCCCCCTGAGGTCAGCAGATGTCAATAATATGTGGTCAAACACTAATTCAGGGTTTATAGGGTGTGGCTGTTGGTTTATATTGGAAAAACCTCACAAATATCACAAGGTTAAAAAAGAATCCAAACATAGTACTAAAAACTTCAATGTGACATGAATGTATTGATCTTCATGATTAATTAAGCCAAACGTGACTAGATTGTAATTTACATAAACATTTTTTTCAAACACTAGTTTCTAGTTTATTTGATTGTCTGACAGCTCGTTGTCATTGCCTAGTAAGAAAAAACTAAAACTCAAAATTATGTTTGATGCAGAACTTTGAGTCAGAATTTAAAATTCTGTTAAATTGTTGCAAACCAGTTTCAGAAGTTAAGTTTCCTCCAACAGATAAACATCTTATCACCACACAAAATAAATGGAGCTGCCACAAACACTTTGGAACGAACAAGTTTATGATATTCCTCATAAGCCTGACTTTGGAGGATGTTTGATTTCAACAACTGTCCTCTGTTGAAACTGGGGGTAAATATCCATTGTTCGTTTGCCAACATATCCTGTTTGTAGTTAATAAAGAAGACTTTTCTTTCTTTCTTTCCAAAAAAAACAGTGCAAGCGATGCAAAGACCAACTTTCTGGTCGCACTTCCAGTTCTTAGACAACTGCCAGCCTGCTGCTGCACAGTTTGTTCAGAAGGTGGCTGGGTTTATACACTTCTTTCTGAAGTAGAACAAACTGATTTATTGAGGACTGAACACTGACGATCGTAATATTTATTTTATTTTTGTGTTTTTAGAAACTATAGTTTTAATAGTTATCTTTTTATAATAATCTTTTTTTTTCCTGATCTTCCACATTCACACTTTGAATCAAAGACTATGACCTTTCCCTTTTCATTGTTGCCTGTTTTGAGTGTTTTTTTGATTATTGATATTGTTAAATAGCTAAAGACCTTTGCACTATACGGTTCTTTATATACTCCTCTGTCCCTCCAGTTTAATTGAAATGCTTCTAAACTCTCACCAGAGATGACACATGTGTCCAGCAGTTGCTCTCAGATGTTCCAAACAATCTATTCAGTCTTAATTATTTTTCATGGGCCTTTAACGATGAAAACTATGATTAAGCTCATTTCTCAGGACCCTTCAGGTTAAGGCCATGGGAACAGCCGTTGCAAAGGAATCAACACAATCGTCCATGTCTAAGAGCTTATGCCAGGGCCTGAGAAACGTTCTGTGTTTGCGGCCTGTCTGAGGGACAAGGCCTCAGTGGTCGCCACACCACTCCTAGTCTTATAGTGTCCAGGACCGCATCTCCCAGACACCCCACTGTGAAGCCAGCAGCCAGTAGTGGAGCTCCCACTGGGCAAACTCAGCAGGAGCCGCGGGCGGCGGGCAGGCTCCCCAGGGGCCAGATTGCACCCATTTTTCGCCAGGCTTTTGTGTAAACGTCTGTATATTTATATGTGTGTGTTTATGTGTGTGTGCACATGCACCCTCTAAACATATCTATATCTGCAAACATACTTCAGAATATTTGTGTTTGGACGTCTGTGTGTTTTCCTATCCAGCCCCATGAGCCTGAGTGGGAGGAAGACGTTTTCCACCAGATGCCTTTGCTCCCAGAACTCTTAGCGGGGTGCCAGTGAAGTCCCGCTGGGCCGCCACAGTAGGAACATACATCTCGCCGCAGGGGAAGGCCATCGGCCCTAAGGATGAGACACATCAGTCTTCCTCTCAGCCTGGCCTGACATGCCCGGGTGTCTTGTTCATGGTGGCATATCCATGGCAAAAGAATGCATATGGTAGGGGTGCTTTATCAAGCCCTGTGGGAACCTGTGTTCGCTCTCAGCGGTGGAGAGCATTTAAACACTGCTCAGCGCAGTTGGTGCAGTTTACTCGCTTAGCAGGAGGTTGTGATCTTATTTCCCCTCACACAGTTTCCCTCCCGTGCCTGCAAGTGTATAATTAAACATTTGTTTCATTTACTTCTCATACATCACAATAAAACAATTATGAATGTAGTTAATAGGATTTCAGATTGCTTCTATTCTTTGAATCAGTTGTCAAACCTCTGGTGGTTTGAGCAGAGCTGAGTTTTAGGGGCTTGTAACTTCACCAAAAATACAACAGTAAAAAAAGCCTGAAGTATTGATGTTGAGCTTTGGTTTCAGAGAGCCTCATGAAGAAAACGGGTAAAACACGGTGGCAGGTGGACTTTGAAATCGCTTACGAAGGCATCGCAGTCTTCAAGCACAGAACACGGCTGTTTCTGGTATTCCAGCGATAATACTAGCGAGAGTCTGCTTCCTTCCAAAGAGGAGAGTAGAACATCAGAGGTCACTCTGTTCTGCCTCGCTAGCGCACATCTCCCCCACTTTGCTTTCAACATCTCCATCACTGGGAGCTATGTGCTGCTGCAGATTATATAATGATAAACATTTTACTTCTGGAGCTCCAGCACATCAGAAAACGAAGCAAAGAGACGAGAGAGAGATGGAGGAGTGGAGGGAAGAGTGTAGAATAAAAAGACAGGGGCCCATGCCATGCATGACTCCAGAGGTTGTTTTTGAAAAGCCTCTCACTCTCTCTTTCTTGCTTGCTGTGTGGAGAGTGAGTGGTGCTTTGCTTGCCTCAAGCCAGGAGGTAAAACTGAACTGCAGAGCAAGGCTGCCAAATGATGAAAGACTCTGGCATCTAGGGATGCTCTGAGCCTGGACCAAGAGCTCAGAGCGAGAGAAAATGCTCACTTTTCAACTTAACACTTTTTTCCTACTACATTTCTTCTCTCTTGCTTTTTTGGTGTCGGTTTTTCCATCATCAGGGCAAGCAATTTCTTTTCTTTTTTTTTTATGAGCGCTTGTACCGCAGCCTTGGAGCAAGAGTTCCTCATGGGAGACGGGTGGATGGATTGAAGCAGTGAGGAGGAGGAGGAGGAGGAGGAGGAGAAGGAGGAGGGCAAAAGGATGGGCAGAGAATTTAGTGTTAGGTGCAGATGTGTGTGTGTGTGTGTGTGTGTGTGTGTGTGTAGGGATTCAGTCTGAACGTGGGTGTTCAGTTTTTCTTATTGCTGTCAATGCTACTGTGCCCTCCGCCACGTTTACATACAGTGATTTATGTCTGTTTTCAGAGTTCAAATTAAAAAGTCTTCGGTTTTCCCCATATATTTTATTACCCCGTCAGCCCATTCATAATGATTGCTCATGGATAGAATTTTCCAAAAATACACAGGACATAACACACTTACATAAGTAACATTTTCATTCCCACTTCTTCAACTCTTCAGGTCTGTTTACAGGATGCAGACAAAATAAAAATTTTTAGGATTTCATACACTGCTACATCGATGGTTTGTGAGTTTAAGCCTTTCTTTTTGATGTATTTCATATTTGATGCATATATTTTTCCATTCCTATTCTATTAGGTGAGAGGTTGTTTGCGGCATTTGGATAACTCGTGTAGTGGCTGTTCTAAACCTGCGTGTTTGGTACAGGGTGTTTTTTTGGCCTGTGGTGAGGCTGGTTGCAGTTTTCTTGAAACTTTAAAAGTCACTTGCAGGAATTGAGCCATGCCAAATAAAGACAGGCAGCAGAACTGTTCACTGGTTTGTCCGTGAAGCAGAACCTGAACTGGATAAGCACTTAAGCCCTATATTATTGAAAGGTTTCCATGATGTTTGAGATAGTAGAAATCTTTAACTATACTTTTTGCTCTATAAGTGCATGAAAAGAATTAACCTCGCCTCTCCACAACCACGTCTATTGCACACAAACACTCTGGAACTTTCAGCGGTCCTGCAGCTGACAATTATGGAATTGCTTAAAAAATGTAAATGCACTGGATGTGATGATGGTAAAAATTCAGAGTTCTCTTGACAAGCACAAAAACTGGCAAAAAATAATGGAAGCTTTAGCTTAGAAAGAAAATTTCACTCTGCATGAAGCATTCGCCTGCTCTCCTCGATTTGTTGTGAGACACTGAGTGGCCCAGTGCATCGACTGGTTTGTGTTTGTTTGAGAGGCTGTGTGTGTGTGTGTGTGTGTGTGTGAGTGTGTGTGTGTGTGTGTGTGTGTGTGTTTGTGTGTGTGTGTGTGTATTTGTGTGTGTGTGTGTGCCTGTGTGTGTGTGTGTGTGTGTGCGTGCATGGCTGAGTTCAACAACAAACCCAGAGGAATCCCCTGATTCTCAGGTCAGGCTGCCAGCGCCCTGCCAAGACTCTGGTTGCCTACCATAATCCAGTCTCAAACAGAGGGGGAAATGTGATGCAAGGTGTTGGCAACACCATCAAGATTATATTTTTCTGTCTTTACAGTAAAGCTATACTCCCTTCAAAATTCCATCCAGGGGTGTAATCCTCCATCTTACACCATTCCCTCTATTCATCACACTTCATTTTTCATCCCTGTGTGAAGAAGGGTAGGTGAGGAAACTGGAGGAAAGACTTGACTGTGTTTGTATGTGCAACAAGGAGAATGTCGCCAGCAACAGCATCAGAGAGGGGGCTCAGAGAGGGAGCTCCTGCAGGAAACAGTGTGAGTGTGTCTATGTGAGTGCATATGTGCAGATATAGACACACACACACACACACACACACACTTATTATACTTTCTTATTTAGTAAATCAACCTCATGCATGCATGCACCACAGTAAGCAGTATTGAGTGTCTACGTGTATTTGTCACCCTTCATGGCCTTTTCCGGTACAAACACAGACCTTTTTAGCTGCAGTAGTCTTCATGAGAACCAAAGCTTGGTCTTAATGAGGCAAAAGGTGGTTAAGGTCAGGTTAAGGTGTAAATTGAGGATAGGTAATGGTTATGGTTATACTCAAGTATGGTTTGGGTTAGGCTTTCCACAATGAATGGAACTGCAATGTCCTAACAATGGTAGCTGCACAAACTGTGTGTGTCTGTGCATGATCGTGCACGTGTGTGTTTGACTCTGGAGCATGCATAAAAGGGAAAAAAGCTCCAAGCAGTGGCCAGATCCCAGATCCAAAACAAAATCAGTCTCATATGTGGAGGTTGGATGAGGTGCTGGTGGTGATAGAGGGTCTGCAGAGTGTGTGTGTCTGTCTGTGTGTGAGTGTGTAGTGAGGGAGAAGGTGGATGGGGGGGGGTACAGTTGTAACCCAGGCCTGTTTAGGCACCACACTATGTCAGTGGGGAGGCCTTAAATTGGAGCCATGCTGCTGGGGATTAGCCCTGCAGTGCAGATAATATGCATCTCAACAAGACTTTTTAGTCTTGCTGTAGAACGAATTCTATTTTAAACAAGTCTGTGTGTGGGAGAGGGGGCAATGTAGCTTCCAACAGTCTGAGATCATTTCTCATTAACTTGAACGGGAAAATGGTCTCAGTCTTTTGGACCCCACTGCACATTAAAAATACAATCTGTAACAATTCTTCATTAAATTGTCTAAAATCGACACAACCTATGTATTTGTATTTGTAGCTAATGACGTACAACAAAGCAAGGTTTGCAGCATAACGTGAATAAAACTTTAATACCTCATCTGTGAACAAGGGCCTGAGTCGTATCAGGTAGATTTTCATCAATAATGATGGAAAAGACACCAACTCCCATGATCCCATGCTGATTCATTAAACATGTCTTTGGTTATGTTTTGATTGAGAGACCCCTAGCAGTAACATATTGGATATTTAAATAGTTTTCAGTAATAACTCTAAATTTTCAGGCGCTCACCACTAAATAATGACATCCAGTTAATTGAGTATAAAACCAGCCCTAAAGGAAGAACTTTAAAAGTCTAAATCACATCAGATATACCACATGTATATATATATATATATATATATATGTATGCTAGTCAAAATGCTCAGTGTTATAGATGCAGACATGACCAGATAGGCTTTCTATGTGAATTCCTTTAAAAGCAGGAAAACAAGGAATTGTGAAGTGTATTATATCTGGAAAAGTATGAATGTGATCATCATCCAGAGTTTAAATGAAGGTTAATTGAAGGATATGGGGTCATGCTGGTGGTCCGAGCGGCCTGAGGTGTAACCCCTGTAACCACAACGACAAAGCGAGACATGTTATCATCTGTCTCCAGAGTTTTCGGTTGCTCTCAGTTTAAACTTAAACAGTGCCCCCCAAAATTACACATATTATTTTCAGAGTTGGATCAGTCGTAGGGTTGTAAGTAGTGGTGTGTGTGTATATGTGTGTGTGTGTGTGTGTGTGTGTGTGTGTGTGTGTGTGTGTGTTCGTGTTTGTGGGATTGGGAAAAAGGCAACCAGTCGCCCAGCCAGTCAGTCACTCAGCTAGCCAGCGGAGGCCAAGAAGGATCAGCGCAGTCCTCCATGTGTGGCGGATGTTTTCCACAAGCCGAGCAGCCAGCTTGGCCACAGCTGTCCAAACCGCAGGCCCTGGGAGAAGATGAGGAAGAGGAGTGAGAGGAGGGAGAGCTGGGGGAAGGAGGAAGGAGGCTCAGGGGGGCAGTGGGGAGGGTGGCGGGCTTGGCAAAGGTCAGACAGGCTGAGGCGGCTGGGAGTGTGGGAACTGTCCGGGAAGGCATGTGCGAAATGCTCTGAGACGAGGTATCATCTTACAGCCAGACCGCCTGAGGGAGACGGGTGCTGTGTGCCGGCATGTGGAAGTGTGAGTGTGCGTGTAGTGTGTATATATGCAAGTGTGTGTTTGTGTACATTTGTGAGGCTACCGTGACTCTTGGGAAAAGTGGGCAAGCTTTTGATATGAAAAGATATGGAGTGAAGGAGGGGGAAATGGACTGAAGCATGAAACACACACACACACACACACACACACACACACACACACACAGAGCTGTGAACATTCCTGCTGTTGAAAAGGCTTGTCTTTGGGTGCATGTCATGTCCGCAGTGCAGCAGTGCAGGCTGTGTACAGAGTATACAGAGGTATGTACCACATGTGTGTAACATGATTTCTGCCCCGTCCGCAGAGACGTTAATGTTATTGTGGTTTGAAGAACTGTATGTCGTGTGCTGCTTAACTGCGGAATGTCTGAAACTGCTGTGGAGGGTCTCTGTGAGCTCCTCGGGGCTGCGGCCGTCAGATTCCCCCATGTTTTGGTGGAAACTGGCTTTATAATGATCCACGCTTGTCCGCAGCTGATATGCACTAATGGGTTTAATGAAATGCAGACATCCCTGGTTGAACTTTTGTTGCACTCAAAGATGGGAAGTTTCCACAAATGAACGAACGTACGCACACAAACACACCCGCGCAGGAGTAGTCATGGTAAGCCTGGCTTGGCTCGGCTGAGCATGGAGACTCAAACACCAGGCAGGTGAGGTGGAGTCTGATCCTGCTGTGTAGATGCCTCAACATGCTTCCCCCATCTCGCTCCCCCCCGAACCCTCTCACACACACACCCATCCATCTTTTACCTCGTGTCCCTGAAAACTCAAAAACAGCCAAACAAACCCACAACTCAGCTGGATAGAGCATTATACGCCATCTCAACTTTCACTGTGTGTGTCTTGCTGTCATAACACTAAGTGTGTGTGTGTGTGTGTGTGTGTGTGTGTGTGTGTGTGTGTGTGTGTGTGTGTGTGTGTGTGTATGTGTGTGTATGTGTGTGTGTGTGCACTGCTAACTCCCACCTTTGTCTGCTCCTCCTGCTCCCATCTTTCACAGGGCCAGGCCTTTGAAGGAGTCTAATCCGGGTTATTTGCTTTCCCATGCTTGTGTCAGGTCCCGCTCTGAATTGACTGTGGAAAATACACTCTAGTCTGCCGGCCGCTCCCTCTGTCCCTGATTTATCCAAATAGGATGTGGCCGATGGGCGTATATAAAGCAGGCTGAATGGTGGGTAAATATGATCTCACCGCCACTCTTTTTATCCACAAGGCAACACTCTCACTGTTGCTCAAAAACCTTTATGCGGGCTGACATCCATTCAGGGCTTGTTACATTCAGCCCGGCTCAATGAGAGGTCCCTGAAGAGCGCCGTGCTCACAATGGGGCCTAGTTCATTACAGTAAATAACAGTGGCAGCCGCCGCATTGTTTCCACGATGCAAGTTGATTTGCCACACTTGATTGGGTAATTGTTTTAGGCCCAGTGGAGCTTCCTCTCTGCGTAGGAAACCGAACACAGACCCTGGTGAGAGCAAGGTGGAGTACTTTCACCCCCGCGCTCGGGGGGAAGAGGAGGGAGGGAGGAAGCGTGCAGCTGGAGAGAAGGTGGCTTTGAGTTTATTGGTAGGGGTAAAGATGAGGCCTGATGAGAACTCCTGGGAGAGAAGAAAAAGTTGTTTAAGAAGTGCGTATGTTGCTTGATGAGATGAAGGAGAAAGTGTGTCCAATCCAAATATATCCAGTTTGTAGTGTCTGTACAACATGTGGCCAAGATTATTTGTGTCTACGTGATTGACTGACATACAAGCACATTTATACGTACACAAATTTATTATATTACTACAGAAGACATCTCTTTCGTGTGTGTGTATGTTTCTCTAGATGGTTCTCACACAGCTAGTCTTTCTCAGTGTAGCCCTCCAGCGTTACGCACTAGTCATCCCTCTCCCACAGTCACGCGATGGCTGTCTGTGGGCGCCTGCCAAGGCCTCTGCGGCTTCGACAAAGCTGTGCGGCGTTTTCCGTTCCCAGGGGCCCTCTGAGCTCCAGCCTAGTCTTGCTCCAGCCTGGCCTCAGCGCACCGTGTTTATGTCCTGTGTAATTGTAGACCTCAGTCTGAGCAGGAGGCCAGCGTCTGTCAAAATAGCTGCGCGCTCCCTTCAAGCAAAGCCTAAATCACATCACCTCCCGCAGTCGAACTGTGTTTCCCACAACCCCCTGCCAGACGAGGCTGGGGGCCCACATGCCTGCTGATTGGATAAAGGGGAAATGACATAGAAATTCCACTATGAGCCACACAACTACCTCTCATGCACACCAAGACTATAGTAAGTCTGAACGCTTTTGGACACAGACACACACACACACACACACACACACACACATTTCATGCTCAAAAAATCCAAACACATTATTTCTCTTTCACAGCCCCCCCACCAGCTGTGGGGCCCACACTCGGTCCCACACCTTGAGCAGGCAGCCGTGAAATGGGGCCCTGTCTGGGAACTGTTGGCAGGTCTGGTGGAAACAGCAAAAGCGTGGTCCTCGTTAGCCCTGATGACGCTGGCTACTCCATCGTCTCCGGGGAGCGTGCTCGGCTGCTGCTGCTGCTGCTACTGCCAGAAGGCTGGGAGAGGAAAGGTGAAACATAACCAGCTCGGAGGCCAGTGACCGAAGCTGAGGCAATTTACTTGTTACAGCTGTAAGCCAATTACAACTTAATAAACCTCTTCTTAAATAACCAGCTAATAAGTTGATCTGACCCAAAGCAGCAGCTTATTCTTAGGTTACAGTATCGCCAGCTATGACAACACTGACCCACCTCGAGGTCGCCCATCCCACTGACCTGTTCTGACCAGGGAGGCCTGACCACATACTTGTCTTGACCTCCAGCGCGTCTCTCGCCTCCAGCCCTCTTTCTCCTCCCCTATTAAGGAGCAGGGGGGAGATCAAGGGGTGGGTGGGGTGATGGGTGGGATGATGACAGGAGAGCATAAGGAGAGGGGAAATTCCTGAATGCTAAAATCCCCTCACATCCACCCTGGAATCAGAGAATCTCACTCACATTCTGCCCACACAAACCCAGCCCCTCTGACACTCCAGGAATGCGTAATTTTTTTTTTTCTTTACCAATTTAGGTAATTACCGCAGCGGTCACGGTGCTCAGAACAGAGACCGTGACCCTGGGCGGTGCACAGTGACAGCCCGTGTAGCTGAGGCAGCGCTCTGTTTTGTGCTGCTGAAACAAGACCTGCCGACAAATTCATCACTGACTTCTCTACAACAGCCCATATTTGGTGACTATAATGCCTGCCGACTGGTGGATTGTGACCCAGCATTCCCATGGAGTGTGGTGAAATGCTAGGTTGCATGTTTTGTATAATAATGGAACACCTTCGACTGAGCCTAAAATATTTTGATCAAATATTTCATTTGTAACTTAAAAACTTCTTAAAACCCTATCTCTGTATCTTAAGTTTACATAGCGGTCTGCATTTGATTAGTTTTGTCTTATTCTTTGCTCATCAGTCAAATGTGAAGCACTTGCACTGACCTGTATGAAAGCTGCTCACAGATAAAATAGTACCCCTCCCTGCATAGCTACTGTGATCATTTAAAACCCATCATATATTTGCAAATATATCAATTAATCGATCTGTGATCAGAAATGAATGACATAAAAGGAGGGGAAAAAAACATAACAGAATAATAAAACCAGCCACAGTGTCCAGAATCGCTGAGGCCAAGTGGTTTTACAAAATCATGTTGAGGAACACATGATTATTATCCAATCTTGTGAGTGTATTTATCTGTTTAACAACACAATCATCTTTATATGTGATGCAATTTCCTCAATTTCCTGTTAAATCTCACATCATCTCATACTGATTTTTTTTGTGTGTACAAGGTCTTGTGTAATCCACATATGATTGTTAAACCTATGTGGCTGTTGTTTTTGCCTCCAGGTGTGAACCACTATGAAGCAGTTAGCTCTATCTGTCCCATCTTTGCAGTGTCATCATGTTCTAAATAAGCAGGGCTGTCTGTTATTGTTTGTATTTTTGCAGACAGCTGATGAGTTGTTTTACGATGCAGTGAAACCGGTTTGTATTCAGACCAGAAGAGAGAAATTTAAAAGTGTATGTACAAACATAAAGTGGATGAAGTGCTGTGTCTCTGTGCTTGTGTAGGTCATCACGGACATTGTAATCAGACTCGTACAGTGTGTGTATAGTCGCTCCAGACAACAAGCAGGTAAGACTTTACCCCAGATACAGTCTATATTCACAAGCTGTGGTCCAAGTACACCATCAGAGGTTTTACTAGAGTCTGATATCACCATTACATCCAGTGGCACTGACGTAAACATTATATTAGCCTTGACAACAGCCACCTATAATAGTCTTCAAAGGCCCCGGTGGTGGTATGTCTGGAGTCCAGCACACGCTCGTGACCCCGACCCTGTGGCGGGTCCCTGCAACCCTCCATCTGTGTGGGGTTCAGGTTGCACTATATCCAGTAAAGATCCTGTTTCACTGCAGGTGTTCCATCAAAGTGCTGGCTGGTGCACTTCTGGACTCAGACCCTGGCCCCCGTTAAATGACTGACTGGCTGCAAAGAGCCAGCCGGTGATTAGACTGTGCGCGTGTGCCGGGGCACGATGGCGGGGCCTCAGCCGCAGCACATCTGAGCCTTGTGGCCAGAGGTGTCATCCAGGGGATTCACTCAGACTCCTCAAGGGCCCTCCTCCCTCCCGCCCTCCTTCCTCTACTCCTCCTCTTCCTTTTTGTTCCCCTGTGCTTGTAATTGAAAATGTATTTATTGCAGGGCCAGAGGCTGGACTGTGGAGAGGGAGGCACTGCAGCTTATGAAGATGTGGCTGCGGTGAGGGCCGCAGGGTTTGGCTCCTCTTCAGCACCACCAACTCACTCATGCAGTCGATTCTTTTCTTGTTCTCTTTTTTGGCTGCTCTCTTTGTTTACAACTCCTTCACGTACACTCTCCCTCCTAACACCGCTCTGTTTGCTCGTCTTTTATTCCAGCATCTTCCTTTCATTTCTGCCCTCCTGTCTCTTTCATCCTTTGTCTGTCTTTATCATTCTTGATTGGGCGTGTATCACGTCCATTTCAAATGCAAATGGCGCTGCTCAGATCGATACAAGTTATGTGCTGCCAATAGAAATTTGTTCAAAGCAAAGTTTTGTCCATGTTAAATCAATTTTTTTCAGTCTTGCTGAGAGTCTCTGAAGTTTGTCCATAAATACACACACTCCAGCCAGAAGCAGATGTCTGATTTGCAAGAAATAGAATGTGAAATTCATTTTATGTCCTGTAAAATTTGATAGGACGGAAAATAAATTAATTTTTTACAAATTTTACTTAATTTGATTATTTCAAGGGACTTAAGATTGGTTCCACAAAAAGTTTAAGGAGAATTGTCGCTTTTAGTGCAAGAGACAACTGAACAAAATCCCTATGATGGAAAACAACATCATCAGAAAAACAACCTTGTACGGAAGCCCTAAAGGGTCATACATACATACATTTTATTCCACCCGTTTTCCCGTGATAACGAGATAATTTTCCTCCGTTTTCCCATGATAACGAGATAATTAATTCGAGATCTCGAGAAAACAAAACGTATTAAAGGAAACATCATTTAGTGTAGCAATGTCAGAGGAGCAGGAGAATACCGATCACCGCATCACATATCTCTTCAATCAAGGCCTGACACAGGCTGAAATAGCTTTATGCCTTGCTATAGATAATGTACACATTAGTGTGCGTCATCTGAGAAGACTACGGAAGCCGAGAACGGCCATTGATTTTTTTTTTTATTATCTCGTTATCTCGATATAACAAAGATCGTTTTCTTGTAATAACAAGATAATCCTTCCGTTTTCTCGTGATAACGAGATATTTTTCTCGTTATCACGAGAAAACGGAGGAAAATTATCATTTTATCACGGGAAAACGGGTGGAATAAAATGTATGTATGTATGACCCTTTAGGGCTTCCGTAACCTTGAGAGTTTGAGGAAAGTTTTTTTTACAATGAGCAAAACATTTTGGTGCAGTAATTAATTAATATACTGTCGAGATAAATTGGATTAACATATTTGATCTTATTCCAAAAAGTTATATTGATATTATGGGAGGAAATGAAAAAGCTGCACTGATGCAACTTTTATTTCATCTCCTCACAGAGACTTTGAGTTAGACCTCCCTGCAAAATCAAACCTGTTTTCAAATGAATTTGTCAATTGACACTGTGGAAACTCCTGCTCCACATTAGCCTGGAAGATAAACCAAAAGGCAGAGGTGGCCTCTCCCTCAGCAGACCTCTTGAGGGGCCCTTGTAAAGCCTGATTATCTTTTTACGAGTTCTTCTCTCATTCCCAGGTCTGAGCTCGTTGGGAAGAGCAGCGCAGCCACTGGGCCTCCCTGCTTTATCAGACCTGCGGATGGAGAGGAAAGACAGGAGCGAGAGGTAAGGAGAGGTGAAATGAGGTGCTGGGGACTTTCTCTCCCAGATCGTCCTTGTGTTTATACAGGCACTAGGTTAAAAGACTTAATCTGGAACATGTGACATATAAGATTTGGTTCATGCAGTGTAGATTATGCCCATTGCTATATTTTTTGTCCTGATGATTGATTTTATCCATGATGGTAAAGTGTTAGCATCCAAGAGGGCTTCTCCTCCATTTCAAGAGCATAGCTGTTAATTTTTTTCCATTCAAAGTTTCACATGAAGAACGCAACTGAGATTTTCACATGGGCTCCCTCCGACATTTTCCTGACATTTTACCAGTGGACTGGCAGGAAAGCTTCGAGAAAATGTCTGAATCAACAGACTTGGACATTTGTGTTATCGCTTCCAGCCCCTCCAGAAAATTTCTGGAGGATTTCTGAAAGCACCGATAAAGTCAATTCTCTTGCTTGGTTGATGAGTGACAGATCATAGATATTAAAAATGTCTCTCCTTCCAAGTGTTTGGAACGATTCGTATTTGTGTGATCATCACAAGGAAGGTCCACAGGGCAGCTCCGTTATCCCCTATTATTCCCCCTACATACAGCTGTCTCTGCTTTGACCCTATCTGACTCCACACCAGTGAAAATCATCAGCAGGTTCACTTTTCCTTCATCTTCCTCACAAAAGTGTAGGAGCATTAAAGGGGTAGGGTGGAGAATGTGCCCCTTTTTGTGAAGAGGGCTGTAGGAGGGCGGATGGTGCGAGATGGCGTGAGCGTGCCTTGAAATCACCCACAAAGGGATTGGAGGCACAGCAGTAGCCTTTGGCTGGGGATGGTTATCACTCGCATCCGCTGCCACTGCCTCCAAGACACGCTCGCTAAACCACCAGCGCTCCTGAGATCTGTCAAACTGTCAGCTGTGGCAGGGAAATAAACAGTTGGGGGAGCTGCAGTAAAAGTAAAGAACCTTGAAAGCACAATGGCTAACTGAAAGGAAATCACCCCTGCAGACGGCTGATTGGTAACTGGCCTAGGGTTCACATTTTGGCAGGAGGCAGCATGACAATGGTGTTTCTGAAATAAGATAGAGAGGCTGAGCTACGATGAAATGGTGGCTGCCCGCATTGTCTTTACGGCAATTCTTTGACTTCCCTATGACGAATCCCAGTAACACAGACACTTGGCAGACCAAAGTGGGCCAGTTTGTGCTGTAGAGGGCCACGGCACATGAGAAGCCAAAGAGAACCTTTTAAAAAAACGAAGCAAGATGTAATGCAGCTTTTTTATGCTCATTCTGGGCCTGTGATAGCTGCGGTGGCATGGATTTGTATCCCAGCTACACTGAAAGGGCTGCTGAATTGGATGGGGCTTTAAAGTGAATAAAGAAAGCTCTGGAAAATCGGCCCTCAAAGGCACATTTCAACTGGAAAGCGTTTCTTTTAAGCTGTCACTCCTTGGTAGTTGACAATCCTATTATGGCACCAACTTATTGTGATTAAGAGGTAGAAGAGTTATATGGGCAAAAACACATTCACTGCACCATCTAAGATACAAAGAAGTGTGTTGTTATTCTGTGTTTCGGGGTAAACGAAGTGCAGAGCAGCCAGATCACCTTATTTGCATTGACATGTGAGTGATGTAAACGGTATCCAGAAGCCAGTTTTTCTTTCTTCTCTCTGTCCCATCACTTGTGGGCACCATTTTAAAGAGACGTGATGGAAAATAGGTTTTATGGCTTTTCCTCACTCCTGTTTTTAGAGGTCAGAGAAATGGAGCCTTCAAAAGAAAATCCTGCGGAGGTAACGATCACTCACCTCATCAACCCCTCCGCTAAAGTCTAAATAGGTTTTGCACTGAAATTGTGCCCAGAGCCAAAGGGAGTCGAAAGGGATTGTGAGCGGTGAGTTTATATGCTGGTATTTATTTGCCTGATAATAAGAGGATTGTTTCTCTTTCTTCTTCACTCTCCTCACAATGGATGGCTTTGGAAGCCGGAGCAGATAATAGCCTCAAGAGTGGCATCGGCTGCCATTGTAGAGACTGAAGCTGCTTTCAGACACTGAAGTCCGCACAGTTCCCTGAAATCTTCCGGATGGAACGATGCAAATATCTCTGGAGATGCCAACAAAGATGTCACTTTAGAAAGACAATGATTGCTGAGCTTCCGATGTTAAGGATGCCGGTGTCGGTGTGCTCTTAACAAAAACACGTGGTGAAATGTGTCCATCATATCCTCCTGCGCAGGTGCCCCCCCCCCCTCACCTGAATGTTTTCCTGTTGTGAACGCGTCTGACCCAGGAAATCTCCTACTGTGTTCTTTATATGTGAAAGGCAACCTCCAGGAAACGTTCACACCCAGTGTCACGTCTAAAAACAAATGAGACGCCCTCATATTTAGGACCAAAGACAGCAAAGGCCCCTGTGTATTGTGGGTAAGAAGGGTGCACATGTGGTTACTCTGCAAGAGGCTGTTCTCCCTGGGGTCCTCACCTTTGAACCCTTTTCAATAACATGACCAACAATGTTCAAAGATTTAAGCAAGATCTCACTGATTAAAACTTTAAACTGAGATTTAGCACTTTGAGCCATGTTAAAGTATAGAGCTGTTCAAGTTAGAGGTCAAGCTGTTGCAGGCTGTTCATGATTTATTGTCTATATGTACAGTTTCTTTGCATCTGATACTCCGCTTCACCACTTTGATCTCGTTTCTCTGCTCCTTCTCTGTGCGGACCTGTCTTGTGTTACAAATGAAGTTGCTGAGAGGTTCGAAATATCAAGGGACAGATCGCTGACATACAAATACTCAGAGATACTCCTTCAGTACTTCTCTGCACCTCCAGCAGCTGTGATTTAGGGCCGTCACTCATCCTGTGAGAGCGTGTCTATAGAGACTCTGCAGCTGTGTCACAAGTCCTCTCAACATCATGATTGTTCAGCAGAGAATTGTCTGTCTTCTCTTCATCTCAGGCCTTTCACATGAACCTAAACCTTCTTTAGTTTTGTTTTCAACAACTGTCGTTCAAAGTGTGTTGGATCCAATGATGATTTTATTTTTGAATACACAGAATAATGTAAGAAGTCAAATATTTATTGACATGTTTAGTATGTAGTTGAATTTATAAATTACATCTGTGTGTCAAATTTTGCAGTTTTTTTTCTTCATATCCGACATATCTTGTTGATCTTTATATACTCCCAATTTGCAGGCGGAGGTGGGAAGTAATCTATTAAATGTGAGATCACAAGTTTTTCTTAACGGCACAGAAAACCGCGTCAGCCGTTATCACCACAAACTCTCTTGACATCTTCGTCAGTTCTTCGTGTGTGACATCGCTTTTTCAGCTGAAGATATTTGTTTTTTTCATCCTTTATGCCAGATAACCCAACACTCTTTTACATAGCATTTTGCAAAGTGCCTGTCCAAGGTGTGGATGGCTGGATCCAGTGAACAAACATTCTCAAAAACACATCTCGTTTGGTTCTTTTAATTAACCAACCTTTAGCCCTGAAGTGTCATGAGTGAGCTGCTGCCTGGAGGCCCAGGATTTCTAGCAGCCTCCCTGCACGTGTACACGCCCTCACACTTATAAAAACACAAACATAAAGGTAGTACTCACCGGGAGGGTTCTTATCTGGCCTGGCTCCCCCTCTGTGCCTTTGAGTTTGGCCCCAGTGATTTACACTGTGTGTGAAAGCGGCCGGCTGGCTGTGTCTTAATGCAGAGCACCGCAAGGGATGGAGAAGTGGCCCGTAATGAATTGGTGTTAATGAGCTGTTAACTCTGCTCCAGCCCAAAGCACCACACTATCCCCTGTTGCCTGGCTTCCAGGACAGCACAAATATATACACGTCTCTCTCTCACACACACACACACACACACACACACACACACACACACACACACATATATGTACACACTGGAATGCATAGGTTAGTGGAGAAAGAATTTACTCAGCCGGTCGTCCAAGTGCACGTACAGACGTCACCCACAGACACGCAGATGCTTTCACACACATTCCGTCATATGCATGTTCACTGTCACATACGCACATGTGCGTATGCAGGCGTACACCCACATACACACTCTCCATTCCAACACATACTCAGTCAATCACCTTCTCACTCCCGGGCTTAACGGGGCCCCTGGCTCAGAGGCAGTAAATCTTCAGCATGCTGACATGTACTTGTGGATGGCGTACACCCAGTCGAGCTGCTGAGCAGATCAGAGTCAAATGACATTGGTAAATAATTCCCGGTGTTTGTTTTTCTCTAATGGAGAGCCAGGTGGTCTTGCACCACATCTAGCACATTTCACATGAAGTCAGAAGTCAGACGGAAACAGCCAAAGTTTTTTGTCTGTATTTTAAAGTTAATTTCCCATAAAATGCATTTTTCCTGTCCAGCACCTAAATACACTAAAAGATGTTGGTCTATCTACTGTATCTCTGTTTGCTCTATCTGATCAGGATTTAGCAAAAACTACTGGATGGATTACCTCAGAATTTAGTGGAAATCGGGGTCATGGGCCAGGGAAGAACCTACTCAATCTTGGTAAGGATCAGAATCCGGGGGCACAACTGGATTTAATTTTCACTTTCATCATCATTGTGTCATGGCGTTTTTTCGTTTGGTTGATTTTGTTGAGAATAAATCATTGCACTTGTGTGCAATAAGGTGCAGATTCAAATAAAACTCTGGATCTAGAGAATTTAAATATGGTTTCATAAGTGTTTAGCCTTTGGTGGACGTATAAGTTCTACTGAGTGCCCTTGTAGTTGTTGGATATTCTGGATTTTGTACAGTTTTTTGCTTACTTATAAAAGAATATCTCCACAAACTTTCCTATCAAAAACTTCTTACGCTTTTTTCAAAAATGATGAGGCCCAGACGTGCAACTTTTGTTGGGGCTATAATTCCCACAGTCTTGCTCAGTGTGAGTCTGCATCTTCACTTCATCATGTCTTCATCATTTACTGTTTTTTTATGCTTTTAGGTCCAGTTGCATTTTGGTTGTTGCCATAAACTGTCAGCTGCCTGTACAGTAGGAAACTCCACATTTCGTATTAGCTCATTTAATGTTCCATCTTCCGTGCTCGTCTTTAAAACTGTTAGATTTGCTCACATATTATGACTGTATGCATGCACAGTGTTGCTCTCAGTGTAGTTTCCATTGTTCACCTGCACTCTCAATTGTGGTTGCAGCAGTCCTGAAAGGCTATAATGATGTAAATGAATGATGTGAATGAATTCTCTTCCAGTCACTGTTTGTTGCATATGTGAAATTCATAAAGAAACCTTGTAGCGATGGCAGTCTCCTGAAAACAGAGGCAGGCGTGTGGCAGATATTTTCCCATGATGTGTTTGCTGAGCCAATCCTTGATTGTGGTGCGTTCACTGTATGTTCACACGAGTCCAGGAGTGACGTTACAGTCCTGGAAAGAACATTGTGACTGTGTGCAATTATTCGCCTGTTTGCCTCTGCACAAACACAATCAAGATAGATTCCTCTGCTACTTGGTTAATATAATGACTGTGATGGTGTCTGTTGAGGCAGGATTCCAACATTCACTCTTCCAGGTGGACAAAGGCGTTCTCTCTGCAACCACACAACGCTGACTTAGAGCAAATCGTCCTCATGCTGATGCTGAGCCAGATAAGCCTGCTCCCCACCTTTCCTCACTCACTCTCTCTCTCTCTCTCTCTCTCTCTCTCACACACACACACAGTCATGCCACCCGCTGCCTGCTTCGGTTGTGAGAAACCAAATAGGCCTGCGGAAAAAGAAGGAAGATCTGTGTTTGCAGTGTTTGAATCACCTGAGGGTGTGTGTGTTTGTGGTTTAAATGTGCGTGAGAGCATTCCTCTGCTCTGAATGTGCATGTGTACATACAAATGTGTTCCCTCATGTTAAGCCTGTTGGAGGTGGGAGGCCAATTAATGGAGGATGCTGTTAAGTGATTTTAGAGGCTTCGCTGGAGATTTAGGGGAAGGAAGAAAGATGGCTGCCCGCAAGGTGCTTTAATAGTCCCTTACAGCGCTGGTGCTTTATAGCGAGCAGCTGGTCCAGGTGTTGGCTGCTGCGTGAGTGCACACACATACACAGGCACGTACACGCCGCCTGCCTCATTAAGGTTGGCCTAACAGGATGGCTCTTTGCAGTTCAGGAGTGAGTGTGACGCAGTGTGTATTTTCAGCCTGTGTGAACACACATTAAACTGCTAGAGCCGCTTTCCTGGAAGGGGAGGAGGCAGAGATTAGGTTGGTTGTCATGCTCAGGCATTCAAATTGCCATTTGTTGTGGCATATAAAATGTCCCTATAAACAACTGGCATGTTTATAGATTCTCTTCCCAAAGCTAGATGCAGTTTTACAGTCGACTTTTTACAATCATCGCGACCACCAAATTTGTATTGTTGTGTAAGTGATCTTTCATTGCACTCTTTTTCGGTCCCAAACTGTGGTGTATTAGCATAAGCACGGACTGTGTTCATGCATTGTGGTGTTTACACATTCTGAGGTACACAGACAATTCCCAGGATAAGGTGGCACGGCTGTCTGAAAGAAAAGAATTTGTTCATTTTTCCCTTTTTGTAATCTCTCAATTCTCTGAACGAGACAATGCAAAAAGAAAAATCCCAGTGAGTCACTTTAATGAAACACAGTTGAGGCAGTTCCATTAGATATGTATTAGGGGCACCTCATCTAAAGGCCCTTTCCAACAGGACCTCAGCTGGCAGGAAGTGTGTGTCTGTGTGTGAGAGCGCTGCGAGGGGGAGACCTCCGCATGCAATAATTGTAATTTGGCAATAAGTAGCTTAACCAACAAGAGGAAAGAAAATGGGGCGGGGGTGCTGGAAATAAGCAGCACCATGGGGGAAGGAATACAAGAGATTATCAGGTTGGAGGGCACCACTTGTCCTCCTCTCCTCACCCCCCACTATGGGCACTCTCACTCCCTCACCGAGGCCAACATTCACCTCAGGTCAGCCATATCTAATGTTACTGAGTGTCTCCAGGCACAGGGTTACAGAACAAAGGTGTAACCTCCATTCATGTCCCCCAGGTCTGCTAATGAACATTACGGACTGGTTGACTGAGAATCTAAAGGTACTCACCGCTGGTGTCCACGTCCCCCCCAACCGTTTCTCAGGAGGATGACGACCCTCAAAGAAAGTGTTTTCTTTTACAGGCCTTTCACTTTTTTGTAGTGTCCATCCTCTTATCACCCATGTAACAGGAAATGGGATGTCCTGCCTTGATTGTGTTGCTCTGTAATTGTTTGTGTGAGAGTGAGTGTTTGACCACAAATGTGCCACTGATCTCATGTTTTTTAGTCATTAATGAAACCACATTTTACTGAAACCCAATTTTTTCAGATATAACTACTAGTACTATAGTGCAGCACCTGTTCTCAACTCGCCTGTTAGAAATGGACTGTTTTCTTTCTCAATCTGTAAAAGTGACCTGCAGTAAATGAGCCGCTGCACAGATCTGTTCCCTGGATTATTCAAAGTTTAGTGAAGCTCAAACCCAAACTGGACAATCGATCAGAAGTTGTTGCTGATGTCTGGGAGGCACACGTTGTTGCGAATATGCTGTTGTCGTGATCACAGTCCCAACCGACAGCGCAGACGATAGTGATAGAGTTATAAAATAGATGTTTTCAAAATCAAATACTCAGGGCAATTTCATTCATTCACTTTGTGGTCTGAAGGTAATGATACAGGGAGACATTTTTTTTAAAGAAATTAAATTGAAAACTATTACAACTGTTGCTGAAAGTTCATATTACAGATCATATTACTGTAAAAGCAATATTAAAAAAACACAAAAACTCCAGTCCACTTATTTGTTTAGTATGTTCATATTAGACAAATCTGCAGTGCATGATTTACATTGAGTGCCAGCGTTTTGTGAAAATGTAGGAGGTTGCGTGTTGTCGTGCAGCAAATCAAGATGTGCATGATACAGTAAAAGTCATTATTCAATTGAATTATTCAATTTAATCATCAAGTGTGTTTCAGAGTGGACAGACACAAATCAATGAAAGACATTAAACTGGCATTTGTATTTTTAGGCATCAAAAGCAGAACAGCAGATACAGTCCAGGACAGCCTGCCATTAACATTAAATTAAATACAAATAAAACTATATATATATATATATATATATATATATATATATCAGTTGGATTTCCCCCATCATTAATTCTACCCAACATGTGTACTTATGATGATTAATCATCTTATTATAATTTTTTTTGGGAACATTCTTCCAGTTATGCAGCCATGACTGATTTGTGTGTGTTGTTGACGTGAGTGGTTCTGATTAAAGAAAACACATTTAATAGTGAGGATCAGTCACAGACATGATGAGCTGAGTTCACGATGAGGAGAGGAGGTGAGTCCAGTGGCATCAGACTCCTCTGTTCAGCAGAATAATCACAGTCACTGCACTGATACATGACTCTTGACACAGTTTGGTTTGGGCGCAATAATGACTGAGACACAAATGCTGGTGCTTTATACTGGATGTAAAAAGTCTGACAGTGCAGATGCTGACTGAACAAACCAAACATAAGCTCTCTGTCTGCTCAGACACCCACAGAACAGAACCACTTTGATCTCTGCATGAATATGTCTATTTGTGTCACTTCTAAAACGTCTGACAGGAAGT
Organism: Paralichthys olivaceus; assembly: GCF_024713975.1. Taxonomy (NCBI): domain Eukaryota; kingdom Metazoa; phylum Chordata; class Actinopteri; order Pleuronectiformes; family Paralichthyidae; genus Paralichthys; species Paralichthys olivaceus. Next base: position 10,713,438 of record NC_091095.1, on the reverse strand, counting down.
CCAGCCGGGTTATACGTTATGTGAGGCAGAGTTTTTCGGGATGTGGTTTTCCTCAAGGATTTAGATCGCACATGATACAGTTTGGCCACAGGCCGTCTTTGTTTGTCATTAGCCCATTTGCTTTGATGGTTTTGAAATGCTATGCGTTTTTGCGTTCACATACGAAACTGTATACTCGTCCCAGCCAAGTTGAAAGCAGTTAATGATATCACAATATTATGATAAACTGACCAAAAACACATGTCAGCGAGGAAACAGAAGTTTAAGAGCGAATGTGAGACCGGATCGGCATGCGGCGACATTATACGTTTAATAGTGCCGAGGTATTTACGTTTTCATGTTGGCATGACAAAAGAGGATCTGCAGAAGCTTCACCACAGGCACGTCCTCCCTATATGCAACTGCATGTGTGGGCGTGTGTGTCTGGATGCAGTATATCGAGAGGAAGCAGGGTTTGGCGAGGCCCTCGCAGACATGCTGGAACATGACACATAGTTCCTCCCGCATATCCTCACAAACCACAGCGAAGCAGCATTAATGATAAGCACCTGGATTCCCACAAGCTCCAAATTAGGCTCAATTGGCAGTAACTGATAAATTAGGATGAGTGGGAGTTGGACTGCGGGGCCAAGTGAATGAACTCTTTTCACATCAGAATGCAAAAGAAAGCCGAAAGAGAGAGATGAAGAGATTCTTTATACTTCACATGAGTGGAAACCACACGCTCGGGAGGGAGTAAGATAGAAAAAGGAGAGAGGGGGACAGTGTCCTTCCCAGACAACCCATGAGAATCCAATACACTCCCACACGTCTGGGTTTGTGTGTGGCCACTGCACACGCTACACGCCACATGTATCTGTGTTGATCCCCCTTCTCAAAATGTCAACCCGTCGCTCTCTCAATCCGGGCCACACTCCCCGCCGACTTTGATGCATTTTTTAACTCAACGTGTACGACAATAATCTTTTTCACCCCGCCAAAAGAGCGGGCCATGGGAAGAAAGGCCCTCCTCTCGACGCTTTGCTTCATCTTTTGCCCCAGCTCTGCAGCGAGACAAAATCACTTCGCCTACACCACAGTGTGGTTCAACTGCAGCTGAAAAGGGACGGGGACCAAATCCCTCTCCTACACAACAAAACAACACTGTAGCCTTTTCAGTGTGACTGCCCACAAGGAAAAGGCCTTTTCTGTCTGCGGCGGACATAGTGTCTATCTATCTATCCGCTCCCCACAGATGTTGACACTGTTTGTTGCGGGTTAAGATGCCCTCTAAAGACCATTGTTCCCCTTCTATCTTCTATGTTATTGAGTTTTTACTCCCTTTCTCGGCAAGGGCCGGAGGTAGAGAGGGGAGAAAGTGGTGAAAGACCTCCGGATGGCAGTCTGCGCACCAGGGGGCCTTTCTGCCCAGAGAGACCCCAGCAAAGGGCTTCATTGTGGGTAGCAGCAGGCAGCCACCGAGGGCTGTATGCTGGAAGTATTGTGTTGCTGGATAGACCCGAGTCCCTCTCCAGAGCAGGGTCATAGGTTAGCCCCCATGTGGGCTGCTCCATACCTGCCTTGCCTCGTCTCCCCCTTCCACTCTCACACGCTGAGGGAGACGCAGCCACATACAAAGGAAACCAGTCAACTCGCCCCTAAGGAGACTCTTAAGATTGAGAGGTGGCAGAGCGGAGAGACTAATTCAGTGCACTCTCCACTTTCTCGATGAATAGATAATTTGATTAATGGGCCCGTGAAAGGAAGTTGTGAGCGGGGCAGGTCAGAGGCTCCTCTGCATTTAGCTGGGACTGGTCTCAGCACTTCACCGGGATAAAAATCTTATCGCAGACCCAAAACAAAAACTTTCTGATGACATCTCAGCTATCAGCGTTGTTGATGCGGGCGTGAGTCTTGAGGCGGTGTGTGTGTGTGTGTGTGTGTGTGTGTGTGTGCATGCTCAGGGCTTGGTGTGGCTGTGCATGTGTGGATATGTAAAGTATGCTTTTTGAGACAAAAGGATGGTGAAAGATCATGTCAAATATTTGGATCTGTGCTGAGCCAGATCCCGCCCCTATCGCCTTATTTCGACACCTCTGTGCATTCAGGGAATGCTCCCTCTCATGCACCGTCAGCTCTTCAAACACAAACACACACAGCTCTGCTTATTAGATGGCCCCACTGAGTGCTGAGGAATAAGAAATCAGAGTTAATGAAATTTAAATCTTCATGTTGTTGTTAAATAAAATATTGATCTTGCAGTAAGCATCAGAGTAGGTGTGTCTCTATTTTAATGTAAAGCAGTTAGTATCTCTGTTAGTTAAAGGTTTGTTTGTTTTGAGCCATTCATGTGATTCCAAATAAAAGCTGAAGTGTAAAGAAGAAATGATTTAGTAAGTTGCAGAACTTGCCTTGCCAAAGTTGCCTTTGCTAAATTTTCCCTTCAGTCGTCCTTTATCACTCCCAAAACAATAATATACTGATGTACTGTATATTTAAACTGAGCTATCAGTAGCAACGAAACAGGTTGGTTATTACCACTTAGTGTGTTGTCTGTGGCTCAGGAGCTGGAGCGGGTTGTCCACTTATCAGAATGTGAGGGGTTTGATCCCTAGCTCCTCTGATCTACTTGGGCAAAACCTGACTGAGTTTTTTGAGTAATAATTCAAGTACCGTACATAGCTGCACTGCGTGGATATGAATGTGAAAGGCAAAACTGTACTGAAAAGCACTTTGAGTTGAGAAAACTGCCATATAAATACAGACCATTTACCATTTATAACAACTGTTTAATTTGCCATGTATTTGTTTGTATCTTCATATAATGATTAATATTAAGACGCCTATTTAAATCATGAAAATACCAAACCCTCTCTTCAATGTAGCACAGATTCATATTAAACATCGATGTCAGGTTATTTTCCTGATATAATCTCTTGAAAAGATGCACAATACATTAATCAGTCTCTTGTCGGACAAAACTTTGAATTTGACTTGAGGATTTTTTAGTTTTTCCGCACTTCAGGTTTTTTTTGTTTCATTTCATCAGTTGTGAATACATCTGAGTGATTCAGTCAGAGGAGGGAAGCTGCAGAACAGTGAAAGTCTCTGACTCTTCTCTCGACGGTGTCATTTAGCTATATAGCACCAATGTGCAGTGTTTATGACATGGAGGATTGGTGCCGGTAGTCATCACCGATTGCTGCTGTCAGTGGTGATGTATGAGTGCGGAGCCACATCTCTGACCTCAGATTAGTACATTAACCCTCTCCCTGGGCGAGGCCAGTGCGTCTCTTAAACCCTGACCCCCTGTCCCCTCACACCACCACAGGGGGCCCGCAGTCACCACTCTCCCCTCCTAACTCTGCAAGCTGCCACATTGTGTTCCCCCTTAGACCATTGTGTGCAGCTCTAAATAATGTGCATTCCGCATCCAAACAGTTCTCATGCTGACTTTCAGGGCACGTCCCGGGCTGCAGAGCTGGAGTTGCAGTGTCTCGTTGAAGTGTCATCCCTGAGGGGAGCTTGACCAGGAGCTGCAGGTAGCTTTCATGGTACAACACACCAGCTCCTTCCCCCAGTGTCCTGCTGCTAGAAATTTGTGTCCCCCTCTGGGTGTCTTTTTGGAAGTGTCAACCACAGGGCCCCTGATGGGAGATTTGTTGATATGATAACTCGATTAGGCTCCGGGATGGATGACATCTTGGCAGAGAGCCAGTCAGCAGCACCCAGGGAGGCACTGAATCGTCTCCTTAACCTCTCCTCAGGAGGCAGCAATTAGTGGTAGTAATTGGTGAATTAGCAATGTTGCAACATGTATTCTCTGTTCCCTCACTTTCTATGGCTCGTGGATGGATCAGAGGCCGAGTGGCTGTGTGATCGGCACCTTCTTCTGTCAATAGTTCTGCTTCAGTGCAATAATGTTTCCTCTGAAAACACAAAGCGACTGCCCAGATATGGAGTTGTTGAAGGGAAGATCAGCCATGGTCAATAACTTTTCTTATTTCTGCTTGATGCCATTTTTTATGTGGTTCAGAGGACATAATTCAATTAATACGGCCAAGGCCTGCACTTTAAAACCAGGCCTTTTTGTCTGAGAGATTTGCATCATAAAACTCTGCCACATAGTTGAAGGTCCACTATCGCTTAAAATAGTCAAAGGAAAAACTTGAAAGAATAAAATGAAATATACATTTACTTTCAGATGAGGCTGCGGCCTCTGCAAAAATATGTCTCCATTGTTTGTTCATGGAAACGTTTCATAACTGCACTGCTTTTTAGAAATTATGGAGGCAGAGTATGTTCAAATGTGAGGATGCCTCAATGTGTTGCCTCAAAGTTTTGTTCCCAGAAATCCCAGTGACATGGACGTGACATCCACTTCAAAGATCTCCTGGAAACATGAAGGACGTTTCTCTCTCATGCGGCTGACAACATTTCTTATAAATAAAAAGCTTCATTTCAGTTTCAAAGCTATAACATGAAACTTTGGCCATCATTTCCGTGTCCTGTTCCCAGAGAACTGAAATAAGAGATACCGTATTTAAATGTTGTATTTAATTCAGCAAAGTTTCAGTTCATTTTACTTCAGAAGCTGAGTAAGATTCTTATGCTGAATTATGTTAAATGAAATGACATATGAAGCTAAGAAGTTAGGAAATAGTCCTTGCAGATAGTTTCCTACTATGATGCTCTTGAGGACAGACAGGTCTCATAAATCTTAACTGAAATTGAGTTAGATTCTAATCTAATCTCAATCTAGTTATTAATCAGTAATACAGTAACAACATTGCTTGATTTTTCCTCTTCTGATAAATTCCTTCCGTGTTGATTCTTCTGTTGATCTTACTGGCCCTTTTCCAGGCTGTTTAATTACCTCGCCTCATCCTCCACTCGCTTCTGTGGAGTTTGTTGACTCTGGTGACCTATGACCTATCATGCAATGTGGGTTTAGACTGACGTATTCAAGGTGTTACCATCTGTGCCGTGCCCCCACCCACCCCACCCCTCATCTCTCCATGGACAAGTCCTCTGTGTCCGGATCCACTGAGCTGGAAAAGTTGCTTACAGTGAACTGTTTGTTTGGCTTTGTAAACGTCTGAGCTCTGGGAAAAAGAAAGGACGGACAGAGGAGGAGCGTCGCTCCTGGAGGACACTTGTTGTGTTTCTGCTTTTTTTATCTTATTGGTCAACAGTGCTCAGTTTAGTTATCTGCACCCACGAGTTAACTTGTAACCCAGTGACCTCTGACTCTGTTTCCAAATGTTACTTATTGTGTGTGTGTTTGTGTGTGTGTGTGTGTGTGTGTGTGTTTGTCAGCCCTCGAAGCTATGCATTACTAGATATTAAATAAATATTGGACATCATGAGAAAAAACTTCAAAATCACTTGTGCATTTCAATATACATATATAATAATATAAACAATAACAATATATAATAATATAAACTGTACAGATCTCCTTTAACCAAACACATACATCAAAAATAGTATTTGTAAATTTGAGAGGATGCAGATGAGGGTCAGAAGAAGTTACATAGAAAAACTTTCAAACACATGAAATGATGCCAGTGAGACTACAAAGAATACCAAACTGGTTTTCAACTTTATGAATATGCAAAAATATAAGATAAGGAAATAATCAACATCTAAAGAGTGGACAAAGTATTCCTTTACATATTTAAATGGTCATTATCACAATATTAAATTTTACATTTAATTCTTAAATTCCTGTATTCAAAATTGTAATCTGGAAAAACCAAAGGAATAACAACAAAATGTTCTCTAACATTTATAAAGTAGAGGGTGTTGTGTGGTTGTATTTATATTTGATGCATTAATGTTTAAAAGCTGGTCAATAACAACTGGTCAAATTTCATTACCTGATCAAATGGTGAAAGTATAAAGTGTTTATTTACCTACTTTACATCAGCCCAGTGTGTGTGTGTGTGTGTGTGTGTGTGTGTACTCCGCAGCACCATCTGTTCAGGCTGTGTGACATGGTTTGGACTGTTGAGCTGCTGGTTTGTGCGCTGATTGTCAGAAATTATTCAAAACCACACCAACCCTCAAAAGATGTTTCTCAATCTAATCACAATCTCAGTGTGTGTCAGTCACATGTCAGCAGGGGGGCACTGTCACTGTCACTCTGTCGGGGCTGTTTGGGGGAAACATCCACGTATCTGGAAAATACATGAGTGAGGTTGATTTGTTGGTGATGTTCAAAATTCAACACCCATTGTTGAGATAATCTTGCATCAGGTTCTCTGGCTGATGTATCAGCACAGTCACCTCAACATTCAGAGAGGCTCTGCTGACACACACACACACACACACACACACACACACACACACACACACACACACACACACACACACACACACACACACACGCCATAGTAACAACAATGCACAAACAAGATAAATTGTCCCAAACACTGAGATCCCATCCAATTTATTCATGTTCGTCATGTTCAAAATTCCTTTACAAAGGGAACTAGTTGTGTTGTGACATGCTGACACCTCTCTGGTTTTCAGTAAACCGTTCTACTAACTCTTCCTACAGTGAACTGCGGTTGGTGATGGATTGGGTGACACACGGTGCATGATTCTCTCTGGGTGGTATTGGCTCAGAGTTTCAGATCAGACGAGTAACGAACTTCACTCTCAGTAAGATAAGGCTGCCACCTAGTGGCTGAAAGCTTGCGCAAGCGTTTACTGCAGAAAAACAGCTGAGATTGAAACCTGGAAATATTATACAATACTGCCATCTACAGGTTATGCTTGGAACTTGTGATATTGATGAAATTATTGGAGCAACTGCTTTTCAGTAAGAGGATATTTTCTTAGGAGATCTTCCTGACAACCTTCTGCAGTTCATTGCTGTAAACGGTTAAATGTGTGTTTTAGTTATTTTATATTCAGGAACTCGTGGAAACATGAGTATGAATCTGTAGGTCGGTGCAGTTTTATGTTCTGCATATAAACAAACACCTGTGAAGCGTTTTTGTTCATGGCTTGTTGTTAATGTGCTCTACATTATTTCATCTGTGTAACAAATCATGAGCTCATTGGTTGTTTTGCTGATATTATTTTTCAATATGTTAGATGAATGTTGAATATCTCATGTGACAAAAACTGATTTTCTTTTGAATTTTAAGCATTTAAGTTCTTACTGTATCTTGTGCCGACCTTCTTTTTTACAAGAAGTTTTGTCATATTAAGTTTGCAATATAAATTGTATATTACTTTTATATTTTTCCACACATGGAACGCCCTCTCCCCCGTGTCTCAGCCTTTGTTAGGAGATGAAACCTGGCTGAAATATTACACCATTACTTCCAGGTCTGGTCTATTGTGTTTTACTTTGAAACTGGAACACTGTAATGTTTCCTCTGAGAAACACCTCATCCAGAGCTGCGTTTCTACTGTGACAATGAGGACAAGTTGTTCTGTAGCTCTGAGGTTAAGAAGTTGGATCTTCATTCCTTTGGATAAATTGCTGTTCTTACTTCCTCTGGTGACTCTATTTGCTGGTAAGTTATTTACACTTCTGAATATAAGAAGTCCATAAAAACAATGATTTGTTTGGTTGAATAGTCCTGTGTTTACTATTTAATAATCTGACACTAATACAGTGATTTTTCTTAAGCAAAAAAATAACTATCACATCGTTTAGATTAATTTAGTTTAGCTTGTCTCAAATATTTTTTGAAAAGTAAAATAAAAATACATATGTTGAAAAACTAAATCACTAAATAGATACAACACAATCAACTAGCTAAATAACTTAACCAGCTCTGACTGATGTGAAACGACTTAACAGAGTTGTTTAAGGACATTATGGAACATTTAAACCACAACATAAATGGAAGCAGCCCAGAGGAAAAGCAGAAACAAATTACTGTAAAATGCAGTAAAAAACCAGTTAAAGCACTTTGTGATACTCAACTGTGAGTATTTGTCCTAAAATAAATTGGATTATACCGTGACCTAAAATGACAGAAGTCAATACCTTCAGCATAAACACATCATCATTGTGACTGTTCAGCTCGTCATTGTGTTTCTTTTTGGTTTAAAAAGTCAAATCACTCATGTTTGGAACCATATACGATATCAGCAGGAGAGATTCTGTTGGTCTAACGTTCACTAAACTCAAATCCTCAGGTTCTTCACAGGAATCGGAGCCATGGAGAGGAACTGCCTCCAGGTCATCGGATAAACAACCACTCCTACAGAATGCCTTCACTCCAGGTTATCAGTGCTTCTCTGTATCTACTTCAAGAGGAAGCCAGGCCAAGTCAATATTCTTTCCAGCAGCATATTCATTGTGCATTTCACTTTTTAAAATCTAAAGCTCATAACTTTGTGTCCTTTCTTCTGCACACAGTCCGGCCAGTGTCACTGCAGATGCAGTATGACACCAACATGACAGAGAATAACGTCCATAGAAGAAGAAGAAGCAGCTCGGGCTCTGGTGACGCTGGAGACTCTGATCTGCCTCTGAACCTCCTGACGACCTCTCATCTCTCATCTCTCAGAGATCTACTGTCAGACAACAAAGTCTCAGGTTGCACAACTGCACAACTGCACCACACCCCCTCGTTCAACAAATCACAGCACGATGTCATGAAAATAAAGGTCATCTCGAGTAAAGATAAGCTGGCATCGATTAACGCCTGCATTCTTGTTTGTTTCCCTCTGGTCTTGTGTCATATGGATACAAGAATCAGAATGAATAAGGCAAAATGACATTGATATCTGACTTTGGATAAAAGGCTGAAATCAGTTCACTATAACCCAGCATGCAACAACAGATCAGGCCAGACCTGAATATAATCTGTCAACAGTTGTTAGTGTCATTTTGATGGTGAAATTCTTCTTTCTTTCTTTTTTTGTTTTGTTTTTGAAGTTCGTTTAGGTCTTCGTGTATCTCTCAGTGGTCCAAGTGAGCTTCTTGACCCTCAGTTCCTCCTCTCCCTCAGCAAACAGGTCAGTAGATATTAATTTAAAGGCAAATTATAAATCATTCCCTCGTGGTGTCTGTTCAGGAAAGAAATTCATGTTGCTTGGAGGTGTTAGATTTGTTCAACTGTGTTTTTTCCATAAGATTTAGGAGAAAAACACATCAGTTACTTCATTAGTTAGATTGTAATGACTGATAAAAATGTGTGTGAAGGGAACCAAACTACAAACTCACCTCCCCAATAATCAATGCTCACAGAGTCTAAAGTTCAGCAACTGAAACCTCAGCAGCTGAAGTTATTTGACTTTAATCTATGAACTTTGGTCGTTTCAGACTGACAGCACTTTTTTAACAGGAATGTGTGGATTAAAAGATTAGTGTCTCTAGAGCTCTGCACACTACTGATGAAGAGGAGGTCGAGTACCACTGAAACTAGTTTTTGAAGAAGCAGGGGAGACACTTGAAGCTGTTGTGTTGAAGTTGGTGCTTATGACTGTTGTGTCTTTGTTTTTCTGCCTTTTCTCTGAAAAGCCAGGACTCTACAACAATGGAGGGAAGCCAGGACTCTTCACTATGAGAATTGTGGGAATAAAGAAAGCAGCTTCTGCACCTTGAGACGTCATCATCCACAGTCAACCCCAGAATCTCTATGATTATTTAAGCGACATTAGTAACAAAAAGGATATTAATAAACGCTAAATAAATATACTCTGTTCTTCTTCCTTTTTAAAATATTTTAGATCAAGGTTTGTGTTTAATTAAGAATTTTAAAAGATTTAAAAATAAACTTGAAATAAACAGATAAACAAGGCCAGCGATAATACACAAAATACAGTATATATATATAGATGAATTATATCAACATTTAAAATTTGGTGCAAAGATAGAAGGTTTTTACTGGTTTTCTATTTTAGAAGGAAGACAATGAGCCAAAATACAGATGCCTGCTTCCCTTTTACAGAGGAGGGTTTCGTTTTTAGCATTTGTGGACGTGGAACTCTCATTGATATTATGAGGATGCACGAAGGGAAAAAATATATCTTCTAAAATTTGTGAAACAAAACGACAGATGCGTTTCAAGATCATTTTAATGTCTCTGCTGTGTTCCTGTGACTGACACTTGACCCCGCCCCATGAAGTGAACGAGCCAATGGCACCAGACGCCGGGTATCTGTCCCCTCCCTGTTGGTGGAGCTGAATGTGACCGTGAGGAAGTTGCTGTGCACTTTACCGGTCATGACTGTGAACGTCCGGACTCTCTGCTGTAAATAAAGCACCGACCCGCGCTGCGCCAATTGCGCAAGGATGACAGAGTCTGTGGAGGACACGCTGCCCGAGGAGGAGAGGGAGTTCCGGAAGACTGTGGCTCTGCTCGGCGGGAAAGAGCGAATTTACTTGGTCAGTGATGTCTATGAAAGCAAAGAGGAGGACGCGGAGGACGCCGGGATCCTGCAGGAGTTCATACGTGACATGTTTCACAGAGGCAGCCATGTGAGAAGCAATGGGCAACCCCACGCCTCCTCCCCAGACAACCCAGAAGACACTGCGAACGAGAACCACATCTACAGCAAGACAGAGGCAGCTACGTGCAGCAATGAAATCCCTCTGACGGAGAGGCCCAGAGATTTGGATGTGGGAGCTAGCCCGGTGGTGCAGACGGGCTCCGGCAAAGGCAACGCGGGTTCCGCTGAGAGGACAGCGACGCGCAGGGCAAACATTTCCAGCGTGAAGCGAGCGATAGACTCGCCCATCATCATCTTCATCTTCAGACAGACGTTTGTCGGTAAAGAATCCAGCGAGCTGTGCTTAAAGGAGATCCTGAAGGACGTCAGGGCGCGCACGAAGCGTGCCAGTATCGCGCAGCCGGCTCTCATTGGATTAATCCACGCCAGACAGGAGAGCGCCGAGACGCGTCGGTGCGCGCAGCTCCTGGAGAGTCTGATCCGCTCAGTGTTCCATAAACATCCGCCAGAGACTATATGGAGCGACTGTTTCATCCCGGACACAGAGGCCAACATGCTCAGCATCAAGAGAAACACCTGCAGAGTTGTACACTCGTCCCAAACAGCAGGTGTAATAAGACACGTATTCAAGTTTGTGATTAGTTTAGAATTGACCGTTTTTGGCTAAGCACATGTCTGCAGGACAAATGCTTGTTGGCAAAGAGTTTGACCCCTGAGGTCTGTCAACAAGACACCATGCAGTTTGGTGATGCGTGAAATATTTGACAGCCAAAATTGAAAATTGGTTCAGATTTGACTATTTAAATCATGGGCCTATATTGTGCAGATGTCACACAACCCTGCAGCTCATGTGTAATTATTACTGATAGGGAAAATATCCAGTCACAAGTATGAGCACATCAAGAACATCAGCAGGGTGAATGTTTGTTGACATGGAGTTTGAACCCTGGTATCTTTAAACAGGACAGCATGCAGTTTGATGATGCACAGCCAAAATCAAAAATTGGTAAAGATACTTCAAATAATGGCCCTATATTGTACATATAACACACAATCCTACAGTGTATATGTAGTTTTACTGAAAAGGAAATAACAACGCCTTTAATTCAGAAAACCATAGGATCATTCATTGTACCTAAATATGTAGTTATAATGATATCCTGGGGGATGAAATTGCATTGATTTTGATAGGACAATTGTTAAACCCCTAATGAGTTCAACCACAATCTAAGTTCCTGCAAACACTGTTGTAAATTGTGTTGGTGCGCTCCATTATATAGGTCAGTCCATGACATTCACGAGACTGCACATTTCTAAACACATTTTTCTTCCCAGGCATTGGCTGCAAAGGCCACGAGAACAAAAGGAGCATTCATGAAACAAGCAGGCCCTTAGATAAGCTGCCAAGTTGTTAAATGCTTTATTATTGCTTCTTTTAGATAATACCAGGAATAGAGGGAACCCGCTTCTCTGGCCATTCCAATGTTTGTTCTGGCATCGGAGAAGAGGAGGCAGCGGTCAGACAAACAACTCTACGAACAGCAGGCAAAGAGGTAGCTGCTTCATCCCTGTTCAGACTGACAGAGCCAGGAATTTCCACTTCCACTGACCATTTTCTTTAGACCTCCCTTTTTCTATTCTTTTCTTTCCTTATCTATACAACAGAGTATCTTTGTTCTCCTGGGATTGGTTTTTATATCTCAGATTGCACTATATGGGTAAAAGGCATGGTTGATTGAATCTATATGCAACAATGTTAAGAGCATTCTAATTTTAAAATTCAAATGTTTAACCATGATTGAAACTATAGCAAAGAGCACAGATTTGTATTCATTTCTTTAAACTCCGGTTACATTGTACATAACTTTATTTTATTTGTTTTTCAGGAGACAGTCTAGAAGAAGGCATCCCTCTGCAAAAAAACAATTCTGTGACTGTTGGGTGCCATGTGAACGGAGAACCACCTTGGGGTGACAGCTGATGTCAGGACATGTGAACTTATGGCTGCAGGCCTATAGCTATGGACAATCCTGGTTTAACTGTGAAGTTGGCCTCATGATGCTGCAGTGCTTTAAAGCAGGGTTTCCTTATGATGCTCAAAATCCCAATTCTGAGCCCACGTGATTCATTTCCTGAAGCAATGATTTGTTGGACAGTCAAATCTGTTGCCATCTTGCTGATTGTTGTTTATGTGTAGAGCAGTCATACAAGCTGAATCCCATCAAGTCAGGGTTTTTTTGGGGGGGGGAAGAGATGTTCAGATAGAGACTTGTACGTTAGCTTATTGCAGGCAGAGACAGCAGAATATTGGAAGTAGACATTTTACAGCACAAGCACAACTTTAACATGAGGCACAGTCAAACACAGAACAAGATCCACATCTGGGCAATGCGGGCAACTGCTCCATGGGACCCCAAAACTCTAGGCTTACTGTTTATCAACTGGTCTGTGCTAGTTGCATTTATTTTATTTGTGCTCATTAACATTTATTTTGGAAAATTACATCACAGTATCAACTGACATGATAGAAGTCTTAAAATTAGTTTTACTTTATTAGTGTACCTGACTGAAGCTCAGTCTTTAAAAGGGACCCTGTGTCAAAATCTAGTATTTCTAGATCCTAACTATTAGTTTTAGACTAGTATTACTAATATTATGGTGGTGTTCCTTAAGTGGTGCTAACCAAATGTGTACATTTGACATATTTTCTATTGTGCTAAATTAAATTATTGCACAACTAATCTAGAGCTAGATCTAATGAAGAAAAACTTCACTAATTGCACAGAGAACAGGGGTAACTGTGAAAAGTGGCCCAACTCTTCTTATTTTTACTGACCCTGTGATTTATTTTTCAGGATTTGTGCCTTTACATGAGTGCTATTATCAATAGCATTCTCTCTAACAGAAACTGAGTAGTCTGCTTTTCACTTTTTTATTTATAAATGTATGCTACAAATTGTCTGTTATAAAAATAAACCCATCTTGTATATCTCTTGATAAGAAGGACTTTCTCTACATTCTTTCACTAAATATTCATCCATCAATCAACACAGACAATGCCACATATTACCTGACAACTACTACAAAACTGTACACAGTGTAAATATTTTCTTTTCCTTTTCTTTCATATTCCCTTTTTGTCACCAGTCTAAATAAGAAAACACAGAGGACGCACGTAGAAGTGAGCACCACCAAACCAAATGTTGCATACACGGGTTACTGTCAACACTCAGCTTAAATAGCAACACCAATTGACACACATATACTACTTGCAGTCTAAAAATAATGGAGATGTAACTTTAATTGTTTTTAATGCAACCCAAAAGATGATGTCTGTGTATCTCTCTCTATATATACAAGTTTGGCCAAGCCTATGATGAGATCAATTAGATAGAATTTGTCTTTACTATTCTACCTGCAGTTAAGGGATGCAAGCAAGACATTTTTCCATCTTTTTTTTCTTTTAGAAATAAAGGCAGCTATTTCCTTAAAAAAACTTACTATACACTTTTATTAATTTCCAAATAAAACACTCACAACCTCTTGTTTTAATATATTGATATTATTGACAGACAGTTGTGAGAAAATGATTAAGGGATAAAACTCAATCAGTGACTTATTGTAAATGTTATCTTTGTCTTTGGAAAACTATTTTCTGACCTCACTCAGGTGCACACCAGGTGCACACACAGTATAGATGTATGACCCAACATAGGGAGATTATTCGACCCACATAAATGCCTGTCCATAAATATGTCTGATTACTACATCTAAATAATCATTTTTCAAATACGATGAAAAGCTGCGAGAACATATTTCACTTAATAAAGCAAACGCAAGTTGGTACAATCGACGAGGATTTGGATAGTGTAGTATAATAGTTCAGTGTGTATTTTTAATCAGGCGCAAATGAGGCCACGCTAAGCTGAGGTCCTCTAGAAGGGGACCTGCAGTGTCAGACAAAAAGAAGTCAGCGGCTGGTTGTTGTGGGTTCTCTGTGTCTGAGAATAAAACTGTGACATCTTCTTCATCCTCGGACATTAAACCTCTTGAACTTCCACAGTCGCACCAGGTTCTTGGGGCTGAGGAGGAAATAAAGAGCCAATCATGATAACATCTGCCGGTAAGTCGTACAACGTGTTTTCATTTCGCTAGCTTGTCTTTAGCATGCTACCATTGAATTAGCTGAGTCACAGAGCTAATGTAGCAATGTTCACCGGTGACAGTACATTTACATTACATGTTTTCCATCATGGACAAACGTCTTTTAACGTGTGTTTGATGTAACGTGTCGTTGAATTGAACCAGTCTCAATATACAGGAGCAGTTAAAAAGTTGTTGTAACGTTAATGCTAGCAGTGTTTGCTATGATCCCTGCTGCTCAGATAGTGAAGATCATGTTCATTATAATGAAAACACAAGAATAGCTTTCATCTTGGTAACGAACCACCACGTAATGGGTCTTTTAATGCAGCTTCCTGTCGAGGAAGATTTGCAAATCACGTTCAGATTCAACCATTTACTCTTTCCGTCAGATTTGGACTTAAATCAGTAAACGTAGCGCGTCTCCATTTATTTACTTTACTAACGTGTCAATGATAAATACCTGTCATCTATGGTCAGCAACCATTAGCGCCTGAGAACAGGAAGTGTTTGTGCTGCTCCCATAGAGACTAAACGATTATAGATGAGTCGATAAGCAAACAAATAAACCTAACTTTTGATTAATTCATTGATCATTTGTAAGACAATATTATGTTTCCCCTAAATTTCTTCCTCTCAAATGAAAATACCTCCTGCATTTCTTTGTTGTTTTTGTTACAAATGTATTTTTAGGTTATATATACTATAATGTCGTTTTACGTTCTTCTGGGTACTTGGATTACCCAGAAGAAATTTAAGATGTTCAGAAGTTTTTTGATATATAAATAATTAGCAGATTGATGATAAAATAATCATCAGTTTTAACCTTAATATATATAGTAGGCAACATTTGCTGAAATGAAATAACTGACACTTAAACAATCTAGTCAGGTTTTACTGTAATCGTGCTGAGTCATTTAACTGTTCTGACTTCATAGGATCAAGTGTCAACAAAGAGATAAAGGTGTCTGAAAGTTTTGAATTGAGCAACCTCTCAATCATTTTTTATTTCCTTTACTTCAGCTGGAATTATTTCACTCCTTGATGAGGAAGAGCCACAGCTCAAGGTAAGACATTATTCCAGAGTGGTGCACCAGATGCCTTAAAATCAATCAATCTGAGATAACCTCATTTTATGTCATGTTCACTGCTGTTTAGAAATTATAAGCCAGTTTTTACATAAGAGCATAAACACATGTGTTTTATGGCACTGGCTTCCCATGAAATGTTTCATAAAGGGCAAGAGTAATGCATCAGTTAATATGTAAAATATCCAAATTAAACAACTCTGTCTCATTTACAGGAGTTTGCTCTGCACAAGCTAGACTCCATTGTGAATGACTTCTGGGCTGAGATTTCCGGATCTGTAGATAAAATGTAAGTATGACTACGTTATGACTTGAAACTATAACTGATGCACAAAAATTTACATTGGGGAACATTAGGTTACACTCCTGGGTTCGTTTTTAATTTAGAATGCAGCAAACCCTGTATCGCCTTCTTTATAAGTGGTGACAAGCACACACTACGACAGAGGCAGATAAAATGTAGCAGGGCAGTGTAGTTTACTAGTTCCTACTCGGGCACAAACTATTTGTGGGTAATTGAATACACAGTTTATACTGATTGGGTGATGCATATACATTTATTTGTAATAAAAAAATACCACTTCTTGGTGCAAGTTTTCATTGTTGTGTTCTGTAACCATATGTTGTCTACTCACAGTGAGGTCTTGTATGAGGATGAGACGTTTCGGAGTCGAGCATTCGCTGCCTTGGTGGCTTCTAAGGTTTTCTACCACCTGGGAGCCTTTGAGGAATCTCTGAACTACGCTCTTGGTGCTGGTGAACTCTTCAATGTCACAGACAACTCAGAATATGTTGAGACCATCATTGGTGAGAGAACCCAAAAAATCATGCGATCTGTTTTTTTTTGGTGACCATGTGACATTTCTGTTGTTTTAAGGCTGCTCTGAACCTGAACCTGTGAACCTCTTGTGTGCCAGTGTGAAGTTAATAAGACAACAGATTACCGATGGAATAAGATGTTGACTTGAACCTGGGAGTTGAATTCTGCTGTAAAATGAAGACCCTCTTTTCTTTTCTTTTTTTTTGTCTGCCAGCCAAATGCATTGACCACTACACCAAGCTGCGGGTCGAGAATGCTGAGCTGCCAGAGGACGAGGAGAAGAAAAGCATTGATCCCCGCCTCGAAGGGATTGTCAACAAGATGTTTCTGCGTTGCCTTGACGATCACAAGTACAAGCAGGCCATTGGCATCGCCTTGGAGACCAGGCGCCTGGACATGTTTGAGAAAACCATCTTGGATTCGGTCAGCAGCTTTTGTTTTGTTTGTTTGCACACTTCTATTTTTATTTACAAATACAAATGAAATGGTTGCACTGTTGAGCCCTGGATACATAACTGTTACAAGCATAATTCTCTCGACAGGAGTCCAGGTTCTAGTTACTGCTGCTGACTGTCTAGAATTATTCCTCCTTTGTCATGAAACACATTGGTAACTGTTACTTTTTTCTTTATCTCTTCATGCAGAGCGATGTGAGCGGGCTCCTTGCCTACAGCCTGAAAGTGTGCATGTCGCTAATGCAGAACAAGAAATTCCGTAATGAGGTGTTGCGCGTTCTGGTCAAGCTCTACATGAACTTGGAGAAACCTGATTTCATCAATGTCTGCCAGGTACACATCAAATACAAAGCCAACTCAGATTATAATTATTATGATTATGCAACCAGTCATTGATTGTTTGAAAATTTGACAAGAACCTTTACATTTTGTACTTTCTACCAGTTGATGTCCTTGATTTCTTGCAGTGTTGCTATAATGAAATTAGGACTAGACCATTATTAGTTTCTCAATATATACATTTAATGACTTGTTTTTTAGCCAGAGTCTAACAGATGAAATATAGCTACTGTCCTGCACTGGTTTACATAACAAACTTGATCCCCATCAAGTGTGAACCTAAAATCTCCATCTGATTTTTTTTTTTTGTCCTCTTCTCTCTAGTGCCTGATCTTCCTGGATGACCCACAGGCTGTGAGTGACATCCTGGAGAAGCTAGTGAAGGAGGACAACCTGCTGATGGCCTATCAGATCTGCTTTGACCTGTACGAGAGCGCCAGTCAGCAGTTCCTCTCCTCTGTCATCCAGAACCTAAGGACTGTTGGAACGCCGATTCCCGCTGTACCTGGCTCTACAAATACAGGGACTGTGCCCACACCTGACAAAGAAAGGTGGGCAGGAATAGAAAACAATAATACACCAATACCTGTGTTGACGCACCACCTGGAACTCTCGTTCACGAGCAGTGGGTCCTGAAACCCAAGTCTGAGGGCTATATAATTAGCGTCTTTATTGACATCTTTTTGCTTTTCAAGTTTAAGTACAGTACATTTATGAGGGACCTCAGATAATAATTTAAAACTCAACCTACACTTGGTTATATTAGTTGCTTCAAATTAGGTGATTCAATACAATAAAGTATTTTTACTGTGTTCCAGTGATGCAATGGAAACAGAAGAAAAAGCTGGCAGCTCCCCCGCTGGAAAGCCAGTAGAAATAGTAAGTTCTTTGGATTGGCTTGTATGTCAAAACTTTTGTGATACCAGGTGTCTGTAATTTATTTATTTTTTTATCCACACAGAGCAACTCTTATCGGCTATGTTTGTGTGTTTTTGTAGAAAGATGAGCCCAAAGACCAGAACGCCAAGATGATCAAAATCCTCAGTGGGGAAATGGCCATTGAGCTGCATTTGCAGTTTCTAATTCGAAATAACAATACAGATCTAATGATTCTCAAAAACACAAAGGTAAGTAGATAAACATACAAATTATTGTTTACATGGTCAAATGAACTGCTCAATGGGTTGTTAAAGCTACTGCATGAGATTTCTTTCTCTATCACTCTAGGATGCAGTCCGAAATTCCGTGTGCCACACAGCCACAGTAATAGCCAACTCTTTCATGCATACAGGAACAACAAGTGACCAGTTCCTCAGGTAACTGTGTAGGCTAAACCAAATGAGGAACAACAATCAATTTCCTACATTGCACAAAGTGACTGAGAAACATATTTACTCAAAGTGAAGTTAGGACTAAAAGTTGTTGTTTTACTTTTTTTTAGAGAAAACTTAGAATGGCTTGCAAGAGCCACCAACTGGGCAAAGTTCACAGCAACAGCAAGTCTGGGTGTCATCCACAAGGTAAATATATTTCACAATGATGATGGTATACTCTAAGAAAAAAAATGTAATGCATATTATTGATGTAATAAATTTAATTTTGAATATAACATGCTGTGTTTTTCAGGGCCATGAGAAAGAGGCTCTCCAGTTAATGGCCACGTACTTGCCCAAAGACACCTCCCCTGGCTCAGCCTACCAGGAAGGAGGGGGCCTGTACGCTCTGGGACTCATTCATGCCAATCATGGTGGTGACATTATTGACTACCTGCTCAGTCAGCTGAAGAACGCAAGCAATGATGTGAGTGTTGGTGTTTACTTTGAATTCTGCTTATTATGAAATACACTACTGGGCAAAAGTTTAGAAAACCTCAATATTCCTGTTATTTAAATTTACTCTTGTCTCTATATTGCTATAAAGTTAAAACTTAGAACAAAGAAATAATACAATTATATAAAGATAAAACATTAGTGCCTCAGATAAGTGTTTAGCTGAGACAACCCATTTAGTTTAAGTCACTGTGTCAGTAGGTTGATTTTTGTTTTGTGTTCCATCGCTCATGCTCTTCTTCTGTGGTACAGATCGTCCGTCATGGTGGTGCTCTTGGCCTTGGCTTGGCTGCTTTGGGCACAGCCAGACAGGATGTTTACGACCTCCTCAAATCCAACCTGTACCAGGATGATGCAGTTACTGGTGCGTAGGCCACTGACAAAATCTCCAAACTGAAAACCTTTCTGAATAGTATGGAGGTAGCAGGGAGGAGGTAGTTTTTGGTTCTCAGGATTCAGCTTCCAAAAAATTACCTAACCTCAAAAATGTTAAATCTTAAATATTTTTGTCCCGTTCTGATAGTTTAAAACCAAATATTGAAAATAATAAGCATAAAATTGCCAATTTAGAGACAAAATGGTCTACAATATGCAATGGGTAGTGATTTTGCAACATCCCTAACATGCATGGATTGCTGTTAAATCTAGCTCAGTAATATACACAAGTAAACATCTGTTGATTAGGGGGGAAAAAAACACCCTGCTAACGGTAATGTGTAACCCCTCAGGTGAAGCTGCAGGTCTGGCTCTGGGTCTCGTCATGTTGGGCTCCAAGTCAGCCCAGGCCATTGAGGACATGGTCGGCTACGCTCAGGAAACACAGCATGAGAAGATCTTGCGTGGCCTGGCAGTGGGAATCGCCATGGTGATGTATGGACGTATGGAGGAGGCTGATGCCCTCATTGAAAGCCTCTGCAGAGACAAGGTGAGGCTGAAATGCAATCAGAGCAAATCTACATGCAGTACTTTGCTGTTGTGGCACTCTTGCAGCTTTTACATATAAAAATACTATACATGCAATGAACCCAGCTTGAATTGGGGAAAAAAAATGGTTGTGAGGCTGTTAGAAAAACCAGCTTGTGTGTGTATTTCTATTATATGGGAGACTCTACCTCTGTACAGTGTGCCAGAAACCATTCTGTAAGACCTGAATGTGGTAAATGACTCAATTTATGTTGTTCTCAGTTTTGTATCCAGACACAAAGTCTCAAAGCTCTGCTTCCTCTCACTGTCAATGTTAGGACCCCATCCTGCGGCGCTCTGGAATGTACTCTGTGGGAATGGCCTACTGCGGCTCTGGGAACAACAAGGCCATTCGGCGTCTGCTACATGTCGCGGTGAGTATTTCCTGTTATGTGTCCTCTTCACTACAGTTTTTCAGGAAGGTTTATCTTGCTGGCAGTGAAGCCGATGCCAAGAGCCAGGGCTGCATAACTGTGGCTGGTATACTTGGTTACTGATTCATCTTTCTTAAAGATTTATTCTAATAAAACATTTGACTCTTCTTAACGGATTAGACATCAACAACAGTGTTATTCTGATCAGTTTCTGAATCTGAAATTGAAGTTCTGAATCCATCAAGTCTTGAAAGCTTTTGATAAAACCAGCACTAATTGTTAGGTCCACCATAACAATGAAGCACTTACATTTCAACAAGGAAAAGAACTGGTTTGTCAGATGGTAGTTTAAACTGATGACAATATAACTTAAGGATTCATGTATGTATGTATCAATGTTCTCTCAGTGGCTTAATTTGCAAACCAAACATAATTGACAGGTGTGAACAGTTCAACATGTTGTCCTGTAGGTGGTGCCTTTACAAGCTATCAGAAGGTGTCATGGTAGAGCATGTGCCTCACACTGTGACCCATAAGGCCACATGTTGATGTTAATTGATGTTGATAGGATTTGATGAGTCTCCGTATTGGCTTTGGTGATTTTTGACTGTTTTACTTATTTTAAATAAGGTGAGTGACGTAAACGATGACGTCAGAAGGGCTGCTGTCGAGTCCATCGGCTTCATCTTGTTCAGGTAGGATCCAGACTGAATTAATTGAATGAAGAATATTCTTGTTTAGTTTCTGTATATCCTTTCTCTTTCAAGCCTCAATGTACTGGCCAAACTCCCAGTTCCTTATCCCCAGCACAAACACACGCACACTGCTTTGTGTGGAGACTAAATAAAGCATTCAGGCATATTAGTCAACTTCGGCTAATGTTGTTCAATCTAAAAAGAGTTTTGTGAAGTCAATATTATATTCCTCAAGATGATGTTTAGAAAAGCTTTAAAACATAGTTACTCTACTGAAACTGGCATTAAAAAAGGTTTGTGCCATAGCCAGCTCTAGAAACCCCTTTTAATAACATCTGAAATAGATTCCATTGTACAATAACAAGGGTAATGTCTTTGGTTGTGTTCATCACAACAGTGTCATTGAAATGTTTTCTCTTGTTTTCTGCTTTCCATACAAAACGACTCATAAAAACCTAATTTGATTAAAACCCTTAAAAATGCTGGTTTGTTTAAGGTGAATAGTGGTGCTGCACTTATGCCCAGTGTAGAGATAGTACTGCTTTATCAGCAACCATTGCAACTATTCCTGTTTTGTTAAAATTAAGCATTAATTTTTTATCTTAATTCTTGTTTCCGTTGCCCTTGTACGCTCTAATTATCTACTCTTCATGGAAGGTATTCCATGGCTGAACATTCTCGTCATTGTCACTCACACATGTTCATCTTTGGCTATTTATAGGGAACTAGCCATTAGGGACCAGAGCAGTGTTGAACACAGAGCATAGCCAGTGCACAAATGTCATGGTGTACATTTTTAAGCCCAAAAAAGGCTATGTGATATTCTGTGTGATCAATTGGCTGCTAGATAAACCATGTGTAAATCTTTGCTGTGTTTAGACTTCTGACTTCTGAACCAGAACAGCTTCCCACCATAATGACTCGAGGAAACTCCTTCCATCCCTCCAACATGCTCACTTGCACAATTGGACATCTCCAAGTTTAAATGTTTTACAATTTTCTTAATAAATCAACAGAGTTCCTGTTTGTTAAAAATGGATGAAGAATTGATACACTCCAATGTCACATAGCAAAATCAGAGGCCCTATCCAAATCGCTATTTTGTTGGCTCTGTTTGAATTGAGTATGTGTAAAGAACCAGCGTAAAGGATCTATTGGCTCTATTAGCTGATATGGAATGTAAGTTTATTTTCTAACTAATTTATAATTACCAGAATGGACAGATCAAACACTGGCTGGAGAGAAAGCCTTTCACTTGGGTTCTCCTAAAAAATTGCCAGAAGGGGTATTCAGTTGGTTGCAGTATGCTACTTTGCCACTAAATCCTATACACTGTATTTGTATCTGCACTGTTCTTAAAACACTTTTATCTGATATTATCAAGCATATAGGGACTTGAGAAATTGCTTCTGATATTTGTACAGTTTTCTTGCTTGTCCTTTTAAATCTTTAGGCCCTTGGATTTGTAACAATTGTCTTATTATTATTCAAAAGACGTAGTGGTTTGTGGGGTCACTTTTAAATGATCGTATTTGCAGATCTTCTGAGGTAGTATCAACACATTCATGGAGGAGGCATTTCTACTTGCTGATATTGACACAGATACTTTGAACTGGTATAATTATTTTTTTCAGTTCATTAAGACAGCAGTTTGTTTTAATTGGAATCATTTCATTTATTTATAGTTTTGTTCTTTTTTTATATAGCATCTTTTTATTTGGATACTTTTTTGTTATGTCACCATCAGGCTGTAATACACATACAAAAGCACTTCCCAAAGGTCCAGCAAATACAATACGTATCATTTCAAGAGTGCAATGCATTGTGTCTATTGCAGAAGAGATTTGAAAGGTTGAGTTGTGGTTGTCTGATTATGAAAGCATGTTGTCTGAAATGTTTTACAGCATATTTAGATAGCCCATACACATCGTATACTGCATTCATAAGAGCTTCCAGGTATTCATGGTGTTTCCATTACTCGCATTCCTACATCTGGCGGCCTGAACTTTAACTCTTTTCTTTGCAATTGTGATATGAACTATCTTTCTGTCTTTGAATCCATAGTGTTAATGCTTTGACATATTTTGTAGCATTGCCTTGTTTTGCTTCACAAACATCAGCAGCAGGTTAGATTTTGTTGTGTAGTGTACAGTAAGTCCTGGCCTTAAATGATTTGTTCTGCAAAAACAAGTTCTAAATTTAGAATTTAGCATTTTGTCTTTAAAAGAAAAATAATTTTGCAACATAAATCTGATCTCCTCTCTATTTAATTGGATAATTTCCAGTAATAATATCTACACAGAGCTAACATGTTCTTCATGCTTACCACCTTCATTCTCAGTCAGAATCATTGTGTCTAACACAACACAACTGGATGACTGTGTGGTTGGTTGTCTGCACCTTAGCGGACTTTGATAGCTCACCGCTCCAATGCCATTTTTCATTCCTCGTTTCATGAATAGTTTAGAGTTTGCCGCCATTGAAGACCTGAATGAAATCTGTGTGTGGGCCCAATCTGCATTTGAGGCCCCTGGGTGGCTTCCTGGCTCATGACCAGCAATGTTTTTGTAATTACAAGTGATATAACGCGCGAATGCCTGTCTGAAGGTTTTGTTGAATAGCGTGTAGACCAATGGGTTGATCCCTGATGACACATACCCAACCCAAACAAATATCTCCATGAGGCGGGCAATCACATCAACATCACAGCTGGCACATAACACAGAGGTTATGTTGGTGATGAAGAAAGGGCACCACATCACTACGAAGAGAAGGAAGACTATGCCTAGCACCTTTGAGGCGCGCTGCTCATTGCTCAGAGTCTGCATTGACTTCTTGCCCATTGTTGACATTCTACGAAAGTTAATCTCACCTCCTGTAGGAGAGTTTATTGTGGCTGCATTAGATTTTTCTTGCATCCTGGGAAGTCTGTTGTCTAGCATGTTCAGTTGCTCAGTCTGAGGTGAGGGCGCACCCTGTTCCCTCTGAAAAACTGTGGAGACTGTTGGGGAGCTAAAGCGGTGAGTCACCTTTGACTTGAGCAAATAAACCTTTTTGCGCAGCACCTGTACAGTGAGAAGGTAGATGACCATCATAATGGTCAAAGGGATGAAGAATGCTGCCAAGGAGCCAAACATGATAAACTCCCTGAAGGTGTCGGTTTTCAGCAGGCATGTGTGGTTACTGTTGAAGGTGATGTTGTTGGGAAGGTGGTAGTTCTTGAGTCCCTTAATTGGAATTGGGATGGCGATACCTAGAAAATGATGACAACAGTTAGCATTCGCAAAGACACGGGCCTCTTGCGCTGATGAAGTTTAGAAAAGTGGAATTAATTCTTCTTTTTTTTCATATTGTCAACACCAGCTGCTGTAGTGTTGCTTTTGATCTCAGGGAAAGATATACCTGTGTCATAAGTGGTAGTAACAGTAATACAATGAAAGGGTGGCAACTTCTGATTTCAGGATCTCCTTTTTGTTTTTTTAATGAATTAAAGTAATCAGATGTTGAACATATTGGACCAACAAAATGTATTCATGCTTTATTTTTCACAACCAAGTGCTCACAGGGGTGTAACTTGCTTTGGATGCACAAACTATATTGGTCTTTGAATGAACTCCAGTCTCATGAAAATTGAGTTGTGTCCTCTTGGCACATCATCAGTAACATCTCTGAGGCTCTCTGATTATCCCTTTCAATCTCCCCATTTGTAAACCCGGTCTTAGATTTTATGTCAATGAATCATACTCTTAACAGTTTGTGCTACAAAAAGTCAAGGAAATCGGTACTGATGTGCTTACAAATGGATATGAGCCACACCAGTGCAATCTTCGCCATTGCCTTGGCCCTGGATTTGTACTGGCTGTGTTGGATTGGCTTCTTGATGGCAATGTAGCGATCCAGTGAAATGGCGCATAGGTGCATGATTGATGCCGTAGAAAACAGCACATCGAGGAAGAGCCAGATGGGGCAGAGGAACTCAGGAAGAGGCCAGCCAGAGTCTAAAGAGAAGATGAGAAGGTTAATCTAGAAAGTCTGTTTTCTTTCATTTTCTACGTCGTTTATCTGTGGTAATGTCTCTGAAACCTTTATAATGTATAACTATAATGTACAACCCACTTTGATTCCAAAAGAGCTTGAGTGTTGCAGACTGTCTGTTAATGAAGATGTACCACAATGGCAAGAGATCAAAAGTAGCTCTCATGCAAAAGATTGGTGTTTGTTTATCTCTGTGAGTAGTGAATTTACTGGAAAAAGTAGGGTTCAATGACTGTTTATGGAGCTAAAAGCTCTTTATGTAGATGTGCTGGAGACTGTGTTCAACAGTAGTGTTTATTTTTTGTTCCAGGCATAAAATTGGCAGGTAATTGTTCTGGCTTTTGTCCCTTCACCCATTAACAAAAGACTGTTCCTTTACTTAAATTTCATTTGTTGTGCCACCTCCCCTTCTGTTTCTTGCACTGCTTTTTTCACTCTTGTTGGAATTTTTGAGTCATAGCTTTGGTTCTGTTTCATGGGGTTGGATTCATTGACAAATACTTGAACTCATAATCATTCTTAAAGCAGACTCACTGTATGTTTTACAAAGTGTTAAGTATCGTAATGCAACCAGCTTTAATTAACGTGTACTAGCAAGGCCAAAGTTAAGAATTATGCTCTGCAAAAATGTATTTCAACTGGAAATTTCATTGAGAATTGCGTAACTTATCATTACTGTTCCCTAAATTTTCTCCATTTTTATTTGTCACTTTAAAATCTGTTTAAAAGGATAAAATCCAGTTATTGCTGGTTAGTTATTAAAATTTATTAGCAAAGAACTGTAATTGTGTTTGCTGCAAATTTTTGTTGTATTTTTCTTCAGGTATCTTTTTTTATGGATTGTGTTAAATGAACCAAACCAAAATATGTAGCACATTGCACAATTCCTCTGAGTCATAGCTCTTTTCTTAAAGAGGGGAAATATAATATTTAATTGTTGTGCTAAATTGCTGGCAGAGGTAAAGCATTTTACTCAGTTATGATTGTAATGTATTAGAGATAGTGCCTTGATGGTACAGTTGAGGTAGAAAAGTAAATAATTGGTCCTTTCAAAAAAATCTTTCTGATAGTTCTTTTGTGACCCAGTGCTATATTATATATACTTTGTAACATTGTGATCTTCATTTTTAGAATTGAAACTAAATATCTCCACACTCGTAGTTTTGGTGACTGGGAAGTGTTTGGTGCCTTTAGACCAATGATATGCTGCTGGACAACTATATATATATGACCTATATATATATATATACTCTGTGTCACTATACTCTGTGCTGTAGTGCGTTGAAATATTTGCTTCCCATGAGAAACTGATCCTCCATTTGACAGTTTGAATCTTCAAACTCCTTTCACGCAATGTTTGTGCATGTTTACGTCCCTATGACCACTCCTTTCTTACCATGGTACTGTGAGCTTCATCTCCCTAAATAGGAGAGTAATAACAGCTGCTTGCATTGGAAAATATTTGCCAAGATTTGATTTTTTTCAAATGCAATCTTCACTCAAGTGTTTAAGCTAACTGTGACAATTAGGTTTATTCCAAATATTACATGAAAGGAGATTTAGTCCTTTTCAAAACTCATTTCACACTTATTATACACATATTGAATGAAGCTGTAACTCTTGGTACTTTTCTCAGTCACAGAGAATCACAAGTAAAAGTTTTTTTTTAATGCCCCTTTATTCATATTTTGAGCTTTCATTTTCTTCTGATAAATTACTCTGAAAGTTTTGGACAACCTTCTCAACATCCGCAACTAAAGCAACTTTAAAAGGAGAAAAATGTCAGCTAAAACGATATGTGACGTGTGTTTAAAGGTGAAAGTAAACAGTTGAGTTGCTGCTTCATCTATTATTTAGGTTAAATACGTTCACAATGTGATGTCAAAACTCTGCCAGCTGTGGTCCTATTTTTACAGCAAACATTTGGACAGCGTGTAGAGGGCAGCTTTATTTCAAGTATATATATAATACTAGATAATTGCTTGTCTCTTGCTCATGTAGCTTCTGCATCAAGATGAGATGGATAAAAGCTGCAGCTGTGACCAGTTTGACCTGCAAAGGCTTTCCTCTGTAATACATCCAGTTCTCATTGAATACTTGTAAATGTAGAGTCAAAAAAAAGAAATAGCCCAGTGTCTCCATACTCTGCTGTTAAATGTGCGAGACATAATTATGATCTAGGTCATTGTCCTGCATTTGCATTGCTGGGGGATAAAAGATTTCCCCAAAAATCCTGTACAACCACCAGCACTCTCACCTTAATTGATTTGAATTTTGGTAATAATCTGCTACACCAGGAGTCACAGTAAATTTAAAGTATGCGACTTTCAGAAGTAACATGTTGATTGCCAGCTATCTCTTGTTAGATTTAATCCAAAATAAATTGTTTAATCATGGTTGCAATTGTATATATTGTCACAAACTATTTTTATTCTTATTTACTTCCTGCAACTATGCTGACTTGCTATTCTTGGTAGATTTGGGGATAATGGGTGAGCAGTGTGTTTTTTTTCTTTTCTTTTTTCTTCATCATTCCATGTTAGGGCAAGTAAAAGGTTTTTTAGATGTAATGGAAAATTGTTAACTTTTCTCGTCCCACAGACACACTCACTTTAAAACCTTGTTGCTTTGAACTATTGTGAACTGGGTTTTATAGGTCTTTTATACAAAGCCTTATAAACCCATTTAGGAGTTAAAAATAGTTAAAACATGGCTAGATATCAATATAGTGACGTTGTGTTAAACATATATCAAGTGTCAATGAGTTGATCTGGCGGTTGAACAAGGACATTGTCTCTCACTACAGTCATGTATCTCGTTCTTTTGTATAGCACAGATTTATTTTTTGTTTAAAGCTGATAAATTACATCAGGTTTTTTAATACATGGCCCCATGCTTGACTTACTGTGGAGAACAGTGACGAGAGCAATGGGCATCACTAGGAGTCCCACCAGTAGATCAGCAACGGCAAGTGACATCAAAAAGTAGTTTGTGGCATTCTGCAGCTTCCTCTCGAGGGACACAGCAAGAATGACCAGGATGTTGCCGCCGATAGTGGGGATGATGACCATGATTATAAGCAGGGCAGCCCATTTCAGCTGAACCCCAGACTCCTCTCCTGGCCACGAGCTGTTAGTCTCAAGTGGAGCCGCGACTGCCTGAGACATGTTGCTGTAGAGGTCACAGCTGGTCTGAGCGTGGGTCGGGGCTCTGATCTTTCTGGTGTTGGACACTCGGTCAGCATGGTCACTGGGTCCCACAGGCAAGGGCAAAAGGGTAGTGTGGGGCAGCTTAGGATCAGTGAACAGGATGTGTCATCCCTTGTGAAGTGAAAAAACCAAGAGGAAAAGCTAATGATCACTAGAGGATCCACTGAAAATGGGTCCAACGCTACAAACTCCAATGCTGGCAGTAATCCCAACACGATTAGTACTTCCACAGTGAAATGTTACCAGGCGTCCTCATTTTCCCAGGCAGTAGAAGCTCTGTCACCCAGTGCATCCTCTTAAAAGAACAAACAGGTCTGTTGAAGGAACATCGAAAGCTTGTTAGCAATTTGTCTGTATAATGGTGTCATAATGAGATGTTTACAGCTGGAAAATGAAGGAGGTCCTTCCTCTGTGGTGATTATTACTGTTTCCACATTATTAAGAAATTTACCATAACTGGAAAATATAGGGTGTTATAACTCACAGGCTTTTTTTCATTTTTGCTGGGTTTGTAATAACTAGTTAGTAAAAGGTTTGAAAACAAAGACTGGGCATAGAAAATCTCTATTATGCTCTAAATAAAAAGCACAGACTTGTCTCACAATCTACGGTCTAAACTTGTTCACCTACAAAGATGTACAATTTTTTTCTCTGGAATGGATTACACTGTTAATAAAGGTACAACCAGTCATTATTTGCCAAAGTTTCTTACCTGCTCCTGAGAGTTAAGTTTGTTGTTCTTTGACCTGTCCCGATGGTGCTACAAGTCTTTCCTTACACTAAAGCAAAACTTTGTGCTGATAAACTCTACATCTTCTTCAACATTTCCTTTCTCATCTTTATATTTCCACCTTCCACCAAGTAAGAGCGTGACAAAACATGCCCTCCCTCAGCTGCAAAGCCTAAATCTGTCTCTGTCTGAAGCAGTCCATGATGTGGAATTTGTTTTGCCACATTTTGGAGGAACCCCCAGTCTTGCTCCGCATCACCTACCGCGATCACAGGTTTAATACTTTCAGATGTGTGGCTTCTCTACCTCTCTCCCGCTTCCAGTTGCTGCCCCTTGTTCACAGCCTGAGATCTGCTCACACTCTCTCCCGTCTTGTTCACTCTCTCATTCTCTCTTCCCTCCCTCTCTGCTGTGTCCGTGAGTCAGACTCTGCACAAAACAGATGAACGTCTTGGTGCTGGCGACATGCCAGTGGTTCTGGGAGGTAGTTTTCTTCAACACAGGCGTCCCACTGTTTATATATGTCACTTTCTGTTCTCTCCTCTTTTCAAAGCGGGTGAAGTGGTGGGGGAGGTAGTAGTGGTGTATGGGGAGAAGCCTTCAATGTGTTTATGAGGTATTTGTACACCAACGATTTTCCTTTTTGTACACAATGAGCTCATGTTTCAATTTAAATTACAATTTTACTTAATTTTGTTTAGATGACTAAGTCCAAAATTTAGACCATGTGTACCTTGTTATCTTTCTGGTTTTAACAAATGAAAGTGCACATTCTCTTTGTGCACTGATTTACTTTTAAAAGGAGATGTTGGACATTAAAATGTTTAGCAATAAATAATCACTACTTTACAGAAACCAGACAATGTTGAGTGGATCTCCCAAGAAAATGTGAGAAATGCAACTAGCAATTTCTCACATTAGGAAACATTTGATTCTATAGTCTCCCAGAATAGAACTATCCAAAGACAGCTGAAAAATTATCCCTAATTCCCTGACAGTGCTAACATAACTATAACATGTCCCCATACCTCCTTTATGTGCTTTGTTTGGTCACCATTTTCAAATGACTTAAGTTTGGTATTTTTCTGTTTCTTTTATGATACAATTCTCATGTCAGGCAGAAGAAAATGCATCTTTAGTTTGTTTGAGCTAACAACCATACTGTAAGCTGACCCACAGCAATTACAGGAGAAAATCCTTATTATAGTATGTTGACTTTTGCTCACATCACGTAAAATACATACCACACAGGCATATTTTAAGAATGAACTCTAGTCTTGCTCACTAAGCTGGCAAACTCCTTTGTCACCCTGTCAAACAAAGGTTATTCAGCGTCATCTCAGAGTGTACATGATAGTTCAATCAAGTCATCTTTTAAAAAACCCATGTCCCAGAATCACATGTATGTGATTAAAGGCATTATAGTCTAGTCAGCACAACCAGAATAAAATAAACTATATCGTCAGATGTGAAATTGAAAGTTTGTCTAGATCTCTCAGTGATTGCCATTTGTGATCTTGTAAAATCCTCATTGTAGTGGTTGAGTCAAGCTTCTAAAAGAGACCAGTGGAGATTATGCTTTAAAATCATGCCACTTTAGTTATTCACACATCTTTATACAAAACACAGGTAAACCTTTACTTATTTACACATAATTTTCAGTAATTCATTGAATGTAGTTATTGGTTCAGGTTGGATGGAAATGATCTCAGATCCTAGACACCTTAATTCCTATAAACTAGACTTTGTGTATATTTAGGTTAACTACCTCTGAAGTTGAATGTAGACAGAAAGATTTGAATATCTTGGTCACATTCTATTATTTCATGCACTATTGAGGGTTCAGTATAAAGTAGCTATAGATCTTTAAATAAAGTATTTTGTTTTGTTTTTCTTTCCTATCTTAAAACTGTTTTTAATCTTCTTTTATTTGGTTTGAGTTTTATCGTTCATTTCACTGAAATCCAATATTAAGTAAAAGCAGGTGTCTTTACTAAAGATGTCCTGCTGAAAGTCTTTTACAAACTGCCA
The DNA here is from genome assembly GCF_024713975.1 of Paralichthys olivaceus. NCBI lineage: Eukaryota > Metazoa > Chordata > Actinopteri > Pleuronectiformes > Paralichthyidae > Paralichthys > Paralichthys olivaceus. Next base: position 10,682,320 of record NC_091095.1, on the reverse strand, counting down.
ATCTTATTATTATTATTATTGTATTTATGTGCCAGTAGCTCTCATTTAATGATTGTAGAATATCTCATTGTGACTGAAGAGCAAAAAACAGGGTGCTTTAAATGTTGAACTGATTTCCTCTCATCATCTCCATCAGATTCAGGTTAATTGTGTGTGGCCTTTGTCTTGGCAACTGTTAGTCATAATGGTTATCATAGTCAGCAGTACATTCTAGTTCAGTGCTTTTTTTTTTTTTTTTTTTTTTACTACAGTATACTTCCATCATCTTGACTATTTGGAATAAGTAGTTATTTCTATTCAACAATGTAAAAAGGTTGATACTTTCTTTGCACATTTAATTGATATCCTATAATCTTTATTATAAAATAAAAGTTGATCATAAGAGAGAGGGGAAAAAATCAGAGTGACAGAATTAGCAGTTCTGTGCAAAGCCAAAGATTTGGCCTGCACTGTTTGGCTCAGTTATTTCAATTATCTTTATTCAACAATGGCACCACTTGGAGACGTAAAGACTTGGTGAATGTTCAGACAGAAATCAAAGCTCTGCATTTCATATCTACTCTTTCTCTGCACTTTGTCTAGTTTTATCCCAGAAACATTAGATTTTCTCTACCTTTCTCATATGGTTCCTCTCAAACATGGATAACTGATAACAACAGACTGACCAAACAATCCCCATCAACTGATCATGATTCATGTGGCTCATGCTCTTTGCTTCATTTCAATCATTAAGTCTTAATTTTTCTGTCTTTCTCTTTGTCTCTCTTCAGGACCCCAGAGCAGTGTCCCAGTGTGGTGTCACTGTTGTCTGAGAGCTACAACCCTCATGTTCGCTGTGGAGCTGCCATGGCTCTGGGCATCTGCTGTGCTGGGACAGGCAACAAGGTGAGGATCTCTTCCTTAATCCCCTTTTTCTTCTTCTTTGTTTGCCTTTGTTTGTCTTCTTTGCGAGTGGCAACCAACATCAAGGTGCATTACCACCATCTACTGTGTCTTAATCCACCTCTCCTTCATTTTTAATTTTAAAGGCCATGGTTCAAGACTTACACCTAGATATTTGTGGTGTCCTTGTGCTGTAGTCTCACTGACCATCTGGCAATACTGGGACAAATCCCAGTGGGGATGGGAGGGCTGACTCATTGAAGGACCACCTACTCTGCTAACATCCTCTGAACTCCTGCAGTTTCATTATTGCCACAATATTAACACTGACTGCTACATATTCATTTCCTTTTTATTTCTAATGCCAGGGGTGAATTGACGCACTTAGATGTGTCCACTTGTGATTGGTTGACCCAAGATTCATGTTAATACCAGGTTCTGAACAGGGCCTGTGGATGTCCTGCTCATATTAAACATATGATATATATTAGGGTGAACTTTATAAGGAAACCCTCAAGTCAAATTTTTACACAAAAAGACTTGAACCTGTTTATGTTCGTGATCTCAGTTACAAGATATAAAAAGCGAGCACTTGCTAAATGAGATGTCAACACTTGAACAAACTCTTATTAGGTAGAATTGATAATCCTCATAAGGCTGTATGCAATAAAAGCTTAGATAGCATTTTTTTCATCCACAACATCAGCATTACCCTTGTTGTCCTCATTTATTCAGTGTCCTGTCATTAATCTTTTGTTTTAAAATGTAGGTCACTGATGCAGAGATTATTCTGCAGTATAGGGTTAAGTGACCAATTTATGACACTGCTGTGAGGACTATCTACTCCTGAGTTAAGACTCACTGTAGCCCCTGCACAAGAAGCTCAGAAAAGAAGGTCACGTGTCTCTTGTCATATTTAATGAAGCCATCTCAACAAATGTAGCTTTAGAAATGTTTTTTCATGAAATGACTGTGGCTCAAAAACCATTTGTAATTATTCCCAGATGCACCCACATGACTATCGTCTGCTTTTGAAGCTGGCTTACAGTAGTTAAAGGTAATTTTCAAACCCTTCCACAGTTTGATCAAAGACTTTAGGTCTTTAAGTGCTTCAGTCATAATCTTCATTAATGTCTATAATAACTACTCCTTATTTTTACTGTTGATTCAGGGTCAGCTCAAAGGAGCTTGTGGAAAGTTCTTGAAACATTTGCTGATAAAATACTCTCAATTGGTACTCAACTGCGTCTTATCATGTTAGGAGACTGAAAAGTTGACCTAAGAGGACAGATGTTTTGGGTCCTGCCAGTTCCTGAGTTGTCCAACTATGTGGACTGATCAGTCTCAGGTGGCAAAGCCAGAGTAGAATCATGGCTAATTGCACCCTGAGCCTCGGCGCACCAGAGAGAATGCTTTGGACCAGATCAGACAAAGGCATACTACAGAGCTGATCAGCTCCTAGGCTCCACTGCTTGGTTTTTCTCAAGCACATTAGGCCCTTAGTGAGCGTAATGATGATGTGGCAAGAGAAATGGGTCACCCATTTAGAGGGAGCATAATCATTCGCCATCATTTATTCAGCTTGGCCTTGCGATATTTTAACTGGACTAGTGTTCTTCATCTGTTGTATATGTAAAAGAAGAAAAGCTGCACATGACATCTGCTTTGGTCTTTTCTGTAGTCAGTTTGTTTATATTGATTCTTTTCCATATTGAAAATCTTAGTCACGGTTCAGTTTTAGTTTGTTTGATGAAGAAATATGTGCGTAAATTTAATGTTTAACTCCAAACAGACTCATCAGAATCGTTTCAGTGTTTTCAGGTTAACTGTCATATGATACAGTTTTATAAATATGTATAAAAATTGGTGTTAGTAAAATGTGTTTTTGTTTTTTTACACGGTTGTTGAGCCAGTTTTTAGCAGAGTTGGAATAAAACTAATGTGAAGTCTCATCGGTCTACTCAAAATAGTAGAAAACAGACTCTGAATTCTGAACTGTACATGAAATAAAAGGATCTGCGCTGATTGGGCCTGACAGTACATACCCTCAATTATAAACCCCTGACAACCAATCAGGAGCAGGATTTGGTTGACTGGTTGTTGGCTTTACACTCAGACTTATCCCAGTATGGGGCGTTCTCTGCCTAGAGCACCGATGAAACCGGGTTTATTTTACCTCCACTGTCATCATCCTAGTTTGTTTCTCTTGCCTTGGTGGAGCTGACGCGTCCTTCTTAGTCTGGTGGTGTGAGTTACAGCCATTACTGCTCTGTAAGAACAGAGGAACGAGCAGAAATCTAAAGGAAAAGAGTAGGTGGTCCTCACTCACTTGTTCATTCACCAGAGATCATGGGAGGAAACTGAAGAAGGCAAAGCTCGTCATAGCTGTTGTTACTGTGGTCCCAGGCAACCAGATATGAATGACACTAATGTCATTATTTTCCTGGTCTGGCTGCCTCTGTTGATAATCCCCTTTCCCGTATTTAACCAACCAGAAGTGACCCTGCTGTGCTGATCTACTCAACAAATAAAACAACAAATTGTCAGTTTTCTTTCTGCTTCAACCGGACAACTTAAAGACAGAAGTTTCAATAACTTTGTAAATGGATGAGCAAGTCTTTAATTGTCAAAACAGCCGATATGTATTTTTGGCTGCTAATACCAATAATGGGGACTAAAGAATTTCCAATATGATATATCATCTGATGCATATATTTAAAAAAAAAAATTGCCCTGATTTCTAAGATCTCTCAAACCATTGCAAGAAAAAAAATACATTGAGGCTTGATATTTCAGTTTAACCATACACTATATTAAAGATAACTATAAATGAACTAAATATATGTAAAATATGAACACAAATGTACACATTTCAGCATTTTATGTAATAACTTTAAAAATGTATTTTTTAAATAAGTTTTCAGATCGGTGCATTTTCGGTAAATGTACACACTGATAAGTGATAGACTAATATAGGGTAATAATACTGGACAACTGGACATATCGTTTGGGCTCTGCTCAAGACATCTATCATTCTCAATTTATCGCATGAGAATATGGATTTACTTTGCCTTTAGCGACCAATGATGGTTTTCAACATCGCAACCAGTTCTTAAACTTGGTTCATTCTGTGCTACAGACTAAACTAGTGAAAAAAGCCATGGGTACCATTTCCATTTGTTACTATAATCATTGTTTGTCATGACAGAAGTATCATTAACTACTTTGTCCCACAAATAGTTTTCCAACTGACGATACATTGAATAAACATGCTTTCTTCTATATTTAGATAATGTGCATCTGTCTGCCCTCAGGAAGTTTTTTAGGTTGCATACTTTCTAGTCTGGCACTTACAGCCTGTACTCACTCTAGATTTTTGTCTTCAGTAAATTCCAAGTTAATGCACACATGGCCAGGGAAATGACCTCATCTATCTTAGAATGTGAAATTGCATGCCAAGTGGGTGGATCTCCTTTTTGTTTTCCTTTTGGTCATTCTTTACCAACTTTATGCTTCTTTGAAATATCATGTGTTTTGAGTTCATACCTTTTTCAAATTTTGCAGCCCCATAAAGATTACACAGCTTAAAAATTAATCTACTCAACTGAAATTTAATTTATTTAACATAACTGATATTTCTTTTATACTTTTCCATTCATAGGAGGCCATCAACCTTCTGGAGCCTATGACCAATGACCCAGTTAATTATGTGAGGCAGGGGGCCCTGATTTCCTCAGCCCTCATCATGATTCAACAGTCTGAAGTCACTTGTCCCAAGGTAGGTGCAAAGTTTTGGGAATTTTTGATTGATTGCTTTTTATTATCGTAATGATAAAAAATACCCGTTCATGCGTATATGCTACAAAATGTATAGGGTTCTTCCTTGGCTCATATCCCACCCCGACACACATACATTAACATGTTTTCCCTTCCCTCATTATTTCAGGTGAACCAGTTCAGGCAGCTTTATTCAAAGGTCATCAACGACAAGCACGATGACGTAATGGCCAAGTTCGGTGCCATCCTCGCCCAGGGAATCCTCGATGCAGGTGAGTCTGACAAAATCGCACAAGAAGAACAAGATTTGTAGACTAGTGGTTGGAAATATAATAACAATAATAATATAATAGTAATAACTTTATTTATATAGCACTTATCTAAACAAGGTTGCAAAGGGCTTATGGTCTGATATCTGGAAACACACCACATGGATCCCTGCTTGTAGGTATGGCTTTATCATTGTTTGTCAAAGAGCAGGAGATGAGAAACTTATTTATGGTCCCACCTGCCCCTGTACCTTCATTTCTCATGGGTATACACAAACACTATTTCTTAATTACACAGTAAATCAAGTGAACTGCTCTGTAATCTGGGTTTGTGGTTGTGAGTATGTGCGTCTTTGAGTTCCTTTGCACTTAAGCAAACACACAGTAACCTTTTTTGGCTGACCACCCGTGCTCCGAGTCTCTGGAACAGATCATGCTTAGTTGCATTAGTGCCTGACGATCCTACCTCAGCTTCACTCTGCACTCAGCCCACATGGCTTGTTGGTCTTACCCGTGTGATTACTGTTTGTCTGATAGTCCCTGTGTTTGTGTTGCTGTGCGGGTGTTTGTGGACACAAGCACGCAGCGTGTGTTTGTGTGTGTGGGGTCCCAGAGAGCTGTACATCATCACATGGTGCGCTGTACACTCCCATACACCCAGAGCGCACCCATATTCTAATGTATACAGAAACCCTCAATGCGGTCAGCAGCAGCAGAAACTCATTTTCTATCACCATCTTAAGACCCTGTGTGTTACGCCAAATGAAAACCAGCTCTGTTTACACACTGCTGTCCAAATACACTATCAGGTGTTGCAGCTTTGTAAGTTGCATCACCTGTGGAAGGGTTAACTGCAGCGTATGTGTTTTTGAAATGATGTGACTCGTGAATGTTTTTCATCACTCATTAAATTTGCCTCCTGATTAACTCTGCCCCTCCTGCAGCACTATTAAATTTGATGTTGTGTTCTGAGCAGATTAGCCGTCTTGACAGGCGGACAGACTTCAATCATATATCAAATCAGCCACATTAACTGCAATAAACGGGGGCCATCATGCCGAGATAACCCTGCGTGAGACCATCCAGACAAACCCTGACCACCGGTGTCATTTTTCAGAATATAGACACGCTCCCTGCTCCGCCCCCCCCCCCCCCCACTCTCACCACGCCAAACACCCGCTCTGTGTTGCCCATATTTCAGTAAAGTTTAGCATGTTGCATACAGTTAAAATACATACGACCAGGAACACACCCCTCCTGTTTGAATGTCAGACATGCTCATGCTCATGCAGTGTGAATGTTTCAGGATTCTGGCTCTTGTACAGGAGTTTGGAGCATTTGAGCTGCAGTGGTAATTGTATTTAATTTGATGGGCGGAAACCATTAGAGCAGTTTCATGATCTCTGGAAAATTACCAAGGAAATGTCGAGTCTCTTTGCTCCTTCTCTCACACTCTGTATCCATCTCTCTCTCACTATTACACATCCAGCCTCCATTTTGTCCTTCAATAATTGATACAATCCATTAATTAGCTCTAATTAGTGTTTTCTCTCTCATCGAAATGAAACATGCATGAAACAAAACAACACACAGGCTGGTTGTTGATGTTGTCACATTACACCTTATGAAGAATCACTGCGGTGCCTCCCTCACCAGCTCTGTGAAATGAAAATTGGCCCACCGAACTAACAGTTGGCAAAAACAGGGGGTGTGGGGGGGAGCCGCTAGTCAAGTGCTCTCAACCTCTCCTCAAACTTTTAAGAGACTTTTTAAGTTTTTCGTCCAGCGAGCAGAGTTCATGACTCATTCTGGCCAATGTTGAGTGTGTGGGAGGGGAATGCTTTGAACACTGGTTCAGATGTCAAGATAAGGCTCAGTTATTAAATCATCCCAGTGACCTCAGAGAAGAGGGTGCAAAGCAAGACAATGGCAGATGATTAAACTGGTATTGTTTTGGCTGAGTTAGAATGGCTACTCCCTCGTAACGTGCCTCTTCTTAAATACATTTTTTAAAGAAATGACAGATTCATTGTAGTTGCTGCTGATCTTCTCTTCCTTCTCCTCCATCTGTCTTCCCTTTATGGTTCCTCCCTTCTGATTTTTTTCCAGAAAGACCAAGGGAGGTCTGTTCTTCTTTTGTCCTGCTTCAAGATGTACACTTGACCCTGCTTTATCCATCTTTTTAGTCAGGTCCACTGTCATGGATACATTTACCCAGGTTTTTATTTGGTTGAGCACACATTTCCTTGTGGAACAGAAACATCCTAACATACACATTCAAGTCTTACAAGATACTGTATTTTCTGCCCTTTAACTTATTTGGTACAATTATTAACAAAATCGTAATCCAACATCAATATCCTGAAACACTGTTATCCCAAAGGTTCTTTTTGTGGAATAAGATATGAGTGCAAGCTATTTTTTGATAGTTTTTCTTCTTCACTTTTGTTGCATGAATAATACATGCAGTTGGCAGTTTATAAGCTATACCTAAAACTTCCGTTTTTCTCATTGATATAAATAAAAGTGCTCATGACTCCTGAAACACCTCTGAGTGTAACACAATACTATAAATTGAAGTCTTAAAATTGTATTACCATACAGTTGAATGTATCATCGCACTCTCTATATGATTTCTTCCAGAAAATGTATATGATGCCAGGTCTCTTGTATGCTTAGTTAAAAAAAGTTAACTTTGTTTAAAGTAAATCTGAGCTCTATATATTCTGTAACCTCTTCACCACAGCTGTGAAAGCCATCTGTTATTTTTGGGACAGCTGACACACCTCTTGTGATATAGATCAGTTATTAATCTCCTTTGCAGCTCAAATCCTCATATTATTAGATTTCTTTTTAAATTTAAAAGCAGGATGTTGTAGACAATGCATTCCTGGGTTTAACTGGCTCACCAAAACATGTCTGAAGTTTAACTTCTGCCTTGGGATCAATATATCAGACAAGTTGAAGCCAAAAGACAGGGTGGTGACCATCCTGCCCTGAAATCTCATTAACCTCCAAATCCCTCATCACATGATTCTTGTGCCAAACTGCAAACAGTTTTTTTCACAATCATCCATGAGTGTCACAACGATTTCACCTACTGCTCATATATCACCAAACAATGGTCCTCAACTGAGCCGCATGCATTATATTGAGGTTTCTGCTTTGACCTAATTCACATAGATCTGTCACATCATGTCAAAACTCTCTCTAACCTTCCTGCCCTTTTTCTGTCCAGGTGGACGTAACGTCACCATCTCTCTGCAGTCCAGGACCGGTCACACTCACATGCCGTCGGTGGTCGGCCTGCTGGTCTTCACCCAGTTCTGGTTCTGGTTCCCCCTCTCCCACTTCCTGTCATTGGCCTTCACACCAACTGCTATAATCGGCCTTAACAAGGACCTCAAGGTACTGGAGTGTCTTTTATTTTGATAAAATTATACGTCTTTCAGAAAAAATATTTGTATTTGTAAAAGCAACTGTAAAACATGAGATCGTTTTTATTTTTAGAGCTTCAAAATATCACACTCACGGTGACAAAATGTCTGAGTAAACTAGCTGTTGTTGTTAAAAGCCCCCTCCAGATCGCACTCACTAATAATATAATAATAATTTCCATAGAAATCCAGAAGAAATGGATGTGTGAACATAGCAGGGGATCCTGAAAAAAACGTAGCATTTTTACAAAGTGATGGGTTCTACCCCTTTGTTTGGATCTGCGAATGTCAAACCTCAATTAACCTGAAAGTATGGCTGCTACATTTGTCTGATAATGTGTTTTGTGCTGCATTTGATGCAGAAAATATTTAGCTTCTTCTCTTGGTAACAAGTGTCATCAGCAGCAGCCTATCTGTAACAAGGCTGTCCTGAATGTAGGTCTGCTCTGGCCCTCTGCCACTTGCACACTGATGCCAAGGGATCACTGTGACATATTGGGGTCTTAAACTGGCATTAGCTGGATATTATCTCTGCATTGCTACTCAAATCAGCAGCACATGACACGTGAACACATGCAGACTTTAGTGAACTATTCATCCCCAGCTTAACCAAGCACTGGAAATTATAATTGGTGTGAAGCACCTCGTAAATAGACCAGGGATAGAGTGCAGCGGGAGGGTTGGAGGTTGGGGTGGTGTTGGGGCAGCAGAGTTTAACAGACCCTGTGTGGCATCCAGCCAACACTCGTCAGCACCTGTTTAACGACACAGCACGAGTCTTCACATACGTACCTGTCGCCCCAAGACAAAGAACATCCTTGTCATTTAGCACTTGTTCTTTTTCAGGAGCAATCATGTATCTTAGCTTCCAGACTCTTGCCATACAAGAAAATCCATTCACTGCCACTCAGCCTCCATAATGTAGTGAAACGGCTGAAGTGAGAGGTGATATAAAATAAAATGTCCCCTTCTTTGTCTCACATTATGCTTCTCTCCTAGAACAGAGATGGTTTCAATCATTTACTTTCAGTGAGTGTTATGAACGATAATCTCCAGCCACAGCAGCACCAGGTGCCTTCTGTTTAGTGTCAGCCTTCAGATTATGTTTGTCTCAGTAGAGTTGACAGGAACCTTCTTCATTTAAACATAAGGTTGCAGCTATTGGAACAAAAGCATTGTCACCTGTTTTGGCTTGTTGGTCTAGCAGTAAAAACTCTTGTGTCACGATGAAGACCAAACTTGTTGGACAGTTTAAGAAAGAGACAGCAAACCCTAGATCAGACCATACTGATGAACGTGAAAGCATCTGTATGCATCAGTTTTATTAGTAGAGTTAAACAAACAAAAAAAACAATGTGCCCGGAAGACATTACCAGTCAGTGAAATTTGATAATTGAATTTTAAACTACCAAATTATATGGAATATAATAGAACAGGTTGTGATGTGATATTTTCTTCTACAAAGAACAGAGCAAACTTTTTTTTTTTAAGAGGATTAGTTGACAATAAAATCATTCTTAACGTCTTCCTGTTGAGCAGAATTTAAACCATGAAAACATCCAAGTTTAGATATTTCTAAAACCAGAGGATCATTAAAGTCATCAGAATTAATTCTCTTGTGTGTCTTTACAAAATCTCACAGCAATTTATAAAATAGTTGAGATATTTCACTTCTGAATACAGTGTTAGAACAGCTAAAACTCACCTCGGGAGTGACACCAGGTGATGTTAATACATCAAAAAAGTGAACATCTTTTGTCGTCTTTTTCAGATGCCCAAGGTGCAGTACCGCTCCAACTGTAAGCCCTCCACCTTCGCCTACCCACCAGCCCTGGAAGTTCCAAAGGAGAAAGAGAAGGAGAAGGTGAGAACTGAGGCGCCACAACACATCAGCTTGTTTTCTTTACCACTGACTGAAATTATATGTCAAGGAAAGTTGATATCTTTTCATTTTGAATTGTGAATAATTTTGAACCCTCCCAGTCAGACTCATCATTTTGTTCTCCCCATTACGTTTATTGTTTAGGCTTCTACGACCTCAGTTGATTAATGTCTTAATCCTTAATGCTCTAGAAGAAAGTACTGAGAGCAGCGTTTCTTTTGTGGTTGACTAGTTTTGTACAGTTCAAGCTGTGTTTGTAGAAGGTCTGAGTGTCAGTGGTATTGTTTTACACTGTGGAAACATCTCTGCTCTCTCTGCATGGCAGGTATCCACGGCTGTTCTCTCCATCACGGCCAAAGCCAAGAAAAAGGAAAAGGAAAGAAAAGAAAAGGAGGAGGAGAAGATGGAAGTGGTGAGTGGAAATGCACAAAACTCAATCCCCTGTCCTCTCTCAGAATAATCCTGTTTTATTTCTTTCATTCCATTTAGAAAGATCTGAATTCAAGTGAACATGTCAACATTTTAAAGTCATTCAAATTCATTAATCTAAGTGTTGAGCAGCAATGTTTTCCCAGCATGTTCCTTTTCTCGACTGCAAAATAATCCCTTTGAATGCACAGGTATTCAGATAAAATCACAATTATCTAAATTCTAAATGGTTTCTCCACGCAGTTCTACAGTCAGTCTTTTTAGCACACCTCTTTTTAATTCTTCTCTCTCAGTCTGGCTTTAGTTTGACTCCCCCATGCCCAGTGCAGTCAGTCCAGAGCCAGTATAGCTTTCATTGGGATTTTTTCTGGGCGCTGGCAGAGTGTTTGATGTTGTCTGCCATGCTACGTCTCAGCTCTTGTGCTGAGAGACGAGCCTGGAAACGTCAGGCCTGCTCACATCTCCGGTTTTTCATTTGTATTTGGTTTTAAGTCATTGAGAACGCAGCTGAAGGGGAGAGGTCCGCTCAAACTGAGGACCGATACTTTTATTGAGCAGAATTTGATTTGTACATTTCTCCTTTACTCCCTCTTTTATTCCTACATTTGCTTAATCAACAATAAAATGTTTAGTACATTGACAAGGATTAAAATTTAACTCAACAAGGAAAACAAAGAAAGGTATATTGAAGAATATATGTTTTATATAATATGATTAAATTAGATATTGCACATTGATTACAAAATGTGCTATATAACATATAGCAGCACAAAGGATAACTGGTACTTTACACCCTTAATAGAAATGGAGCTGATGCTGATAATAAAAAGCCAAACACTCAAACTGACACACACACTCTTACTGTGGCTTTATATGGTTCAATAGTCCAGTTTGAAGCCTCCGATTAGAAACTTGAGTCAGGGCAGAAAAGACAGAACATTTGCAGGGGATGATGTTGTTCGGTCCTGAAACACAAAACCTTTTTTATTTTTCCACCTCCCTTGTTACTTTCTCTCCTCCATTGTCTTGTTAATGGCTTTTTCAGTGTCGACATAAGAGCCCAACAAATCACCGGATAGAACAGGCACCAGAGCAGAAAACTGACTGAATTGAAAACCAGGATTTACTAACTATAAATCCTGCAAACTGTCAAATAATGTCAAAATATGTACAAGAAAAAGAGATCATCATTGTGATTTGAGTATGGTGATGTAAACTCATCAGTGGAAGATGATTCTCAATTTGCACGCACTGCAAATTATACAATTCTTTCAAAGAGTCAACAGAAGCAGAACAGAAATATGATTTAAAAAAACCTAACGTGAAGATGACAGAAGCCCTGATGTAGAAGTCATGTGCTGATTGTCTGTCGCAGGAGGTCCAGGAAGGCGAGAAGGAGAAGAAGGATGAAGAGAAGGAGAAAGAGAAGAAGAAGGAGGCAGAGCCAAACTTCCAGCTCCTGGAGAATCCGGCCAGAGCGATGCCAGCTCAGCTCAAAGTCCTCAACATGCCCGAGACCTGCCGGTACCAGCCCTTCAAACCGGTAACTACAGCTCGCCCCTCTGTGTCTGTTTCTCCAGATGGAAGGATTCACAACTCATTCATAAGAGACGGTTACAGTCAAAATATAAAATAGAATAGATTGTTCTGGTATTTCCCTTTAGAACTGCGATTGCAACATTTTACAATAAGATTTTAAAGCACTTATTTAACTCCTCACTACTTTTCACTAATCCTTTTATTATTAATAGCACCATTACATGAGAATTCTGGGGAGGCACCAGAATTACATTTAAAACCTCTGGACAGTACGTCACATGAATTGGATGATATTTAACAATGGAACATTATCTCAGAGGAGTTTTCCCTTCTAACTAAATCAATGAGATCCGTTGGTTGGTGTTTGGCTTCTGTGTCAGGGCTGTAAACCAGGCGACTGCTACTCTGCAGTAAATGTTGACAGTTTTCCGCAGTAAATGACAGGACGAAGTGCGCTCACCCAATGAGAGCGCACCTCCGTCCTGTAGAGAGGAAGTACTGTTTGATTTCGTGTCTAGTTAGCTATGCTCAAGAGTATTACATTGTATTGACTTATCGGATCAGATGCCAAAATACTGTCTTTGCTGGACTTTAGTTTTGTAATGCCTCCTTCCTTTTAAGGCTTTGTTTTTACTCTCAAAGGCGCGTTAAGGGATTGAAGAGGTTTTACATATTTATCTTGAAATCTGGTCAATGTCAGGAGGTTTATTGAAAGCCGATTAAATTAATATGAAGTTTCCTGTGTTTGATTATTCACTGGAGCTGAATGACTTCTCAAATTGTTTTTATACTCAGAACAGAAAACACATGTTTAACCCTCACACATCCTATATTTTCATCTGTATTTCATATTTTTTTACTTACTTGCGTATTCAGAAATATACAGTTCTTTACATTACATATCATTTAGCTGACGCTTTTATCTAAAGCTACTTACAATAAGTGCACTCAACACTTATGACACACAGGTCTGCCAAGCTGCCAGTTCCTGACTCTTTAATCAACATAGTACATCAGCCTCTCTGGTAGAATCCAACTCTTTTGTTCCACACTTATTGGTCATTGTCCACATCTGTCACCAGCTCCATACAGGAGGCATCATCATCATGAAAGACACCAGCGAGGAGGAGGAGGAGCTGGTAGAGCCCGTCTCAGCCCACGGCCCCAAAATCGAGGAGGAGGAGCAGGAGCCCGAGCCCCCCGAGCCCTTCGAGTACATTGACGAGTAGAAATCTTGTCACAGCAAAGGTACGTTCACAGAAATCGTTCCTGAGCTCTTGTTGTTCATTCATAACTTCAGCAGCTCGACGTGTCGCTGATGTTCACCACGCTGGTTGTGTTTTCCACGTGCGGCTGTGTCTCTGGTTTGGAGTCTCTAAAATAACAAAGTGGACAGACATAAGATTACATGGCTGCTCACAGAGTGACTGTACAGTAAATGTTCTGTAATCCTCTGTCACAGTTCTCCAGCGTAAACGCCATGAAGCAGTCAGTTCTCTTTCAAAGGAAGTAGAACCATGAGATAACGCACAATACAGCTCTGTGCCGTTGTTTCCGAGCCTAACCCAGTTTCACCCGTCACTGACGGAGGAATGTAAACACGGCTGCCATCTCCAAACGCCAGCGCACGGAGAAAACCTCCTGTCTGCGTACGCTTAATGAATCCTGGCTGCTTATCGTGTTTGTGTTGGATTGGCCGCAGCGCACCTCCCATGTAGGAGCTCGCTGCGGCATGTGATGGGACCGATGAGGTGTCAATGACCAAATTTGGGCCTCAGAGCATAATATGTCATCGCTTTATGAAGTTCAAGTGCTGTGTGACAGATTCAGCAGTGAAACGGGTCATTGTCAGGATGAGTTTGGCAGCACAGCCCGGTCACAGGTTCGATGCCCTGAACACAAAACTCTGCTGTCACAGTGACCTTGAACTCAGTTTTATTACAGCACAGTCATGGTACACACCACACACTTTCTACTTTGTATCACTGGTAAAACACATATATTATTATTATTAAAGTGTGTATCGTGCTTTGCATCAAAATGTGAGTGTACAAAGTACCAATCAAACTGCTGAACCAGCTGGATTAACACAATTTTCTGAAGACTTTTGATCAGTGGTATTATATAAAGCTTTATACAAATGTTTGACAAAACTACATTTTCTAATTATCAGTGTTTTATTTCTGACTTTTAAAGCATTATCTTTAACTGTTGATTTGTAAATCACTCACTTCTCCATCTAAAGCTTAATCAGGGCGCAATAAGTGAAAGTGACTCAGATTCTCCTTTTGAAACTTGGTGGATTGACAGAACAGTTTAGTGAGTAAATCAAGTGGAAACTGAGAGAGGGAGAAAAGTCACAAAGGTTTTAAAAGGTTTTATAAGTTCCATCCAGCTCAAGTGTAAATTACACCCTCGCAGGATTAGGACGAGGGACGTGTTAATGAAATCGCTCCGACTTGATGTTTATAAAAGCTTCATGTGTCCGTACACAAACAAACAAGGAGTATACTTCTGTAAATACTTTTCTTTAGTCATGAATATTATTCAAATCAAATAAAATGTGTTTTCTTTCTCTCCTCAGGCATCAGAAGAGGTGAGATCTCAGCATGTTGGTCCAGAGTCTCTCCTCCATTCATCCATCTAGTTCACCACCTCCCTGCTTCACTTCCTCTTTTACACGTTTCTTTCTCCTGTGCCGGCTCCGTGTTTCCCACACAGGGAATATTTTACATACTCCAATTGTATAATTTTCAGTGCGTACAATAAAATGATATATATTGGACACTGGAGCATGTGTGTGTTTATTTGAGTGGATATTCCAGCAGGCGTGTGTAGAGGGAGTCTCTCTAATCCCATACGTTTAGACTGGTTTACATTTTCTGCACTTAGCAGCTGCTGCTGCAGTCTGTCTCCGTCTCTACGGAGCCCAGTCTCCAGGAGGATTTAACTCTGGGTGGAAAATGTCAAACATCTAGAAGTCGCCCCGCCACAAAATTCAATGGTATTCAGTTTAGTCGTTTTTGCATAATCCTGCGGACAAACACGTTGAAAACAAAAGCTCCTTGGTGGAGATAACAATCATCCAGAATATCCGACCAACCATCATCTGATTCCTGGCAACACTAACGTGGTTTAAATGTTAAAATGATGAGTGGATTTGGAACAGTGACATTCGTTAAAACAGTTTCACTGATTCAGATACAGAACACTTAGTCAGCTTGTAACCATGCACTTTGTATTCAAGTTAAGGTGTATTACCATTTAAAAAAATCTAAAAATGTTTATTTTAAAAAAAACGTAAAAAGTAAACATTTCAAACAAAACCTCACAATTTTTTTTCAGTGTTTTTATTACGATTTTAAGATTAATGATGAGAATGTTAGATTTTTCAATTCAGCTTTGATTTTTATGCTTTTTTGGTGCAAAAAAAACTTTTCAATTATGTTTTAAAGTCACTTTCCCTTTTAATTTGAGTTTTATTTTGAAATGCCAAACTGGAACCATCAGATTTATTTTTGCTTTTGTTAAAATATGAGTCACGGTGTTCATCACGGTGTTCTCAGTAAGAGAAGCTCAACAGAACCTTAGAATAAAGTTTAGTTTCTTCAATCCAAACATCCAACTTGTAAATAGACTGTGGAAGAACTTTTTATGTTCTTGTGGTTCTCGGTCTTTAAAACCAAGATGGAGTTTATTAAAACCTGATTATTTATATTTGGTAAATGAAGGCTCATGTGGAAACTCTGGTTTGGGAGGTGATCAGGGAAACGCTAACACAGGCAGTTGTTTTCTGCATGAAATGTGCTGGAACGCTTCTCGTTTGATTCCTCATGCGTAAGACTGGTGGAAAAGAAAAAAAAAGCCATGGAGGGGCCGTCAGAGATGAATTGCAGCTCATTGGTTCCCATCAGAAAACCGAGCGTATGGACGTTCAGACCAGACGTTCAGTCTAATCAGTTCCTCCCTTCACATTCCCAAGTGCTCGGTCATGGAGTCAGTTTATCAAAGTGTTTCTGGATGTTTCCTCTTCCTGGTTGTCAAGGAAGGATATCGTGAGGAGGAGAACACACACTCAACACCTCAGGCCTCTGACTTTGACCCTGACCTCCTCATCATCAGAGGGATGAAGAAGAGGAAGCATCAGCAGGTCCCTTCTGCTTCCTCGTCTTAAATATAGAAACAGTGGAGTCCAGAGCTGAGATCACATTCCTGAAGATGCTCCTGACCCGTGTGTCGTCCCCTCAGGAGGGAATATTTAGTCTTACTGGAGAAGCCCTCCCTCTGTTTCCATGCTGCTCTCCAGCTCAGAGGAGGTGAGCTCTCCTCCGTACGACCCAGTGAAGCCCGGGTGGGATCTGGATGAGTTCAGTCTGGGTGTGAAAAATCTGGCTCCCTCCTCAGCCACGTCTCGTTCTTCAGACACTCACATTTTTTTCTTCTTCATTCCACTGCTGCACCTGGAAACCTAACAAGTGATACGAATCAGTTATTCACCACAGAAGCTTGTGGAGGCTCTTCATCACTTTCAGATGTTTCTTACAGGAACAGTTGTGAAGCCGAACTGCTTCCTCGAAGAATCAGTGTCCGTGAAGGAGAACGGACGGAAGCTCAGTGGAGGTCCAGGAGGTTCTGGTGCATGAAACATCTGATTCACTTAATCCCCCCCCCCCACACACACACTTTTTAGTTAAGTAAAGCAATTTGAAATCATAAAAACATGTTTTGCTTGTCCAAAAGATTTCAACACGACCTGCATTAAATGTTTTGTTTGATTATTTGCTGTTTACGAGCCCGTTCATCACTTTTGGCCCCTAACAAACATTTGATTCATTCTTCTGAAATTAGTTTCACACATAAATGATCAGATGATGAATCCTGATTCTGGGGATTTGTCCTTTCCCCACCATGACATTGACATTCAACCCAACCTCTTTAGTGAGTCCTCATCTTCTTTTTTTTCAGGTCCATCATCAACCGCTGATCTTGGACTTGTGCTTTTTAGGAAATGTTCAATAGAAATTTTTGTCTCAAATTCCCCCGATGAGTGGAAGTGCAAAGCACCATACAAGGCATCAGGACTCCCAGTGTTCAGGGATGGTTGTGGCCCAGCAGCCACCGACGTCTGTCAGCGACCTGACAGAGCAGACGTCGAGGAGGTGGAGGGTGATGGTTTGTGTGAGCAGACGGAGCATGTAGTCACGTCTGTGGAAGCTGTGCTGATGAGCGGATGAAAGGATGGAGGGTCAGCTGTCAGGCAGACCCACCGGAGAGCTCACTGGTCAGGTCAGCGAGTGTGTGGCCTGCAGACGAGGTCACAGAGAGTGTGTCGGGTTGGACTGGAGCAGCAGCGACCGATCGTGGTCCTTGATGGAGATCTGGACGAGGTCGACTCTTCTCTTCGCTCTGGACCGAGGCTCAGACTCAGGAGGTTGTGGATTTTGGCTCCACAGACCTGCAGCTCGTAAATTCTCCTTCTGGGACGATGAAAAGTCAAACCTCCAACAAGGAAGCAGAGACATGAACAAACCTGTAGCTGACTCTCACACTCACAACCATTTCTGTTTTGTATTTACTTCGTCCTTGTTCGTCCGTGTGATCGTGAGGCTGGAAATCATCATCATCATCATCATCATCATCATCATCATCATCACTGAGCTGCTGGATCCAAGTCATTCATTGAACAGACACATATTCACAGCAACACGTTTCATTAATTCGTTAATTCGTTTTTTAGGCCAGAACTTCTAATAAATAAATTCTGCTGAAACAGCCAAAATAATTATTTAAACACAGAACTAAAATATTTTGAAAGGAACTTTCTATTGAGCATTTTATAACTGAAAAATAAACATTTGTCAATGACCACAAACAAATATTTAAATTGCTGTGATACATTAATTGACCAACACACTGAATATGTTGATGTTTTGCTTCAACTCAAATAAGGTTTAAAGTTTTTATTTCTGTTGACTATTATTTTAAATTGAATCAGGGATAAAACAATGATATAATTTTAAAATGCTACACATCTTTTTGTTATGTTTTAAAAATATTTTTAAACATGTATCATTTTATTATAGTTTCTTTATGTCTTATAGAATCACACAAATGAAGATTGAAGACCTTATCATATAAATAATGATTTTTACTCTCAGTTTACTAAATTCATTTGGTCCATTAAGTGTCATGAACTCTCTTTATTTGGACTTCAGACCAAAGCAGTTTCAAGTTGGCAGCTTTGGGCTCTGGGAAGTTTTCTAATATTTTATAGATTCAAAAATCGATTTGAAGAAAAGTGATCAGTAATCGATCTGTGGTTTAACTTCAGATGAACTTGTGTCAGATTTGGGCAGAAACACTCACCTGTGCAGTGAGTGAGAGGTTTTTCCTCTGATGTCGGTGCAGTGAGTTTTACACTGAAGAGTCATTGATGCACCAGAGTCTGTTATTGAGCAGCTTCAGGAAGTAAATCCAGCCTCTGGTCTCTGTGCCACACGGTCGGGTGTTTACTCTGCTCTGCCCCAGAGTCTGCAGTTTACTGTGTTGACGTTCACTTGGCCCCACTGATCCCAGATCAGGCGACTGGTGCCAAAACATTGTGAAGAGTTATATAAGGCTCTGTGTCGTCGCTGGGATCCGTCAGCAGCAGAGAGACAGGACAAGTGCTGAGTCCAAGCTCTGCGTTCGATCCCCGAGCAACACTTCACTGAGGAGTTTCTTCTCATCACCTCTGAGCTGCATGAAGCTGTGCGACGGACGGACCACTGAGCTGCAGGAGGAGGTGACCTGTCCGTGACCTGGAGTCAGGCCTGGAGTCAAGCTCCTCCTGAGGGGCAGCAGGAGGCTCTAAGATGGGATCCTCCTGAAAAACATCATCATCATCATCATCAACAACAACAACAACAACAACAACAACAAATACTGTAGAGACAATCTACATGATATGAAATTAAAAATAAAATCTATAAATCTATTCAAGTAGAAAATGAGGGACACATTTGTTTCTTGATCAGACAAACGTCATCCTTCATGGTTAGATAATATAAATCCTTCCACTTTGATTTATTCAACAATAAGAAAATCACAGATTCAGATTGTTCTGTAGTAAAACTATCTGAAACGATCGTTCAGTCAATCTGCACATTTTTATAATTATATTTAAAGTATTTTTTGGAAAATCAAATCTTTTTCTTTTCTTACAGTTGACTGATCTGTGGACTCTTGATTTGAGTTAGTTCATTACGTCAGTTCAGGCTGAGAAACCGAAACAGGTTTGATTATAAATGTTAAGAGAGGAGAGAGTTGGTCATTTATATTCCTGAAACATAATTCTAATTTTATTAATTCTAATTATTTGGAAAAAAACCAAACAAATTAAAAGTTTTTGTCCAATTCTCAGTACTTTCCAACAGCCTCTCCTTCTCTGTCTCATGCAGCCACAAGCCCTCACTGTCGGGAGAAGTAATGCATTTACTGGTGACGGTTTTCAGCAGCAGATTAACACACATTTGGCTCAAACATGTAAATCAGTGCAACAGTGTGATCCAAAACAGACTAGATTAGATTAGATCGAACTTCATTGATCCGTTGGTAAAACTCCCTCAGGGAAATTAAAACTTTAGATTCACTGACAAAATTCATAGTTGTATCGAGTTATTGTTGAGTTACTGCAGAGATCACAGAGTTAAACCTCGTCACCACTTCTTCAGATTTTGTGTGTGTATGTATCCGACCTTTGGGCTTGTGTTGTACAAATGTTTGTCGGGATCAGAGAAGCTCGGGTTGACCGAGTTCCCTGCAGCAGAGGGAGGTTTCGCTCCTGGGGGTGAGAACAGCTGGACACCAGACCCCTGCTCTCCCCTCAGCTGGAGGAGACCTGCTCACTGCAGCGTGCACAGCTCTGCTCTCTGGGGAGGCTTTCATCAGGGAGACAAATGGAAAAATGAAAGAACCAGTAAACCAGAGTCAGAGCAGCTGGTTCTGCCCATTCTGGGAAGGCAGGCCGGAGACATAGATTCCATTAGTCTGGAGGGTGAAGTGTAGACGTGTGGGGTGGTGAAGGTGGTGAAGGTGGTGAAGGTGGTGATCAGTACAACACGTTGCTGCACATTGTCCAACGTTCACCCTCCTCCCCCCCTCCTCTCCTCACCCCCTCCTCCCTGACAGTGTGAGTGTGGTGCAGGACATGAGCACGTTTAACACTGTGCCTATTCATTCCCTCTGTCCATTCATCATCATGCATGTAAAGAATAGAGGCAGAACAGTTTGGATTCCAGCACGAGGCCGCTCCAAAACATGAAACCAGAACCGTCTGTTTCAGTGTGAACGCCGGCGGAGCAAAACATCAGCTCGGGGGATCAGGATTCGGACGCCATGATGGTTCTGAGGAGGAGAGGGATTCTCTCATGTGGACCAGAGAAACGTTTGATCGGGTTCTGACTGGTTTTCTGGATTTAGTCTTTCAAAGTCCGAGCTGATGTGTTGATCCTGTTCACACTGTGAGATCAACACGTTATTTTTGGACGTTATTGTCTCGCTCATTTAATATCATGTTCACGAGATCTGTCCCCGTTTACCGCAGAGGACTTCTGACCTTTTACGCCGACAGCCGGGTGCGACAGCAGCTTCTAGAGAAAAGGTCATGACTTACTTCTGTGCATCTGCCTGTTTATATCCTGTGTTCTCACCAATCAAATCTGGTGTAATTCATCCTCATCACCATTTCTGAATCAGACAGAATGAAGGACAATGAGGATCTCTGCAAAAACATCTTTCAGAAGACTGATAGTCAGATATCTCGCAGCACAAACACAATCCAGAGTCAACCATCGAAGTTTTACCCCAAACTCGTTGAGTAATTCCCCAAAAAATCTCGTCCTCGTGCTCTGGAAGTGGAATGATCTCATCTGCCGGGTGTTTTTTATTTGTTTGAAGAAATCAGGACCTCAGTCACCACTGGACTCGGTCGCTTGTTAACATGAATATGTTCTGTGTAGTCCGGTCCCTGGCAGAGCGAGTGGCATTAATGGGCCTTGGACTCTTGGCGTTTGCTCGCAGTGTTTTTTTTAATGGAGGGAAACGTGTCCAGCGGCGGCCCTTCATTTCTCCACAGGCGGCAGACCGCAGACTTCCTGGAAAAGGCCGATGAGCAGAGGTCGTGAGCCGGGCACAGCAGCTGGACTGAGACAGGCTGGTACACAGCACATGACCTTTAACCTCCGAAGGTTTAATCTTTAGATCACATTTATAAACTTGCACATTTAAATGGTTATCAGAGAAAAATATAGAGACGAGAAATCACCATGTTCAAATCTTTCCTTTAGATGCTGAAGCTCAGAGTTTGGAGCAGGAGAAGTATTTGTTTAATAATACTTTTTGTACATAACAGAAATATCACTTTTTTACTTTCTGTATTCTTTAGTTTTTCTTTCAGATAAAATCAGCATGTGCCTCATGCATGTGATTTATTTTCTTTCTACTCGGCTGAGATTCTGAAGGTGACAGGGCCGCTGCCTTCAAGGTCGTGACCTTATGGAAGCTGAGGAACTTGAAACTTCTCTGTCTTTTTCGAAACCATCTCTAAAACCTACTTTCATTTGACTGTTTTTAACATCATGTTTCTTTTATCTTTTTTGGCCATTACTTTTAAATTGAACTTTATATTACTTTGCCTGTTGTGTCTGATGTTTGGAATTCTTGATTTGACTTTATAAAGGCCAAATGGAAAATGTGACTTAGAGACAGTTTGGCCGATACACTTTTTTGTAATTGTAAGAAATAAAAGGCCACTGTGGGAATAGAGAGAATAAAAACTGTAGCCTGAGCTGAACTTTACATTTCCAGTAGCTTCTCTCTTTATTTCATGTCACCCTGCTTCATCCGTCTGTATCATAAGACTGATGATCAGTATTTCAGAAGCTCGTGCTGCTTGTGTGTGTGTGTCAAGGAGTAGTCCGATGAATTATGAATCTGCTATCACTGTTGAAAAAGTGGCGTGTTTTCAAGAACCTAAGTTTGCAGCAGACTAAACATGAACGCCAGGTTATTGTACACACACACAAACACACACACACACACAGTAACACAATAACTCACTTGAAGTGGTGGGCACCACTGGTCTGCTTCTCATTGAACAGCTGCAGAAATAAACACGCTGTGATTATTAAAAGTGAAATGGAATGAGGCAATAAATCCCTGTGAATCAAAGGATGAATTTGTGACTTCATTATCGTACGAGGGCGAAGGAGACGATTACAAAAAACTGAATGTAATAATGTTAATGTTATTCTAACTATATATGACTGTGTGTTAAATTAAAAATAAACTTGAAATGCTTAGTTTATTTGTATTGAATAAACTGGAGCCGTGATTTAAAATGATTTAACACAAACATATATCTGGTCTGTGCTTAAAAAACAAACTAGGTTTAAAATCAACTTGCCAGGTTCAAGTAAACCAAAAACTAATTGTGACTCACATGAAGCTGCCTTTTAACATCCCAGCTGCATTTTCAAGAGAATTTATTCTCAAAAAAAAAAAAAGAATCAGAGACTGACTCGCTCTCCCTCTGCTGGACGATCAAACTTCTCCAGACGACTCCGGTTATTCAGGAAAAGTGTGAAAAGAAGCAGCAGAGGAGGCAAACGTTGAGAATTTGACTGTCGCCCTCGACACATGATCTGAAATTACCCAGAGAAGTGGAGGCGTTAGAGCTCTTAACACTGCGCCGTGTATTTTTAGACTCTTTTCATCAGACTGTAATGTTGGAACATCAGATTGGAAAATCATCTTGTTTATAATAGTCCTGTTCTGGAGCAGAGTTAATAGAACAAGTGAACAATGGCTGAGTGGATTAAACGCTGCTTCGCTGATTAAAGAGGAAACGCTCAGAGGATGAGGACGTTTATGGACTTTTTGAAAAGAGATGTTTTCTCCAATTACAGGCACATCAAAAAAGATCAAGTCCACGGCTCAGCCAACGTGACCGACCCTGAATATCGCTTCAAATTTCGGTCCAATATTTTAGCGTGAGCAAATATATTTGGGATTTTGAAGGAATATTAATTAATATCAAAATAGACTCATAGATGTTTTAAAATCCATGTGACAAAGAACTTATAGAAAATAAACTGTATGAGAGAAGTCAAATCTTCCTCCACAGGTGAGACAGATGCGAGTCCAGCTTCATATTGTACTTTGAAGAAAACCATGTTGTGTGTCAAACACCAGTTTGTGGGAGTGAACGTGACACTAACTCTTTTCTCACCGACACACTGACGACTTTAAATAAACCAGATGAAGCTTAAGGTTCAAATTAAATCTCGAGACAAAGCAAAACAAAGAATCATCATTAGGTGGAGAATCCTCAGTCTATGTATTGAAGTTCTTAGATATTACAGGTGGAATATACAGTACATGTATATGGTTTAACAGACAGGCAATATAAAATGGTCTAAATGACTGAAGGTTACAAAGAACAGCATATACAACATCTTATTTTAATGATTCAAGTACCTCTAACTTTATACTTCAGTTCTCTGCAGAATTCAAAAGCATCTGTACAAAATGTACAAGAGTTGTATCCCATGTTGCATCACTGGACAAAGATTTCCTCAGGAACTGACGTCACATCCTGGTTTAAACTATCAATGTTTAAATATTGTACAGTTTCAAAAGAAAAAACTAAAAGTCCTAAATCGCAGAGCAGAGCATCTTTTATGATATTTACAGAATTCATTTCTGAGTTTAAACATTTTGAGTGAAGGCGTCTGAGCTGAGTCTGAAAATGTCAGTTTTTAACAGCTCAACACATGAAACCATGTAGCTTTAAAACTGTTTTTGGTGGTATTGCTTTATTGTGGATTACAGGTTCATAATGTCCTCAGAATCCCTGATAAGAATTTGCTCGTATTTATAAATAAATACAGTTTGATGATGAGGAGTTTTTTTTCTCTCCAGTCACCAGTGTTCATAGCATGTTATAGGAAACACAAGGTTATTGATCACCTAAATATTTGCATTTATCATAAATGCATCAACAAGCCAAATCATCCAGGAATGAAAATTAGAAAATTATGAACCTTTAAAAAATAAATGAAGTTTTACCAACCTTTTAAAAATCAATGGGAATAAAATTCTGCATTAAAATCTCCAGGTCGAGACTGATGTTCAGTTTTTTACCTTTTCATCTTCTATCAGGATGAGACTGAATCTAATCACCGATCACGTCCGACAACTGAAGCTACTTTAACCCACAAAATCAAGAAGCTGAAGCGCTGACACATAAAAAAGCTGCTGTCGACGGGACCGAAACCAGAATCACTGAGAAAAAACGTTAAAGAATAAAAAGCATTAAAAAAAAAAGAAAATTCTATTTAACATTAAAATCAGTCAGTAACATGTACTTCTATAATCACTGTACATTTTACAACACGTCAAAGTCATACCATCACAACTGGTAAACATCGGTGGTGTTTTAAGACAAAGGGACTTGTGCAAATAAGTGGAAGCATATTGCCGTGGATACGCAGCTGGAAGTTCATAAAACTAAGGTTTGATATAAAAAAGATGCCTATACTCATAAAGAGAATCCTATTCAACAATCTGTCATGCTCTTTGATGCAACACACTCCTTTTTTTAAACGTATTAAAGAAGAAGTTGTCTTTTGTCAGGAGGGATCAAACTGAGCCTCGTCGGCGCTCTACATTCAGACCGAGTTAAAAATCTTTCTTTAATTACTGCGAATCCTTTCAAAGGGTTTAACACTGTACCATTCACTTGTTGTCACAGGTCCTCTACTGAGAAGCCCAGTTTAAGAACAGTGAGGTTTTCCTTTCACAGAGGTTCCCATGTGAGACATGCTGACGTGTCCAGCTGTGGCAGCACTAACCGGCTTTAACGCAGATGTTTCTGAATGATGGGAGGGAAAATGACCAGGCAGAGGCGGAGGTTTATAAACTGTGTCTCTCCCAGGTCGGTGACAGCGTCTGTCTAAGAGCTATTGGACGGAGTTTCTGCAGCGTCAGGGTCGCTGCGGGTCGTACTGCTGGTAACGGTTCAGCTTGTCCGGATCATTGGAGGCCATGTGGGTGAAGTCCTGGAAAATGTCCTGGTAGGTTTCATCACCTGAAGGAACGACCAAGACACAAGACATGAGCAACAACAAAAAGGAAAAGGAAAACAGACAGAGCTGCAGTTTCCAACATTTCTTACACAAATCATTCATTTTTGCTTTTTACCTCAACCGAGGAGGTTAAATGCTAATTTACAGCGTTTGGTGGAAGGATGGGACATGCGCCAAGAAGAAATCCCATCCAAGTTTGATAAACATACATGAGTTACAAGACTTAACATCTACAGATAAAAAACATGGATCTCCTGCAGTGGAACAGGAGCGTGACAATCTGCACAGACAACAACCTAATCCTGTTCAGTTTCCCTCTTCCACAATTCAATGTTTGCACAAGAGAACTTCATCTGCAACAAGATATAACAGAACTAAACTGTGACCACAAACTTAACCAAACTCATTTTAGCGTCCTCATGTAGGTGCAGAGCAGGTTTAAATACCAGGGAGGAAGATTTACGCACAGTGTCATCAGATCAAGAATGAAAAAAGAAGAAAGGTCAGCCGTACCTGTCAGAGTTTCAGCGTGGCTCGAAATATGAAACAGATCAACACAGAGGCAGAGGAAAGAAGGGAAGAATGGAGGAAGCAAAAAGGCAAATGATTGTGAAAACAGTTTGTTGTTTTCTCAGCTGGAGATCGACTCAGAAAGAAAAGACAAGCCCAGAGAGATTTGTTTTTGTCAGCAACTGTATTGTGTTTAAAGTGCAGGAGTTAATGTACAAAAAAATACAGCTGCGTTGCCTCAGCACCCCAAAGAAAAGAGAAGAACAAAACAAAGGCACAAACTCTGGGGAGGAGACGGAGAAAAGAAGAAAGAAAAATACAGAACAGAGTGAATTTACAGAATCGAGAATGAGAGCGATAAAGAGAGAAGCAGTTCTCAACCTGTTGGAGGGGTCATGTGTTTGGATTCCCCCTTCATGGGGTTTTTAAATACATTTTTAGACGACAACAGCAGACAAATATCAATTCAAGAAAAATATATTTATAAAAAAAGAATTAGAATTATATTCCAAAAATATATATATAGATACCCCCCCCACAAGATTTCATAGATTATTGTTTGAACCACTGAGCCACGCTCAGGCTGAGAACCACGTCTACACTTAATTAGGTAGAAACACTTGAGCGGGGGGGTAGTGTAATTTTAACAAAACCAAGAGCGGGGGGGGGGGGGGGTTGATGTGGTTCTTTCTCCCTCACTTCCATCCCCCTGAATATCCCTCATCAGGACCATCGCTCATCAGCTGATTGGAGGCTCTGATGAAGTGGCCCGCGCGTATCGGAGCGGACGGCGAGCTGATGCTGGCCCAAGGTGAATCCTCTCGACTTGAGGATCTTTCATTGACTAGAAACACAAACTTCAGACTCGAACTCTCCTGCTAAAGACAATCTTCCCTCTGTTCCTCTCATCATCACTGCTCCTGTGTTTGCTGTTGACCTTTAAGGCAACAACTGCCAGCAACACTTTCTGTGTCATTCTCTATCAACAACCATTGCACATGCTAAAATAAAATATGAAGGAACAAAGAAGCGTTTCTTGTTGTAGGTCCAAAACATTCCAGTCTTATTTTTAAAAAGAGGAGCCTCCACTTTTTAAAAAAAGCAGCATTCATTCAAATAAAAGTCCAGTTGCCTACAGCAGCACGACTAGCCCTCAATCTAAGACGCTTTATTATTTTTGGAAAAATAGACGACAGAGCAGAGCAGGTCCCTCTTCTCATCAACACACAGAAATGTACAATATTCCATTTCCCCTACAATCTAAAAATGTAACAACCGCTCAGTGTCTAAAGTTCACAGAAAACTTTGTCCGTACAAGCAACAACAACAACAACACATCAGTAATCTCTGTTCTAACTGGTGAATTAAAGATGTGACATATTGCTCTGTCAGCAGCAGGGGGCGCTGCTCTGTCTATGTGAAACAACAGAAATTAATCAAAGTGCTTCGATGCCCTTCAGGAAGTAGCGGCTGCAGGGAGCGGAGATGTGATAAACCGGGGTACGTTCGGAATAGTTATTTTTTCATACATTGTCAGTGAGCTTCAAACTCATTTGCCATGTTCTTTGTGAATAATCATTTTTTTGTAAAGCTCACCTAAGATTAAGAGAAATATAAGATAATACTAAACACGGATACACGTGGATACCTTTCTACACTATTGCACTTAAATCTGGACTCCTCAGACGATTTGTCTGTACTCCGCTAACATTCGAGACGATCGATGCGACGGCAACAAAAGGCCTCTTGTCTTACAATTCTGGATTTCCCGTAATTGCAGGCGATGAGCGAGCGCACTTAACCGACTAATACCCAAGACACAACATTGTCATAACAGGAAGTAAATACATCACAATCAAAACAAGAGAAATCAAGGATGAATGAAGGTGTCCCTCATGGCACTCACCCTGTGTGAGTCACTCTCACCTCTGCGTATTCTGACACACTATAGAAATGTATGTATGCACAACATTTACAACATGTACAGTATGTATACACATTATACAACCCTATATTTATCTTTATAATAGAAATTGATGTAAAATAGACTTTTTCTGTGTCACAACAGCGAGATGCATCATGTTTGGACGACAAAGTAAACAGGCCTTGAATACGGTTAAGACTTCAAACAGGGACCTTACGAACAGTCATGGGTAAAGGTACAGCAGTTGCATAACTATTAACAGGAATGTGCATAAATCACTTTAAGTTAAAAAGGAAACTTGGCCGTTTATAAACACACATCATGACACTGGTCTGATGGTAAAAAATGTCATTCACAAGTCACAATTATTGCAAGATAGTGAAACCTGCCTTCACTTTGAGGTCTGAGCGTCACTGGGTAGTGGGAGTGGTTACTGGGAATATAGTTTCTTTTTTTTGTAAAGATACTGTGACTGATACTAGAGACAAGTCACTAATTAAAAGATTAAAAAGTATTTTAGCCCTAAAAACAAACAAATGATTTACTATAAATTACTGAACACCTCTCAAACAGAGGAAATGAACAAAGCTAGTGTCGAACCATTTTCAGACATGAACTCTCCACTATGAAGAACACAGCAGCAGGTCACTCGTACAAACAGCAGCAGCAGCGCCTGTGTAGAGCAGGCGGGAGGCAAGATACGACGCATCTTCCTTTATATTCTTTTTTTCACTTTTGTGTTCGTCACGTTAGAAACATCATCATCTTGCTTGCTGTGCATTTTAGGGACATTTTCCTGCTGTGTTCTCACAGGACATACTCCAACATTTTCAGCACATTTCTGCCCCCTAGTGCCTGGCAGGGAAAAGTTCCAGAAAAAGACTGGAGCAACTGACTCAGACATCTTCTCACATACAGCTCCTCTGGACAATTACAGGAATAAAGTTCAGTGCATGTCTGAAAGCAGCTTTAGACTTATAGGGAGAAAAGTACAAACTTTCTAGAAAACCGCTGTTTGTTTTAATTTTGTGCTATCAAATAATCCTACGTGACAGTCACGGTCACTTAACTGAAAAGGAGGATGTTCCACTTTGGAACAAAACTCTACAGTCATGTCCAGAGTCGACGGTTTTAACGAGCACCTGACACTGAACCACACCAAGGTGCAGTTTGTCCAGCACCTGGTCAAGAGCTGGGACGTTAAAACAGAGGCTGCAGCGACTGAGACACACAGAGTTAGATTCAGTTCACTCTGACCCATCATCACAGTCAGTGGATCACATTTCAACAAACCTGGAGGTCTTCTAATAAAAACCTCCGCTGAGAATGAATTGTCCGAGTATTTAAACCATCATCTTCTTGTTAAGTTTTAAGTGAACTGACTCCAACTCTGAAACCCAGACTTTGCATTTCCTCTGCTTTTACAGTGTGTTCTGCTCCTTTGTTTGGAAGAGAGCGGACAGTTATTAAGTTTCGTCCAGCTGCAGGCTAATAAACTCCTGCATGCACTTCCTGTACTGCATTTCGGTGGGGCTGTTGGTGTTATATTGACCTGACTGGCTGTAGGGCCCCTCCGCCTCTCGCATCTCCTCGTTCATCTTCGCCAGTCGCAACCTGTGAAGTAAGTGAAGAAACAGAGAGGCAGAGATCAATCACAGACATACACAGAGAAAGTGTCAGTGATTTATTTTAAGGTCATTTCTCAGATATGTCAGATATGCTGCTAATTCTAAAAATAAATACATAAATATTCAGATTTACCAGCCAAATGAAAGCCTGATATTTTATTTCTGTTTTAAATAAAAGAGGAGATCTGATTTTTCTACTTCTACTCTGATGAGGTGGTGACACCTTGTGGTTAAAGATATTTAAAGACTTCTCTCAGATGGAAGCATAATGACTCAGCTGTGTGTAGTTGTGATAATACACAGTGTTAATAATTAATCATTGTTAGTCCTGTTTGTCTCTATGTGGTTCTTGTTTTATATTGTCAGGATTTATTAAGTGGCAATGATCAGTTCACTGTAAATGATTCATCACATAAATAAGTGATTCAAAATAACCAGTGTTGAATTCAGAATATATTATATTTCATTTCCGAACCAAGTGGATAACATTTAAATTTACGAAGTATTACTATATGTGGTTGGGATGGAATTCTATGATGCGTCAAAGTGTAAACTCAGACGATGGTCCCAGCATGAAATGAAGAGATCAATCATAACTAATAATAATGACGTGTATGACACTCACAGTGTAACAATGTCTGCATTGGCCGCATCCACCGCT
This sequence comes from Paralichthys olivaceus, assembly GCF_024713975.1. Taxonomy (NCBI): domain Eukaryota; kingdom Metazoa; phylum Chordata; class Actinopteri; order Pleuronectiformes; family Paralichthyidae; genus Paralichthys; species Paralichthys olivaceus. The sequence goes on along the minus strand of NC_091095.1, from coordinate 10,652,255 downwards.
ATGGTCAGTGGTGTCTTCTCGTCAATGTCTGCAGCATTTTGATTCGCTCCTCTTTTTAAGAACAAACACACTTGTCTGAAAGAGAGATGAACATACTCATAAAAGTTGTATAAGGCTCTTCACAATGCTGTCAGTATTATTGAGTGACAGATGTGTGTGGAGTTAAGGTGGTAGACAGGTATAGAGACCAACCCTGTGTGTCCCAGCATGGTGGCGTGGTGCAGGGGACCCCGGCCCTGAGCGTCCTGCTGGTTCACATTAGCTGCATTTTGAAGCAAAAACTCACAGGTGACCAGTGACCCCTGAGAATACAAGTTGATATGATACATTGGTTAAATGTCCAAATGTCATTTCCTTACTGCAAACTATCCACTATGGTACCAGACTGACTCGTCCATTTGCCGCCATACGTACCCCCTGCACCGCCATGATGAGCGGCGTCCTCTTGTCGTCCTCAGTATTGACCCAGTTTACTTCAGCTCCGTGGGCCAGTGCTTCGGCCATGTCTGGCAGACTGCGGGCACATGAAGCCCAGTACAGCTGCAGACCTTGGCTGTACTCCTTGGGTTCATAGAAAACCATCTCTTTACAGGGCGAGGGAGGAGGCAGCTTGGCAGGCATGGCCATGGGCGGAGACTCAGCAGCATCTGAGAAATGGGAGGAAAATTGTGTCTTAGGAGGAGGGAACCTCTGGGAGTCTAGTACAGTACAGCTATGGTTTTCAAAAAGTTTACGTTTTCTAAAGAAAGAATTCAAATTTTATCTCAAACATTTAGTTAATCATCTAGGAAAATACAACTTCACACCAGGGATTTTTTTTACAACAATAAATACAGTGTAGATATGGAATAAAATACAGTGCACTACGTGAAATGGACAACTTATGTATATGGCGGTTGATGATCACTGAACACTCAAATACTGCCTCTGTTGGCACTTTTTGCACAACTGTGTGTATTTTTTAGTTTGTATCTACTGTATGTGTGTGCTGCTTTCTTTATAATTGTCATACAAGCTGCTGGAAGAGGAAATTTCTCTCGGGATAGATACAGTAACTCAACTGTCTAACTATTTTTTATTAATAAATGCATGTGTTTTCCCCGAAACAGATTTCCATACATTTGCATGAATTTTAAACTTTTCCAGGGTGAGAGTATTATATTCTTTTACTGTTTATTATAATTTTATTTCATATTAGTGCAAACCAGAAAATGCAAAAATGTTCAAATGAAAGACATCTTCGCTTTGTGCCATCTGCTCAAGTTAATTTTGAAAAACGTTTCAAAGCACCTGTGGCTCTTCTGCTCACCATTCTTCTCTCTTACATCATAACTGTCCTCCAGTGTCTCTGTGTTCCACTGCAGTTAGTGTAACATGTTGTTTCACTGGATATTACTACAGTCATTTTCAAAAGTGCTGACAAAGTGTTAGTGTGTGTGTTTGTGGGTCTCACAAGCTTCTGCCAGGCTGTTATTGGACGGGGTGTTGGCCAGCATTTCCCTGCTTCCATCAGCGCTGTTTTGGATGCCGCTGTCTGCACTTTTTACTGTAAAGCAGAGTCTTGGTCACTTTTTGTGGAACAACACACACAGATGTCATTCACCGTATGTATGAAATAAAAGGAACACCTTCCTGTTGGTCGTCTAAAGCAAAATAAATATTTAATCTCATCACACACAGCCTCTTTACTCAGCCTTTGGATGAAGGCATTTGATTTTCTGTGCCTAAAACTCAATTTAACATCAACAGCAGGTGTTCCTAATATTTTCTACAGTCAGTGTGCTCACACTTCCCCAAGCTGAAATGACAGATCCTCCATCACCGTATGTTTCAGGTCCCTAAATACCAAAAATATGACAAGACAGATACAAACGCAAAAACCAGACAGTGACCAAAACCATGTGGGAGAGAAACACTCTCCAACCCCCCAGGGAAAACAAAACATGGTACGCTCTGCAAGGTTATGATGGAATGATCCATTCGGAAGGTCTGGATGAGGGAGGAACTGAAGATGAAGGAGATGGATGGTTGTTGCTACAAGGGGGGGGGGGGGGGGGGGGGAAGCAAGCGAAACACTGAGCATTTAGTACTTACTGCTCCTGAGCTTGGCAGATGTGTCAAAGTAGGAGAAGAGCGAGTCAAGCTCATCAGGACAGAAGAGAGAGTCGCGGCGAGTCTCCGAGCCGCTGGCAGCAGCTACGCAAAGGATGATGGGAGTTTGGAAATTGGAGGGTGAAGGGTGTCAATTTTGTGTCAGAGTGAGGTTGGGGGGGAGAGGAGGGAAATTGGGGGGGAGGCGGTGAAAGCAGGGGTTAGTCAAGAAGCACAAAACAGCCAGGAGAGGAAAGAAAAGAGAGAGAGAGAAGAGGTTGGAGAGGGAGGGGAGCAGGGCGAAGGCACAGAGTTATACTACCAGCTCGACTCACGCTGAGAGAGACAGATTACGAGAAGCAATGGGAGGCAGAGAAGGCTAAGACATATGCTGTTCCCAAAGAACACACAGTATGCCGGTGGGTGGACACGTCTTCACAGAAGTGCAAAAAATAAAAATAAAAGAAAGGATCATACAGAGCGTCCAGTCACAAATCCCACTAGTTCTGCCTTCTTGATGCAGAGTAATTTTGTTCCTCAAAAAGTAGAATAAGTCTATCGTACACATAACAGACTTTGAGTCACTGCTTAGGATTGGGAATTTATAAAACAATACTCCTTATCCAAAAATTGGAAATTTAAGGAGCCAATCTTTGTGTTTTGTCAGTTTAAGGAAAATGTTAGTTCAAGAAGCAAAAAGGCAAAACTGACCCATCACCTGAGCAACCATCCGATGATTTTTACCTGCGCCGAGGAGCTTATGTTATGTTTTCACTGTTTTCCCAGGAAATAATTCATGGATCTTGATGAAAAAAACCCCAGACATATTTAGGGAACTGATCGATGAGTGTGGGAAATTTGATGCAGCTTGTTAATATTTAATTTCCAAAAATATATCTCAACTTGTCCCAAAAGATTATTAACACTGATTTTCAGTTACAGCTTGTTGGAGTTGGTGAGCTTAAACCCAACCCGGTTAAAATTCAGTACACTGTCTGGTTGTAATCATTAGTTTCACTGATGTAAACCTGAGTTATTCATAAGGCTCAGAGATGAGGGAAAGGTTACAGAAAAAGAAAAAAGTACTGGGTCAAAGTTGTGATTTATTTTCACTGTTGTGCTGACCTGTTTGTCCAGAGGTGTTTGAACCCGGTCGGAGTTTGGGGGTAGGTGGAGGTGGTCTGGGGGGCAGGTGCTCGGAGCTGCTGCTCAGCCTCTTCTCCTGTTTGCTCAGAGAGACCACTTTGTTGCGAAGCTCCTCGTCTGACGGGCGGCGCACAAACCGACGGTCTACGTATTTGGCTTTGATGTAGGCCTCAACCTCGTGTCTGGAGGAAACAAGAAGAAAAGGGTTTTGTTTTTAAGTAAAATGAGAAATATCAGCTGGTCTTTAGCCTTCACTGAAAATATTTACTACCACGTGTCTCCTCAAACCAGGAACAGTTTGATACAGAGGGAGTTCATGATTAGAGGATTAGGTGTTTAATCACAATGAGAACAAAGTCACGTTTATATTAAGACAATAATGCCTATATTCTGTTCTTGTGTTATTTTATAAAAGTCTAAGTTTATAAGTCTCAAGTCTAATTCATGTTTTATTAGCCCGAATCCTTCACAATGTCGCAAACACAAAAGCTGTAAATACTAAGGAACAAAACCAGTGAGGAATTAATCTAGAGAACTTTTCTGAACTTATTTGGTTTTAGTCTGTAAAAACTATAGTGCTTTCCCTTATTTATGTACCTGGGGTCTCCTGGCTGTGGTTTTCTGGCTCCTAGCTCCTCTCGTCGAGCCTCATAGATCTGGTTAATCACTCCGTTTCCCAATTCACACATCAACTGTGAAAAAAAAGAGGGAAATTGATTATTACCCAGAAGAAGAAAATAAAACCAAACTGCTGTTAAATCTGTTAAATGAATTACACAGTAATTGTCCAAGATATACAAAAACCGTAAGAGAAATGAAATTTGTGCGATGAAGAGATATGAAAAGTAATAAGACGCCACTTCCTAAAAGAAAGACTATTAACTTGAACTGGACAGTTCAGGCACATTGATTATGTGCATTAGATTTTCTTACTAACCTTAAGAAGTTCAGGTTCCCACGTGTCCAAAGTCAGAGACCGAACTTTAGAGAAATGAACTCCAAGACTCCTGCAGGTGAAGGAGGCACAGAGTTATTTTTTGACTGGGATAAAAGGCTAAATGCTGTATAGGATAGTTTAGATGGATGAATCACATGGTAGGGGTTCAGAATATTTACAGATTTGAACTGAATTCATCACAAAAACTGTGTAGGTTTAGAATATATCTCTTAGATTAACGGCAGGAAGAGGAACTACTGTACCTTAAAAGATATGACTGGAGGGAAAGTGCCAGAGATTTGCACATATTGAGCCATTTAAGGGATTAAAATATTATCTATGATTTAATCCCTTAAAATTAAATCCTTGAAATATTTGAACCCAATATAATTCTCTTGTAATGAAGATAAAGTGCAGATGAATATTAGTGTGGAAATCCTGGGATCTTACCAGTCACTTTAATGTAAATTAAAATTCTGCTTGAATAATAATTAAACATCTAAGTAATTAAACTTTGTAACAACATCCCAAGCAGAGTGGGTGTTCATGTCAGTGTTTACATTTCAAAATTCCCTTCAGACCAAAACATTTTGTTCTTTATACTCTCACCATGGCTCTGATAGAAAAGATTTTCCATGACTGTGGAAAATAACATGAACAAAATGAACTGTTCCCTGCAAAGTGATAAATAAATAAATTGTCCTAATATCAGTTCTTGTGTTTATTAGTTTTCTCCTCTCTAGAAATACACATCCCTAAACTGTAAGTGCCTTCCTTGGTGGTTTTCTCTTTTCTTTTTAATTGGATTTTCTAATTATCTACATCCCCCACGACTCTGTTATTGCAGCCCCTGCTTTTGCTGCCGCTTTTATGTGCCATCGAGACTTCTACAAGGAATTTAAGTCACTAAAGCACAGCAATATACCTGTGAATACCAGAGCACTGTATGCAGAGGGTGATGCCCAGATTGATGCTGGCCCAGCGAGGGTCTGGCTGGCCACAGTCACAGCAGCAGGTATTGCCCGGGATGGCCAGGACCTTCTGCAGGGCACTCTCTCCTTTCAGCGATCGCTCCTTTGGCTCCCCACCTGAGTCAAGACTCCCTGTCGATGTGGACGATTTCCTGTCCAGCTTCTAACAGGACAGAGATGAAAGATATAAACAGTCATCCAGGAGAAGAAGTGACGCTTTTTATCGAGATGAAGTGAAACTTTATCCTTGTGGGGTGATTGTGAGAACCAAACATTCAGAGGATACTATGGGGGATAACAAGTAAACAGAGGAATTTAATATTAACAAGAGTATAGCAAGTCAGTATTACATACACAAATATATAATGACAAGTATTTTGGTATAATATTATCCACCAGACAAATACATCTGATAAACATGACTAAAAGGGTAAAACATTTGATTTCTTAGAGGCATCCATGTTTGCATACAGTTCAGAGTTCTGTTCTCGAAGCTTCTCTTGTGTGGAATATGTCCCTTCAGAGCAGTGTAAAGGATGTTTGTTTGAGGTTGTATTTTTATATTTATCTCTTATGTAATTTATTTGACTATATGAATCTTTGTAACCAACAGCGGGACTGCGTTTGGTTTTTACCTCGCCTTCATCTCCCTTGTCGCGGAAGGCGGTGGCGATGCTGTTCTGGACAGCTTTGATCCAGGCCTGTCGCAGCTTCTCTGAGTCTGCCTGCATCATACAGCTCCTGTTGGGACGCAGAGACATCAAACCACTGCTGTCAGCCTGTCAGCCTGTCAGTGTGTGTGTGTGTGTGTGTGTGTGTGTGGGGTAGGAGGTGGCTACACCCTCCCACCTTCATATTATTTCTGTGATCATTAGACAGATACGGAGGAATAAGTCAGTGACTCAAACTTACTTGGTAGGTGACACCACTTCGAAACAGAAGCGACGCTCTATGTCTTCACAGTGTTTGACAGTACATAGCCGAAGGTCCTCTACCACCACTGTTGGGTTGTCCTGAGGGGACAAAACAGAAGCTTTAGTCAAACACAATGCACAAACACCACTGGAGCACCAAAGATAATCCAAATAACATGATATTCAGGTTTCCTTCTTCTGCATTCTTTGGGCCATTAACTGAACAAAGTAGCTAAACGTTTTTCAGATTTTGTCAAAGATGTTACCACCAACAGTTTTACAATGAAATGTTATGATAGTAAAATACTAAACACAACAATTTCTTCAGTTTTGTACACAGCAAATAAATGTGTGTATCCTGACGTGTGTAAACTAAAAAGTTAAGACATTGAGTTACACTACTTCTATATTTTGCTAAATAGTTGCACACAGAGAAACACATCTTCACGTACAGCAGTGTTTTTTTCACTACACTAAACCTTTTGAATTGACTTCTACTGCTCTAAAGTGAAGCCAAAGCATCCCATTAAAAATACATGGGGGAGATATTTGTGCTGTAAGTCCAACACATGCATATTTGATTGTGTCTGCGGTTGAGTTCAGGGACTCACTAGACTTACCTTAAATTTCTTCTGGTAAACTAGCTGATTGTTTTGGATGGAGAACCAACGCCTGAAAGGAGATCATGAGTTTATTAAAAAAACAAAGTGATGCTCCTAAAATAACATCTGGGTGAAAGAGATAGAAATACCTGGAGAGGTAGATGGGTAGATTCATTAATAGAGTAATTTAACACAGTAAACAGTAATCTACAATATGTTAATTTCACCAAAAAACAGAAACATAAATTCATTTCTTTGGAATAACAAAATTCCAAAAAGAAAACTTATCTATATGCATGTATGCTCATGATACCATCCAAGCAAGGGTCAACTTGAAAAGACAAAAGGTGACAGGCTGAATTTACTGACATTTATAAAAAAAAATTATTCAAGTCTTTCATGGCATTACACCTTTTCTTACTTTTACAACATTATATTCTTGCAGTCCTGATAAAAAGCACCATCTGTATCTCTATTCTAAATTATGATGATAGTGGCTGCCCTCTTAAATCCATTACCAGCCCACAACAGCTGTTCTTCATCCTTAAATTTAATCAAATCATAAAACTGTTCACTGAAGAGTGTCTGCTGTACCTATTCCATGTCTTGAAGGCGTTGCTGGCCCTTTTAAAAAGATAACCCTCCATGGCGATGCCGTTGTCTGCGTCCACATTGTATTCCAGCTTGGTGTCATCATTCGAGAAATCCTAAAAAAGGAGGATGGAGATGAAGAAAAAGAAAATATAAGGACAGAGTATTTTCTTCCCACATTATTCTTGTGAATCATATGGTATTCCTGTTTTTCCCTGGGGTGAGCTGTGACTCTCAATGACCTTGTAGTGAGCAGCCACTGTTCACACTGACCAGAAATTATGTTTCACACCATGAACCAGAAAAGACAGAAGCAATTGCTTTATGCTTAAAGAGTAACAATCTGTTACAGCCACTGTAATGGCTGCCTGAAATGTGGAGTTACACCCCGCTTCTTCAGCTTTTTCCTTAAGGCTTCAAAACGTTATTTCTCCCCGTCTCTGAAGACATGATCTAACCAGTGGGGGGCGCAAAGGAGCACAACAAATGCCAGGAATGATCAGATACATACCAAACAACAAGTGCAACATACAACACTGCTTTCCTGCAACAAGGAAAACATAATTATAGTAAAATGTTAATGTTGTTTTGCAAACATTCACGAAATCCAATTCCCTCCCCCATTAGTGCTACGCTCACACAAACAATCTTTAAATTAAGAGGCCACATAAACAATTCCTGTTAGTTATTGAGCTCATAGTTAGGGAGATAGTTATTGTCCTTGAAGGAGAAAAGCTGCACAGATGAGCTTTCATGCATCCTCTGTCTCACTGACTCTGCTCCTGCTGAAACTCAATCTGCCATGTTGTCATGGGTCAGTCTATCTTTAACTACCTGAGCTGCTGCCACATGTTTCTATCACACTTCCAGCTTCCTCAGTTTCAGGTGGCATTTGAACACCATGATGCATCTGAGCATGCGTCTGTGTTTGTGTGTGTGTGTGTCCTTGTCGGTTTACACCAATTGTCACTCCACTACAGACTATAGCTCGATATCTAGGTCTGTTACTGTGACGAGTTTCTGACTCAGCCTGGACTGATTCATCTTGATCAACATTGTGAAACAGAGGAGAGTCAGAGGATCTCTTATCAAGAATATTAATTAAATGAAAACAAAACATATCTTGATAGCAGCATTTATTGGGTGAAAGTTTAGCTGCCTCTTCACATCAGTGATATTTATCATTTTGCCAGTTGTTTGATATTAAGTTTATGAGGGATATCAAATCATAAAATATTATTCAAGGCATCAGATGACTGCTGGATTGAAAAGACCACAAATGGACCAATTTTTTACCACAAATACAAGAGCAGCAAACTCAGTGAGTAAAATATATCAACATAGACAATTCTGGGCGTTGAGTGGAGATGACCTCATTCATTCAACAGGCAGTCACTACCCTCTCCTGTTTACTTCCTGGAAAGTAGCCATGAACTAAATAGATGCTTCTCTGTATGATATAACAATGTAAGTGTTTAGTTAACAACCCTTCCTGCAAGCTCTGTAATCAAGTGAACTGTACCTTTTCTTCAAGTTTTCAGTTTCAGAAAAAGAATTCCCCTAAGATGAACTTAGGTGTAAGGAAATCATGACACTGACCAGGTGTCCGTATGTTGTTGCTCACACAAGTTCTCCCACATACACAAGCAAACAACAAAAATCTCTAATCAAGAGTGAGAACAAAGAATGAGACATATACTAAAGCACAGCACTGATATCATCATGTGAAAACCTGACTCTCGTATTTAAACTCATGGGTTGTGAGATTTCTATGACAACTTTGGCTCAGGAAATAATTTTCAACCCTGTCACACACTTAAAAACAAGTAGTGGTCAAGCTACGAGCACAGCTGGTGTTCTTAGTTCTTGAAACATTTCAAGAGATGTAAGGTTTACGACTCACAACAGAGAATAGTTTGTTTATTATCCAAACAGTTGACGGCAAAGAAACAAACTATACTCACTAACATCAAACCAGCAGACTGAGTTCAACGTAACAGACACTAGCATGAAAATAATGCATGCTGTATAATCAAGACACATCGAGAAGACTGATGCATGTGCAACACTCAAATGAAAAAACAAAAGAGATGAAGGTGCAACAACTCAAACACTGCACTGCATGAGCGAGAAAGGAAAGAAGAGGCAATGAAAGATGGGGGCAGGTAGGGTTACACAAGTCACACGGAACTCAATGCAATGACTCTACGTACGGAGGTCCAAGCACAAAAGTTGCGGTAGCCTGGTAAAGACTCGAGCTCTGTCACCTCCTAAAACATTACACACAGCAAGAGAATGACACACAGAGAAAAGAAATGTGTATTTCTTTACACTAACAAGTTTTAAATATCACTGATATGCCAAAGTAATAAATGTTGCAAACGACACACTCACGCTAGAGAAGGGCTAACATAAACACACTGTTACTACAAATAGCAAAGCCCATGGATATGTACATTTTCACTCCATATTGGTTGCACTCACCAGGTACCAAACATAATGGAAACGGCTGAAAATCTTCATTTTTCATCGGTTTTATAGCATTTGTGCCACTTTGTGTGTATCAGAATGTTTCTGTGTGAGGCAGAAGAGTTTTTGCGATCTCAAAGTCTACCTGCACAGCATCTCAATAACACTCCAGCGCTATACGCAGCATCGCTTGTCTCTCTGCTCCTCCTCTATTGTGGTTCTATGTGTCTATCCAAACTTTCGTCGCTGCTCCTCCTCCTGAGGCCTCACACTCTAAGAGATCACCTGTGTCTGGGTGTGTATGTGCGTGCATGTGTGTGCTGATGGTGTGACCGTTGGGTTAGAATAATTAAGTGGACTGTGCTGAGAAGCTCAGGCATCAAACATTTATACTGGCTTCAGTTTAACAGACATGCACTCAGCTTTTCCCCTCACTATATCATCCCACTCGTGTGTGTTACTTAAGAAACAAGTCCTTTAGGCATAGTAAAGGTTTATAACTTTCTTCCTTTAACATAAAAATCATGAATGTTTGCCTGTTTAAGGAACTCTGGCTTATTTCTACAGAAATACAATCCCAGCATTTGAAAACCAGAGCAGCCCAATGACGATGTTTTCTTTCTTTAAGAGTTGAGACAAAAAATATCTTGCCCATCTCTCTCTGCTGAAGCACCACTGAGAGACTGTAATGCCATGTGCTTACAGTGCTACTGCTGAATAATGCACGCAGCAGACAGGAAGCATACTAAACACAACCTCAGGACCCCTTGTAACTCCCATGAGGATGGAAGGTTTCATCAATACAACGTTAATGGGAAGGGTATATGTGGAAACACAAATAAAGTGGACAGTACGCACAGGAATGAGGAGACACGAACATAAAACGAGCCTACAGGGGGCAGTAAGTAAAGGTTTTTGCAGTCAAATAGCACAACATATAATGATATAATAAAATGATGGGGGACTGAATTCCTTAACAAGACTTCAGGCTTTCAAAACTCACATTCTGACTTACACCAAGGTATAAAAGAAACACTACAATACTAGTGGGTGATGAGGACAACCCCCGCAAGAAAACAACCTACATCACCAAAGGAACTAAAAACATTGGTGCAAACGACCCTTGTCACTTAGGCCAATATATAAAATAAATCAGTTTATCGTAAATATAGATAATTAAATTAGTAATGTAGGTTCTATTGCAAAGTGGTAGGTGGTAGGTAAGTGTGTTGGGTTAAAGTACCTCTCTAGTACAGTATCAATAATATTGTGTATCCAATGATGGACGACAGGGCACAAGGATCAATGTGACAACTAAAATCTGTTAAACGGCAAATTATCTTGCCAGTTTAATGAGTTGAGTAGCTGACTCATCTTCCTACAGATGATGAGAGCTGACAAGGTTTGAGCAGATAGAAAATAGAACAGAGTCACAGCTTACCTGCAGAGCAGCCTGTAGTGAGTAGAAGAAGAGAAGAAGAGGAAAGAGCAGGAGCAGAAAAGAGAGTTAGTCAGTAAAATCTGAACACAAACAGCTAGACAAGAGAGAGCAGTGGGAGAGAGACAATGTAAAGAGTATTAAAATAAACTGAGCGAGGGAGGTGGAGGAAATGTTTAAGAACAAGCAGAGGTTAGCGAGTACTATCACTAACAGTGCAAGAGAGAAGAGAGGACAAAAGAAATATACAGAGGGAAAAGATGGGGACAGTAAATTAGAAACTGACAGATGTTAAATAAAATCTGAACCTGTCAGAAGAGACTACTTGCACTGACAAGGCAGACAAATTAACAGAAGCCAGAAAAACAACAGCTGGGTAAAGAAGTGGCACATGTTGTCTGGAGTTAATGAGATTGTGTGTTGTACAGTTATATATACTTATGACAAACATGTTTAAAAATAACCAGGAAATGATGCTGAAATTAAAACTACGGGGGCAAAAATGCTGGAAGTTTTAAGTGTCCAATTTCTTACATATCCTGTTTCGTACGTCTTGCCAAAGCCTCTGCCGAACGCTTGTGGAGAGTGTTTTATTAAAAAGTATGCGTAATTAAGGATATTATGTTTGGAGGAATGCTGGACAGAGATGGTAGCATGCTGAAACTCAACCTTGGTTGTTTGGAAATGGGTTTCTGTCAGCTGTCAATAACGCATGAGCGTGTGGCTGAAGTCATCTGTAGCGATCACTTTACAACTGAGTACTTCCTCCATTCACTCAAATGACAAATGTAAAATAAATGGCTGACATCACTAGCTTTGGTACATAAATGGTCCACTGGGCTTCTTATTCTATATGCATTATTGAAAAAAAAACTATGGACCTGGAGCATTGTAGCAGAGTTCAGAGGAGGCCTGTTGTGGTCAGGGGGCTTATAACACTTGACTATGGGGTAAAGGTAAGTCTTGCTAGATCCCAGCAGAGTGCTGCGGCTTAACTTTTGATGGGAGGAGGCCTAAGTGCAATAAGAAAGGCTTTGTGACCAAAGGCAAGAGCACGTAACAGCCATAAAGTTATAATACACACAAGAAAAGCTCAGGCTCAGAGTGGAGCGGCCATGTTGAGCACACATGGAGGCTGTGTTTATATTTTTGTGTTTCACAGGCTGCTGGACAGACGTAAGGAGAATAAATTGGACATTAATTATTGTTATTCAAACCTACAAATGTTGTATTGTGATTTTTGTGCCCAGTGCTAAAATTCTAAATTGAATGCTAGTTTGTTCAAAATGTTTTGAGCATTTGTGTTTACAATTTAGGGGAAAATGTGAGCATATTGTGTGCGTGTGTGCACCTTTTGCTGGATGGTGGAGTGTTTCTGCTCCATGTCTCTCTTCTCTTTGGCAGCATCCACCACCAGCTGGTCCAACTGCAAGAGACAGAACTGATTAGTCAACCGTACCACACCGCCTGGTCTCACACACGTTTCACTCAGAGACGATGAAATCTGTGTACCTACCAGATCCTTTCTTTTTATTTATCTTACCCCACAGTTCAAGACAAAGCAGATAAGGAACAATCTAATACTCAGCCAATTTTATCAAAAGTTTCTCTTTTCACTTTTCTCTCCTAAACAAAATGAACTGAGCCACAGAGGCTTCATCATGTGTGAAATTGGATGGGGGGATGATTGATTCTTCTCGTCTCTGGGAAGTAAGCATTGCGCAAAGAGAGGAAAACAAAGGCTCCTTTGAGCAGAGACGAAAGAAATACATAAAAATAGGGCTTCTATGTTGTCGCAGGGCGATGGAGAAAATGTGCGTTTGCCTTTAACAGCAGTGAAATCCTTCTGTGTTGCCTCTTGGTAGTCTGGTGCTGCAATGTGACCTAAATCAGCGAATCTCAAGCCTCAAACACAAAAGGAACAGTATCTGATTTTAGGTCAATGAAAGGGGGGGGGCTGAGTGAATATGGCTGAGTAGGATTCAAAGTTTCAGTGTCTGTAAGGTGCCAGAGTAAACCAAGGGGCTATTTTCATCTGTAGCCCCTGGACATGTTTAACAAAGTCATCCTAAAACATAAAAATATAACGTTAAAATTACGTTACTCATAATAATAATGACAGTGTGTAACTTTTGTTTTACTACCATCTCACGTATGATCAACTGGTTTCTCTTTTTTAATTTTAGTGGAAATACTGTCTACTTTCAAATCAGCATGTACATATCATATACCTGGCCATAAACATTTGATGTGGGCTTCTGCTGAATGAGAGCTGCAGATGCAAGGTAATGTGATAATGTGCAGGGGGATTTATGGAAACAACAAGAATGAAAGGAAAATAAATCAGTACAAAAAAGTGTTGCATGTTTACGACACGTTATCTTTGTTCATCATTTAACGCCTGTGGTGGTTTCACAGGCAGCAGTAACCACAACTGCAAGCCAGAGGGCAATTCACACTAATGGGCAACAGAGACAACACTGTAGAAGATTATATAGGGGAGGTGAGACCAACATTTGACTTACTATGTAATGGAGCATAACGTTTCAAGGAAAATCATTTTCTACTTATTAACATTAAAGTCACAGCATCATTTTTTCTCAAGATGCTTATGAAAATGCTGCGATCTGATATATTCAGAGAAGATAGCGTTTGATGGAGCTGGGTCTTTTGTTATGAGAGGAAATGGGTGGACGGCAAAGAAGCAGGCAGATAACATCAGATGGGAAATGTTTTCCCATGTTGCACCATAACAACTAGTCGAGTCCATGCTGTCTATTTGCTTCTGTCTATATCTGAAAAGGCAGGTTTGTGTCTGTAAGTGCAGCTCTCCACATACTTTGTGTCAGGGACTCACCGTACCTTTAACATCTTATCTATCTCACTGTGCAGCCGCCACTGATGATGCCAGCAGAGACATTCACCTCAAATATCTCATTCATCCTGCCTGTCACCTACAGACCCCAGCACCACGCTGAAGCTCTATCTCGGCCGCGTGATTCACGGAAAAGATACAAAAATCCCTCTGAATGAAAATATTCCCTCAGCACATGTTCAGCTGTGAGCATCTGTGTCATTCAGTAGAATATCTCATATTTAGAAGCAAGGGTGGAAAAAGTACCATATTTGACATGAGTCATAAAGTTGTCATGCAAGTAGATTCAAATGGAACCTTAAAAAACTAGCCTCCTCTCACTTCTATATTTCTTTTCACCTAGTGAGAAATTATAGAATAGAGCCTCTGCTGTACTTAATTTCAGCCAAGTGTTTTAAAAAAAAGTCTCCAGAACCAAGTCAGGAAAAAAAAAATGCAAAAAAGGAGAAAGAATCCCTTCACATGATCTTTTAGGTAAATGACAAACAGCATATTCATTGTAATATATTATTACTTTTTTAATACAAATTTCCACCTTTTTAACTAACTTGGTTCTGAATACTGGTTATTGTTGCTGGCTATTTCCACCCTTGATCACTTATTGGTCACAGGCATCAAGTCATATTATCCGACCTGCTGACAGCTCCTCCACACCTCCCTGCACAGCCTCTCCACCTTCTTCAGCTTCATGATGGAGAGTAAAGATAAAATCCACAATCCTTCACGTCACTGCTTCCCGCAGCTCGCCGTCCTTTTTCCTTTTCAGTTTTGATACAGCTCCAAATTCAGTGAGACAGGCTTATAAGCTACACAGCACAGTTATACTCCGGTTGTTCATCTGCTTGAAACCAACCCTCTATCGCTCCCTCTTTCCCTCCCTTTTCGAGTCTTGTTCACTTCTCGTCTTTTTCCCCCCTCTCACAATCCTTGCTTTTCTTTTTCCAGTCTTTAAGTGCTGAAGCCACTGGCTTACAGTCCATGCCTTTCCATTCAGCTTCAATCACTTTGTGCTTTGAGAAGATTACATTCTGCTCCTTATTCCTTCTGAAAATCTTCCTTTTGAAGTGGTTCCTGTGTCTCTTCTCTGTTCCCAGGACTCTTTGGTTCTGTCTGTGAATTTCTTGACAGCACAAACGTCAGATGGTTCCAACTTCAGAGCACGAGGGTTAAAAACCACCAATCCAACTTAGAGGACGCTGTCTCCAGTCTTCAGATCTGGTTTCAAAAACGCTCTGTTTTACTCTTTGTCAAATAAAAAACACAATTTACTTTTGTTTCGTTGGTTTACAAATCAGAAAAATATGTTGACAAGCTATAAACAGCTCCCCCTTGACTCCTGAACGTGTGGCTGTACTCCTTCCTTGGTCTTGCAGCCATTTTTGAGAAATGTCTTCTTCTCATTCAGCTCCTCTGGTGCTGCAGCCTCAGAGTGACCAGTATTTATTCCACAACCTTCAGTATCAAACTCAGGTTTCTTTGCTCAGCTGACACTCAACAGTGTGAGTCTAAATGCAGGAAAACCCTTTTCCAACCCCTGGCTGCTCTCTTCCTCATTCCCTTCTCACTGTAACAGCAGTTCCTCTGCGATAATCATCTTAAAGTCACATTCAGCCCATCCTCTGGCTCAGAAGGAAGGCTCTGTTTGTTTTCAGAGGATGCACACACACACACAGAGCTGAAGCATCAGTGGACAAAAAGATAGCAGTACTACACACATACAAGAGAGGTTGTCTAGAGGTAAAGGCTAAAGGTTCAAAGTGCAGTTGAGCTCCATCATGATGTGACTGTAAACTCAGGATCACTTATGTACAATTAAGGAGGATTTCAAGAAAAGTCATCACCTGCAACGACTCCTCTAAACTTGAGTTGAGGCCTTGAACAAATGTTTAAATAAGGAAACAATATCCTCCTTGTCTACATAATAACACGTGTTTACTTATGACAGTACACTGGTATGTAAACTCAGCTGACAGTTATTCTTCCACTCCACTAAAAATAGCCACAAGTTTGCTTGTGTTGCAAGTGTTTATACGGTCTGTTCTGACAGCATTGGAAATGTTGTATGGGACCAGAATCGTGTATTTTTACAGGAAGTATTAAAATAAAAAGGAAGTGACACTTGAATGTTAAGCTGAATGAACTACACTTGCCCTAATAACTGAAAGGGACAGCAACTTTTTATGATGTAGAAAAACTGTAATACAACATCTCTTTCAATAGTTATATAATGTTATGTAATACAATCAGTTTGACCATAATTTGAGGAATGTGCTCAAAAAATATAATCGTTTAATAGAATAGAGAAAATAAATAACTTTTATATCATCACAACAAGATTTGATATAAAACAACCCTGATGAAGTAATACCTCAGTTATACCAACTATAATAGAGAACATACCACTGCAAAGTCTCAACAGTCAATTCGATCAAGCTGAATCAAATTTCACACACTCGTAGATGAGTTCAGTAACTGTGCCTGATTTTTTTCAACAACATCCATGAATTATTCTGAAAATGCCATATCTATATTCAACAGGGTTTCAATTACATTGGTTCTGTAGTTTTGGGATAATCCTGCTTAAAGTCAGACAAACAGGAATGAAAACATAAACTCCTCCGGTACTAACAAGTTTGATTTAATTAAATACTTAGTGGGGATAGAGCTATCCATACATACAGCACACAGAATTTTAATTCTGCAAGTTGCTTCTAGCCATTTGTGTGCTTATTCTTGAATATCTGGGAGCTCAGGTAATTTTGGCCCAGGCCATAATGTCATCAAGATTTAAAACCTAATGTTAAAAATGCCCTTTTTTTGTGTGCTAGTGTTTTTATTAACCAAATGTTCTCTCTGAGAACTGCTGATGCTTTGGATGGAAGCTACGGCCATGAGTGTACATGTGTTTATAGTCTGTACCTGTCCTCCAAGGTGTTTCATAAGAGGTTGTAGTTCACTGAAGAGGTCATATCCTTGGTGAAAGAAGGTCAAGTGGGCGTACATGAAGGACAGCATCTGTAGATAAGACAGCTGTTACTCAAAGAGGTAAAGGGAATAATGTTTAAGTCATTTGATGTGTTAACAAATTATACTTACTGATTTCAGGATTTCCGATCTTCTCTTGGATTGCAGCACATTGATCTGTAATGAACAAAAAACAAAACAGTGAAAAAACATTTTTAAACTTTGATGCTCCTTGATCATACTTTGCTGAAAAGAAGAAAATAAGGAAGGCTTCACATTAAAGAACCTACTGTGGCCTCCGAGAGACATCTTCACAGACAAAGTGTGGAAAAGAAAAGGAAAAATTAGGTGAAATACTGAGGGATGAAACAAATGGGGGAGAAAATGCAAATGAAAGAAAGCAGACAAGCGTGAAATGAGTTTTACTGAAGTAAAATAATTGCAGTACTGGACAGCAGTCCTTACACCTGGCACCAGGGGGAGCCCAATGTCTCATGTTTGACCCGTGGATGCTTCTGTAGCCATTCTCACTCAAAATCTACACTGTCCTTATGCGTTCATTGTCCCACACATAAGCAGAGAAAGCTGTGTGTGTGTGTATGTGTGTATGTGTGGTGTGTATGTGTGGTGTGTGTGTGTGTGCGTGTGTGCGTGTGTGCGTGCGTGTGGGCATGTGTGCGTGTGTGTGTCAGACTCTTCTCCAGAGCTAATTACCAACATGCTGCTCGTCTGTTCTGTTGTAAATTAGGGATGAATGATGGCTGGTGGGACATGCAGACCAATTCTATGTGACAGACAGGAACTTATAACAGTACCACAGGTAATGACTGGGTGTGGTGGATGCATATAGCCACTATGAAAAGCAGGGCATCTTATGATTACACTTCATCACTCTGTTTCATGGTTGACAAGGACCATTTGGTTTCCTTTTTTTGTGTTCGGAACAAAACACGGAACAAAACACTTCATCCTATGAAGATTAAAAGTCAAAATCCTTGTTGTGGCTGACCATATTTTTGTTGGCAGGAAGTTGTAAGGCCCCTTTTCCCTAGCAACACTAACCACACACTTGTGTTTATACACAGATGTAACTCCCACTTAAGAAAGGAAGGTTACTTTTCCAACTACTAATCCCAAGGGCGATGCATCATAACTTTTACAAGGCCCCTGTTTGTCTTTACAGAGATTACAGTCAAGTAGCATGTGTAACAAGAGTTGTTTAACTGGCAACGCACACAAACACAACAGCCACAAAAGTTTTATTAGCATTGCGTTGGTAATTGGTTAAATTGTGGTAAGTCCACGCTTGTACATTTGGGTAAAATTTAGGCTGAAATTAGTCCTTATTTAGGAGTGGGAATTTTCAGGTTTATAGAGACCCATATATCTGAAGTAACAGTGTTTCTGATTTTCTTCGTTGTGTGTATTTACATTTTAGGAACCGTTATATATGTCAGGGGTTACATCCGCTGGCTGTCCTATCTGTTCATTTCATTCCATTAACTGTACATCTATCAAATGTAAATCTGAAAATGGCAAGTGCAGTGGCTCTTTGCTCTTCTCTTCAGTGCTCTTTTATGTTATCTAGTGTGGAATGTTTTCTTTTGCTGAGCCTTTGCAAGCAAGGTACATCCCTAGCCGTCAGGAATATATTAGGTTGTTTTAACTGCATGATATAATGTGTGCAATGTATTGTTTGTTACTTCTACGCACCAACCGGGAGTAGGACTCTTAATTTTGTACAATACAAAGGCTCTCTACTCTATTCTATTTTTATTTCTAGGCTTGATAACCGTCAATGAAACAAACCCAGAAGGGTAAAGTTTAGTATTTTATGATCCAGCTCTACGTGGCACCGCAGGGTAAAACAGACACGCTCCATTCTTAAAATGTCATGAATGCGAGTCTGCCTTACTACCCCTCACATATATTTTTCTCTCCCTCTGCCATCTTGCATGTCACTGTAAACTGTGCACTGTATAATTAAGCAAAAATGCAGCGTAAACAATCTAAAAAGAACAGAAAAAGAATAAAACTACAATCAGTCTCAAATTCTTCCTGCAAGAATGGCTGCATAAGTTAGCTGCACTGTAAAAGTGCTGATGTCACAACCCTAAATGTGAAAAAGAGACCAATATAGATTAGCTGTGCTAGCTGCTCGGCTTAGAGATTTCCAATAAGCACACTAATGAGGCAAGATAAAAACTCAACCAATTTCTCACAGCCAGGCTTCATTTTATGAGCCAGTGATTATGTAGTGGGACAGTGGAGAAGACTGCCAGACCTATTTTAAAAACCTGCTTTTGGGTTTCTGTTCGGTCTAATTTTGGAGCAAACTGCGGCCACGAAGCATTGTCTGTTCTTTGAAGGCAGATTCAATAACAGGGCAGTTTCCCTATGAGATAAGGCAGCACACATTCATCAGTGCTACTGTGACCGGAGGAAGGACAAATACCTCAGCTGATGTATTCAATGATGCATGAGCACTTCTCACAGCCAAAGGTCAGATTTAAACAGATTTACAAAGAATACAAGGCAAAGGAGAAACACATTTGTTACGGTATTTATCTCATTAGTTAAATGGTAAATCCTGACTTTTTATAATAAATAAAAAAGCTTATTCTCCTGTGTATTTCCTCCTCCAGCAGTTTGCGTCCTCTGCCTTTCTTCCTTCTCCTTCTTGCTCTCAAATTATCTTCCCTAAAGAATCCTAATGTCAACAGTGAGAGGAACTTCTTAAACGCTTCAGTAATAGACAGAAGTCTGCAGCATTTTATCCATTTATATACAGTATTAATGTGTTTGTTTCCTAATCTAACTATCTAACTAACTAACTAACTAACTAACTAACCAACCAATTAACTGTTTGTGTTCAGCTGACATGTTTGGGTTGAATCCACCCTGCTGTGGTAAACTGGAACGTGACAGGTGGATGAACTTGAATGTAACACAATCAAACACAGCTGTGGTTCACTCTTGACTGTAACACGTCAGCATTTTTAACCTGACTCAGCATATTATCTTCCACATCCAAATGTTGACTATGAGTGTATAGATCAGCTTTTTGTCCTAAGCCTGCATGTTAAAAGCTGCATGTCAGCAATTTACTCAATTCAGTTTAATTCAATTTTTCTTTGTATAAAACCAAATTACAACATATATTATCTCAGGACTCTTTACAGAGTAATGTCTAGACTGTAAAATGATAAAGAAATCCAGAAATCCCCACAATGAGAATGCACTTGGTGACACAGGAGAGAAAAAACTCCCTTTTTTATATATATATATATATTGAGTCATTATAACTGTAGAGAATGCAGTGTATTGTTAATGGCTTCAAGATGTGGAATAACTCCAAATTAAAAGAAATTCCATTATGACCTCATCTACCATAATAGAATGGAAACCACTTTTCTATAAGTTTAACTTTCAGCTGCTACTTGAAATCTGTCACAAAGCCACTGATTCTGTACAGCAGCATGTCAGCTGTAGTTGAAACCACAGTTATCTGTTGTATTTGTACAAAGGGAGATTTAACTGTTAACATTCAGTTTCACTTAACAGAGAACACTGTGTATCAAACAAACCTTTTGAATGAGTTTCCCTCATTAATGGTAATCAATGTAAATACTGATGATTATCAATATGAGAGAAACAGATTATTATTATATTTTTGTTTCCCACCTGTAAGACGTAGTCGAGGACGATGTGTCGGAAGCACTTGCGTGTGGCAGTGAGGATGTTGGTGGCCTCTTCCACTTCATGCTGCTTGTTGCGGGGCGCCTGGGCGTTCTTTATCAGTGCTGCCTCCTTTTCCTCGCTCACTTTATCAAACTGCTTCTTGGCTTCTTTAAACTTACGCAGGTCACTGGCAAAGAGGAAAAAGGTGTATTGGTATTATAAGTGGACATTTTAAATTGTGTGGGAGGAACTAAATGATTTGGTGAAACTTCTTGACCCCGCTCTTGTGACTGGAAAGCTGCTGCATATGTGCAAGTGACCAAGTGACTGTGTCATTTTCAGGAGGATAAAATAAGAATCCTCGAGCATTTAGATCCACATTAATTGTTTGTTGTATTTTGCCCAAGTGATATTAAGTCACTTCTGAGTAATGCAAGGTAGTGAATAGTTGTGAGGGAAGTATGGCTGCGGCTGATGTGGGTGTTTAGCGCTGTTGTGCCAATAAAAAAAACTGCTAATCCTTATAATGAAATACATCAGAGGCCTCCATTGCTTCCTGCACTTATTTAAGTGTAGTAATTAGAGCTGTATCATTGGAAGAAAAGTGAGGGCCACAGTAGATTTGAAAATGTAACTGTGGACAGTCACAAATCATATCAAATCAAATTTTTCAATTTTGTGATTATCTTAGTGTAATGTAATTACATGCTCTGTCTAAATCCATTGCACATCAGATATGAGACATCCCTCAAGCTTCTTCTTCATATTCATAACTTTAACAGAAGGCTTTCCACATCTATAGTAACCTGGATTTGAAATGCAGGTGTTTGATGTTCGTCCAGTACATTTTGAATGGATTTACAAGTGAAATGAATCCCTCCATATTAATGTGCTCTGCCTTGTTCTCACAGATGAAACTAAACTGTATATTTAGGTCATTCTTAAAAACCTCTGAATGCTTTAAAACAAACACCATTATTGATTTATTATTAAAGCACTTTGTACTCACTCTTTGACAAATGTTTGAAGCTGGGTCTTGATTGATCTCTGGGCTTGATCAAATAATATCTGCGACGAGAGAAGGAAAAGTGTCAATGCTGCTCTTGGTTTTGGAAAAAAAAACTTCTCCTTTGTTATTTGAATAATTCAATCATTAAAACATCTTAAGGCTACAACTTAAAAAAAGCAATAACTAGCCAATATTCAGTTCAGTAAGTCAGCAACTGTGTTTATGCCGCATTTTGTGAACATCACAGTGTGTAATTATGTTGCTAAATTAAACCAACAAGCTGACTCTGTAAACTTCCCTCATAAAGATATTAACAAGAGATATGTTATTCGTATACTCTTGGTTGCGAGTTATATCCCCATTAACGCAAATGCTTTCTTAAAAATGAGCTCCCTCGCAAAAAAAAGGCCAGACAAAAACTTGGGATTTCGTGGCTGGACAGGACAAGATGACTAGTGTGGCTGTGATGAGACACCACCACTGAAAAACAGATTGAGCTCTGTGTTTGAGTGGATCATGTGCTGAAGGTTGCTGACAAGTAAAAAAAAGAAAAAAAAAGAAAAGAAAAAGAACTATCTGACAGTCAGCTGATGTGACCACAGTCTGCATTGTTGAGTCGCAGTCTCACGCACTGTGGCTCTTGGAGGCTTTTAGGGGACGAATTGAGGAAACTTATAAAATGACTGATGAGGAAAGACCCTGGTTTAATAGACTGCCTGCAAAAAAAGCAAATTAAAACACACCTGAACAAATCCAGACTAAACCCCAAACCAAATCTAGCCAAAACCTTTCATTAAAACAATATATTTGTAAGGATTATAAACAGAGATCATAATCTTAGTCCTCATTTTAGGTTGGTATCAGATTTAAAAGTGTCTATAATGTTGAATGACATTACAATCACACAGACCCTTCAATTATGTTATTACTTTGTCTTTATTGTCCACAAATAAAGCCTAGAGCAGTGTTTAACTGTTCATCATCTACAGTCACGATGTTGATCTAAAAATATGTCACACGTCACAGATGTCACATGACAGTGTTACGCAGACTGGAAACTCACTCTGAACATGTTAATATAAACAAGACATGACAAGAGGGAGATCAAGAGAGGAGCTGTCGGTATGGAGCAAATGGGTCCAGCTCACCCTGCGTCTCCTCTCTGTGCTTAAAGGTATCTTAATGAGGAGACAAGCAGAGGAAAGTTGTGTCTCCGTTTTTAAATGTCAGTGTCATGTCTATCACATTACTTAATCACTTAATCAGATCTGTTACTGGGCTCCTCAAAGGGTTTAACGGGGGATAAATCAAATAAATGATAATCAAAACAAGGGATAAGGTGTAATCTTTATTTATTATCTGACATCTAGTGGCTGGACAGTAAACCTATATTAAGCCTACAATGTTTTTTTTGTATTTCTGTTGTCTCCATGATAACAACCACATTGTAAAAAGTTGACTGTGTTGACCGTGTTTACTTCAGGAACACATGATTTATTTCAACAGATAAACACTAAACATGCAAGGCAGCAGACTGATTTTACAACACAGACTCCTCTCGCTGCAATGTTGACTTTACATGCCTGAGGAAGGTTTGTTTTTTTCTTAAGTGACAAAAAAATTGCAGCGCTATGTTGACATTTAAGTCATGGTTAAAGAAAAAAATTGTTTTTTCTTGCATCTGACCCAAAGCTTTTTCTGTTAACCACTTTTTATGGAGGGCAGTGTTTGCTTCTGCAACCAGACACATTTTCAGCAGCATTCTGCTTCAAATTTTTCAAGTTCCTCAACTTCGAAATAGCCCCAATGAAAGCAGCTGAACTTTAAATGTATTATGGTCATTGGACTCCCTCTGCTTCCCTTCCTCTAACGAGTGGCCCTACATTCACAAACAGATTTTCTTGTAGTCTACATCCGTTCTTCCCAGCAGTAAATTAAACTCTTGACAGTTAAATAGCTGTCCCAGACTGAGTTTTGTCATCACGCAGCTGTTGAGCAGGGCAAAAAAGTCATGATCATACATCCAATTTCACATGGCAGTGATAGCATACCGTGTGATAGTTGATCATCTCCTGCAGGCTCTCTGCAAACTTTGTGAGACTGGACTGTGGAGAGAAGAGGACAGTCATGACGGCAGACAGAGACAGAGAGAGACTGTCAGTGTGTATTCTTACCCCTGACAGATAAGAATACAACAATGAAATAAAAATAAACTGCACAGGGCAAACAATAAAAAGAAGGCTGCCCAAACCACAAATGGAATGAAATGCAAATCTATCTTAGACTGCACAGACACACACTCTGTCAGATCGGTATGGCTAAATGCAAACTGGTTTTTTTGTGTTTTTTTGGAGACAGAATGGTAATTGGGGAAAGAATTTTTGGCTGGGCTACTAACTCCAAATACACGCAATGGCTAGAGTTCAAACCCCAGGGAAAGGCAGTGAGCCCTGTACACAAAGACAGAGAGGAAGTGCTGGCCTCGCCGTTCAAAATTCATGTGAGAAAACAAAACAAAACATCTGTGCTTGGCAAGACCCAAAGGACGGTGCAGACATTTTATAGGACAAATGTTACCAAGGACGAATGCGTATTACTCCAGACAGCAAACAAGGTATAGCATTTAAACAGAGAGGAAGTACATGATGCTCATAGCAAGTTTTTAAACTGTACTAATTCAAACTTTTTTTTAATGCGTAAAACATGTTAAAAGAGGCCAGCACCTACGCACTCAAAAAGAAATGTAATAATATTTCTCTGCTTGAGATCAAGACAGGGTTTTTTTATTGTTTACCTCGATGACTTCATCTCTGGTGGATGACTGGGCTAATTCTCGGATCCCATTTACAAACTGTTTGTTGGCTGCGTTGTAGGCTTTTCCAGCATCGATCATCCCAATACACAACTTCACCAACTAGAGAGAGAAAGACAAAGAGATAAACACTTAAAAGGAGGATAAAGCAATACAGAGATCTAGTTATGGACAGAAACAAAAAAAAGATGATAAAGCTTCTGTGAAGACACTTTAGAAACAGTGCTGGTTCATTAAATCAGGGATTTATCGTCTTTGGTGGAAGTATGGCGCATTAACATGATGCTTAATTAGTTTGTTGGTAATATATAAAAGATACTTCTATCCCTTCTGACAGCAGAGATATTTCCAGGTAACTTAAATTAACAACAAACTCTGGCCTTTCTCCACCGACTCCACACAGGAGATGATGACACAGACACATCGTGCCCATGCAGACAAAGTTGTTGAATAAGTCAACAAAAAATTTGAACTGTAAGCAGTTTCCTTCAATTATTAGGAAGTGATCAACATGCAAATAAGAAATAAAACTGAAAAAGTCCTTGTCTCTCCTTCAAGAAAACTTATTCCAGCAACTGACGCATATCAATACAGTTAAAGTACGTTTACATTTGATTCAATATGGCTGTGTGTGCATGTGTGGAACATAGAAAAGTTGAACTCTGGTCAATGATCACTCGACTCCACCCATCAACACATCATGAGCAGTCACACACACACCAGCAACCATACTTATACATAGACACACACACTCCTGACAGTTCTTCTGTGGAGAAAAAGAGGAAGTAAGGCTTGGGCTGAGTCACAGAGGTGGGGTGATGTGGAGGGTTGGACTCTGTAAAACCAGGAACAATATGCTGCTCTTCTAAGCTCGAGGCCTCGTTCTCAGCTAGTGAACATGCTCTTGGCAATGCAGAAATCAATTGTTAGGAGGAGTTCTTTCCCCAGCAGAGTTCGATACTTGTAAGGCTTAACACTAGATTATTTGGCTGTTTTATTACTTTGGGCAAGTTAATTTGAGCTGAATGGGTAAAATGAACTGTGATGTTGCACACTATGAATGTGACTGCAAACTGAACCAGCTAAAGGAAATAACCCCCAAAGGCAAAAATGTATTGTCATTAAAAAGCATGGATTACTGTGTAGCCTTTACTTTAAAGGTCAAGCAGAGCTCATATTCAGCAAATCACACTGAGATGCAGAAAACCATGACAAGGAGAATGAAAAATCATCATCTTTAGTTTACTGTAAGGTAAAAGAATATCCATTCTTGTTTTACCATCACAGTTTCAACCATAGACTATATATACAGATAGATAAAGCCAAAGCTACCCGATCACCACCAGGGCTGTAGTGGGGAGTAAACGCATGTTAACATTGTTTATGTATATTATTAAAGACAAAATTGTGTTTATGAAACTTTTTATGGCAGTTTAATTTTCCAATTTTTAAAAGTTTGAGTCAAATTAAAAAATATTTAAGAAATAATTTACATCAAAATGTATATTAAAAGAGTAATATGTCCAGTATTAGGCAGGCAGGGTTTCCACTAGGCCACATGTCCTCACTCTCCCGCTCACCTACGCTCGCTTCATCATAACACTGGAGCACTAGGTAAGGGAGGACCCCCCCAATTGCCACTGGATATTTCACACACTGACAGTGTCTATATTAAAGTCTTACTCAATCTGTCAGAGGATGTAAAGGAGGACAAGGCCAGAGACAAGCCAACATTTTTCCACGTGCAGGATGGCCTCTGTAGCTGCCAGTTCACACAGTAGAACAAATGAACAATTAACCAATGTTTTTCATGGGTGGTACTCACTTTGTCCAGCTTGGATTCCAACTCACACACATCCCCCTCTACTTCCTCTATGGTGGCTCTGTGGGGACAGAAAAAAAGATTGAAATGAAGTGTTACGACAAGTCAATGCTATCAACTCCACTGACATGGAGACATATTGACATGCTTAATTAAAACAGAGACAAAAGATACACAGGAGGGGAATCATTGTTTGAAGACCTCTGTGCCAATATGATTCACCATCTTTGCCACATTATCATTTTCCCATTATCATCTGTCATAAAACACAAACTTATCAGATAATGAATGAATAAAACAAAATATTACTCTACACTGCTCTAGCTAAGGTAACAGCACATGTATATATAGTATAAAAGCAGCACAATTATATCTTATAATATAATTATATCTATATTTTTGATCACACTCTTATCAGGAACACTTGTTGCATGTCAATCATTTTTTAAATACAAGAGACACTTAAAGTTAAACGCAACAATTCAGCTTCACCAGTGTCCACATATTCTACAATTACATCCTCTGAAAACTACAGCTGTAATATTTAACAGTATATACTTGTGAAGTACTGAGACAATCAAATGCAGACACACACTCCATTAGAGGCAGCCACACTGAGAGCTGCCATTTTGGGTAATGCCGCAGGGCTGGAGTCAGGTCTGGCATTGTGCCCTTAAAAACCTGACAAAGCACAGCTTGGCTCTCCACAGGATCAACAGCCTACAAGCTTCATGGTGCCATGACAGGCGAAGAAGAAACTCAAAGACCTCCTCCCAGCACAGCCTCCTTGAACTAATCCCTACAGCGTTCAGCGTGTTACTGTGACCTTACTTCAGTCTGGTATCCAATCATTAAGTGGCTGATGAAAATCTTTTTAACACTGTTAACTTAAAAGGAAGCAAACAGGTAATAAACAAGACAAATGTAACCACTACTTATGATACTGTTTAGAGGTAAGGACACACCAGCTGAACAGACTGAACTCAACTGCACCTTGTCACCATAACACTTTGGTAGATTGTTTTCAAAACTCTCACCGGACTCAGAAATAAGCCAATAAAGGATAGACAAGAGAAAAGCAGTGGTCTGTCACACAAGTATGTCACACAGCTCAGATGCATGTTCCACATTTAAAACAGTTTAGCGGTAATAATCCGCAGAAAGGCAACAATAGAAACATTGAAAAGGCCTAGACATACTGGTGCCACTGGAGCACTTGTATTTGTTTCTGGTAGAAATTATAATAAGATTTTAGGCTGTTATCCTCCTGCTCTCAGGGTAAATCTCTGTATATAGGAATATTAGTTTTAAGCTTGAATGTTATTTTCTTCATTCAACGGAAAACTGACAAAATACACAGCACAGTGTGTGTGTGTGTGTGTGTGTGTGTGTGTGTGTGTGTGTGTGTGTGTGTGTGTGTGTGTGTGTGTGTGTGGTGGTGGTGGTGGGGATTAAGAAAGACACCCCGCAGTAGCAGCAGACGGTGTTCCCCAAACCCCCTCCAGCTGTTTGTTCTTCCATATGGTATCAGACTGACAGCTACCAACATCTGGCCACTGTCAGGGAAAAACAAGAGACAGACTGAGATGTGTTTTCAATAAGGGATGAGGGGATTTAGAGAAAGCTTCTGCTGTATGTAGAGAACAGATTTATACAACAGTTATATATTTTCTCTCAATGTGTTTTAAGTACTGAACAACTACATCCAAAGATTTGAGAATCAAAAAAAGTGCTTGGTTTTGTTTATTGCATTTGTATTTTACAGTTGTGCTTCATCAACAAGACACAACACTGAATAAGCCTTTGAATACACTCCTGCAATAGAAAACAAGTGATTTAACTAAGTAAGCAGTGAGTAAGATAAAGCACTGTATGTTGTCTGTCCTTAGAAACTGCAATATCTTCGCTGAAATCTCAAGAGGTAGAGTGCTTATTGGAGACGAACCAATTATCTGGCTGCATAACAGTCTCAGTGCGACCAGGAATCTGGCTTTCTTAAATCCATGACTAAGTCACCAAACCCTCAATATCATCAGGACAGCTCCTCCACTGCTAATCCTGATATCAGAGCTAGCTGGCTGGTTTATTCTTACTGTGGTTGAAAGATATCTATGATATTCAGTTACTGGCTAAACAACCAGGAAGTGTACTAACCAGAAAATCAAGTACAGGGGGCGATTCCATCTTTCAGCAAACTGGATTAAGTGGATACCAAAACCACACTGTTCAGTCTGCAAAACTAACATGATCCTAATTCAGCCAAATATGTTAAGATCCACCCCCCTTCACACTAAACCCACACCACCTCTAGGCTGTATTGTGAGCTTCATTCGATTCATACAAACCTACACTTTGAAAGCCACATAACAGATTTTTTAAAATACATTCTGTATTGTATAATCCAAAATTACCCATTCTATGAAAAAAAGCTTGCAACATGGGAGCAGCTTCACATTGCTGAAACACTGTACTGTCCATTTTCATGAGGCTTTACTCTCAAACTAAACACAGCAGAATGAAATGAAGACGAGGAGGCCAGAAACAGGGTCAAAAGCAATTAAGAGCTTCTTTCTTTTTTTTCCCTCACAGACATCAACCCTGGTCAAAAGCTAAAGAGCATGTTACGAGCACTGTTTGCCTTTGTCAGTTGCTAAAGGCAAAGTCCATTTCTTTGACGACTTCCTCTGAAAGCCTGTAATGTCGGACTTCAAGACGATTTAGCTTGTTCTTGTATTTTTCTATTTATGCACAGGACTTTTGCAGTTACAAATGCAATGACTACAAGTCACACAGTCACTGGCTCGCCAACATTACTAATTGGCTGTATTTTTTATACACTAAAATAAAATACCTGTAGCTTTGTCCTTGAGGCTGCAGCTCTCAGGAGTAAGTGCATTTAAATAAGTCAATAACAGGATGGGTGACTGGGAAAAGGTCAGACACATTCAGCTGTCTTTCACTGGGAAGAGATTAGCTTGGGAACTCAATCCTTTATCAGTCCGTCGCTCAGGTTTTTTAACTACATGAACATGGCTGCGTCCTTCTATTCTTGAAATTCAAGTCTGCAGAGAGAGTGAACTTGTGAAAGTGCTGACAGAGGATAAGAAAAGGAGGGGCCCTGGCAAAATGTAAATCTGGGCCATTGCCTCACAGCTCTGACCTTGGAGCATGTCCAACCTTCCTGAGTTTAGATAATGAGCAGAGGAAGAAAGCAAGAGAGAACCAGAATCAGACTTTCTAACAAACACAATGGAAAATAGGAGGTGGACAAAATATTTTTACTCTTACAAGAGAAAAATGCATCAAGACTAGAAGAAAAGGAGAGGAAGCTTCAGTGAAACACTGGCAGTGCTCAACGTTGAAACTCTAGATATTGATAAACTGCTGCTGAACCAGCACTCTTTCCAAAGCTAGACTGAACCAAGCTGAGGGGTTGGTTTTATTGATGGTTCTCAAATACACACCAAAGATTCTGGGAGGGTTGTAACAGTAGAATTCATTGTGTGATGCATACTCCATTTCGTGTTACATTTCCAGTACGTACGTATACAATATATTTTGATAAATGTTAACACTTAAATGGAAGTTGGTTGATCATAAATCCATAGGAGTTAAAAAGCACAGGGATATGAACATTTATTTGTTGAAAGCTGTCACCTCAATTGCCCTAGTGGAAATAAAACCCTTAAGCCTTTTCTACATTCTACAAACTGAGTTACCCAGGACCTCAGCTGGGTCACATACAGCTGTTCAAATGTGGTTTAATCTTATTTTGAACACGCGGCCTATCTGCTCACTGGTTATCTTCATTCTTGATTAAAAAGGTCAACTACCAACTGGGCTTGTTTACAGGTCAAACAAAGGTGATCTGACGGATGATTTACATGAAATGGTCCTTCAGTTGTTGCATTACGGTGCAATAAGAGAATCATAGAGTTTAGACAAACAACATCTAAATCTCCTTAACCCTAGTTTTTTAATCTGTGGTGGTATGTTACATTGGTGCAAATTGACTACATTGGGATTCAATACATTTTTGGTTGGAAGTTTTATACAAGAAATCCAAGGCAGCCCTGATGGCCTTGATCAATTGTTTTCATGTTCTCCGTCACTGAGGGCAAGGATCATCTAAATTCTCCCAGACAACTGAAAAATAGAAAATAAGAGGTTCAGTTGACCCATATTTCCCAAACTTTAAGAAAATACATTTCTTCTCTATTTGCAGTGTGAATATGTGTACACATGTTTAAGTGCAACCCACTACAACATTCTCAAAATAGTGATAAAATGTTATCACAGCATCGCAATATGTCCAATAATCTCTAAAGAGCCCACATGGTGCTATAACGAAGACTACATGATAAGGATACAGCCCACATGCTGCAGGTATTCTGCTCTGTGAGTAAAAGGAGACAAACATCTGATATGTGGCTCCTGTAAACTCAACAGAAGTGGCAGCTGACGCCAAAGCAGACCAGCATTTGGATTAAAGTGACGATGATGGTGATATGTAATTTTTTCCTGTATTTCAGAGGCAACATTTGCGAAATCACAGTCGTGTATTTGTCCATTTGACTAAACAACCAACATAAGGTTCCTGTCACACATCTACAAATGAACTACACATGATAAAATGACTAATTCTGTCCCAGCTCCTAACAATATAACTGTCATATAAACGGCTCAAAATGCATTTGCTATGACGACACGGTGTTTGATTTTGCTCATTCAGCTGTAAAGAGAAATCAAATCCATCTCACTTGTTGACCTTTAGAACCGAGGGAGGACTCTCTCTCCATGACACAGCAGGACTGGTCAGAGGACATTTCAGCACAAAAGTAAAACGACACATGACACAAAGGATTAGATCCTTTTTTCACTAATTGAAACCATATAAATTAGGGAACCAGACATCTTGATGAGAGTAACGCTGGTCCTGAATAAAGACAGTTGAGTTGTGTGAAGCAGGAGACAGCCCATGGAGAGAAAGAAAACCCTGCTTTGTGAACCACATCAGCAAGAAAGAGACTAATTCAGTATCACGGAGGAAATGTGTCAGTGCTACTTCTCTTTAGGTTAACTTAACAACACGCAACACAACATTGATCCACTATATAAGCACTGAAAGACTAGAACAAATTACAACTGCTTGGATTACATTGGTCTGATAAATAAAGAGATGTCATTCTACCACAGGGATTCTGATATTTGCAAGATAATAATGTGTCAGTATCTCTTACAATTTATTTTCAATACATCTTAACCTAAATTACATTTTTATATCCCTTTTAAATATCACAAGCAAACTTTTATGCTATTACCTCAAAGCCTATTGACTTGGATTCCAATAAGCTCTTGTTATGTAGTGGAACAAGATACATTGACTGTTGCATCTAAGTTGTTACACAAAACCCCACTTGTCAGTCAGCGCTATAGAGCACTATCTCCAGTAAAAATGAAGACGTCTCATTCTTTAGAAGTGATTAACTGACCAGAACCCAAAACAAAGAGTGCAGCCTCTCTGACTGTGTGTGGCTGTTGGCAGCAGGCCGTGTGCACTCTGCATGCAGGACTGACGTGAGCACGCTTGTAATTTACGGAGCCAGCACACGTCTTCAGTTGAGCCTGTGGCAGCGAAGGCGCTGGCACTTCAAAGATATAATGAGCTCACATCAAAGACCACCTGCTCTTCACATAGTTTAACTTTCCTAATCAGTGGAAGATATTTTCTATTGCAGATGTTCTGCACTTTGGGGGGATTGTATTGTTTGACTTCCATCATATGAACTGTTGCCCATATAGAGAATGTCACGTAAGGCTGTAATGATTAGTCAATTACTTTCCTTCACCAATGACCTTATGTCTTCACCCCCATCTGTTGGTTTATTTGTTTGTCAGCAGGATTACACCATTTAATGCTGAGTACCTGCCAGCACTGAATCCAATCCCATATTTATATTTTCCTGCATAATACAGCTTCACACTCCAAAGTTAGCCCAAAGCAGGCTTACTTCAAAAAGAGTATGACTAATCCAATTTATTTATTTCTGACAGCTTTTCTCTGATGTTTCCTTATTATATTTTATACAGTGTCCAGGTGTTTTGTCATTTCTTCTTCCCTCCAGTGTTTTTGTTGTTAACACTTTCCTAATATGCAAGACAAAGATGGCGTTTGCCTTTGTGCTTTAAATCTTTTAGCTGAATATTAAGAATTAAAAGGTGTATTCCACTATACTGAAATGACAGTTGTGGCCGTGGTAAACAACTGAACATTTTGAATTTGTTACCGTGGATGGAAATGTGAAGAATGGGGTGAGCTTCAATGCTGTGACGTAGATCCTGTGATTGTTAGAGAGCAGAGCAGTGCTGATGGGGAGGAGGGGTCCCGCTGTGGTAAAACGCACCATTAGACGCACGAGCTTCAACAACATCAACTAGATGAGGTCATTATTTAAAGATAAACACTGACACAGGCTTTGGGGGAAATACTGCCTGATGTAATGAATGAACATTCAGGCCAATTTTTGTATTTACTGTTTATCCTTGGCCGTCCTACATCACACACACTTGCTGCAGGAAGGAAACTCACACTGAGCAGAAGGTGGAAGTCACAGCAACACTGTTTTTAGAAAAACTGAGTGATTGTGATTTCTAATATGATAATAAATGTCATTTGTGTGAGAGAAACAATTTAAAACCTAACGATGAAAAATGTACAATCATTAACTTAATATTGATCAATAACTTGAATGATTAATTGAATAGGAAGGATGGATGGATAGGGTGGACTTCCTGGCATTGATTAAAATCAGTCAAAAACAATTTCTGTTCCATTCTAACAGAAAATAATTTAATAATAATATTAATAATAATTTTCTTTCAGTGGCTCAGATAGGATGTTACATGAATTCGCCTTAGTTACTTGGGTGTACTGTCTCCCGCAGTAGCATATAAAAAAGAGCAGGGTTATCCCTCATATTTCATAAACTGTTAATCTCCTTAATTAATAACCATTAAAGGGAAATGGTCTGCGGCTCAATTTAATCAACCTGCAACAACCCCGGGCATGCTAACAAGCCTGTATCAGGACTCCCAGGGGAAACTAATCAGAATGTATCACAGAATGAGCTCTAGAGACTGATGGTGATCTGCTGCTTCTACAGCTGCTGTCAGTGACTCGGGGAAACTGTTGATCGGTGACTTCATGTCACTGCGCTCAGACAACCTCACTATCAGCAAAACCAATCAGGAGCGAGCTATCACATTATGACAATTAGGATGAGATTCGAGAGAAACATGTTGCTGCTAATTACAGACATTAGCTCATCTGGTCCAGGCAGTTCATGTCTACTCTGCATAAAAACATACCCACCATTCTTTTGTGATGTTTTAGAATTCAATTTCTTGATGTGAGGCTTTCTTGAACACCCTGTTAAGGATGTCATAACACCTCAGCTCCACAGACATTATAAATATTGGCCAATGCCATGGAAATCAAGCCTTACACTATCAATACAAATATCATGTTGCTAACATAATGTGAAAAATACACTGCTGATACTTTGGGACTCTTCAGAAGAGAAAGGCATATTGAATGTGTAGCAATATTTGTGTCTATATGGAGAGAAAAGCCACAGTCCTCTGAAAGGGAATTTTCAAATGTCATAGTTGAAGAGGAGTCAGGAAAGCTCTCCAGGCAGAGTCTAATGTCTACTCTCAAGTGGAAAACTAGGCTACCAGGGTTTACTGCCAAAAATAAATTTTTTTGCACTAGTGCGTCTCTCCTCCGGGCTGAAAGCATGGTTTATAACCAAAGACAGCTTCCTAACTCAAATGAGGATGAGAGCGAAAAAAAAAAGTGTGGGGTGTGCCAAATCACCACTTGAAAACAACCCTCTCTGCATTTGGGGGCTCCATATTCGCTGGCACAGACTTGAAAGCAAACACCAAAATGGAAACAGATGTTGCAGCGAGGGAGAGCTGCTTCACACTGGTGTATATTCCATGTTTTCATCCGTTCTCTTTCTCTCCTGCTCTGTCCTCTTCTCTGGCTAAACATAACAAGTGGGGGTTTGGAAAAATGACATTAAACGATGGTGGTCAAAGTGGAAAACTGCTGTGAAAACCTCAGATCAGCACCAACTCCTCAGGATGAACCCACAGTCGACTTTAAAGTCAGGAAACTTTGACAGATGACTCCAGCACTAGGCTGGAGGTCAATGAAAATATAGTAGATGAGAGGGAGAGATGAGGCTATGCGCTTAGCTGTGACACCCAACAGCCGAGGCTCATGGGAAGTGGCTTCCCATCAGACTAAAGTGATTTAACAGAGAGCAGAAGGTTTTTATAATGTGGGTATTCATACACTAGTGTTAAAAATGCTTTGGTAAATGGAATATTTTCTTCTACAACCTGTAACAGAGGTTTACTATTGTTTTCTAATAAGTGCTAATAACATTGTCTAACTAACTACAAAAATATTAAGTTTACTAGCGACCAAGACACACTCAATATTGAAATCTTCACAGATGAGAAGCTGGAAGTAAATAAACTTTGTAATGTTTGCTTGAAAAATTACCCAAGTTATAAACTGGCAAATTGTTTTAGCTCCAAGTTGTTAACAATATTCTGAGGGGTACATTTCATATTTATAGCTGCACGTTTTACATGTGTTTTCATATGTTCAAGCAACATAGACACTGCTTAGGTTGACTGGATGTAACGTATCCATCAAAACAGGTGCATCAGTTACAGGAAGGTAAGGGCCGTTTGTACTGAGTCATAATCCTCAGGAAGAAAACGCTGCTGACTGAGCAATCAGGTCTGCAATACTATTGATGATGTTTTGAAGTTTTCTGAATTCAACAGTCTTTGGGTTGGCCTTTCGTAGTTCACTATCTATAATGTTCAAGGATGATACTAAAACATAAATGTCCAACATCATGGAAGACAAGGAAGATTTGAAGTTCATGGGAAAATGGGATTGTTTACGGCCTGAGAGTCGTTGGTTAAAGATTTAAGTTTCAGACAATGTGTGTTCACCACAGACTCTGTCTGCGGCTTAGCTTTAGTAGTTCCCTCCATTTATTGTAACATCACTGACACAGACCGCTTCGAACTTCCTGCAGTGACTCAGCACTATCTGTTATCCACAATCGATCAAATGTGAGTGGGATTGAAGGAGACCAGACAGAAATTTCAAAGATAATGGGTTGAGATAATTGATCCATTAATTGGTTGGCTGGTTGATCAATAGTAGTAATTTTTAGACATAAATAGCCAGATTCTCAACTTTTCTTTATAGTTCTTAACGTAAAAGAGGCATTTGCTGATGTCACTTTGGATGTTTTTGTACCACCTTTGACATTTTAGACCCAGTGATTACTACAATAATGAAAGTAACTGCTGGTTGCGACAACTAAAAGCAGTCAGCTGTCGTGCTTGTAAATAATTGCCAATTAGATTGTTCAGCAACATTTTCCAACCAACTTCGAGTCACACAGCTGACTGGGAAGTTTTCCTTTATGCAAACCCCCAAAGGAAATGCTCAGATTAAAAAAAGCTCCATTCTTTAGCAAACAACTTTCTAACATCTGTTCCTCGTTTTTGTGAGAGAGGATGTTGCTGCAGCAGCGGAGGGAGCGGGGGCTGAGGGAGGAAGGAGGGAGGTGCCTCCTCAAATCTCTTTACAACGCAAATTCGAGAGAGGAGGAAGTTGAGAGCAAACATCCCATCAGACAAAACTTCTTCTGGACAAATTGAAAGAGAAAAGAGAGTGAAGATGTCAAAGCTCGTCGGAATACATCACATGATCAGCCAACACCTGACACAACTGCTGAGGAGCTCATTTACACTCAAGTGTGGATCCAACCATTACTTAGAGGTCACACCTTCAGCTAAATACTTACTGCTACTACAACTACAACTACTATAATAATGATAATAATAATAATAAAAACTATATTCTGACACATAATGAAAATAAATGGTGAGTTTTAGGATGTATTACCTACTTTGATCAATACTTGAAAAGCTGAGTCAGTCAATTAGTCTGTTATAAAATAAGTTGCTGATTAATCTTATGTTAATAAGCAAATCATCGAAGCAATAATATTGAACGTTTATTGGTGTCGGCTTCTTTGACGTGAATACTTGTCACATTTACATTGTACATCTCAAAGTTTTCTTAGTCTTCTGTAAAAAACTGAACAAAATATGTTGTGTGTGAAAAAAAGACCTGAAATTATTAGAGTAACTGATTAGGTGATTAACAGAAAAGTAATCTTTAACTCTTTTGATAGTTGATCAATCAAGAAAAATTAATTCACTGATTGAATAACGATGCTGAATATTGTCTTAATCCAGGCTCCAATAATAAGATTTGCTGCTTTTCAATGCAAAACATCATTGTAAACTGATGATTTTTAAATATTGGGATTTCGCACATGACATTTAAAGATGTAAAATTCTGCAACGTTTGCACATTTTTGAGAGGAACCAGATCCTGTGGCTGGTGGGAGAGAAGTGAGGCCCATGCCCTTCCAAAAGAAACACCTACAAGAGTACATATAACTCGAGTTATCTGAGATCATATAATGTAATTGAAGGGTATAAAATAAAAACCAGAAAGGCCCTCAGTAGACTGTCTGGCTCCTATAACAGAAATCAATTGAAGGGATGAAACTCATAAACTCATTTTAGGACATCCAGGTACAAAACATTTATCCCGGGGAGCTGCCTTTCAAAATGAATCCTCAACAAAGTGTAATGTTTTCCTCTCTGGCCCATGTCCCACCCCCCCAACAAGAGTGATGCAGATCGGTTCAGTACTTGTCCATATGACCGTGGGGAGGTGGATACATCTGGGGGGACGGAGCCACTGGTTCAGGGCGTCAGTTGACAAACATCGTCCCTCAGTATGTCACAGTTGTCAGAAAACAGCAGCCAGTGGAACAGTCTGTAACTTCCTCCATTCATATTTTAAATGTGTTAACATAGTTTACGTACGACCACTGGAGCAGCTCGATACCGGACAAACGTGCTCAGCACAGCGGTCAGTGAGTGTTTGATTCCCCTGCCTCTCTCCTCTCCTCTCCCTCACAGACCAAAATAGAAAAGTAACAGGCAGCCAACAGCTAGCTGGTAACTGCCGATTAGCTTAAAGCAGCTAACAGACCCCCCCCGTCTGTAATAAATGAATAACAACTAAAAGAAAATGGGACAAAAGCCTGACACTCACCTGAACCGCGGGGAGTCCTTCAAACACTCCTCGAAGTCCACCGTGATCTTCATGGTGTTGCCGCAGTGAGTTTCTCCGCAGACTC
Source organism: Paralichthys olivaceus (assembly GCF_024713975.1). Lineage (NCBI taxonomy): Eukaryota > Metazoa > Chordata > Actinopteri > Pleuronectiformes > Paralichthyidae > Paralichthys > Paralichthys olivaceus. Next base: position 10,614,609 of record NC_091095.1, on the reverse strand, counting down.
GCTCGGTTCCTCTTTGATTAGAGATAATAATCCAGGCTCGGTCTTTCTGGCTAATTAGCTTGTTTGCTAACGTCCCCTGCGCCTCTGTCCGACCTGCTGGCTCCACTCTGCCGCCGCTCCGTTAGCCAGCGAGCCTCTGAGGTTAGCAGCTGCCGGTGTCGCGACCATAAACAACGGGGCGCTGGAGGAGTGGGAATCCCCGAGGACGAACCGGACTCGACCGTGAGAGACGCAGCGGTCCGCGGTGAAGACACGAGAGAGTCGCCCGGTAGCTGCTCCGGTCCGAGCCGAGCAGCCAGTGTACTACACACACACACACACACACACAGATCGTCTACACCAGAGAGAGGGATCACTGCCCAGGGAGCATCAGAGCCACTTCTCCTGCCGAGTTTATGGAAAAGATACAAAACTGAAGTTACCATCATTTGATGCTTATCAGAATGAACATTACATTCAAACATTTAAAAAATATATATTTTTTTTATATTATACATTTATAAATGAATGATTTAAAATGTCGCTTTGATTGGATAGATTTGGAAACTGTTTTGATTTCTTTCATTTTTGTGTCATATAACAATAATATCGTTGTGAGTCCAATTTATTTTCTTTCTCCTTTTGCATTCTGACAATAAAGTGGAAATGCCCAGAACACAGTCAAACTAAATCAGAGGAAGATATACGAGAATGATGAGTGACCACAGTTTTAACCACACACTCCTTCAGGATCAATATCAATCTATCTATTATCTATCTATAGATCTATCTAGCCATCCATCCATCTAATGATAGATAGATATATCTCGTGGTTTTCTCCTATGACTCTTCCATACTGTTATAATGGTGAGCTTGGTCTTGGTGGTGTTTGGTATCAGAGCCAGGCACGGAAAACGGGTATGAGTGACGCCTCTGTGTTTGTGTGCACTATCTCTGGCAGAGTTGACAGGAGCTTCCTGATCCAGAGGAATTAACGTCGACACACGACAGACGCCCTGTTTCTTCTTCTACTGTTTTTTTCTGCTGCAGATTCCTACACACTCTGATCACACACACTCTGATCACACACACACTGATCATACACTCTCTGATCACACACACACTGATAATACACTCTCTGATCACACACACACTGATAATACACTCTCTGATCACACACACTCTGATCATACACAGTCTGATCATACACACTCTGATCACACACACACTGATCACACACACACTGATCATACACTCTCTGATCACACACACACTGATAATACACTCTCTGATCACACACACTCTGATCATACACAGTCTGATCATACACACTCTGATCACACACACACTGATCACACACACTCTGATCATACACACACTGATCATGCACACTCTGATCACACACACTCTGGTCACACACACTCTGATCATACACACTCTGATCATACACACTCTGATCACACATGACCAGTGTGTATAACGTGTTATTTCATTCAGCAGTGGAGAACAATCCTGCGGTGATTTACGTTACAAACGTTACGTTGCGGTTGAATGAAAACGCCAGATGATGCGTTCAGGCTCAGTTGTAAGAACCCAACTCACACCAAACATGCGGGATAATCCCCGCACGAACACGGACCTCTGCTTTATCCTATTAGAATTTCTGGAAAGTCAACAAGGATGCAGATGTGTTGTGTTCCAGCGCCACCTGACGACCAGAGCAATTCACTGTCACACAGCATCGATGGAAATTACTCCAACAGAAAATACAATGCGTTATCAAAACTACGGCAGCCTTGAGGGAAAAACAACAAACATTTTATAAACTACAACATTTCAGATTATGGTAAAGGTGGGATTATTCTGCAGATCCAAACATCTGTTGCTTTATTTATTTTTTATTATATGCAAGACCAAAACATACCTTTCTTTTTTCATGGAGCCAGTTGTCTCCATTAAATCCCTAAAGAAAGGACCCTAAACAGATTTCTACTCATGTTCTACAAGTATCCTAATTGTTCCCATTTGATATGAAAAACAAACAGACATATGACATGTTTTAGCATATCGCAGATACACCCTCACTACGAAGATCATCTTCCTTAGTTACACATCTACCATTATGACTTGCATGTTTCTTTTAGAGAAAAAATTTGATCAGTGTAACGAGACAAGACAAATTGATGGATTACATAACAGCAGCAAATTGCAAATCTAAGAAGTTATATGTCCAAAAGTAAAAAAACCAGTGGCTGCCAGAGATGTGAACAATATTCAAACATCCAAATCAAATCTCTACAGCTTGCTTTGAAATATGTATAAGTTAGCTTCACATCTAAATAAATGAATCAATGACAAGAGAAAAAAACAGTCATAGACAGAGTGAATGAAATCTGATCACCTGCATCATTTAGTCTTTAGGTCTCTGAAACTTCAGATAAAGCATAAACCACAACACACAGTGGTTCCTAACATCTGTTTAATAATAGACGAAACAGAATACACACGATCTGATGATTAAGAACATGCACACTGGAAATGCAAACAAAAACATGGATTTAATATCCAAATCTTGGTAGAGACACAGTGCAATAATGGGACTGCTAAACAGTCTATCGTTCTTGGAAAACAAACAAACGAACAAGGAGAAAATGGTGCAAAAAACAAAACGTGAGACTGGACAGAAACAATAACATGGAGAATAGGCGGTTCATTTTACACACATGTACATAAGAGGCACATTTGACAGGTAATAACCACCTATGTCGGTGATCACGTCAGTCATGTTTCAGACAGTCTTGTCCTTCTCTCCTCAAAAGAGAAGATAAAACTATCATCTCAGCTTCTCCTAAATATTCCTTCTATCCGTTTACGAAGACAACAACAATGCTGTCAAAATCGGTTATTCAACACATCATATTCCCGTTCCTCCACAACAATCATGTCATCATGGATGTCTTGTCCGCTAACTAGAGTCGAGGGTTCTTGTTGGTCGGTGGAAATAACTAAAAGGATTTGCTTTCACCTCAATCATGGTGATAAAACAAACAAATGCAACCAAATACTATACAAAAAGAAAAATACTGCATTTGCAGTTGTCTTACTGTTGGTCTACGACTGTTTGTATTTCCATGATACAAAATCTTAACACTTCTGCTCACAGTGAAGAATTAAAGGGTCTTGAGGAAAGAAATCACAACACAAGATGCACCTTGATACTTTTCATGTCACACGGTTCTCTCTGGGCTTGAAGTCATACGGTGTGTGTTGTGGATAATTCTCCACAAACTTAGTCGACAATGGTTTTAAATGCAAAGTTTAGGTTTGGACAACAATAAATTGTTTGATTTTTTCTCTTCACATTTTTTAAGACTTGCTAACAACTTTCTTGACACAAAAACATAAAAAAAAATCCTTGAAACACCCCCTCTAGTGGTTTAACTCCACCACCAAAATCCTCTTTAATTAAAATCAGTAGCATCAATATAGTAACTCTTTTCTGACATTCCAGACATCATGTCATATAAGACAGGTGAGAAACTAAACAGGTCATATAAGACAGGTGAGAAAATAAATCAAAACTATTATATTGTGTCTGTCTCACAATAATTTACTCACAGATCCTGTAAAATGAAGCTCACATGGTGAAAATGCAAAATTTCTCCAAGCGGGGGAACAGTGAGTGCTGGTTTGTTCTATGTCAGATTTACATAAGAGCCTGGTTCTTAAAGCTGTTACTTGTTAAAAGACAGAAGCCATTTCCTACAGGACACTGTCCAGTTTATCAGTAGCATGTGTTACACCTCAAGTGTGGGACTTCACTACGGTCCCATCCTATGAACTTAAAATGCCTCAAGTGCTGAAATCTCTACTAGGAAAAACTTTTATTTTACCAACATGTCCTGCAATCAGCTTTCACAAAATAATTTCATGGACAGGAGAAAAAGAATGAAAAGACATTTTAAACATTGAGTTTCTACTTACAAGAAAAAAAGTGCCTCTTGTTTTGAGAACTTATGTGCCAAATTTATCGGTGGATTCAATTTAGTAAAAAGGCCTTAGGTCTGGTCCTATGAGGTATACATGTTTGTAAAATTGCCAGAATTTGAAATGAGGTTTGGTGTGATGCTCTTGCTTGAGATAAATAGCACAGAGGCAAAGTCTGAAGCTAAGTGCCATTGTAATTTTTAAATCTGTGTTGTTTTAACTTGATCTTGGGTAAAAAGCCTTTTTACTATGAGCAGCACAGAAACCAACATACATATCAGTTAACAGTAAGTATTGTTGGATACATGTTGCTATGTTGTCATTTACTGCAAAACTAATATACAGATGCTAAATTAATGTGTCATCATAACACCATTATGTCATGTAAAGTGAAATAATCCAATTCTGATGGCACAGCATTGTAACCATATATCAGGATGTGAATGGGGTAAAACAATTAAAATAAAATTAAAAGAAAGACAAACAACTAAACTGATCTTAATTTTGTCCAACTTTTATCATGAGAAGTACTGAAGGTGGAAAACTGCAGCAGAGTGGCGGGTCACACAGCAAAACAAAAATAAGAGCGCAGCAGGCACAGGCGCTGTCGTCATGTCTCAGATATGTCTTTCTTGAGGCTGTGGGATTTCCCCTGGCGAGCTCCAAGGCTGGCATACTGGCTCCGCAGCCTGCAGAGGGACTGAAGTGGCCAGAGGACAGTTCTGGTTTTCAGACTGTTTATTTTCTTTTTCTTTCTTTCTTATTTTTTTTTGAAAAGGCCTTAAACCTCCTGGCAGGGTCAGAATCACATTTTCTTCAGTCCAGACGAGGTGGCCGGAAAAAATTCTTGGCAACAGGAGAGAGATGAAGGGGCCAACAGTGTGTGCTTGAAGGTCAAATTGCACAGTTCTATGGAAAAGAAGAGACAGACAGGTGACCGTGAGGTTATTGGCTGTTGAGAGGCGTTGTGTGGGTGCTGAAGCTGTCTGCTCTGTGGCCCCGCGCTGAGAACACAGAGCCCAGTAGCATCGTCTGTCTGGATCTAGAGCTGACACACACACATGGTAAAGGTGGGGGAGAGGCCTCGTCTATGAGTCCAGAGAATCAGCTGGAAAATAAAACAAGAGACAAAAAGGCAGACGTGAGATTTTAAAGAAAATGGAAACAACTAATTTTATTTCTCCCAATAGAGGAACTGGTGGAGATCATGAAAAATGCAACATCTTGTTTGTTTGTGCACTAAACAGATTTATACTTCTCCAGATACAGCCCCACCACTTGCCAATAGTTAAGACTCCAACCTAAAGGTCATAGATTTACCATATTTTAAGAAATAATACTAGACATTTCTAGAGCAGGTTTGCAAGACTGGAATCAGCAGATCAAACAATTTTGTGTTACAACACAGTGTGCTAATGATGCACAGTTGTGTGAGAAACGAAACCACAGTGCGGCACAAACAGCAGCCAGTTGTTTCATTTAACGACATCCACAATGACAGCCTGCAGCGGTGCACAAAGAGGATTTCTATTCAAATCAATGACATTTTAAATTTGTACTCCACCACTACGCCTCTTTCCACACACTGAAAAACCTACTGGACTGGAAACTGTCCAAATAATTTATCTAGACGTGCACAGGAACACAGTCTCCCTCTCTTTACCTTCCTGTGGCGGGTCGACACTGATCTCCTCTGTCTCCTCCCTCGCCTCATCTGTGTCGTCCTTCATCTCCTCGTCTGCATCCTCGTCATCTTCTAGTTCGCTGGCGATGAGCTGACGGGCCAGTTTGATGTTTAGGCCTTCATTGTAGTGCATCTTCCTCATCATCTGAAAATTGTTCTTTTTGGCTGCAGGGGAAGAGACAAGTTGTAGAAAGAATTAACACATCGCAGTTAGAAGTCCGCACAAACCAGTTATGGTGTCGAATCATGGCCAGGAAACAAACACACAATATAAGGGCAAAATATTATGATGCCACAGTGTGAAGTTGATTTTGGAATTTAAATTTGAATTGCTTTATCATTTTGACCTGTTTGACATAATTTCAGAACTTTTAAATAAAAAGCATGTTTTGCCTGATCACTGTGACCTTTGACAACAAAAATCCAAAGAATGTGTGTGCAAAATTTAAAGAGTAGGGTTGTGGGACACACTATATTGCTGGCATAATGCATCCTTATTGATGAAAACAATGGTTCAACTTGTTCATCATTCCTCTTTGAAAGGTTGCTGCATGCATGTACTATTCCCGCATTCACACATCGTAGCTACAAAGAAAAACCTCCTGGGTCTCTATAGTTTAGAATACTGACTTACTTTGAAAGGGTTCAAATGAAAATTAGGACACAGTGATGAGACTTATTTTAGTTTTGCTGCAACATTGACATTAATAGTAACTGTACTGAAATGCATTTTAGCACTGCAGTTCCTGGAGAGTGGGTGTGATGGTTGTGTTGAAATGACTTTACTAAACACAGAGTATATTGAGTACTTTGTTCTGTTCACATTAAGAGCTAACGATAAAATACATGCATAAAAATCTTCTTTCAATTTGCACGTCTTCCTCTACAACTCTAAAACTGGTGTTATAAGTTGCAGTAGGTGGAACAGGGTGGCGTGTATAAAAATGTGTGTCACGATTCGAACTGCTGAAGCAGCAGATCTGCGCCATTGGATTACATTGACTGGATTTGCAGTTTCCAGACTGCTCCCCTGCTTTGACCTGTATGGTTCAGATACAAATATGAAACAACTGGCAAGCATGGAAACTGTTATACATCTCTACTGACCACTTTGCACCTGAGAGGTGTGTGTATACAGAAGCACAATGTCAGAGAACAGTCAAAAGCAACCTGATACTCTGTGTGCATATGTGTGTGTGCAGGTGCAGACTCCAGCCCATCCCCAAACCAATCCCTCTCCATCAGCACTTCCCTATATTTTGCATTAGTCAACCTCATAGCAACAGAGGACACTGTGTTTTAAAGACACTAAATGTGCGTTCTCTCCACCACCTATTGTGCCGGGAGCAGGTGGTGCTGATTGTCACTTGCTAAGGGCTTTAGTATTGCTGCATTTACAGACAATAAGTTATACTACACCCTCTGAGCAGCAATACTTCTTCAGGGCAGAAAGAAATCTACACTGACTCATTATATAAAAGCTATCTGCATCTATCTTCAGTAGAAGTAAAGAAGTAATAGAAATAGAGGAAAAACAATTGGTGTCGCTTTCCACGGCTGGAGATAGGTCTTGGCAAGAAGAGAAATTAAGTTTGAAGCTGAACTCACAACAGATCTTCTATACAGGTAAGTAAACAGTTGTTAATAATGCTAACACTGGCTGTGTAGCAATAGCAAAAACCGCACAAATACCCGCTTCTGAGAGTGGCTATATGTGCACACTCATAAGGATAGAGATGGATATTCAGTACAGCTCTCTTTTCGTTAAAACAACATGATGTCATGATATTATCACGATAATACGAAACTAGATAAATAAAGGTAGCACTTGGCATGGACGAGTGGGTGTTTACCTTGTTCTTCAGGAGTCAGCTCCTCTTCCTCCTCCTCACTGCTCTCTTCCTCTTTGTTCATAAAACGAGGGTCTGAACCCTCTGCTGCAACAAGCCTTTAGAAGACAACAGACAGAGACAAAATAAGTACACACATTTGCAATTAACTGCCTCTTTAGATGAATTCAATTCACATTTTACCTGTTCTCTGCTGTGTTATTGTCATATTAAATGGGCACAAAACTAAATAGAAATAGGAGATCAGTTGTAACCACCCCTTCAGCTATTGAGGAGAAATTAGCACAAAAAAGGCCTACGATAGAGAGACAGACATTGGAGGAACACAGATGGAGATATGTTAGGCAAGGGGGAGGAAGGAGAGAGTAGGCACAGTGAGAGTGTGTGAGTACTCAAGCATGAAACAAAAATAACAAGAGTTACGCTCCCCATCTCTCATGGTGACAAAAAGCTTCAACAGCAGAGGACAATGTGAATAATGGTTCATGGCTCGATGGGTGGTTGTGAATATGAGGAACTGCCCCGGGGAAGCTACACATTTAGTGCACTTCTGCTCATCTCAACTGGCCCGATTCAGCCAGGGGGAGAAGACTTTCTATGTTGCTGCAGTTTCAGTGTCAGATACACAAAGTGGATGGAGGCAGAGACAGGAAGAGAGATGGTGTAAGTGATACAGTGATTCAGGTGAAACTTGTGAGTGGATGTGACAGATAAAACAAGAACGAAAGGACAGAGGAGAAGATTTTTTACTATCTGGATGGTTTAGTGTAAAACAATGGAAGGCACTCTTTGCAGACGTAAACAAAGGCAGCTAATTGACTTGCAAGCCCAGAGCTAATCACTACCCTATCTGTGGCATACACACACAAGCACTCAAACAAACTCATCCCATCCCTGCATCAAAGCACTTATGTAAGCGCCGATGGCCCACAGCAAATACAGTTCTCAAGCTCCTATGACCATCCAGCAGACAGCTCCCAGTGATAGATGGATGTTTCTTCAAACAGACTTGCAAAAAGATTTTAGTTCAAAGGTTCAGGGTGAGGCTGCTTCTCTGAAAGGGGGAAGATGTTATTCACAGTCCTGCTCCACTTCTGATTTGGTTAACTTACAAGGAATTATTCTATTGAAACACTATGTTATAAACTTTTTTGATGAAGCCCCTATCCCTCAGGATGTCCTTACAATTTACTTCTCTGGACGATATATATCGGTATCAAAACTTTTACTCCTGAGTCCTGAATATCAGTATTGACATTCCCCCAAAAATTGAATTTACAGATATGGTTAATATACTCCATGACAATGCACATTTACTCTAGTAGGATTATTAATACTCCTTTTCTATCATTGTTCAAAGATAATCTGGATACAGCAAAATTTTGCGAAATTCAAATTAAATATCTTCTGGTATTCATAAGCATTTTTTGACTGATGTAATTTCACTGTCATGTACTATGGTAGCTAATAACGTTTTTGATAGAGTTGTTGAGCAGCATGTCCACTGCAGCTGGTATGAATTAAAGCTGTTGCTCACATTGCATAACTCTTTTTGTCACCTGGAATTCAACCCCATTGTTTCAGGATCAGCAGCTTGTGTGGCTGAGAGTAAAAATGCAGGAAGCTGCTCAATGAAACAAAGAAATGGTGTCAGATGATGTTGAACGAACATAAGCAGTTTTCAGATAGGGCCTGTGGGTGAAGTGCGGAGAATTGGGTCCGGACTTTGCACGATGGACGATGCAGTGGGCAGACAAAGGAAGTAACATATTAATTACGCTGCAGAGATCACGTGATCATGCTTAAAGCACCACCATCGCCAGTTCTTATCACCACAAACTCTCGACACCTTTGTTGGGGCCTTCTGTGTGTGTGTGTGTCACAACTTTTTTTACCAGGAGATATTTGTTTTCTCTTTGTTTTGTTCGTTTTTGTGTCTGTCGTACGTTAGAAGCGTCATCAACCTTTTGAATATGCATTTGCCCCCTCTGTGACCTTAAAATATCTCCACCTACAATGCAAGCCTGTGACGTAACAGAGCTGCAGTGAGAAGTCTGCTCTCAATGATCAATGAGAAGTCTGAGAACATGACACATTTACTGCCGCCCTTTACCAGGGTTCTCTCAGTTTTTTCTTCTCTTTCAGCAGAAAAGGGATGACGTTTGTCAAGATACATTTAGTGACTCCAGTCTGAAGCATTGTCAAAGCGGTGCAGTCTGTGAATGAGTGCATTGCCCACTGTGTGGATGTGTGCGTAAACTACAGTATATGACACAACCCTGCCTGTTGACTGAGGCTAAAACTGGACAATAGCATTGAGCTGCTGCAGTACAGGATACGTGCCTACCTTAATTCCAAAACTGCCTCTGGGCTGTGCAGGGTTTGTTTTATACCAGAGTGACAAAAATTAACAGCTAGGAAAAATACATCTAGAATAAAGGATAAAAAGAGATCCACGTGTTTAGGGAAGGGGAAACAAAGTTTCTACAGTAGTGTTACAACTGTGGTCTTTAAATGTCTTTTCCAAAGTGTTTATTTTTGTAATGTTACAATAAAGTGGCCACTGAGTGTCTTAGGACGTCAGAGGCTGAACAGTAAAATACTCCTTATCAGTTAAAGTTATGAAACATTCTTGTTGGAGCACAAAGCCATTGTACTGTGCGTTCAGGTGTGTCTTATCAGGGCAACACCTGAGAGCCCATTTTCCCTTTTACATTCCTCCTACACCAAACACCTAAAATGCTACACATTGTACCAGCAACTAAAAAGATAGTATAACCTCAACATCCCGCCTGTCATCGCTTGCTTTCTCTTTTCCTCTCTACCTCTGTTCTTGGCCTGCACTCAGGTTTCATTCTTACTTTGATGCCAGGTCATCGGCTGCAAGTCCACCGTGGCTGTCCGAGTCGCTCAGTGCGCCCTCATCATCGTCTTCCCCCACCATCCTGAAAGAGAGGAATTAATCAAATAAAGATAAGTGGATAATGAGGTGAGGTGGGGAAAGATTAAGCAGGAAAGGAAATATAGAAGGTCATGCTGACTGAGAGATGGAGAGAATAGGAGGAGAGGAAAGGGGACCATGAGAAGAGACAGAAGAAAGGTCTGTGACTAAGGTGACCTTCCCTGCAGCACACTGACATATTGGATTACAGACCTGCTGAGACACCCCTGTAACACCAACACAAACACACACCAGCACAAACACACACCAACCTAAAAATATGTAATGTTCTTAATTGAAATATTTTAGTGTTGATGCAGGAAGACATTTTTGCCAAGCCTCAATTCAATGAATGTCTTTGAAACATAAAACCTGAAGATTCATGTAATACGTTATCAATTATCAATAGAAACAGATAATGATCTGTTTATGGCCCTGACCTGTTGTAAGGTGTGCTGGGTTCGTCTATCTTCATCAGGCCGTAGTCTTTGTCGGCTGGATGGTACGTGGCCAGGATGTTCATCTCATCCCATTTCTGCGATTTCTTCCTGTAAATTGATTTTTTTTTAAAAACAGTGAGATGAACGTGACGGACTGACATTTGATGTGGACCACCGTGCACCAGCTACTCACCCACCACATCCTCCAGGGAGTAGAGCAACCAGATTTAATCTAGGACTGAATGTGCCCCAGTTTCTTCTGACTGTATTATTTTGGGAACATGTAGATAAAAAAATAATAAAAAAGCCCCACAAATGCCATCGGCACCAATTTGGCTTCTTCTGATTTTCAGGGATGTTGTTTGCTTTTGTGTCAAGGTAGTGTGATGGAGGGGGTTGAGCAACTGTCAGATTGAGGTTGAAAGTTTATCAGATATTTGATACAAATGCCATTACAAGAGTTGATTTTTGAAACAAACCAGTTTCTAATCTCCCATAACCTCATCTGGGGAATAAGTTTGTCACCTCTCCAGCACGGCGTTTTGTTCACAATCACACTAATCCTTTCTGCACTTTCAAATCAGAGGAAATGGACAGAAATAAATAATAAACCAGCAACAAATGAGATATTTTGTTAGATAGGACAAAGAGAACACCTGTCGTTAAATTGTAGGGGAGATGAGGTGGATCTTTTTCCAAATGTTTGTTTCAACTAAAAGATCCTACAGTATATTACTTTTTTATTATGCATTTCTCTTGTATTTCACATGTTTCTGAGTTTAGATGTCATTTGGTTTCTGTTGCCTCATTTGTGTCTCTCTTTTTTTTTTTTTTTACTATATTCAGAGCACTATAAAGCCCCAGCATTCTCATTTTTCCATTAGCACAGGGTTTACTTATCATTATTTTTAAATAATTTCAATTTCCAAAAGACCTAAAAAGTCTGAAACCTAACATTATAAATCTAGGTTCTATTTGGCTTTCTCTGCCTTCTCCTGCCAAGTTACTACATCAGCCTTTACCTTGTTTATCGAACAAAAGGTCATGGGAGACAGACAGGAGGTGGGAGAGTGGAGAGGTTAAATCCTCTGCCTGCTGTCACAAGCCAGCAGAGCTCCCCTACTTCTCTCCATCACCAAAGATTTTGCAAATGTGCAAATCATTTATTTTGCCCGACTTGGAGCAGCAAAGAAAGGACAGTTTTCAAGATCCAAGATTATCTACCAATCACAAAAAGGTTGTGAAAACCAATTTTCCTTTCTATCATTGTCCTACATTGAAAACCATATGTCGATGACATAACCTACAGTTGCTGAAAAAGCAACATTCAACATTTATTTTGATGGAAAGTTGTGTGTTGTACACTAGTATGCAAAAACTAAAAACACAGAGATTGGTTAATAAATAAATCTTTTATGTTGTGGATGCTGAACCAAGTTATTTATAGATGCTACACCAACCTTGACAGCTTACATTGGTATTTAGCTTTTAAATAGTTCCTAGTGATAAAATGTACAATCCCTGCATCAAATCAAACTGGCACACCAAAAACATTAAATGGTAATATGCAGCAAATTAAAGATAACTATGGAAAGAAACCTTTCATTCAGTCAAGTTTGAAAGGTTCCACTCAGTTAGTGTATTTTCTTGTGGGCTGACAAACAGCTCTGTAAACAGGCAGCCCTACAGGCCAATGCTGTTGCTCCAGATAAAATGTCCTTGACCAAAATACTGAACAATCTCACTCATTCTATTAGATTAGCAATAATGTTGGATGTGTCCTTTACTGCAACACATATAAAACTAGAAAACCCAAATAGAGTGTCTATCTTAACAAATACATATAGTCAACCTGTAAAGTATTCTTTTTATCTGTACTTGGATCCAGAATGGCACCAAAATATACACAGTGATGGACAATCTGTATACCGAAGACTGTCCGGCTGAGGTCTTTCTGTGTGGAGTTTGTTCTGCCCATGTGTTTGTGGGTTTTCTAGTTTCATCAACTATTTCTAAAGCAAGCTTAGGCACCATTCATAGCTAACAAAAACGTGGGTCTTAGGTGATCTGATCACAAACGGACAGCTCTACATATACTGGTTCACACCTGGCTTTAGTAGCGTCTCCAGTGAGCACTTGATCGGCTCTCATTTCCCAGCTCTATATGTAAATAAACACCACTCATTACATTTTCTCTGCAAACGGCAACAAACAGCAACTCTGTTAACATCATGGTGGGTGTTACTGAGTGTGTGGTCCTCCACTCTCATGGGTGTTTGGTTACACAATCCAGAAGCAGCCCACCTTGTTCTACTTCAACTGAACTGATGCTACCCATGAATCCACTCTGGTCCATTCAGAGCGAATCATCACAAAAACTGTAAAACAAATCATGATGTACCTGCTTTTAAAAAGGTAGAAAAAATATCAGACAGCAGTAACCCCGAGCACACACTAAATTTAGAGCTATATCTCTTACGTGATGATGACGGCCTCGAGGTTGGTCAACAGCTGTGACATAACGCTGTGGGGAAACTCATTAAACAGAGTGAATCATCACTGTGATGAGCTGAGCTATCAGGTGGCATAGTAAGAGAGGAAAGGCGAAAAGGTCCAGCTTGCGTCCTGTGCTCAACACTCCAGACTGAAGCCATCATATGTCCAACACTGTAACCCACTTGATCAATGGTGAGCAAAATAACGATGATTATCTTTTCTTTCCTAAAACCTTTTTTTTTTTTTTTGAGTTTCTCCGAATTTTTGTTTGGTAAACATCACAAGTGCCAATTGCTGTTCTTTAACCGCCTGCAGTTGCTCAGTAAAGGATTACATGAAATTTGACAGATATCCAACTAGATTTAGCAAGTAGAAGAGTTTCTTGAGCTCCTGTCATCTCTCCAGACGTAAGAGAAACACGGCATCAGAGGAGAAGCTGATTAAAGAGGAGGGACCAAAAACTGGATACACTCAACATGTCAGAGGTTTAAGGGCATTAAGTGGGAATGTGTGATGCCTGCTACAAATAAGAAAGTAAGTCAAGTCAGTGTTGGTTGTTGCATATCTAAAATCTGAATTAAGCCAAAATGCCAAAAGAAATGCCTGTAGAACATTATAAAAAGGTTAAAAAGAAAAAATATAACTACACTGATATTTCTTCCTCTTCTTCATTAAGAATATGACCCATAATGAAGAGGGTACTCGGCACTCATTTTCACTGCCTTGATGCTCTTAATCCTTATAGACTGGAGGTGTTCACCTGACACCTGTTCATTGTGGCTTTATAAGCCGCAGTTAACTGTGTTTCACTTCAAATGATCAGCACACAGGAGGATAAATGGTCTGAGTGTCCACATTATGGAAAATCTGAGATTTGCTGCCTGCCAGTCAAACTGTCCATCACACAGTCAGGATGAGGCCTGTAAGACACTGAAGGAGAGATTGAGTTTCATGGAGGCATCCATGAATTATATATGACTGGGTGTGATGTTCATACATCACAGTTAACTAAATAATAGTGGAAGATTGAAAGGATAACAAAAAGTATTTTTTAGAAAAACAATTGCACAGGAGATAAGGTTTATGTGAATAACATTCATGTACAGTGGAATCTGTATGATTTCAGTTTATCCAAAACCTTAGAAAACACCAAATAAGTTACCTTAGAGAGCCTTTGTAGAGTAGGATAAATATTGGAATTACAAGGGAAATACACAAATGAAACACGTGGGATACACACTGTATATTGCAGACTTTCAGTGTCCTCAAGGGATAATGGCCGTTTTACTTTATCCTAGTATCTTTATATATTTGACTTCAACAGATTGTGTTTGTCTCCATTAACAACAGAGTGATTAAAAACAGGCATCAAGAGAGCTGCACTCTACTGACTGTGAGCACTGAGACATCTACTGGGTTCATGCTGTGACTAGAAATCTATGGTGGGAAGCTGAATTGTTTGACAGATGGTAGACCAAATGAATGCCGGGTGGTAGGTATTTGTCGAGCTTGTTCAGGATATCCTCTGGGGACTGTAGAATGAGTTAGAGGACAATGTGATATGTTTCCCAAACACACGTGAAGCTGATAAGGAAAATGTCTGGGTTGTTGTAATGCTCAGAGTGAGCAGTGCTGTCGCACCAATGCTCTACACCCAATGTTCACAAAGGTAATAAAGGCTCCTAATGTGATATGGGTACTTACAACATTAGTAGCCTACTGTCATTACTGTCTGTCAAAATAAAACGCTGACTTTTTAAGCATCTGTTTTCACACCACTGATCTGTCACCTGCAAGTCAATCTAAAATACTGCTTGCATCACAATAACTATGTCAAATTGCGTGTGCAGCCTCTATTTTCTATTTTGCTGTGGTAACAAATTTGGTATTGAGAGTAATGCATTGGTAAATAAATATTTAATATTGTAATATCCCAAGTAAGGTGCTTAGCGCAAACAGAAAGTCATTAACTACCAATTAGGAGTATACACAGGTATGTGACTGTGTATATTTGCTTTTAACATGCTTTAAAGATGAGAGACCTCAGACCTTTTTCTTCTCACCACTCTGGTGGTGACTTGGTGCTTGGGTGTACACAGAATCCTTTTTCCTCCACTTCCTCACCATTACTGGTGTGCACTAATAACTGCCGTCCTACAATGGTCTTATTTCTCACGCTGCAGCTCAGACTTTTGCTAATGTCTGGACCTGCTGACACAGGGTGAACAGTGCATGATAAACCACACATTCAACTTGAACAAAGTAAAAAGCTGGTTGGCTTCCAATTTAACTGACAAAACATATGGAGAATAATAATGAAGAAAATTAAGTCATCTTATATATAATATGCAACTTGAGTTTGCATGTTGATATTGTTTTCAAATAGTTCCTAATTCATACATGAACACTTTTTTTTAAGATTTTGTTTCAACATTGAAATCTACTGAAAAACTAAAAAAGTCTGATGACACTGCCCAAACCAACTTTTACAGACAGAAACTCCAGCTTGCACTGACGATTTTGCAGCATTTGGCAGGTGGGTGGTGTTAACACATCACCCTAACTGTGAATCAGACAGATTTTTATTCTGGTAAAGCCTTAAAAGCACCAGTGTGGTTTTGTACTTAAGACACTTTTAAGACATAATCACAATCAACATATTTTAAGCCAACTGTTAAAAGTAGTTCAGAAGATGTGCTTTACAGAGATGAACATGCTCAAGGGCACTTTTGAAAGCCCTGATGGGATTTGAACCAGAAATGCATGAAGCATGAGAATACTTCTTTAACAGACCTGCATCAGTTTTTTGCCTGAGGTATTGTATTACCCAGCTACTCACAGATGTGTTCAGAGATGACATTCATATCTGAAAATATACGACAATGTATTTTTTCCTAAATTATAGAGCCAGTTACATTATAAAAACGAGTCAGGATTTTTCTTATAATGTCATGCCTTCAAATCTAGAATCAAGGTAGATCTTTGAAACAACTTTATACAGGGGTCAGTAATCTGGAGCGTTGTCTCTCTGCCACAGTGAAAGTGTCAGTGCCTGTGACATCAAAGGTCAAGAGAGAGAAGTCTATGTATTGGGGTGCTTGTACACACAGAATTCTTACTGCAAACTTTTTCCCTCAAGTTTCTTGTTTCTCAAACATTGACTATTTTTTAAACCAACAGAGAAAACAAATCTTGATTCTCTGTTGAAATGGTTTTCACTAATAACAATCCTTCAGTGGCCTGATTTCTCATGCTGCAGCTCAGACGGGACTATTGCTAATGTCTGGACCTGCGGGCATGAGAGAAGCAGGGGGAACAAAGAATGATTAAACACCCGTTCAACTTAAGTTACCTTTCCAAAGTAACTACCAGAGGAATATGATGATGAAGCTGACAAAAAATGTATTCATTGGTATATATAAAATGTGCTGTGACATATATTGTAGATTGATTGCAATTGTTTTTCAAATTCAAATTTTCACAATAGGAACTCATCTGATGATTCTACCAAACTCAACTGTTATTCCAGAGAGACGCTAACTTCCAGCTCTCGTCAACCCGACCATAAGGCCATGCACCAATTAGACAACAGAACAGCTGATTTAGCAGTTTCACATAAGTCTTCACAATCTCCATTTTGGCAGATCACTGTAGAATCTGTGCCCCTACACTGTGAGACTGTTGGCACACCCCCGTTTATTTTCCTGCAGTGCTGTTGACCTCATCTAAAATGTCCTCAGTGTCATCGAACACGCTTGATATTTCAGTCAAGCGTCCTCTGCCCTGTTGTGTCCTGGCCAGCATCAGGGTGGAGGTTATGCCAAGCAAGGCGAAATGTTTTCTGAGTACACGTCTACAGTACTAGATGTATGGAGAAATGGGCACGGGAGATGCTTTCAGAAAGCAGGGTATTTGACAGGAGGCTTGTTTACCACAGAAAAGTTGTCAGTGTCACACGTAACATCAAGATTTTGCTGCCAGAGATATAACTAACACCCAGTTCTGCTTTGTTTACCTGCTAAGTCATCATGACTCACAGGCTTTGAGCAACAAACTACCATTTTAACTTGAGCAACAAATCAAAGAGCGCAATATCATAAAATCTGTTTGTAGCTATTAGCAAAAATAAGAATAGGTCTTCTCCATCTTAATGCAAACTGTAGCACACCATGTATCACACATGTACTGTTTGTCTTACAATATTCTAGGGCTGCAAAGATTTGACTGGCACTAATAGATAATGAGCAGCTATTGTAACGGACCATTCATTGTTTTTTTAAGCAACAATTGTGAAAAAAGGCTGCACATTAGATTATTATTGGCATTTTTGTTTTACATTTGTTGACATTTCATTGCACCTAATGATTAACAGACTGAAATAATATGATCAATTCACACTGTATGTAATGTTATACAAATTGTAAAATTGTAATTGACATCGCATTTTAGGAGCGTCCATCCTTTCTTATTTTAATAAGTCATATTTCACATCAATGTAACATCATGTTATCTACAATAACTAACAATGACTGCTCAACAATCAGATCTAACTGTGATCAACTGGGTGTAACCGAAAGCATAAAACAAAGGTTGTATGAGAACATGAGAATGTGGAGTAATCTAAATTTAAACTAATTAATATCATATTATATAACTCAACATGTACATGGGGACACTTTCAGCTCAGGGAGGTTTTTAATTTGACCTATTATGGTCATCACTGCATGAGGGTGGTCACTGTGTTTTCAAACTGTGTTTTATAGTTACTTAAATAGCAGTTTAGTCCTCAGTAAGAGGTTTCTGAATGAAAGAAAGTTGAATGTCTCTGGCAATATGATTTATAGTTATCAACCGTAATAATACATTTAACACAATTGCTAACGAAACAAGCTAACACGGTTCCAATGACAAAACGTTAGCCCTTGGTACAAGGCACCATGCAGATATTTGTCGTGGAGAAGAAGCCATTAGATAGTTAGAAAGTTTTCTCACCGGTGTCTCACACACACACTGTCGGTTGACACAAAAACCCGGAGCGGGGACTTTTTACGTTAGTGTCAGTTAGCCTACACGTTACAGAAGCTAACAAGTTTGTAAGCTAGCTAGCAGTCCCGGGCGGGCGGACCTCACGACGAGCTGGAATGGAAAACTTACTGCGGGTCGTCCTCCGAGAGTCCCGGGGCTTGTTCGGGATCCTCCGGCGGCACCTCGTCGGGCAGAGACTTGACGCCTGTGCCGCTGTTCTTGTTCTTCAGGATCCCTTTTATCGGCCGAGGAGCTGCCATTCCCACACGCAGGCTGTCAAACCGGCGGACTGAATGGAACTGACTGGACTGTTTCTCTTCCAGCTGGTTTTCTGCTTCTCTAGTGTCCGCCTCTCAGTTGTCAAAGACCGGCTCAGTTTCAGAGGCGTCCCCGGTCATAACTCAGTTCAGCTCCGGAGGCACAGGGGGAAGCTAGGCTGGGTCCTGGCGGTTCAGCATGTCTGTTCACCGGCTGCCTCTCTGACTGCTGGCGGGGCAACGGCTCCACCAGCGGGTCTGCGAGGCTCCAGGATCTCGCGAGATTTGCTTTAACCGTGCAGACTGTAGATGAGAGGTTTGGCTCCAAATGAATAAGGACACGCCCTCACAGTGTCACGGCGATTAAAGCTGCTGCAGTTTTATAAAAGAGAGAAACCTCGATAAACAACCTCATTTAATTTGACAAGAACTTAATTCATTAAAGTCAAGCCCCATATTAACATATAGAAGAATGAACTTATTCAAGACGCATGACTTTATTCAGGATTCAAGATTCAAGATCTTATTTATCATGTGCACAACAATTACATACAGCAGTCGTTGGCAATGGAATGCTTGGGTCACAGGCTCCCTCCTTGCATGTTTTATTGCACCAGCACCTGAATGTATACATTTACAATTAATTGAGTTCATGTCTTGAATAAATGAGGTGACTAACTCAGTAGTAATCAGAAATACAAATGAAAGAAAAATATGTATGCAGCTATCATTTAAGAAGTTATGTGAGCCTGTAAAATTCTCATATCTTTGAGGATGAAATGCAAAGCAGGAAAAAAAGGTTTTAAAATAATGGTTAATAGATAATGACATATGTAGAAAGTGCACAAAAAATATACATGTACAATAGTACACACTTGATATTAGTGGTTTCAGCCTTGAATTTCCACTTAAGGCAAGTCATTATAGCAAAGGCCAGTCCCTGCCTGGACTTTTGTCCAACATAAATTGTCATCATTTGAAAAAAAGTAAAATGCATGTATACATGATGTCTGTTATTCTCTTCGTCTTACTGAAGAGCAAAGAAAGGCAGATATTTGCCGGAAGACAGACAGGTTTACTTTTTACTGACACATTACACCTGAGATACACTCCTCAGTTGTCACTCTGAAGTATTCTTCAGTCTTTCAGGGTGCTGATGGGATAGCCACAGGATGCACGAGTATCAAGCCATGGCGTGGACGTGCTTCCTGACCAAGGTCCGTGCTATGCTCAGCTGCTTCAACCAAGGTTTTTCGGTGAATGTTCTATATTAAAGAGAAAAATAAAATAAAATTATAAACAGTTTTTCATTTTTTAATGAATAGAATTTCATTACCTCTGTTGAAAAAAGAAAAAACAGATCTACATCTTCCTGTAAATAATCGTATTTTCCACCACATTCAACCATGTTGCACAGAATGTAGAATGTAGTGCAAAGATCAGTCGAACCCCAAAGTAAATATAGAAATGTCTTGATGGTAAAAATCTATGCAGCACCTTCACTGAGTAACTGAACACATGTAGATGAACATACCTGGCTATACTCAAGCAGTATATGGCATTTTCCCTTGGTGTCCGTCCACAGTGCTGAGAGAAGGACTCCAGAGATGCAGTCAGAATACTGGATGATTTTAATGGGGACCCAACAAACACTGAGTTGCGGGTGCCTCCTCTGGTAACTGGCGGGAGACGTGTACACCTGTTGTCTCCCTCCTTTGTTTTATTCAAAGCGTCATCATCTCTGTGGTTTACATCCTGCTTCCACCTTTTTTGCGTCTCTTTAAAGTCATTCACAGACTGCAGGCTGGGTAATTGATGCGGTGCCCTTTTGGAGGGGAGAGAGTTGCTAATGGGTGGTAAGTGTTGCACGGCTTTAACTCTGTTTCTTTTCCTTGGTTTGGTCTCAACTTTCCTGGATTTGGAAGACATCTGCGGCTTGTTGAAGCCATCTACCAGCAACATGTCACCCACCCTGCCTTTGAATGGAGCGCAGGTGTACTGGAATGGACTGGAGGCAGCTCTTCTCTGTCCCAAAGTCACCCAGCGTTTCATTTGACAGTATATCTGCATGGGTAGGGCTATATTAGGCAGGGATACTACTGAGCACAGCTTGTTGGCTAGGTAGTGCACACAATCCCTGTGGCCGTGCTGAATGGCAATTTTCAAAGGGTCACGACCAACAGGGTCCAGACAAGCCAAGCTCAAAAGGTTTCTGGAGATAAAGAGTTTGAGGATGAGGAGCTGACCGCTCTCTGCAGCTGCATGGATGGGACCCTTTCCGGCATCTTGGTGGGAGGTTTGGTGGCACCATTGGCGGTACGGATGTACTCCCACTGGTTCGACAGCATGCACCCCCCTCTCCAGCAGCCAGCCTGCCAGGTCCAGGTGGCCCAAAGAGGCAGCGATGTACAGCGCCGCCCGCAGCTGAAACCTGGGAATAAGAGGAAACTTTCACTTGACGTAAGATGAATACAATGTTTTGTTTGTGACATTAACTCTGATTTATTAAACGACAACAGCTCTGTCACACTTTTATGGCCCAGTCACAGATAGGTGAATAGAACATTGGATTCCTGTGGCGAAGTGAATCGCTGCATGGCTTTGGATGGCTTCCACATTTAACTTTGGTGATCTCTGACCCACAATATTTGTTTCACATCAGGTCTGACCTCATCACACTCCTCTCCCCTGATAGGTGGCTCTGCACTGTCAACCTTTGACCCAGGAGGCAACCGTGGAGGAACTCCACCCACCCGTCCCACGTGTCCAAACGGAGAGTAGTGCCTATGTTAAGATACACAAAGCACTGCATTGATTTCAAAATATATCAACTATTACTCTGTTTTATCTTAAAATACATCTTATGCATGCAAACAGCAAAGTCATCTTTAAATAGAGTACATTTATTTTGTTCATCAAATTGGAGCTTTTAGGCCTATACTTGTCAACATTGGCGATGCAGCAAGACTATGACAGTAGTTGTTGAATGCTAATGGTAACAGCCTTGCTCTATCATGACAAAATGATTTAATGAGCATGAGCTAAGACAGTACAACACATCAACCTTTTCCCTGAATCAATGACATTGTTCCTCAACTTTCCATAAATGAGCCAAATAGCACTCACTGTGAAGCTGCACACATCAGTCCTGTAGCAACACAGACAGTAATCATACCATACCCACTTCAATGGAGTAGTCCTGCAGCTGGTTACAGTCAAAGAGCTGCACATCTGTCAGGCTGCTGAGTCTGAAGGTGCTGACGGGGAGGCCGCTCTGCACGGACACCATCGTTTTCAATCCTGCGACGGACATGTGCAGAAGGGCCTCACTTCCTGTAACTGGTAACATTTCTCCTGTCACAGCGTTGAACACCTGCATCACAGGCTTTTGCTCAATCTGAAAAATAATCATTGTGGAATAATAGTGATTTGGTTAATAGTGCAAACAAATGAATACAAGAGCAATCCTTTTATCACATCCAACTGAGGGGGTGTTGACTACAAAAAACTAAATCTATTATCAAAGAGGCATTAGTCGATTTCAAATATCAATCTTTTAGTTTATTACAATTTATCCCATTTTTTTGCAGCCAATGTACTCAGATGAACCACCATGTAGATAGATTAGATTAGTTAGTTATTATTATTTTTAATCCAATTACATAACTAGTGTTGTTTAATATGGAAATACAGCAAAAGCCAAACATAAACAAAGAAGGGAATGCTGGTGTCTCATTATCAGGGGCAGCATGTAATGATCCTGGAGTTTGCTGCCCCTCTGTGGCTGACACTATGTACAGTCTCATAAAATAACTGAACTATTGTGTATGTACTGAACAGTCTCGATAACTTTACTGAGAGAGCTACAACTGGAACTGCTTTTTGCAAAAGTGAAAATAGATTTGTTAAAAGGGTTGTTAGTGATTTGCCAAATTGGATATAAAGGATTTGAACTGAACAGACATAAAAGTTGGTGAAATGAACAAAACATGTGAAATGTATCCAGACCGCGACATTCAAACGTCAGGAGAGTTAAATTGGTCAGAGACACTATAAATCCCATAGAAACTATTTTTATGAGAGGATGTGATGACAAAGGCTGAGAAAGGACACACACACACACACACACACACACACACACGCTCACAACTTGTAACTTTTCCTCCAGGTTGCCAAGAGATGAGCCTGGAATGACACCTCACACTAAAAACTAAAGATCTCCGCTGCAGCCATAAAGTAATTTCCCGCAAAGCTGCTGCTGACATGGGAACATCTCGTTCCACATTAGTGCACAAATTCACTAACTCACTCACTGTTTGATGATCCCAAGCTAATAAGTACATACAAAGATGTTTTTAAATGGAATCATCATTCGTGATTATATGTTCCTTTGTAAAATACGACACCCACTCTGGAGCCAACTTATTTGGATGTTTACTGTACAATGATCACAAAAACTTAAAAGATAAATAGCACATATATGAGAGCATTGTGTCATCCCTATTGTTTCTCCTCATTAAGTATTCAATAAACAACATCAACAAGATGTTATATAGGTTTGGTAATATGTTTGTTCATGACAAAGAAACAAAACGTTTTAATATCCACTCACCAATTTACTGATAACTGTGCCATTTTAATTATAAAGTGCCACAAATGATAGAATAAACTAATGTTCTTATATATAATAATCTGTTTATAAAACAAGCAATGAAAGTTATGTAACCCTATTACTGGTGAATATTTGGAGATAAAAAAGTTCTAGTAATTGAATCCTTTCAGATTTGGGAACATAAAGAATAACAGTTTGATGTGACCAGATTTAAACAATGACAAACTTGACTTGTTCTATTTAAAAGAACTTGTTTTTTGCTGAATCAGGAATTTTATGTGCAAGGTATATTTTTAAAATTGCATCACCAACATGCATCATTAAACACTGATTTTATTAACATCCTGACACAGCTTCAAATCTGTGAACTCTAGGTGTTTAAATACCTTTATCAGGCATCGGATGGCACTGCCACTGGTGACGCCCACGTCACACAGACCCCAGCTGTCCTGCAGAGCAGCACCACCATAGCTCAGCTCCAGGTAGCGCCTGACCTGCTTTTCATCGGAGAGTTGCACAAGAAATGTTTCCTACAGGAGAGAGTGGATAGAGTATGAGCAAGAAACATTTGTGATCGACCATGTTCAGTGTGTAGCTGCATTTACTTCCCCAAGTAAACTGAATAAAAACCTCTCCAGTGTAGCTTTTACTTTGACATATAACAAATAATAGACTGACAGTGACAGTGTATTAGTCTAATAGTGTCAATGCTACTTTCAGTCTATGCAAACACAAATACATGTATAAACCAATTTGCAATGCACACTATTTCACCATCAAAAGCATCATCATGCCACAGATGCAATAGATCCATCAAACGCTCCAGTAATCCTCCAGTAATCGTCACACATATTTTTATCATGTCAAATCTTGTCCAGGTATCAAGGTCCATTTCAGGCCCTGGGTCCAGACTGGAGCTGTTTACCTTCAACATCTGCTTCATGGTCCCCACAGTCTGATCTGAAGGGACGTCAAAAGGCTCACAGGAGCCCTCAAAGTAGACAAGCACCCTCATGGTCAGGACATACGTCCGTCGTCTGTTTGGCTCGGCTGCGGTGCTCTGATGGGACTGGGCAGTGTGCAGCGGGGGGGAGTTTGTCACAGGCAGATTCATTGTTGGGAGGGGGCAGGGGTTGGGTGGGGTTTGAGGAGGCAAAACTATCTAACAGGGATCTAACAGGTCCAGCGATCTAACAGGTCCAGCAATAATCTTTAAAACCAAGATGTCTTCAAGAATTATTTCTAAAATGTTAGTTATACCTATAGTTAATGAACTCATCTGTTTGGCTTGGTAACAAGGAGTTCTAAAGTTTTATCAAGTTGGGTTTTAAGATTATTTATATAGCACATTAAAAAACAACTGCAGTTAACCAAAGTGCTGAACAATAAAGAAAAAGAATTGGTTGGAAATATTTCTCACCCCACAGACAAGTAGAGTCCTTTAATATTGTTGGATAGGAACATTTCACTCTGTATTAAATGAAGATGAAATAAATTAAAAGGGTGAACATATGTTATATTAAAAAAATACTTTCTACATCATAGTTTTTTTCTATGTTAAACAGTCACAACAATTACACTTCATCATGTGCCTGGACTCAAAGTTCGGGTTTTACTTATATATAATATAACATTATTACAGCAATGCAGTACAATTACAATGTACATCAGGATGTTAACTGTAGTTTTGTTACTTGACTCTTTTCTAACATTCCTACACAAAGCAGGCCAGGCTGAGTGGACTAAGATACAAGGCTACTGTATTACGGATATAAAAGTGTTCCCAGTTTTAAAATGTGGGACCCGGGTCTTACGTCAGTTCCTCACTCTTCCTTTTATCGTGAAACAAAGGGACACACTGTTTCACGCTGCTTTGAAAGAACTTTACAGTAATTTGAAATGTTTTGGACGTTTACGATTCTTCTATAAAATTTTACAGGGGACAGTTAATTTGCATTTGACCTTTTTCAAGTCTGAAGCTGTCCACTGCGCCTTTGTGCTCGATATTGGCTAAAGAAGAGAGAGCTGCGGGCTGTGATGATTTCAGTTCTTTGTGCAAAAATCGAAATCAGAACACTGCTATTGACTTCATGGTTCTTTTATTCTAATATTTTTATTCTTTCATGCTGTTTTGATCCATGTTTTCCTTCATGTTATCTTTATGTTCTGCAGCAACTCTTGGTTGATTTTGTGAATAAATAAACTTAACTTTGAGCTGAAATCATTTTTTATTCAAGGAGGAAGAAAAAGAAATGATTCCTCTTAACTTCTGGTTATTTTTGCTCATAGCATGTCAACAGTGACAACAGTATTGATCATCGAATTTGCAATGGGCAGACAATTTAGGCGATTTACGGAGTCATTAACAGCAAAATGATAATAGAGCATTATAAGCCTCCAGAGTCTACAGGAGGGGTTCATTGGTTCCTAATATTCAATTTATTTGATGAATGAGAAAATAAATATCAATGCAACAATAATGTTTCACATAGAAATCATAAAAGGTACAGAAATGTGATATTGACAGAAACTCAGATCAAACCAATACATTGGAAAGAAATATCAATATATTCTTCTTTCATAACTTTTACATTCTTGAAGGCACTGTAGCTGATGCATTGACACTGATACTAATTTGGAGTCAGTTAAATTGTTTATTTTCGATGCTGTGAGAGCGACAGCAACTAAATTTGGTTTAAATGTTGTGAGATAGAGGTAAAAATCTCTGAGATGAGTGGGCATCATATGAAACAAAATCTATCTGGAAGACTATAAACCACCAGGTACGTGAGAAGATGTTCTCTGTCATTTTAGCTGGACAGATCATTTTTTCAGAGAAACACAAGCAGAACATGTATTTGCTGACCTCTAGTGGTATAAAGTGCTGCTTTGGAGTGTGCTGTCAGCCAGGGTTCTGTATTTTACTTTTTTCTTTTCATTTAATTCATTTTCATTGCCCAAAACATTCACCCATAATCTATTTTATTATTTTGTTTGTGCTCAAATTCTATTCCCAGAATTTAAAACTACAATTAAGCTGAAATTTGACACATTTCAACAAACTTTTTCTCCAAGCGCCAGAACAACAGTAAGGCCAAGACAACTTAAAACAACATTTGGTAATAGTATTGTTAAGTTGACATTAGCTACCTACCAGTACATCCCTATAGAACCTAAAAAACATCTGGTCTTCACCATTTGTGTTTCCTTTGTTAAAAGATTTTTTAAAGTGCCTCTTTGTCCACAGGTGAGCGGTCTCTGTTCCTGCATGTCTCTGAGTCTCCTTCTTCAGTTTTCAGTTGGATCATGGAACAAACTGACTTAGACAACATCAGCTATCAAACAATAACATCTCACCCATCATTTACATCTGCACATGAAAGACAATGAAACTCCTCAAAATGACATTTTTAAATATATAACCTGAACAACTGCAGATGAATTAAACTCATGAGCACGGTGATGATAAGTGTCTTAATGCAAACGTGTCCACACCTTTACCTGCTTACAATAAGTACCTGTGTGCATCGGACCAGCCGTGGTGAGGCTGTAGAAACAGACGCTGCTCATGTGACTGTAAAAGGCAGGGGACGGCTGCTGGTGTCGTCACGTGGATCTGTTTACGTCTGGAGTCATTTCCGATACGGGGGCGACTGACGGGTGTGTCGTCCAATCAGGAGCCGAGTACGGAGCAGAGGACGTGACGGACGTTGCTTACGCCTCTCACATGAAATAAGAAGAAGAAGAAGAAGAAGAAGAAAAAGGAGAAGAAGAAGCTTTAGGGATTATAGTGACACAGTGTTGAAGTGCATCTCCGTCGTTGCGTGGTTTCTTTAACAGCAAATCCAAGAGAGCGATGTCCCCGACAGCAGCTGAACCCGCGGACCAGACCAGTCTCCGGGCAGGAAAGAAGGTAAACAGCGGCGAACAGCGGGCTAGCCACCTGTGTTAGCATCGTGCTAACTCGGGCACAGCACGGTCTGTTTTTGTTGCTAGCTCCACACCTTGCGCGGGTTTCCTCGCCCGGGTTATTTACGTGTACCAACACAACAAAGTACTGCCATGTCACACTGCATGACGGGGGTGTTGTTTGCGGGTATTAATCTGCTCAGTGTGTTAACCGCACAGTCTCTGAGATTTGAGCTGTTAAACTTTAGTACAGACAGATTCACTGTTGGCGGCTTGTGTTGCTATTTCCTCTTTTCACATCCAGTCACGCTCACATGCCAATTCAGGAAAATCACCATTACCTCATATTCTTTTCTTGCCCCAAACTGTCTGTTGGTGTTTAGTCACCGGATCACTGACTCATGTTGCATTCACTTCCCCTCCACTTTATTTCTGGCTAAATTAGTCCCCCTGTGTTCCCGCCAGGTTACAATCAATGCATCTGTCGCTGGGTGGTTTTATGCATGCCATGTGATAATGATAATAATCTTTAGGATTTGCATTTGTCAGATATCAACTTCTGTTAAATCTACAATCAACACAAGCACCACCCTGCAGCTCATCTAACCATGGCAGCATAGCAGCAGCATTGTTTTTCCACACATGACTGACATTGACTGCAAATCACTCAGCAAGGCTGTTATTGCAAAGCGGTGATGATTGGTGGATTAATTGATTGATAGAAAATGAATCTGAAAATTAAGGCTGAGTGTTAAAACATTAACGATGATTATTGCAACTTGATTTTCATCAGTAGCAATATAACACGTTTTGCATTGCACAAGCAATGATCCACCTCAGATTTGTAAAATGTTTTTGTAAAATGCATATATGCATCAATGTAATAAACATTGATTATCACTGATAAGATGTAGCAGCTTACCAAAAATCGTTTGTCTGTTTTATGTTGTATGTAAAAACGTTTCTCATTGAATTTCCAGAAAATTTACTGTTATTATAGATCGATGAACTTTATTGACCCCAGATGGGAAATTGTTGTGTCACAGCAGCAGTTCAACATTCACAGAGAGTAAGACCCAAAAGACAAGGTGCAGGTTGTAGTATTTGACATGACTAAATATATATTTGGTATGAATATAGTATGAGCAAAATAAATACATATTTGACAGTTATTGCAGCAGTAATTCCTTTTATTATCAGTATTATTATTTTTTTTTCGATATTATTAGATATTATATATAAAGTTGAAAAAGATATTCCTTTAATAGTCCTACAATGGGGAAATTTTCCCTTTAGATCCGTGCACAGGATATTGACCATATCCAGCCTTTTCTCCTCCCTGAAATACTACTTTCCTATTTTGCAGCTTGACTACATGGCTTAATGGTCCAAAGCCCTGCAAGCCTTGTTTTCTCCTAATCACATACCACCCTCGACCAAATGAACTTGTGTGACCCCCTAGGCTGAGATAGTCTTTACGAGGCAACTGGCAATGAAAAGTATAACATAAAGCAGTAAGATAGTCCTGACACAGAGCCAAGACACTGGCTTAAAGAAAATATACAGTACATCACAGGACAATTGTTACAAACTCCTGCACAGTGCTTTACTATGGTCCTCTTTGTTCCCCACAGAGCATACGCTGCTTTGGCAGGGGATTTTTTTTAATGAAAAAGTAGGACAGCTACACCCAAGAGAGATAAATGCTCTACTGAGTCCATAATATTTAGTGTATCTTCACACATCAGCTGTGATTACATTTGTTAAGTCCAAGCTCATATTGATAAACTATTCAAGTTTTTGACACTGTTTCAGAAGATTGGTTTTAATATCGAAATTTATAATTCATGTATTCAAGCGTTGTGCTCTTCCACTTAACACTAACATGCAATACTCCAAGCCTTGCACAGTGTGCTGCTGCAGTGAGTGTGAGTCAAACATCTGAAAGTTATGTTAAATGGTTCAGCGAGTTGACCGCTGACTCGCGGTACAGATAATCTGTTTGACAAAGCTGGTGCACACAGATAAATGTCAACATAATTTTCTCTTAAACTCTGAAAAGACAGAAACTCAACTGACATCAATATTTTTAAGTGGCTGTGTTCAAACTGACTTCCTTGTGTCACAATCAAGGAAAATTCCAAAAGAAAAATTAGTGCTGAAGATTAAATCACCATATGTAAAGTTAACTTAATGTGGCCAGTGTTCTTCAAGGATACCGACTGTAAAAAAAGCTCACAAGAGGTTACAATAATGTGATGTAGCATGAGGAACTACGGGCTCATTGTTCAATCTTTTTTTGCAGCTAATACAAGTAAATATTATAATTGTAAGTGTTCAGGAGTAAAGAACTTTTTAAAATACCATTATCTCATTTTAGAACTCATACCTATATATAATGACATTTCAAGACTGTTGAATCAATGTTTGTGAGTTTACATTAACGCAAATATTGATGTCTTTTCCAGGTGTGACGGCAGCGTTGCATAAAGGGGTTCCACTGCAGGCCATCGTGTGTGTGTGTTTATGTTGTATGTTTATGAGTGAGTGGCGAGGCAGCTGGGGGTTGTAACGTAGTGCCAAGATGCTGCTGTCCCTGGGAATGTTAATGCTGTCGGCGACGCAGATATACACGATCTTCACGGTGCAGCTCTTCGCCTTCCTCAACCTGCTGCCCGTGGAGGCTGACATTTCTGCAGTGAGTGATTCGTCAATCAACTAAAAACTATCCCCATGTTAGGCAGGGTTGCATTTACAACTTGATAAGAATCTCAGGCCTGTATTTGATCAGGTTTATGCCCCCTATTATTCAAAACCTCTGAACTAGTCACTTGGGTAAATGGCGATCCCACCGTTTTGGTTTTGATAATGCATCAATCAGGCTCTGTTAAATATTTAAAAAAAATTGAAGATGATGTTTTCCATCTTTCAGTACTCATTTGACAACAAAACGGAGAACTTCGATGACCTGCCTGCACGTTTCGGTTATCGTCTCCCCAGTGATGGACTGAAGGTGAGTGAAGTGTGAGGTGTCTGACAAGCTGATTTATTTAAAGGCTTAATGGCGATTATGAGAGTAACTATGAAATATAAAAAAAAGATAGTGGGTGTAGAAAAATGCTCAAACCATCATAAATTCTTTTTACAGTCCCAATACACAAAAAGTAAGTTAATTTGTATACAAAAATGTATATGTATTTATATAGATGATGGATGCATATAAGTTCAACCTCACTATTGGAATAAAATACCTTGTTAAATACCTCCTATCACCCTCAAACACAAATACATTTCATTTACATCTCAGAAGAATACCAGTATTTTCAAAAAACGAATTAGACTCTGGCTCTAATTAGACACTCGACTTTTGTGCAGCTCCTTTTAAACGTTGCTGCTCTGTGTTGTGAATTGTAAAGACGTGTTACTTCTGCATGCTACCACCTCCCACCCCCCACCCCCAGCACCCGCTATCCACTACCACACCCAGCAACCCACATACTGTTTGATCCACTGAGCTCCCAAACAGAGGGATGATTCATGTCTGCTATCTAAGCTGGTCATTGTGGCTATTCCCAGAGTCAAGAGCCCAGTTGTTGTTGTTGTCGTCATACAAAGGATTTCGGCTCACATAAGCAAACTGTTCATGTTCAGGTTAAGCCCTACATCTAATGATGCTTTTAGCCTAGTGTGTAATTCACATACCATATAAACGCAATCTCCCTGTGTCACGGTCCGATAAGAACAAAATACCAAAAATGAATCATTTCAATTCAATTTTATTTGTATAGTGCCAAATCATAATATACATTATCTCAAGGCACTTTACATAGAAGGTCAAGACCTTAAAATTTTTTTTAAATTGAGAAACCCAACTCTTCCCACAAATATCAAGAATCAAATATAAAAAATAAAATCAGTATATAAAACTTTGGACCTGTTAAACAAGTAGCATTCTTCACCATGTTGTTTCTGGCGCATAGCAAACCTGCAGGCTGTGATCACAGTTACACAGTTAACTGCAGGTGTCCCAGCTGTATGTGGCTTTATGTGTGACACCAAACCCGTCTTGTATATTTGGATACTGTGTCTATGGGTCGGTTGCTGTGATGAGAAAAAAAAATCAGTCACATTCATAATGCACATATCATCATACATCATACAAATATCTCTACAGGAAAGGTAGGTGGGACAAACGGGGGGGATTATGGTGCACAGTCGTACTGCTTAGTGTGTATGTGTGTTAGTGTTATGTAACAGTCAGTGTTCGGAAAGATGAGAAAAGGCTTAGGCCCTCTGCCTCTCTCTCATCTAATCTGTCTAGTCAGGGCAGAGAGTCCGAGTGTCATGCAGACATGCTGCCCTAGTCCCTGAAGGCTGCAGTGATTTACAGTTACACTCAGACATTTTTCAATAATACATTTATGGTAAACAGACTGAATTTATATTGCGCTTTTCCAGACTTATCAACCACTCAAAGGCCTTTATAGTTCGAGTTGCTTTCATCTATTCACACATGCTGCGTTGCTAGATGCAGCGTTTTTTCTATTCATATGGAAATATGACATTCATATGTGGTTATAGACATCAGGGTTAATTTGGGGTTACAGTAACTTTCCAAGATCACTTTGGGAGGTGCTGGGGATAGAACCACCAGCCTTTTGGTTACTGTACTCTTTACCTCCTCAGCCACATCTGCTCAGTTTATTCAGATTTCTGCAGAATAAAGGTTACATTCATTGTTTCCCATCAAATTTAAGTGTCTTCATACGTCTTTTTAGCTTTTGCAAATCTAGTGACAGACATACTAATTCCATGCATACTGTTTGGCAAAGGCCACAGTGCATCTTTAAAATTAGCATCATTTACTATTACTATCATATCACTTGAGACGTTGTAGTCCTGCAGCTGTATAACGCCTGGAAAAAAACCTCTGGCATCACAAGGGAGCACAAGTCTGTTTGTCTGCAGAGGATTCCCCACAGGGAGCTCGGGCTCAAACAGAGCTTCCCTGTTCCCACTTACACAATGGGCTGTTTACAGTTGCCTCAGGGTTGCAATGCCAATGCAAGCCTGTGCAAGCCCACACAATGCAGTTATGCTTTATTTCATTTCTGAAAGGTTCATAACAATAGTTTCAACTCAGAAATTGATTTAAAATGCAGCATGACAGCGCTTGTTAGTGTGAAATTACAATAACATATATTCAAATTAAGTTAGGAGTATCAAAACCACAATGGAAAAAACTTTGTTACCTCTTGTATTTTGGCACTATGATTGAAGACTAGATAAAGGTTTAGATAAGTGATGTATAATAGTTGTCTGGCTAACAGAAGTGGGCGAGGGAATGTGAATTTATATTTATATACAACATTGGCTTAGATTCGATACTCAACTTGAAATAACTATAGCTTTCACAGGAAATGTCTCAGCTTTTTAGGCTTTTTGTTTTTATTCCATTTCTGGAGCCACTTTCAATTCCACAATTACAGGCTGATCTGGACTCACAGTCTGAGAAGAGACTCTTGAGCTTCCTCTGGGTAGCGTCTGTGGTTTGGATTGTTGCAACAAGAGGCGATGAGCGACGGCTTTGCCCGGTTATAAAACCTCAGAAATGCACACGTTGGTAGAAATATAAATACTCACTTTCACGTGACATAAACGCCTGGTTTCTATATGTGCTTTGCCAGAGACCACAAACGAGATTATCGGAACATCTAATATTGCTCCAAAATATTTCTGAGTAGTTTGCTAATTCTGCTAAAAGTAGAATTTGGCACAAACGTCTCTACAGTTATTAACTCAGGCTGCAATTGAGGTCTGAATATAGTGGAGGTTGATTGGACATTTTGTTTGTCATAAGAATTTTCTGTGTGTACGAAGAAGTGACAGGAAACACTCCTCCCTTGTCATGTGCTGCCTCGAGGATTGTTGAGCAAACACCTGGTATGCACATGAGGAGGCTGTAGAGCTCTGAGTGGGAACTTGTGTATTCAATTTTTGCTTGTTCCTCTGTTCCACAGTCAAAAGAAATTCATGACAAGGAGACTTTACCCATGGATATGATTTCTGTCAGTATCGGTGCTTTCAGACATGCTCTGAACTCTGGACATTTCCCTGACATTTTCCAGAGAGGCTGTATTTAAGGTTGGAAATGTCTGAGTCAATTACTGAGAAACATCTGGAAAATTCACGCAAATGTTAACGCTGATGTCAATGCGCTCTAAACAAAAACTTTCTGTAGTGGAATTTAAACGTGATGTCCTGCCTGCTGCATGCTCTACCCTGGAACAGCCCCTCACCTTAATGTTCTGGACATTTTCCCGTTGTTATGATTCTGATGTTGACAATCTCCAAAAAACGTCCCCAATTTTCCAGACATCTTCTGGAGCTCATGTCTGGAAAACATGGCTGCTGGGATGTACACCACATGTTGCCCAGTGTCAGCTGGGAAAGGCTTTATCGCCCTGTAACTGTTTTCTGGTTAAGCAGATGTAGATGTGTTTATGATGGATGCAGTTTTTTTTATGTGACGAGTGACAACTATCAAACACATGGAGGCCGTAAACACATCTTCTGATTAAGAGATCTCATTCCTAGACACTTGTATATCACAGTAAGTTGTTTCACTACTTCATTGTAATTGTTCTGCTTTTCCCATTCACATCCTCTCAGCCGGTGTAATGTTTGACCCAGAAACAATCCCACATTTTTTCACATTTTAATAGCGGCCGCCCCATTTCACTGGAATTCCTCGTCAGGCGTCTGAATGAAGGTCAAGTGTCGGTGGATGTAAATGCTGTGATTATAGAATAGTAATGTCATGATAAAAACTGGTTGTGTGAAAGCCTCTCCTGGCCATTTGTAATGCAGGTGGGGTTTTAAAGTGGTGAGGGTCAAGGTGGAGAATCTGCAGCTGAGCATGGAGTAACACAACTGTTAATCTGCTTACAGGAAGCTCAGGCTACAGAGAGTTGTTAATTCCTCTGTTTCTCTCTTTACTGATCCCAGAGCAAGTCTGCAAACAATCCTCACAGAGAGGGTTTTACTGACAGGATTAAATGTGATCGCTGTGCACTAATTTGGAATAGTTCACCAAAGAGGCCCTCCCCTTCCTGTTGAATTCTGCAACAATAGAAAAGCCCACTTGTTTGTTGAACTCATTAGCAGTAAGATGAATCAGTAGTTGTTGTGTTGTCTAATGAGTAGAACAAGAAGAAATCAATCAGCTTGATTTGTGTTTTTTCTCAACGTATTTTACACAGATTCCTTTAAAAGTTCAACTGAACCGTGATCACTTCTAAAGCTCTGAGAAAACAGCTCCACAAGTTCTTCATCATGTGGTGAACCGGACTGAATTCAACGCTTTGTGTTTTAAAAAGCAGACATTTTTCCAAAATTATAACACATCATGTCCGGTCGCAGTCACAGTATTTGTACCACCACTCGAGCATAAAGAAGCAGCAACGATCGTCTTATCGTAGCTTTTTGATTTTTTTAAGCTGTAACATGAGGCTGTTTCACCAGACTCCCCATCCCATCATTCCTCACCCATTCAGGCCAATAGACAAACTAAAGTTCTTATACTCAGAAACAAAGATGAGCCTTGATATCAGTGCTCGGGGCTTAATGTTGGGGCCAACTTGTTAAATTTGGAACAACTATTGATATTCAAACTGTCTCAAAGTGTTGTCATAGTAAAAACAACCAGATACAAACTAGGAATGTCGGAGCTCTGAACATAACAACAGCTCTGTGGATAGATTCAGTTTACTGTCTTCACAGCGGCTGCTTTGGATGCTCATTGCAGGTCATTCTAATGGCAATTTGCTACATGTACTTTAATTATTGTAAAGCACTTTTAATAAATCTGTGTGACATGGTTCACTGTCATAAATGTGATAATGGTCAATTTATTTTGGTATTGATACTAATCAGGTGCCCTCAGGGAGGTTCATTTCACTTTGTTATTTAAAATTTGTATGACAGTTTCTGGATTTAGGAAATATTGTAAATCACAGTAATTTATCTCAGTGATATATCTGTGATAAAGAAATGGCTCATGTCAGGCATAACAGTGAAGACACAGTAACAGGATGATAAAAGTTCACACATTGTTACACACAGAAGTCCCATATCACCGTTTGTAAGCTGCAGCTGCAGTTTGACATTTGGTGTCAAGTCGATATCTTTGCACAGACTCCATTTCCATCTCCTGTCAGTCTACGTTTTCCAGGATTCCCCCTCCTACCCAAGTTATTTCCTGTTTTTCACCGTCCTCTTGTTTCTGCATTTTGCAGTGCTGGCTTTTGGTTTTTTCCATGTTTATTTCTACCCAACAGAGGGCTCTCTTGCCACTGGTTTCAAAGTGAGGAGGAGGAGGAGGAGTAGGAGGAGGAATGTGAGGCAGTGGCACAGTGATGTCATTTAGCTGCAAGGCAGGACTGCACTGGAGGAGGAGGTATCCAGGGGTGATGACGGTGAGGACAGAGGGTGATTCCTTCCTCACACGTCTTTCCTCCCTGATTTACGATAATCTCCCTGATCCCAGTAGTTAATACATTTTACACTGAATCCTATTAACAACAATACGGAGTGTTAAGTCCACAACTTTGTCTCCTGACTGTCGCAGAGTGCTGCAGCTTTGTTTGTGTCACTGTGGTAATTTTCCGTTTGTTCTGTGTCCGTGTGTCTGTGTCCGTGTGTCTGTGTGTTGAAGAGATGAAAGATGAAAATTACTGGTAGACTCCCAGAGTCCCACAGCAGTCCTCACTTCCTGCCCACCACCCTGCCTCTGACACACACACACAGTTGTTTAGTAATGTATATCACATAAGCAACCTCCCGCCTCATTTATCTGCTCTACCTCTCTCTTGTCTTCACCTTCTCTATTTTTGTCTTTTCTTCTTTCTTCTGTATTTTAGTCGGCGTCTGATTCTCTTCCATATTTGTATCGTTTGTAGTTTTTTCCTTTTCTTCTCTCTTTATCGCTCTCTCCGTCTCTGCTCCTCTCACTATCTCCCTCTCATCAGTCACTTTAAACGCTGCTGCTAGAAATAGGAGTAAGACAGGAAGCAGCAGAGGGTGAGAAAGAGAGAGGGGAAACAGGAGTTTGTGACAAACTGAGAACAACATCGCTCTTCAAATCTAGTAGACCATAATGCACATACCGATCTCTCTCAACACACACACACACACACACACACACACACACACACACACACACACACACACACACACACACACACACACACACACACACACACATGAATCTTTTTTGTGGGTCAGTAATCCTCATTCCAGTGGAACGCTCTGTATTCATTATGCATGCGTTACTTTGTTAAATTAACGTTTGATTTACCGGTGCTACGCCTGGGTCCGCAGCAGAACCATTTCTCAGCATCTCGGTTTTCTTTTCCTTATTTTTACAAGTTTGTTTTTCATGCGTGGTTGTGATGGATGTTGTTATTCTGGGAACTGCAGGAAAAGATGGCGCTGCTCAAATTCTGGGTCAGGGAGCTTTGTCTGGGTCCTGGGATGTAATTTTGTTTTGTCTAGCGGCACAGAAACACAGAAGAAACATATTCGGTGCTGTCGTTTATCATATCGTCATGTGATGTGGGTTTCAAGATAGTTTAGTTTTCGCCCTGCAACTTGAATCCAAGAGTTATCAGCATAAATTATATTGAATACAGACCAAACTATCAAATCCAGATTAGATACGACCAGCGGTGTCTAAGAGGTGGGAGGAAGTGAGATCACGATGATGAATGTTGTTATGAGTCTGTAAAGATTAATCCCTGTTCAAGTGCCTCTGAGCAAAACCTCTGACTCATATGATGCTTTTTTAATTTGTATTATTAATATTAGAGGGAAACACGTTCTGATGCATGAATAAATGAAACTCAATGAATGTCATGTAAGGTCATTAGTCTCTGCAATAAAACATTTACTCAGGATTACTGGTCCATCTATTTATTTTATCTGGTCAGTCATTAATAGCATTTGAAAAAAACAGATTATCATTTATGTAGAAGCACTTTTAAAATGTTAAATATTCTATATTTCATCTTTGGGAAAATGTCTCCTCATTTCTACCTTCAGCACCTGTTGGAGGAATGATGTTTGCTTAAACTTGCATGTAAGTCACTCACATTTCTATTGATCTCGTCCCCGCAGGGCTTCCTGATTGGTGCACGGCCAGAAAATGCGTGCGAGCCCATCGAGCCGCCTCCGAGGGACAACTTGACGGGCGCCTTCATTGTCCTCATCAGGCGGTTTGACTGCAACTTTGACATAAAGGTACGGTGTTTACACGGGTTAGTGTGTGTGTGTGTTTGTTGTGCTTCGGTGCCACACTTTTAATCAACAGCAACCAACAAACGACCAAACTGTGTTTTTCATCATTGGTAAAAATGAATTGTGGCCTTTGTGTTTAACCGACTGGCTTCCAGTCCTTGTTCATTTCAAGTCGGTAATTTTGGAAACTGGGAATGTTGTTTTGGTGCACAGCAGTACCTAAAAACACAATTTAATTCAGCAGCTGTTCAGTTCTATTGGGGCAAGCTGTTAATACTTAAATATGTGTGTGGTACTTTACACTCCTGTGTGTTTCCTCCCAGTGCATTTACTGTATGTCAGAGTTAGTTTCACTGAAAACAGGAAAAGGCCATTTCCCTAAACACAATTTGCTGAATAAGATTCTATGCCTCTTTACTGCCGCTTTTCTCCTTTTGTGTAAGTGAGTCGCTGAGCGGCTGGAGGTCGGAGAGAGATGAGCTCCGTTTGTCACTTGAGGCAACTGGCCACGTCAGATAGATGCCGTCAGAAGAAGATGAAGTACAAAAAGAGTGCAGTTGTATTTGTGTGTCTATCGGTGACACGCTGATTTATAAAGCAGAATAAAACCCTCTCAGTGGTTGTATATTAACCTATAGATTTGAGGTGAAACGTGATATTGGCTGTGGCAGCTTTGAACAAAACATACGACTTCCACATTAGTTTCAGTGTCGCTGCAATCTTAACATAAGCACAGCACAAGCATGAATATTCTCTTTCAGAGAACTAATGAGACATAAAACACTTCAGTTAACACACAAGGGAAGGTATATTTTATTTTTTGTCATTGTACTGGAAGGCCATCTCGAAACTTCCACAGCAGCTGAGTGTTATATGTTTGTTAAGAAGCCCAATAATTATGATGTGGTTGATAAACAAGGTGATAAAAGGCTTAGATATATTTTTTTTTAACCAGTGGCTGCTATTTTTACTAGAAATGCCCCAATACTGCAGTAAATGCAGGGTCATCAGCAAGTATGCAAATCTATGTACTGATGATCCGATACCATTTCTTTAAAGTATGTTAATTTCACACAGATAAAACTGCAATTTTCTTTTGCTGGAAATCACTTTCTTCTTTGCCGTTCCCTAGCAAGCTCAGATTTTAAAG
The DNA here is from genome assembly GCF_024713975.1 of Paralichthys olivaceus. Taxonomy (NCBI): domain Eukaryota; kingdom Metazoa; phylum Chordata; class Actinopteri; order Pleuronectiformes; family Paralichthyidae; genus Paralichthys; species Paralichthys olivaceus. The sequence goes on along the minus strand of NC_091095.1, from coordinate 10,575,983 downwards.
CGGAGAAGAAGTAGTGTAGCCTTAGCAAGAGCTAGCTAAAATTTCCGGAATTTGGCAATATTTCATGCTGGAAAGTCCCACAAGTAAAATGGTGCCGTTTAAGACTACCAGTTTTGAGGGGTGGCATTAGTGTTGCCAATTAAGATAAGATAATCCTTTATTCGTCCCACAACGGATAAATTTGCAACGTAAATATAACATGCAATACTTATAATTGTAGGGAAATATAAAAAATGCAGAAGAAGAAAAAACAACACAAGCAAAAGTCCTAGAAATCCCCACTTCCAGACAGGGTTAGTTGCATAAAAATACATTATATAGATTTGTTATTTTATTCAAAAATTACACAAATAACGGAGTAATGCTTGACTCTGCAGAAATCTGCATTGAATGAACACAGAAGTCGCCATCGCCACATCAACGCTTTGATGGTGATCAACCAGAGCGTAGTGGTGGAGTATTATAGAGAAACGTGTAACTGTAATCTGTAACAAGGCATTAAAAACACTGACGGACTGTGAGAAAATCTAACCACTGCATTGATGTTCCTCTGTGATGAGAGAAACTTCAAATTTCTGATCTGAGCAGTTGATACATTTGTTAGTAGAGTTGGCAGAAAGTAAATTACTGAGTTTTAATATTAATACAGCACTCAATGTTTTTTCTCAAGGTAAGTCAGCAGTTTATTCAAAGCAAAAGTTATTTTTTCTTTTATGCTATAGATATGTCCATCTATCATAACGGATGGGGGGAGGGAGAAGGAGTGAGGTAAGAAAGGGGAGGAGAGAAGAGAGCGAGGAGTGAGAGCAGCGATGAGTAATGGACAGAACGAGAGGAAAGCATGCAACCTCTTGGCCTCATCTTCCTCTCTGCTTCTGTCCAACTCTCTCTCTTACTATACTTACCTTTTCCCTCTGAACTTTTGTAGTTGCCTCCCCATTCATTCGCTCGCACGTTTTCTTTTCCTTTTGTTTTTTTCCTCTGTTGGAGCAGCCATGCAGCCTTATAAGGTCTCACTGCATCTCACACACACACACACACACACACACACACACACACACACACACACACACACACACACACACACACACACACACACACACACACACACTCACACTCTCACACACACTCTCACACTCACACTCACAGAAACATGTTGACCGACAGAGCAGTGAGGTGTTCCCTTCTCTGGAGCATAACCAGACTCTGCTCCACACAGACACACAATGCACACATGCCAGTATGCATGTGCCAGAAGAGGGAGACAAAAGTTCTACAATGCAGCTTTCAAATGTGGAACCATGTAAGAAAGGGCAAAGTCCGTGGTTGGATCTTTTCAGGGACGTTTGTTGTGTTTAAACGGCTCAGCCCTTCTGCATTTCTTCTCAGAATCTCTGCTGTCACTATCACAAAACGTTCAAATGAAGTGTTTTATAGATTTAATAAAGGGGAAAACCATGCATCGACAGTATATGGCCTCAATGTGCTAAATGAGCACAACCATTGGTTTTCTGCTCATATTCAAACTTCTCATCAATAGAAGGAGGATTTATTACAGTAAAACTGGCGTTTGACTATGGGGCTGTAAAGTTTACCCTATATCCTAAATGTGTGCCTGCGTGTGCGTATGTGCGTTAGGGAGGGTGTGTTTTAAGTGTTATCTGTTTACAATCTTTTTTCTTTCTCCTTTGCTCACACCCTGTCCTTGCTTTCACTCACACACACACACACACACACACACACACACACACACACACACACACACACACACACACACAGGCTGAGGTCTGATTGTGCACTCTCTCCCTTCCTCTCTCTCTCTCCCTCCTGTACTCTCGCTCTCCCTCATACACAGCTATCCTTTCCTCTGCTTCTCTTTCCCTTTGGCAGTCTTTGTCTCCCTATCCATCTCACTGTTGTTCTTATCCTTGCTATTGTCCATCTGTCTCTCTACCTGCTTGCTGATCTCTCTCTCTCTCTCTCTCTCTCTCTCTCTCTCTCTCTCTTGCGTGCGCGCGCACACAAACACAGTCCTTTCTCAATTCCCTCCAGAAGCTGCAGGGAAACAAAGGAATAATAAATTCCATCCTGATGGGGACGAGTTGTGTGTGATGAGTGGTGCAGGGGTGTCAGTGTCCACTGCTGTTCCTCTCTCTCCTCAGCCTCCTCTTTAGCCTTAAGCCATCAGCTTCCAGTGAGCAGCAGCGTAGAGTTTTAATGGATCCTCGGCTGTAATGGGCAATAAAACGGATGCTCACCCACTTAACCCTCCATCTAGTCTCAACACCTCCACCCTCAGAGCCTGAGTGTGTGCGCGAGAGGGAGAGTGCGTGAGAGTGTGTTGCGATAAGACATGACGGAGAGGAGGTTGAATGTCGAGAGAGAGTGTTTGAGATAGTGGGGGGGTGAAGGAGATCAAGTGAAAGGGTGTTAATAGGCACTCTCAGAATTTTCCATAAGCACCTGCTGTCAGCTGGATGGTCGGACATTAAAACATATCCCATCAAATACTTTTTTACTGACTCGAGTCACGTCCCATTTTATAACCATAGAACTATAACCTTTAACCAAATGAGGGAATCTAGGCGTTGGAAGTCTGGATCTGAAGTTATCAGAGAAACAATCTGAGTTAACAGCCACTCTCATAGCCCCTCCTGACGGCCTGTGTCTGCTCAAAACACAGAAACACCGATTTTCAACATGAAACTGCTTTACTCAGTGTTTTTACCAGCTTTAATAACCTAGTGCATTTGTTTTGGAGAACGAGGCCTCTAGGGATAATTCAGATCCTGGATGAGACTTCTGCAGAAATTATCACAGAACATCGAGGTGTAACAATCCCTTGATCAGGCTGCGAAATAATTCTCTTTTTTTTAAAGAATATTCTCAAACAGGATTAGATTTTATTCATATTTCAAATAAAATAACAAAATACATTATTTTGTTTTAGGTTGTACGTAACAATTCACTTGTAGCTGAACAACCGGGGTGTATGTGTGTGCGCAAAGTTGTGGAGGACAATGACAGCAACTGTGGACAAAGCAGGTGGAAAAAAACGCTTTTCTATTTTTCATACTCTCTGTTGTCAACTCAAGTTAAGCAATGAGTTTTAGGCGTTAAGTCTCCAGGAAATGGATGTGTGTGTTTTTGTGTGTGTGTGAGTGAGATAGAGAGATACAAAGAGAGAGAGAGGGGAAAGCATTCCTCCATGGACGCCTCGTTTAAGTAAATCTCCAGAGAGAGATGGTTTGCATTTCCTGTACCAGGATTCTTTGAGGTGGTGGCTGTGACTGGGGGTGGGGGGGTGCTGACCTCTCTGACCTTTTCTGTGAGTGGGGGGAGGGGGGCGGACAGGAAACTCAATACCCTTTTCCTCCCCTCTCTCTCTCTCCAATCAACCTCTCCTCGTGCCTCCCTTCTCTCCCCTGTGCAGCCTGTCCGTCCCTCAGCCAAAAACACACACTCAGGCAGACGGGAAGGTCTATATACATTGAGACATAATGTCCTAGTTATGTAACGTGTACTCTGATCTGCAGAGCACTGTGTGACCACGTTATTCACGCTTATCTTACTCGAATTTGCTGTTTTTCACCTATTCAGTCTTTCTCTGCCGCCCTCTACCCACGTTGTTTTCACTCCTGTCTTTTCTCCACACTACTGCCATTGATCACAATATGATTAGGTGTCCATTTAACCATAAACTTTTATTATGAATAACTATAAATAACAAGAAAACATAAATACAACCAACTATATTGAACTTGAACTAAGATATAATAAACACAGATACCAGTTTGTCTGTGAAAAGCTCATATTAGCTGATTTTGTCTATTATCTATTTCTACTTTAAAGTGAACCTATAAAAGCTACTGATGACTATATAGGGTACTGCTAAATGCTGCTAAATGATGAAAGCTGTTTCCCCATGTGAGACGTAGGTCACACCACGAAACTGTCCAAAACCCTTCTGGCAAAGAGGAGTTCAGACTAAATGTCAAGTCTGGTTATAAAAGCTGTTTCTCCTGTCTGGAAGCTGACGGGACACAGATCAGTTATTGTAAAACTAAACGATTCCAAAACATTCACCAGAAAAGTTCACTGTAATAATGTTCACACAAGGTACCGAGTGTGACGGATAAACAGGCAAGATCACTACAACAAGAAACTGCACATAAAGCAGTGATGGGATTCTTTTCTTTTCGTTTTATTACGTGTGTTATTCAGCTGTAAAAAATCCCTCCAGGACACATACTTATTTCACTTTTTATGAAAATAATGTAGTTTACAGGTTTTGTCCTGGCCCAAGCTCCTCTAAGTCTGCGAACAGTGTTCATTTTTGGTCCTTTTATACATTTCGGCCGTAAAATAGTTTTTTTTTTTTTTTTTTACAGTTTTACCACCTCTATCCTCTCTTTGTCTCTGTCATTTGCTCTCTGCACTTCCCCGGCTTTCCTTACATAAGTTTACAAATCCTGTTGTTTTTACCCAGTGTGCGTGTGTGTGTCTTTCTCTCAAGTTCCAGGACTATCATACAGAAGCTACACAATTCTTTTATAGTAATCATCCACTCGTAGTGATGAATTTGGCCCAGGTTTCCACTGAACTAGAATTTTGTTGAGGAGGTGGCCCGAAATTTGCCAGAGGCGGCAATTCTCTATGCAGGAAAAGCCCTGGTTTGAATAGGAGTGAAGTCATTGCAACCACAATTGTAACAAAGACTGTATCTGTAATATCTGGACAAAGAGAAAAATCAACTTTGTGAAATTGTTCAGCGTTACCTCTGGTGGCCTGTTATTTCCCATCTAGCCTTGCTTCCTACCTCTGCCTTACAGTAAAAGCATTTCATCATGTGGCCTATTTGTGTTGCTGTGACCTCACAACCCCCAAGCTACACACACACACACACACACACACACACACACACACACACAGGCTTCAGTCTTTATTCAAACAGTGATCTGGCTTCCTGCACACAGTCTTATGACAGGGTATGACTATGGCTGACTGGATGTATGACTGGCTCGTGTGTGTGAGAGAGATAGGGCAGTAGCCATATGTCCTGGCTGTGTCATTTTTCAGAGCTGTTGTGGCAACAGAGAGCACGGCCTGTTCCCTTTGCCCTCTCTCTCTCTCTCTCTCTCTCTCTCTATCACACACACACACACACACACACAGTAACTCATATAGATGATCTCTAAAACATTGAAAAGTCGAAAAATGTTTGTTCTATTAGTTCATTGCATTAATTGCGTTTGCGCTGCGTTATCAGTGTATGCAACTCCTTCCTGCAGTTTGTGGTTTTAATTTAACTCTTTATCTAATCAGCAGCTTGGACCTTGAAACTGAAACCCAGCTTTGCTCTGCACCGGGCTGCATTCCTCTGAAACACAGAGGGGAGAGAGCGAGAGAAAGGTGGGAGGGTAAGAAGACGGAAAGAGAAAATATTAATTAGAAAGAGGGGAGGGAGAGTATAAAAGCGGGAGGGTGGAAATATTAAGAGAGGGGGGCCGTGCAGATTTTCACGAGGAGTTTGGGAGTCAGGCTGATAAAACAAGGGGTAATGAGGCCAGAGAGAAGGAGGAGGTTAAATTTGTAGAAGGAGGTAGGAAAGGAGAAAGAGAAAAAATAAGATTTGAAGGGATTAGAGTAGAGAGAAAAGGGGGAGGAGAAATAAGTGGAAGGATGGGAGGAGAGAGCTTATGGAGGGGAAGTGAAATGGGATCGGGGTGAGTGTGAATGAGAAGATGAGGAGTAAAAAAACGAGGGAATGAGGACCTGATTGAAAGCTGCTGTCCAAACGAGAGGAGCTGAAAATGGCAAATTGTATCTGATACGGTTTAAGAAGCAAATCAGTGCATGTGCGTTTCTCTTTTACTTTTTCAGCCATTCACCAAACAGCATTTTTATAGACAAAGTGCTTTTTTCATTTAATTCTCCACGAAGGCTCAGGAGTTGTGTTAAGGGCAAAAGTGTTGAATGAAAATGTGGTAGGTGCAGGAAGGAAGAGGATGAATGTGTTGAAGTCTTCACAGGACTTTGAAGAAGACTAGGTATTAGGACCCTAACCAGCGGAGTTGCCTTTATTGGTGGGAAAACAGGTTTCAGGCACTTTCGCATTGGCTTTATTTTCCAGACCTGGAGTTGGCTTTTTAATTTTCAGTCTATGCTCGCAGCACCAACATTTTGACATTCCCAGTTGGCCCTAGAAGAAAGTAGCTGCAGGAGTCACGTTGTTCCTCAGTGTGTCCTACTCTCGTAAGCACAATATCTTAAAGGCACTGTGACGCAATTTCTTTGAATTTGGTGCAAAGGTTCACTTGAGCTCAAAGATGAACTGATTAGATTGTGTCGGTTAAAGGTCACCGTGGCGTCACAATAAGCACATTTTTCTGACACTATTCATACAAATTTGATCAGAAATGTCTAAAAGACTAAAATGAAGTGATGACAGTCACAGCTCAACTTCATTGTGACATCATAATGTCCTGCATCAACACTTCTCTGGACATTAGACAGCAGCGTAACTCGAGAACAGAAGGGAACATTGTGAACATGTTTCCTCAAACGTGACTGGTTGAGGGAAACATACAAACACAATGCGGTGATTCTAGTTTGTGTCTCTCCCTGCTAGTGACTCTTTAAATAGAGGCTTTGCTATTTTGGTGGTGTTTAGTTACAGTAAGATAACATTTATTTTTGAAACTTAGAAAAATAGATTATTTTTAATTTTACTCTATGTTGTGGTGTTTATCCTGCAACACTTAGTTAGAGTTGTGTTGTGTGAGAAAGGTGTGCTCATTTACACAAAGCATAGGTCAAGTCTGCTCTATGCAAAAGCAGTCTGGAGGCTGCACAACTCTCAGGCGCAGCCTTCATGGGACACAAGTGTGGACTAACAATGGACATTGCAAATTGAATAAAAGAGCACCTTGACTTAAAGAGGAGTGTGTGAAGCAGAGAATTTTACTGGTGCAAGAGGAAGAAGAGGAGGAAAAAGAGGAGAGGCAGGGAAGCGAGTCGATGTTTCAGTTGCAGCACTAGATGAGGAGGCTGTGCAGTGTTGGCAGCATATACACACACACACACACACACACACACACACACACACACACACACACACACACACACACACACACACACACACACACAGACACACTCTGTGGTGTGGTGCAGCAGTAATGAGTGATGCTATCAGCAGTCTCTGTCCACACCACCGCCCTTAAAGATCCTGCTACAGGAGCAGAAACAAAAACCCTGTGTGTGCTGGCATATGTTATGTCATAGTCAGTCTGTAGGTAGATGATACCAGGAAATAATCAATTAACTCTTCTTTTAACAACATTTTCATATAAATTAGTTTTTAACAGATTGTATCATGGATTAGAAATTGATTTATTGAGCAATAACACACGCATACAGATTTAAATGAACGTTTCTTATTCTCTTTTTTGGGATTTAAACGGTTAACTCCAGCGCCACTGAGCGAGGCAGCTCCAGGTGGCACCGTTTACACAGCTCCAGTCGACTGTGACCGACACAAATTTGACGCACTTTAATTTGTACACACAAACACTGTGTTTTAGAGTGATTTTACAGTGTTGTGGAAATGTGTTTTAAAAAATTTTTCAGTAACACCTTCTGTCACAGTGCCACACATTCACAGGAAGCTGCTCGACACAAACACACAGTCCAGAGCTGTCGGCCTCCAGCAGCTGCAACCTTCTGACTGAAGGACACGAAAACTTAAAATGCCTCAATGAGCTAAATAAAACGGGTTCAGCAGGTTTGTTTTTTGAATAAAATTAGGACATTTGTGGAAAAGTTTCAAGTGCAGCAGCAGTTTGGTTTAAATTCACCCGCTGCTGCTGTTTGCCTTTAATTCTCAAGCAATTAATTTAGTAATTTACCAATGAAAAAAACAAAATAATTCCAAATCAAATCAGACACTCCAGTTGAAGTCATTTCAATGCAAATTTAAGAGCACTTGTACTATGTTCTTAACCTCCAGAGTAAAAACTTCTGCAGGTTGTTAATTTCACTCACGGCTCTGAAAACAACATCCAATTAAGCCGAGTCCAGTCTGCCTTTTAAAAATCTATAATTGGTCAATAGCATGAATAAACCCACCACACAAGCAGAGTCAGAATTTGGTCAGCACACGGCAGGGTGCCATCAAGAGAGAGAGAAAGAATCAGATGCTTATTATATTTCAAATTTGTTATGAGTCCAAGGCCTGATCGTACAAAAAAGGAAAAATATTGTAGAGTGAGGGAGAGCGAGAGAAATACAGAGCTGGAGCCAAGTCATGCCGTCACATGACAATAAAAGATGTGGAGATGCCCTTGAGAAACACACTTAACCTTTAGTTCTCCAACTGTAGCCGCACAATAACAGTTCAGGGCAGCTGCCATGTGAAAAAGCATGAAACTTTTGGCACTAAAAATGAACAAAATAAGGGGAAAAGCAACTTTATTCTGTAAAGTTTTTATGCTGAAATAAAAATGTTAGGAAGTTACACAAAAATACAAAGAACTATATTTAAGTTTCAATGTTTAACTCGTATTTTAATGCACTGTCATCATCAAGTTGGTTGTATAGATTAATATTATGTAGGATGAAAAGCAGGAGCTTTATGTGCTCCCACAGGGATTACAGCATTTACTCTGTGTAATGAAAGCTGTTAAACTGACATAGAAGCTGGAGCTCCAGCTCACAATGGTCTGCACACGTCGAGGAGAAACTAGTGGCTTTTGTTAGCTCGAGTTTTATTTCTCTAGGTTTCACATCTCATTTCCCCTCCTTTCTCCCTCTCTCCTTTTCTGCCTCTCCCTCCACTGCGTCCTCCCTCTCTTCGGTTCTCAGGAATGCACTGAATGTCCTTATCTTGCCCATGCAAACACAAGGGTGAGCCAGCAGCAGAGGTTGAATTCCTCTGCAGATCCCAGGCAGACAGACCACACTGCACACTGGCATCTAGACAGCACACAGCCAGAGTGGCTCCTTAGTTACACTGTAAAAAAAATACCCCTGAAAAGACACTGAACTCAACTGTAGAGCATATTAACTTTAATTGTCAGCACCTACATTTGACTGTTTTATAAGTTGAGTAGGTTTTAGGACTTAAAGTGGGCTCTAAATGGTTGTTGGCTAGCCAGTGCTGGATGGATGGATGGATGGTGTACCAGGATGTAACAGGATAAGTAGCAATCCAAAGGTGCTCTCCCACATAAAAGACAATGTTAAAACAATTCAAACTTTACAATACTGCAAGTATAGATAATAAAATGACCCATATTATGCGTTTATCTCGTCTGTCATATAACTTTTTTGTGGGTGTAAAGGTTTTGGCCTTATAATGGGCTGGGGACTACACAGCCTCTCGTCCAATGTCCACTGGGACCCGGCACCCTATAAACATAAGCAGTACAGCTAATGGATGGAAAAGTTGTGCTAATTTAGAGAGAGATTTCTGACAAATGTCTTAAGCAGCTGACGAATCAGAGCAGGCGTTCAGAGGCAGACCAATACCTGAAAGGGTTTCGGTTGCCTAATGCTTGTTTGTGATATCTCACAACCATCAACACAGAGGTCCGTCTTCACCTAGCTCACTTTCCTCCCTCAAAGCTCATACATGCACATGCACACACCCAGACGCAGTATTTTGTGAGTGTGGCACTCATCCAGACAGCCTGCCTCTAGACACACACAGCAGCCATTGATACCTCCACACAATAACGCTCTCACAGGCAAACACATGGGCTCACAATGCTGCGGCTGCCAAACGCGCTGCTTCACGTATGCCTGTGCATAAAATCACAATGACGAGGGACGGACAAAAGACAGAACTGCTCAGTGTGGCGTCCATGTGCAGGCCACAATACACACACACACACACACACACACACACACACACACACACACACACACACACACACACACACACACACATACACCACACACACCACACACACAAAAGTCCTAACAGATCTAAATGGATTTTCTTGCACCACAGCAGAGTACAATGCTCTTATAAAGAGGCCTGGTCAAGCTGCAGGACACACACACACACACACACACACACTCACACTCACTTGTTGCTTTCAAATGTCAAAATGGGTCAGATTTGTATCCAATCAGATGCTAATGCTAATCTCATTAAAAAAATGTTGCAAATAGCCTTGTTGCAAATAACAAAGATTGCATTAGTTTTCAATGTGGAAAAGGGTTTACCAACAACTGGGACACAACGATAAGCCTGCTGCAGTCTACACCTGCAGTTTATGCCAGCTAGCACCCATGATTGTGAACACATTTTACAAGCGTCATTATTGAATATCTATTTTTTGGTTCGTCACTTAACAAAGCAAGAAAGAAACAAAGGAAAGGTCTTTGCCTTTACTCCTGTTCAGTGATCTTTACATGAGAAACATTCACCGTCCCAACTGTATCTCTAACTGTGTAAAGGCACATAATTGTTTATTCCAGGGTTATATCATCACATCCTATTTCCTCTACCACATCTGTTGTGAGCCATGAGCCACAACAATGGCCAGTCAGGATACTGAAGCGTCTACAGTGTGTCAGAGCCACAAAAACAGACTCACAGATGGAAGATCCTCATTACATCAGTTTCCCATGTATCCGTAATGCAGCACACAAAACAACGGCTGTGTTTGTTATTTTTCTGTCACCGTTTTACTCTTTTCCAGCAAGTTGTAAAAGCATTACCTGTTGTGAGATTGTTGGTTTAAGTACAAGTTGTCAACTCATCTGCCTTTTTAATCTCTGAAAACTTCATACGTCACTTCACCAAAATCTTGCCTTTAAAGAAGGCCCACACACACACACACACACACACACACACACACACACACACACACACACACACACACACACACGGTTAACAGGTTAAGCTCAAGACACTGTAGCATCTGTTTTTATGTAGCAGTGAGAGGCATCACTTTTTCTAAAGAGGTTTAGAGGAACACATCTATGATAAATGATTGTGTCGACATGTAGGCATGTTTATGCCACAGTTTACACACTAAACATAAGCACAGGCAGACACACAACTACACCTTTTCCCTAACTGGAATAGTGAATACCATCTAAGCATCATTTTGGTCAAGTGTAAAAACAAAAAAGTAAAACAAGGCTTCATTTTTCCAAGAAAATACTTTTAATTTTGTATTTTACAATGCAGATACATTATAAAGTTTATTCCATTGACTGAATTCTCATATTTTAGATTCTGGTGAATGATTAGATTATGTTTTATTGCTTGTTATTTGTCTTCAGAATTTAAAAGTCTTCAATCAGTCTGTTTTGTTTTGTGGTGCGGTTACTGTTTGGTTGGAATTTGTTGTTTCAGGGCAAACAAGACATTTGTGGGAATCAAATAAAAATGTGATTAATGTTGAGTGAAATAAGAAATCACAGCACATTTAAACAAGAGCAGTCAGTGGGAGATAAAATCATTGAGGTCAAAATGTGAGATGACGTTTTTGTTGTTTGCGATGCCTTCTTGTTACAGAGCAGACATTCTAACCTTTAGCCCACTCAGTCTTCAGCCCCTTCTTACCCCAGTACTCTCTCTCTGCTTCATCGGACGTTTCCTGTTTTGGATCTTCAGTTACAGCTCAGTCAGCTGAGTGTTTATCGTGGAGATGTGAATTGTCTCAGCGTTAAATGCAAACATCTGGTCTGTAGTTAACTCTTCCTGGGAAACGTACCATGGAGCCACAGTGTTGCTTTATCTGTGGTCTTTGTTGTCTGCTCAGTTCTGCTGTTGTAATAAAGATGCTGACGTAATAAAATTTTTCAAATCAAAATTTCATTCACGTCAGCCATAGATGGCGTCTTTAAACTGGCAGTGGTTCACGTGTGAGGCTGTTGTGAGTGAATAGTTTAGTTCTGGCTCAATTCCTTTCAGTAGAATCAGAGAACACTCTCTCTCCCAACCACAACTGGTTTCTGTTTCTATGTCGGTGCTTTATGTGGTTTGATGCTGCTCGTTCTTATAGTGGAAACAAGATTTGGTCAAATTATCCGACACAAACCGCTGCTCTGACACTTACCACCTTCACCGGGGGCTATTTTTAGTCTGATAGTAGCAGCTCAGGTTAACCCACCGACAAACCACCAGGTGTTTCGACTAGCGTGGATCCATTTAACCATCAAGACGTCAATTTTTTGTCTCCTCAGGTCCTCAACGCCCAGAAAGCGGGATTCAAGGCGGCCATTGTTCACAATGTAGACGCCAATGACTTGATCAGCATGGGATCCAACGATTGTAAGTAACCACCTCCTCCTCCTCTGGGCTCCAACACAGAGGCATTTAGCATCTTTTACAGATTTCTATTCATGCATCTCTGTGTTGACAGAGGATGAAGATTGTTTTTCTTTTTCTCTGAGCCTGAGGGAAACTGAAGCAAACATACAGTCAGGAACTCATTTAAAGTCTCCAAATGTACTTGAGGTAGGATATGATGCCCTGCAGCACTGGAGCCCTCCCTGCCTATGAGTCCTTGTTGTCCCCTTTGGAACCCAGTCTTGTGACATGATTGGGTCCGGGGTTTTCCTCCACCTGAGTCTCATCAGCTATCTCCGTCCCCATTTAAGAGAGAATGTGTAGGGTCATACTTTATCAGCAGGCTTCCATACACTTAGTAATGCTAGGTGGTGATAAGTTAAATCCTGTCCGTATGCATTTAAGTGTTGGTTGGATGGTCAAACAGCATCTGAAGTGCAATCACAGGTTTCATAATCTGATTTTTAATGTTGCAAATATAAATAAAACTTAATATTTATATAGGAGAATCTTGCACCAGTGAGGTTCTGATAATTGTTGCTCAAAAATGTCTAAGCTAATTATTGATTTAAAAAAGTTGCTTATTGATCTCTGTCAATGAACTTATCGTCTAATATGAATCTCACGATCTTCATGTCCAAAAGAATGAAAGCTGACTTAAAATATCCAGAAAAGGTTTTTAAAAAAATCTCAAATTGTGAGACCTTTTAAATATTTTATTTGAAAGAATTCCTGCTTTATTTCGTTTTCTCTGTAGATACATTTTTAAGCCCAGTTAAAACAAGATTGTTCACTGAGTTTGGATGTTTAATTACGTGTTTTTTTGTCTCATTTCTCTTTTTAGTGGATGTTATGAAGCAGATCGTTATTCCCTCCGTGTTTGTGGGTGAAGAAACGGCCAACTCTCTGAAAGAAGACTACACGTATGACAAGGGGTGAGACTAAACCTGAATCTCATTTTTCTGGCCCTCACTATAAAACGGTCTTCTGTTCAGCTCTGCTCATCATGATTCCTTCAGTGAAACATCATGGAGGGATGTTTTTATTCAGCTGCTTCACTCCAAACTGTCTCTTCTGTCCACTCTGTGCTTCCTGGCTTTGTACAGTGTGATTAAATATTCAGTCTGCAGCGTGCACTGTAATATATCAGTGCAGATTTGTCTTCTCATGTATTGTCACTGCTGCTGCTGAGGTGATAATCTGGTAATGAAATGTCTCAGCCTGTCAGAGGAGCCCAGAGAGCAATAAAATGTCATTCAAAATCCCATTTCTACACTTTTGAATCAGCTGGTGTGTGTGAGCGTGCATAGTGTCAGATACCATCCAAACAAAATTGACTGTTATTCCTGTTAGTCTTTGCTTGCAGAGAGGAATGAACACCAAACATGGTATTGGTTTTGTCACTGTCAACCAATTAAGCTGTTACAGTTATAACCGGAGCAGAGATCTGCTGAAGATTTCTGTGAAAAGAAGAAGAGCCACTTATTTCATTAATTAATACTGTGAAATGTCATTTATCGACAGAGGAACCTTTGTTTGACTGTCACACTGCAGCATTTTCCACTGAACATCACCACAAGGAATATCTGAAATGTGGAAGCTCACAACAACGAGCTGTTTTGATTAAAGAAATAATTCAGCCTCTCACTGTCACTCAAACTGCTTTCAGACATGCACTGAACTCACATTTTCCTGAAATTTTCCAGAGGGACTGTGTGTGAGAACGCAAATGTCCGAGCCAGTTGCTGTGCACATTTTTCAGAACTTTTCCTGCCAGACCCCCAGAGTAAAAGGGACGGAAAATATCTGAGCGAGAATCCAGCAGGAAAATGTGTCAGAAAAATTCACAGCGAATACGTGGGTATGTTGATAAAGTTTCTAACATGAGAAGGACACAAAAGTGAAAAAAACAGAAAGAATATAAATATCTCGGGAGGAAAGAAATTAGCCATACATGTAGAAGATGCGGAAGAAGATTGCAACTTGGAAAAACAACGAGATTTGAGCTTTGGTGATAAGGTTTAAAGCCACTGTTGACGCTCTACCCAGGCACCACCCCTCTCCTTAATGTTCTGGACATTTTTCTGTTGTTCTGAACTCGTCTGATGCCGAATGCTGCTGCATTCTTCATATGTGAAAAGCAACCTTGCATCAGTGACTTTATTGTCAGTACCAAATGTTTAGTGACCTGACTGGCTCTCCTTGTTCTTCTAGGGGACATGTTGTCCTTATGCCAGACTTCAGCCTGCCACTAGAATATTACCTGATCCCCTTCCTCATCATCGTGGGAATCTGCCTCATCCTCATCGTTGTTTTCATGGTAGGTACATTGAAGACACCTGGGATGCAACTCAAACAAAAGTGGGCTCATATTAAAGGAAAATAGCCTCTATTATATTTAATTCCTCTGCACCGACAGCCATGGCCAGAGGCTTTATGAGTGTATCCGCACATACATGTGTTCTTCCCATTCTTATAAACACACACTCACAAATATCTCAAGTATGCCTTGATGGAACTTTCTCAAAGTCAGCACAAACATTCACTTTAACTCAGCTGATCAGATTTTGGTGGTTAGAGTCATTGTGACCTCACGTCTGTCAGATTCTCTTGCGCTTGATATATCACGTCCTGACATCCGGCACAAACACAAAGAAAGATGAACTGATTAGAATTTGGTCAAAGGTCTGCAGAAACACTTTTGGCCCCAATTCAACAGTGAAACTCAGAAACAAGGTTGGCTGACGCCTACAACTGTGAGGTGGTAACTGTAGATGTGTAAATTTCATGATTGCAAAGCAAAGGAAGAAAGATCTGTTTTTACAGGATTTCCTCTTGAGAACCTGGAATGTTTCTGTTTATTTGCATTAGAAAAAACATTTTGAGTGCAAACTGGTTCCTTGTCAAGTATCAGCGTCTTACAGTGTCAGGCTGAAGGCGCTCATCCAGCTTGAAAATCTCGTACTTGGCCTTATGTTACCATGTTGCTTTGGAGACAGAAATTGTTTTGTGTATGGACTTTGGCTTTGTGTGCTGGTTTTAAAAGGACGTGAAAGTGTTCTATCTTTTCTTTGCTTTGACTAGATAACCAAGTTTGTCCAGGATCGCCACAGAGCTCGGAGGAGCCGCCTGCGCAAAGATCAGCTCAAGAAACTCCCAATTCACAAGTTTAAGAAAGGTAGGGACACACAAACATTTCAGTTTGTAGTGTCAGGAATAGACATATTGGAGCCGTTTAGTAAATCAGAGTGAAAGTACATACTGTATACTGATGGGTTTAGAAGGTACACTTGTGTGCAAAACTTCATAATCTTGGTGAGACTGATGCCTGATGCTCGCTTCATAATGTTTTTATCTAAAAAATAAAAAAAATAATTTCTCTGAGGTTGATCGTTTCTTTAACCTTTGACCTCAGACTGGGATTCCTAAAAAAAGCC
Organism: Paralichthys olivaceus; assembly: GCF_024713975.1. Lineage (NCBI taxonomy): Eukaryota > Metazoa > Chordata > Actinopteri > Pleuronectiformes > Paralichthyidae > Paralichthys > Paralichthys olivaceus. Next base: position 10,560,236 of record NC_091095.1, on the reverse strand, counting down.
AGAAGGAGAGTGTCCAGGGTATAAGCCATGAATACCGCCAGTATTCCATCTGATGCACTGATCTTCTTATTGTTTTTATTTTTTTTTATTATGCAATGCAAGTGTAATCATGGAGGGAATGAGTAGAAAGGAGAATTGGGAATTGAACAGTCAATGTGTTGTAAAGCAGGAGAAAATGGAGAAAATGTCAGACGTGGAAAAAAATTGATCATATATATGTTTCTGCAGGAAGTTCTATTCTTTCATGTTCTTGGTTTGACAGCCTTTAACTTTCAAGCCGCTGTCAGTGACACGTGCATTTGTTCGCAAGTCATGTTATCTTCATTTCACCTGGTTCACTTTTCCCATCTGCACCCCCTCCCCTACCAAGAATATAAATGTAGTTACTAAACACATGGAATTCCTCAAATAAAAACCGTCCTTCTGCCCTTGAGGTATATAAAGGTCATGCTATTCATTTGAGGAAATACAGTCATAAAGTCGCTGGAGTTCAGTTTGCAGTCGGAAGCTGTGGAGATGCTGTTGCCACGCTGCTGTTTCTCACATGATTTTGATGATGTCATAATGACACATCACTCCTCCCTCGAGCTCTGCACCTGTGCAGCTAATCGGATTAATATGGATTTGATGTTTTTTTTTTTTTCCACAAAACCCTGTGTGGCAGATTGGAGCTCCTCACTGTCGAGACACGACACATGACTGATGGTTTGGAATGTGGTGGTGTTCATTCCAGGGGTCAATGTTAAGTGTTTTTGTCTCAAACCAGTTGAACACATGTACAGTAGATGGTGGTTGTTGGTCAGAACAGTAAGCGGGAGAAAAATAGAGAAGATAAGATTAAATAAAGTTTGTGAGATGAGAAGTAGAACAAAACTCTGCTACGTCTCTGTTTGAGTTTGACTGGAAACGTTTCAGCTCAGTTTCCCCTCTGTCTCGGTACAAGGGTCAGTGTGGCTATAGCATTGTTTTGCAATGCAAATCCTCTCTGTGCTCAAGTGAGTTTTGTCTGTGTGGTTTTTTTTTTCTTCTGTCGGCTGTGTGTCCTCCAGCAGCTGTATTTTCAGACTAGAAAGCCCCTGACTACAATCAGCTGAGCAGAGGGAAACACCAGGCTTTATAGACGATGGGTGGTGCATGATAAGCAGCCCTCTTGCAAAGCGGCTAATTGAGGGGGTTATGAGCTGAGCCGCCCCTCCCCTCCTGGCAGTAAGAGATGCACATGCAGTGCAGCAGCTAAAAGTAGCGCGTTAGCTCAGATAGCTGTTTCTGTCGCGTCAGGCTCTGTGGTTCGTGCATGCTGGTGGTTGTGGCTGCCAGCAGCGCCCGCTCTGACTCAGGGTTTCCACCAGGCACTGCTACACTCACCCTGGACCTCTCCAGGGGGGGGGGTGGTGTTCAGATGTCCAGGAAACAGCCCCCGGGGGAGCTGTCTCCGCTCCTGTCAGCTGAGTCAAAGTGTTTGGTGACACAGGAAGCGGACATCAAATCTCCAAACCTAATCACCTTTTAGACTCTGCACTCTGGAGCAATGCAAGCTCAAGGAACAGAGTGCCCTGATTTTAATGTGGGAGGGCGTAAACAAGAGACCAGACTGTGCCTCTGTTGGGGAGTTACTGTTAGAGAGGGTTTACTCCAGATAAGGGTAAGACTTTTAATAGCAGCAATATTAACAGAAATAGCCTCTATAAATATTTATCAATCTAGTGTCATAGAAATCAGATTATAATGTAGAAATATTAGTGTTAACTAATAAAACATGGATTGCTATGACAAGCTATGAGCTGTAAAATAAAGAAAATGGTGCTTTTGGATCCTGCAAGGAAAGATTATAACATGTATCTGGGAAGAAGGGGATAAAAAACAGGAAACTGAAATAAGCAATCAGGAAATGGAATTATCATGACATTCCTCCACATACTGTTTCACAAACTAGTGGAATATACTTTATTTAGACTGGGGACAACTTGGGAAGATTGGGTAGGTCTGAAGACTACAAGTTTGATAACAATCCAAATCTGGAGGTGTGGAAAGTAGTGACCATAACAGACATCGGCTCCTAATCGCTGCTTGAGGCTCGACGCTACGTTAGCCACTAACATAACACACATAACACACTGGAGTCTCTGACTGAAATGTCTGTGGTCGAGTTGCACTGTGAGCGTTGTAGGTGTCTGACAAGTAAAAAGAGGATGTCTCTGATTCTGCTGCTCAGATTTTGATCCTGCAGAGTCACACAACGTTACATGAGAGTAATGTTAAATCTGCTGAGACGTCTTTTAAGAAAAAAGAAAAAGTCTGGTCCTGTTTGAGGACACACCAGTGAATTGGTGTGGCCATGCAGCAACAAAAACTATGCCAGGCTCACTATACTAGAATCACAAAGCTCATCAGACCGGTCTTTGTTTACAGCGCGCTGTCTGTTTTTTTGTTTTTTATATATATAAGCCTCATGTTGTGACACACTAATCTTGCTGTGGGACAATTTGATGCCACATACGTCCCTGTGACAGTCAAGTCTCTGCTGCTCCAGTTCCCATCCCACCACGCTTTTGGGCAGAGTGCCTGAATTTGGGGTTCATCAGTTCGAAAGTGTGCGTGTGCAGCACATAGTGGGAAGGATGCCTAATGGTGCCCTTGGCCTCAGCTACAGCGGATAATGCTGAGCTCGGAATTTGGGGGCTTTGAACAGATGCAGCTATAGTGAAAGGGGAACACTGTGATGTCGTGTCACTTTCAAAGGTACAATCCATAGTCTGATCAGATCAGAGTATCTGCTTTGTGAGCTTATTTTATTTTTTTTTTTTTTTGGAAATGCAGCAGAAACTACAGTGTTTGTGGCTTTGATTCCATCAATTGCATGTTAAAGTCATTATGAAACTGTCGGAATGACGATGGCCACTAGATCCTCTCTCTAATATTTGTTGCTAAGAAAACTCCCGACTTCAGCTTTGGAGCCGAGACTGGAAAAATCAATCTGCTGTTTCTGTCGCCTCTGCAAACACTTCAGTGTTTTTTCTGTTTCCACACTATTTTCATCTGTCTTGCTGCTGCTGTCGTGCATGTTTTAAATTTCAACCTTTTACTTCACAGTTGACGGTAGTATTTGATCTCTAATGCATTTAGCCACTGTTCTGGTACAGATCTGGACCAGAGGTGGTAGCGTTCAGCTCTGCATAACGTCAGACTTGCATGTATAGAAATCAGAGTCCACAGGGTGAAATGAATAGTAGGAAAAACAAAGAGCGTCTGTATGGATAGAACACAATGCCTTAATGAAAACCATGGTACCCATGTAATTGGTATACAATACCAGTCTGAGCCGCAGCATGCAGCATAAGGTCTGTGTCAATGTACAGGATTATGTAATAGCAGCTGCCGCGGCTGTCAGCACGCAGCGCTGCGCTGCCATTACGTTGATTTACGCTCTGGTTCTGTTGCAGAGCCTTGCGTCATCCCCACTTCGGCCGTGAGCCTGACGTTTGAGAGTAAGTTTCTGTCCTCTTAGGGGCGAGTCTCGCTAGCAACCGGCGTCCAGCAGATGATGGAAAATCAAAACACACAGACAGAGTGAATTTCAAACTTTTGGAGGAGACAAGAGGGATTGTTTTCAAAGCTACGTTTAGATGGAGGGTGGCTGGACCCTGTGACTCCTGACCTCCAGTCTGATCGCGCCCTGCGTATAATGAGTCACTCTGCCCCTCCCCTCAGCCTTCTGCTTAAAAACCATAGGCATGGAGCGCACACACACACACACACACACACACACACACACACAGTGAACAGAGCAGCTGCAGTGTCTCAGCCGTCGGTGTGTGAGGCATGTTGATGTCAGTACAGAGGAGCTTTCTCTTGTCTCCCGGTCTCAGTGCCAGTTGCCCTCGTCTGATTGGCTCGAGCTGTGACTCACTGTGCAGCAGCAATTTTTTTTCTCTCTTTGCTGCGTTTTTCTGTCACCCTCTCTTTTCATTCGCTCGCTCTGCTACACGCTGCCACTGCTCATGTGAAGTTCAGTGGGACAGCGTGGTTCCTCTGAGAGCCAGGAGCGCTGGCAGACCGGCTGAGTAATGAAAAATGAAGAGAGGGAGAAGAGCTGCACGGGCTTGCACGGCCTTTTTAAGATGTGCTACTGGCCCCAAGACGTAACTGTAAGACATTCCCAGACCTGTATGAGTACACGCACACTGCCAAACATTGAAAAATCTACTTTACCACCCACCTTCAGAGCTGAAACACACAGAGCACACAGGATTACAGCTTGAGGCGAGACAGGAGGCCGTCTACATTATAGGAACCTAGCACAAGCACATGAAGCACACGCACATTCGTCTTCACATGTTCTGTCCCGCTGAGGCTCACAGTAATGACATCACTGAGCTGATTAAATACAACATGTTGTATTTAAAGAAACAAGAGTTCAGATGTTTTAGGGAAACCACTTTATTCGGAGAGTTACAGCTTTCATGTGACTTTTCACCTTTGTTTTGTCCTTCAGTAAGTTAGTAACCTGGAAGTTAAAAACTTTAATGATTGTCTACTCCTGAAATGTCATGAGAACCAACACTCCTTTATCAAGTTGAGGCCAAAATTCGGAAGGTTACTTTGTTTTCTGCTCTGAAGAACCATAGATGTCTTAGGTAGTGGAGATGTAGTTATTCTGGGACTGACCAGGACCACATAACTCTACAAGCGTGATAAGAGAGGAAGGCACAGTAAACAATTACAACATGTGGAATGGTGGGAAAAAGTATGGGCGTGACAACAGGTCTGCCAAGACTAGTGGATGAAAAATACGCCAAGTCTGGTGTATGGAGGTATTTTAACTTTGACCTTGAGGATCATGGGGTTCAAGTTTTGGACAAACTAAAGTATGACACGTATCCAGGTCTGTACACTTTGATGAGGTACATTCATTTTATATAAACAACAGTTCATCAAAATGTTCATATCCGGAAATGTGTGTTGTTTTCTAGTTTTGGATTGAATTTGGCGTGACATCCCTTCTGTTGGACTCTGTATTATCTCCTCAGAGCAGTCTTAGAGTTCAGGATACCACTGAACATTCTTGTCTCTGCTTCTCTCAGAATAGCTCAGTAACAGTTAGTGCCACAGTTCAGCATTTCCTGAGAATAAACTGGATCTGGGCCTGTGTAAACGTTCCCTCACCCCCACGGTCCAACAGTGAGAGAGAGAGAGAGAGAGAGGAAAAGATGGGCGCTGCTCTGGAATAATGTCAAAAGAAAAGGAAGAAGAGTGTTGAGTAGAGTAAGTTATTCAAACGATCATTTGGTGGTGGGGACTGTAAGTGTGAAAGGAACAATGAGCAATGAGTTAAACATGTTACCTTGACTTTAAGTTGCTGACGCTCAGAGAGGAAAGGAAGAAGAGGAGGGGCGGGGGAGGCTGTGGTCGATGTGACTCCTCATCCTTATACGGTCACATGCAGACCTGGCACGGACACAGTCGGGGGAAAACATGCTCATTTAGAGCTTACATAAACACACCGGCTCTGCTCCCCTCTCCTCCCCTCTCCTCCCTCCTCTCGGCCCAGGGAAGAGGAAGGGAATGAAGAGAAGAGGAACGCTGTGGAATTTGAGAGCAAGTGCGTTGATACATTCCTGAGCTTTAGGTCCACAGAGAGACTCTGCACTTTCTGTAACGTTAGGAAATGCAGCGCTGGCAGTTTGGTTTTAGTGATTTCACTGGCGGGCGGAGGTTTGGATGGGCGGGTGCGGCTGGGATATAAATTTATTTGGAAAAGTCCCACAAAGAGTTTAAGGAAGTCAGACTAATGAGGCAACCGAGGCGTCATGGATTCACCTGACGTCAGTAACCTTCTGGAAAAAAAAAACCAACCAACCAGTCCACTATAAACCACCTCCTCACTCTCACAACCCAAGCTCCTAACATTGTAAACATTATCCTGTTAGATTTAGTCTCTCACTTCATGTTGGTTGACAACACGTCGACTACACTCGACATTGAATGGTTTGTGGACATCCATGTGTCTGATGTTGCCGTGTTGTTAGTTCGAATGGAGACAATTCCTACAACTGGACCAAAAGTCTGAACAATCCAAAGAATTGTTTTCACATCGCAAACTGACCAAACCATGGTTCTGTTTGATCCAGTCTGAGATCACCTCTTTTGGTGAGACTCAATTTTGGTCTGTTGACACCTGTTGTTTTGGTTCAGACCAAACACTTCCAATGGTCAAGAAGAAATGAGTATACTAACGCTCAGGCGTCTTGTCTTCCACCCAGGGGACAGTTATGACATCTGTGCCATCTGCCTGGACGAATACGAAGAAGGAGACAAACTCCGAGTCCTGCCGTGTTCTCATGGTGAGTCAAACACGACTGTGACCCTTAAATCGGATCCTTAGATCGTGACTTATTAGTAGAGCTGTATGGAAATGATTGTTGTTGTATTTAGTAGAGGGTCAATTTCCTGGATCCTCACGTGAACCTTTGCTCAGTGCGTCAGAAGGACATTGAGTCATATCAAGAGAGTTTTCTGTGACCGACATATAACAATATACCACTGTTTGAGTTAGAATGATACATTTGAAGTAAGAACACATGGGACGAACATCCTCATCCAGGATTAACCAAATATCAAAAATATTTTGAAAAGGAGGAAACCCTCACACCTAAACATTTCTTTTAAAGGATTTATTTATTTTTTGAGGGAGGACTGATGCACATACAGTCAAATGTTCCAATGGTTGAACCGGTCACAGTCCACGGAGGGTTGATTCCATAGATAATCCTGTGATGTTCCCTTATAACATAAACCTGTGAAGATCAAGTCAAATTCAAATGTTGGGCTTTCGACAATTTATTTGCAGATGAATTTTGATGTTTGACCAACACTTCATAATAATTTTAATAATAATGTCCCCAGTGCACTCCTAAAGCCCAACTAATGAAATTCCTTGTTTTCCCCCAAGCTTATATCCAGTGTTGAGTAATTTCACCATAAATTGACCATCAAAGCAGTCACCAGTTTAATTAATGGCATTAAATAGTTGACTGAGTTGTACTCTCGGTTTAATGTTAAAATAAAACATTTGATTGTTTTTCGTCAGGAACACTAACTTTTCCTTGTCGTGCTCAGCCTACCACAGTAAGTGTGTGGACCCCTGGTTGACCAAAACCAAGAAGACGTGTCCGGTGTGTAAGCAGAAGGTGGTCCCCTCGCAGGGCGACTCTGACTCCGACTCAGAGGACGGGGAGAGCGGCCCCGATGAGAACGAGGAGGTGTCCGAGAGCACCCCGCTGCTGCGCTCCCTGGCCTCCACCAGCGCCCACTCCTTCGGGACCATGTCGGGAGCGTCGCGCTCGGAGCAGGACCAGGAGTCCTCCGAGTACGAGGACGATGAGCTGGACAGCAGCGACAGCGAGGAGGAAGTCACCGTGGAGACCGTGGTGGTGCAGATGCAGCAGCCCTGCTCCGAAGGCCTCGACCACGAGCAAGACTTGCCCCGAGCTTGACGGATTGTCGTTTGACCAATCAGGTCACTAAACCCCCCCTCCCTGTACCTCGCCCCCCCCCCCCACCTCCAACCTCACAGCATCAGACTTAAGTTGGGGGCACAAAATAGATTCATCCTCTGAGTTCTTCTGTCACTGCTTCAAATACATTGTAATGTATCAAATGAAATCAAAGTTTTATTTTGGACATGGCCGTGGACAAAGTGCTGATTTCCTCGTGTGTGACGTCAGTGAGTTTATCTTAAGGGCTGTTTGACAGATTGGACTGATGACACTCATGTACAGTAGACTGTTATACTGTACTCTGCTTAGTCATAAAAGATTTCTCAAGATTTTGTCCGGGTTAGTCACAAGAGGAGAAGTCCTGTTCATCCTTGACGCAAAGTTCAGTAAACGTACTGTGTATATATAAAGTATAGATCACAATAAGTTTTATGTTTACCTTTGATTATCTCCTCTCGTATGTTTCAGACAACTGGAATGATTCATTGTTGTACATACATGTTCTGCTAACTTGACAAACACTGAGGCGCTTTGCAGCATCCACTTTTTGTAAAACTGAATTAATCACTCAGTAACTATAGAAACATTTAACGCCACAGCAATTATAATTTTGCCACTTTAATTTCCAGCCTGACGTATGAAGGAGCCTCGCTCCGGCTGTCTGTGTTCTGTGCCACGGTTTTACTTGTTACAGCTGGAGCCAATGAAAAACGCATTCAGCTCTACAGAGTGTGCTCTCCACGTAACTACCCTGTTGTGGGTTACACTCCTTCAAAGTGTGAAAAGACACTTGACGGACAACTGCGTCCTCTCCACTTCCTGTGGAGAACTTCTGGCTGCTCCAGACCTATCACTTCATCTTACACGAGCAGTCATTGGTCGACAGGCCTTGTAATAGGTGTTTGACTGATCTTGTTTTAATACTCTTTATAGTAAATACGCTAACATGTTTTTTTGTCATTACATACTTTACATTACATTACATATTACACTTTACTTTCTTTGACGAATCCTGTTGCCTTTTTTTCAGTTGATGTATCATGTCTCGTCAGTGTTTATCTGCCCATGTTTGTCTGTTCTCAATATGAATTCACTTCAATAAATTGAAAATGACAAAAGAAACTGTCCACTGTCTGAGTCATAACGGGGACAAACTGACCTCAGTCTGTCCAGAAAATACTTCAACTAACTGAGGTTTTCAAAACAGAAATAGAGGGTGCAGCTACTTTGTCTGCTCCACCAAACTTTATTTTACTGCACATTTATCTGCATTGCATAAACCAGAGGTACCCACTTAAAAAAACATCTGCACATTTGTGTCACTTGGTCACATTTCAGATGTGAATGGATTGTCTGAAGAATTAATTCAGATTTATGCAAACTTTTCTTCCCATTAATCATATAAGACAACTCCTAAAATGTATCTTGTGACCATTTGGAGGGGCCCTACCTCTAGGTTGTGAATCACTGACTTAAACTATCTGAGTACAGTAGAGTGGTATGACTAACTATTTATGAAGTACTTTTACTTCAACAAAGTATCAGGATACTTCATTAACACTGTTAATCCACAAACTTTTATTATAGTTCAAAGTTTTTCTGAGCACTATATCTGTAAGATCTTCAAGTTAGTTCCAAAACTCCCATCTGCTTAGGATCATGATTTGAGCAGCAGCTACTAAATGGATTTGAATGTGTCTTGTCACCTGTCGAAGGCCAAGAATAAACTCTGAACCTGAGAGGTTAGAACAGAGAACAATTGTGTCTGACTACAGCAGATACATCAATCACTGAACTCAAAGAACAGTACTTTTTTCATTTGTGGCCTGTCTCATGAAAACCTGCAGCTTTTATTTGAGTCCAGGCGGTTCCTGGTTTCACTCAAAGTCTGGACAGGTCTTTGTTCTGGATTTCTGCCAGTTTCAAAGTTATTTGAGACTTTAAGACCAGTCATGAATTCAACTTGAAAGAAGTACAATGTTCTTCATTCAAGTCTTACGTTTAATTGTCTATTGATAAGGAATCTAAGAATAATTTACTTTTTACCATAATTAAGGTGACGTATTCGCAGTCAAGTCAAAGGTACAAGTGATTACTGATGGAGTTTGAAGCATAATTTACAAAAATAATGTTATATCAACGTTGACATAAGATCTACCTAAAAGTGTTAAACCTTGTAATATTTTTAGTGCGACTTTTTTTTAATCTATGTTGAGTTAACAGGCTGCTAGCTTTAGCTTTGAAAGACAATAGAAAATGCTATTGAACTTCTCATCAGACTCTGCAAGAAAGCAAATACAAACGTTCCCCTGAGCTACTGTAAAGAGACGGAAAAAAAAAATGTCAGGAAACACTTGATCTGGTTGGAATAAATTTATTTGATCTTTCTGTAAACAAGGTGATAAATCAATTTATGGCATTTCTTGGTTTGATGCATATGAAATTGAATGCATTAAAGAGACTGAATCCCAGATGTAAGAAAAAAGTGGTGAAGAAAAAAAGGAAATGAACATAAATCTGCAAACAGGGCTTGAAACAGGTTTTTTTTAATGAGTACATATATCCCACAAGGCCTAAACAGTGGAGCTGAAGCTAGACAAAAAAAAAAGAATAGAAAAGTGCCAATGACATGACTCTTTAGTGGACAGTGGGTAAAATCCATCTTACAACAGCAACAGATCTCTCTACATTATGGCACAGGATACACAGGTTCTGCAGTTAAGTTTTCCACAAGACAACCATGAGCGTCTTTGTTCCAACCAATCCCATCTCCCATTGAGTGTCATTTCTACGTTTGAGTGTTTTCCTCAGTTGGACATTACAGTTAGCAGTACTGACTGAGGACAGACTGTGTGGTACCCCAGAGCTCAGTTGACTATAGAGTAGAAGGCAATTTATTCCACAGTTTTGTAGTTGTCAACACAGAGTGGGTTTATACAAATGCAGTCGTTTGTTGTCTAAACAATCGAGAAAAAAAACATGATCATTTACTTCAGATACTCCCACCCTTACCTCCCCTGTAGCTTCAGAGTTGAACCATTACAATGTATAACTGTCTGCTTAGTGTTTCCTTCAGAAAAAAAAAAAAAAAAAAGTTAGAGGTCATCCTTCACATGGTTTAGAGCAATTGTATAAACACCCGAGCTTCGACTACACTTGGTCCTATAAAAAGAAAAAAAACATTTTCAAACTGGACATACTCCAGGTGGTTATATGCTGGGTTATCTACTGTCCGAAAAATGGCAGCCTTTCAAAATAAAACAAATTGAAAAAATATATATTACAGGAGCTGGCAAACAAAAACAGATTTAAGTGCCTGAGCTGTTGTTACTGTGGAATGTCCATGGGATTTTGTGTAGTTGGGGAGGTTGTGATGTTGGGAGGAGAGGTTACCAGCATCTGGATGACCCCCCTGCCCCAAATAAACCCCTATGCATTCAGGACAGAGCAGTGAATCGGAAGAGAGGGAGGCTAGAGAATAGTTGAATGGTGAAGATGAGTCTCCTGTGAGGTTGAATGTGCCACCTGTTTAGGGGGATAAACAGGGCATGGGGGGGAGAAAGAGAATTTTTGGCTGGAGTGTAGAGGGGTGGGGGACGACGGTGGACCAAGATATGCACGCAGTCTCCCCTCCCAGACATGATGTGGAGGCGTGGGGTAAAAAGGAAGACATGAAGAGCTTGGTTACTGCTCAAGTGCTCCAATGGCGTTGGCTGCTCAGGGAGGGAGTGTGTGTGATCAGGTTCAGGGTGGGGTTAGGTTATGGGCACCATGACAAAAAAAAACTACTTCAAATTGACGCCTTCATTGTCAGAGTGTTTGGCCAGAATCCTTTTTTTTTTTTTGCTGGTCTTGGTTAAGTATAGATTTGTCATGACAACCTGTTAGGAACATGCTCATCTATGGATCAACTTATATAGTGCTTAAAAAGGGGTAGAGGACACAGCACAAGTGTTTGGGGGAGGGGAGGTTAGGGATAGTTGACAATGAAAAATAAAGGGGGATAAAAAAAAATGGGGGAGGAGAGAAGGCAGAAGTAAAAGAAAAAAACAAAACATAACTACCAACTAGGACTGGAAGTTGTGTGAAATGCAACAGGGTGGTAAGGGTGAGCTGCTAGGTGGCTGGGTACAGGCTGCTTTAGTATCCAGACTTCCTCAGGTATTCAGCCATCTGAAAAGATTTCTTGTTGAGCTGCCCTCCATGGACACCTTCCTTCCCCATGACAAAAACCAATGCTGGAGTACACAAAAGGAAAAAAAACAATAAATGAACAGACATGGAGATTGCAGGACTAGAAAAGAAAGTACGTTTTATTCATATATTGCCACCTTGCTAAATGTTGGGCTACACTGTGGAGGACAGAGTCCGCGCTGCGTTAGAAATGCTCCTGGGATATTTTTTTGTTCAGGGGAGAAAATGGTCTTGACAGTAATTTGTTTTTTGTCTGTTCTTTTAAAGTTTTGTATTTTTTTGTTTGCCTTTTTGCTCATTTTATTCTCTATCTCCCTCGACTATGCCACATAAGCTATGTCAAAACTAAACTAAAACCCTGAATCCCTCAAGTATTTTGCCATCGAGTATGCCTTCTTATTCAATCCGCCTCCATGGACCCCTTCTTTGCCCATTACCAAGACCAAGACTGAAAGAAAAAGAGACAGAAGGGACATTTAGAGGAGGTGTGGAGATCACACAAGTGAAAAGAGAAGAGCACAGAGCCAAAGGCAGCAGGCACACGAGAAGACAGCGACAACAGAGGACAATGGCACAACAAGCAGAGCAGAGGTATCGAGGCTCGACATTTATTTTCTTATCAGTGCTGCTGGTGGTGAAGACATATCACATTACAGTGTTCCTGCTCAGGTTAGGGTCCTATGGGACTTTATGTTACCTTTCCTCTCTCACCTTGAGCTGCATAAACATGTTCACCCTGGCTGAGTGTCACCATGTGACTACTCCTCCTGCAACAGTCGTTTCAAATTAAAAAGACTCTGCAGCATCATTAAGTTACACTACTCTGCAGGTGAGGAGATCTTTTTTGTTTTGTAAAATGCATGTAATAGAAAAAAAACAACAAAACTCGCTAAATGTACAAAGTTAGACAAAGATATTTCGCCTCAAAATCAGTTCTAGATTGTTAATGTTTCTCAAATTGTCCCGTTAAAATAGAAAACTATCGTCATTAATCAATACATCATTTCCAGACTCCCTCCAAAACGTATAGAACCACAATATTCCATTCAGTCTACATGACCTGTATTTTGTCAGAAATTTAAAAATACATGGCTACCAAATCAGATATTTTCAATTATTGGGTATTAGTATCAAGTGGCGAGGTGTAGAGCATCGCTGTGATGTAGTGTCAGTTCTTTACTGCACTTGAGGACCGGTATTGTTTCATTTGACTAATGAATATGCACCATGCCAGCAGCACAGAATAAGACAGTAAAGCCTCTACAGACGACCAACAGCCATCACTGATGCAGCAGACGTGGATACAGCAGCATGCCCGTGGTACCTCTCCTCAATACATGTAAGATCCTCAAGTGTGTGAACACGCATTTTACCAGGAGAACAGTGGAAGCGTGTGAGCAGGGGAATAGATTCAAAGTTTGTGGTGGGGTAGGGGGGCTGTGTTAAACAGGAAGGAGAAAGATGCATGCAGTTCAGGAAGTGTTAAGAAAATCTTGGCCATAAGAGGAAGAACAGTTTATGTAGATAGTCAGTTACAGCCTCACCTGTGGGCTTTAGTCGTGTCTGGGTAAAGTGGGGAGGACGGGGCATTGGGGCCCATACAGGCAACATGAAAAATAGCACAACTCTCAGGCAAGTCCCCAGATGGGACGTTGGGACTCCTACATTCTTATTGTCACACAAAAACTGCTACGTAATTTCATTAGGACTAACGTAAAAGGGAGATCACCCAAAAATCTCACATTTTATTGTTTTGACAGTTTTAAATTCACAATATATGAACCAAATCAGAGTTTTCATATTACGAGTAATAAACATTAATATGGAAGAGGGGGGCTTCTTGTCAGAGTGTCAGCTCTGCATATCACAGACCCTGGACCAGGTGTATTGTTGCTCTGAATGATAGGCATCCAGTTTATAAAGTTACAGCCAACTAATCAATTTGACTGAAAACCCTTTGCTGTTGAAATTTATCCCCAAAGGATAAAATGCAGGTTTAAACTTTGACCCAACTCTTGTTGCAATCTTACAGGAACAAATCAGAAAGGGTTAAACTGAAATATCTTAACAAATAGAAAAGATGGCTCCATATAAGTCCACACCCAGTTTACTAATTAATATTCACTGCATGAATATTAAAGAGGGAAACTGCTAGAATGGTATGATAGGTTTGAGATCTGTTTAACTAACATAATGTCTCCCTACTAACATTTCCCCAACAAAATGTAAACTGTTTACAAATGACATTATTGGCATGAGGGAAATTGCCCTTTAAACCTTAATCCAATGTATCTATTGCAATAAATCTGACCTTCAGCTTTAAAACAACCTGCCTGAATATTTCTACACAAAAGCTGAGATGCACTTGTTCCTGCTCAAGAATCAGTTGATATTTAAACATGTAATATCCAGTGTGTCAGATATTTTCACAGTTGTACTTGTCATATATTGAGGAAAGGTGCATTGAAGATCTATACCACATGCATTGACAACACAAGGTATAAAAAAATAATAATCTAATGGTACTATATCGAAGCAGGCTACGGTGTAGCACTACTAAAATGGATGTGGAGAACAATGCTAAATGCGTCGCTCACCTTTGCCAGCTTTGCCTACAGAAACGTTGTATGTTGGCTCTCCGCCTTGACTCTTTGTCCGGATGTCCATTGTCCAGTCGCCATCAATGTGGAGACTGTCTCTGATTACGGAGCATTTTTTAACACCTAAGGTCATCCCACTGGTGAAGAATCCCTCTCGGTCCTTTCCTATTAACACGTCAATTTCTTCAGGCTAGAAAAAAAGGCAGAAGCAAGAAGTCAGGTACATGTACATCTGTCAATCTTCAAGCAGAAAACAAATGTATACATTTGAGAGAGACTCTTGATTATTCCCTTTGGGATTTGCACATTTTTAATTATCACTACAAATGAGGGCACTACAGCTTTTTGAAAATCATTAAGTGCTACTCAAAAACAAATCCTCTGCCTCAGCTCTCAAATTCTTTGTCCCCCACACAAACATCAACTCTGAAGTGTTGAGTTTTTCCATCATGTATACATCTTAAGATTTTATAAACCATGCAGTAAAAAGAAAAATCTCCTGACATTGATCTGTGGGGTGTCCACATTTACATTTATGTGCAACTTTTTAAATGTAGTCTTGGTCTTTTAGACTAGAACATCACAAAGTACACAAAAGGCATTAATAATTACCAAATTAGAAATCTTTCAACTGAAAAACTAAGGCAGTGTTCCTAAAATCAAGGGGCAGCCCCCCCCATAAGAAGTCAAAGAGCCACTGGTGGGTCAGGGAGAAAAATATAGGCACAATCTTAAAAGCTGAATGAATATCATAGTTTGTTTATTCTGCTGACCTCGATTCAAAGCAATCTTGGATCCTTTATCAATTTCTTCCACTGTAATTGTTAATGATCGATGAAAATGGTACGGGTGAACTTGTTTGGCTTCTAAAGGGGGTACACCAGAAAGTACCACTGAACTAAGGCCCACATCCTAAACTGCTTGCAGATAGGCACTGAACTCTGCAGTTCCTCCCCATTTCCTCCAGAGGAGGTTCATGTGTGAACGCATATGTCAGAGAGACTTTCTTCTAGTATAAACCCTGTAGAAATCCAGGAGAATTTAATGTGTGAATACAGCAGGTGATCAGCAATTGTGCGTGTGTGCGTGCGTGACACTTCTAAAGTGAAAACTAATATCCCCGGGTGATTAAAGTGGAGGATTTGACGTTGCTGTGAACGTGTCTGTGCAGAAAACCTCCGGCTGTGTTGTGCATGTGTGAAAGGTAACTCTGTAGCCAAATCTCTGGATTTGACCGACAGGTCACGTCGGTAAACGGCTTTAAAATATAACAAAGTCCTGAGGTCTTATCTCTTTATATTTAAATTATTTTATTTTTTTTACATAAAATGCATATCATCCAAAAAAAAACAAGTATGAAACAACTGGACAGATCTTAAGAGTCAAACGAACCGCTTTAGTCAAGACTAAGACGTAAAAGCAGGTACAATGAATGTCAAATAAGAAACGGGCAGCATGGTGTGATTGAGGGCTAAGACCATAATTCAACACTTTACCAAGTGTTTCTAAACTAAGAAAGTTGACTTTCATTTACAAATATAGCCCAAAGTTCTCAAGTGCATTAGTTTACTGCATAAAGCATAACATCACTTTACCTTCATTGAACAAAGTGTAAATAAACCAGTCTCAAAGAAAAGGTGTAATTTGAAGAGTTCCCCCCCTCCCTTTGTAATTAGTATTGACAGATTATCAGGACTTTGACAAATGAAAGCACAGACTGCTGAAAGACATGTGCTGCCTCTATTATACCATGAAGTCCTGAAATCTCAGAGGCCCACTGCTGCCGACCAGAAAAAACTCCGAAACTTTCTTTAAAGTCAGACTGCTGTCTATATTCCACTTTTTATGATCGCTGCAGTTTACCAGAAACGTGTATAAAATGTATTTGACCACAACTGAAAACATGTTTAACGAGACCGAGCTCTTTTCTTTCATTGAACCAATATGCAGAACAAAAGGCGTCGCCCGTCAACTCAAGAAGTGCACAATCACTGCACACAAGAAACCAGACAAAAAACTCACACACGCTCATGTGAACGTTAGCATGACGGCTAGCTCCGTGTCTGGGCCCGGACACACACGTGTACACGATGGTCCCATCATTTGTCTGACCCCTAAATAAAACTTGCAATGAAATTACACGCACGCACACACACAATGTGTTCAACTTCTCATTCGAAAGCAAATTATAATTTAAATCACTGAGATCGAACAAATACCCGGCTGGCTTAAGCTATTAGCATGAAGGCTGTAAGCTGCAAATAGAGCATTTATTCACATTGACAAAAAAAAAATCTAATGTCCATGTGCTGAGTCTTCAGAGGACATCGAGACACACACATAAGCCCCAGGAGGACACTCCCAAGTCCCGTTAGCCAACAGCGACTCCCTCGCCTGTAGCACGGGTCAGGGACCAGTTTAATCTAAATAAATACACCTCGATTAAATCCACGTGACTTATACATTCACCCAACGTTTAAACCCCTGACCAACAATTTATTTAAGACACAAAATGGAGGCTCGATGAATCTCCGTGAACGATTGTTTAAACCAAGCTGCTATTTACGGATAATAACCCGCATGCTGTGATCGTGTCGTGTTGGAACGTGTTAGCTTTAGCGGACGTTGTGAATCCGGGTGTGAAATGTCGGCACTGTTGCTGCTGCACATGTTCACCGAGGACCAGACGGCTCGATTAGCCTCCGTGAACAAAATGAATAAGAAACCGGGAGTGTGTCCGCCATCTTGGAAAATAAGGGGCGGTAGCGGCAGTGTGATTCACAGAAGACGAATAGGAAGAAAAAAAAAACCCTGAGACCGACTCCAGGCTGGACAGAGCCGGGGGAACGCGTGAGCTCCACTTACTCTGCTGCGCTATTTGCGTTAGCTGTTAACGATTTTACAGAAGGGATGACCGGCCTGATTTGAGCTAACCGTCAGCTGGAGAGCTAATCAATGTTAATATTAACCCACGGTGCTAGTGGAGGGCCTTGTCTGCACGAGTCAAAGATCACTGCGAATAAGAGGGTTTGAAATTAAATGACGATAATCAAGACTAGCATTTTACTCCAAATGTGTACAGACTGGATTCTAGAAACTGGCTGCGGGCTCTGGTCGGTATCAGGCGAACGCGGCCGGTTAACGCTAGTTAGCCTGCTAGCCAAGCTAAGATAGCCCCTTTAGCTCGCGTTCGCGGTACCGGTACCACAGGCTTGGGTTCACTACAACCACTCTCCCCTGTGGTCACTTATAGATGAATGGAAATTAAAAGTAAATTCAAATGTGTTACAATCAATGGAAAAGGGGACAATATGTCAGGGCGGTGAAAGATTAACAGGCAGTGGTGCATACGTGCCAATGCATCTTGTGTGAGACCACCGGATACCATGTGTACCACACTCGCCTTGTCCCCATTCAACAAGGCCCGGCTATGCAGACAAGCGCACCGGCATGCACGAAGCTCACCTCCCCCCTCCCCATGTGACCCCAGGCAGACAAATAACAGTATACTGACCGTAATGTTGGCAAATGTACCGCCGACAAACGATGCCCAGACGTATTTGGCGTCTGTGTATCCAACAATGGCCGCGTCCTGGCAGCTGCCATCAGCCATCAGGTTGTCCACGTAGCTTTGCCAGGACATGTTGGTGGAATTAGTTCTAGGATGAAGCGGGTGCGTTGGGTCACAAACGTCTCTCGAGCGACGAGGACACTGAGAGGAAGCGGAATTTATCGGTGGTCTAACGGGCCTCCAGCAAGTAAAACCCCCCCGGCTCCGTCACGTCCCGGCTTTCTTCTGGTCTCAGCAACGAAGAGGAGCCGCTGCGATCGGACAGGCGCTTGGGTGTAGTCCTCGCTAAATCCCTCCGCCCGGGTCGTTGTTCGCCGCGCTGCCATTGCATGATATAGTGCGCCGCGGAGGAATACATCACGCTCGACCACTATAGCCATAATCGAGACAGACTATTTTTTCTCTCCGGTGCATCAAAAATCTGCTTTTTACCTAAAAAGCCTCTATGTTGTCTCATTAACATGTGTATTTATCACAGTTAAACCCATCAGAACAGATGAATACCAGCAAAACAGAACCAAGTCATTGTTTCAGACTATGATTTAAGTGTGAAAGCAACTGTAGCAAGATATGTCATTATATGTTCAGTGAAATAGTTTGGTACAGTTAGTTTTTTTTACCCCATGATGATCTCTGAAGTGAACATAAGCTGCCTCCTCTTTTGTTAGATCTCACTCCTGTATTTTCACGTCTCAATGCAGTTTTATCCAGTTCTTGATTTAAGATTCATGTGTTTGCTACAGGCCATTTTCATCAGCTGGCCCAATTCTTCCTTCATGGCCACAGTCAGCAGTGTTAGCCAAGTCATTACTATTTATGGTTTGTCATATGAAAGATTTGCAATAGTTGGTATCACTACCTCTTTGAAAAAGGGAGAAGAAAAGGTCAATAAGTCATGACAGGATCAGCTGTTGTAATTTAGTGAAGACGTGTTAGGCATTGATACAATTAAAATAGAATCAAATATTTATTAAAAAACATCCTAGTCCGTGAAATCCTTTGAGGCTGTCACATTTAAAATTATGTTGTAGAGATAATATTTTCATCTCTTTGTTTGAACATTTAAATTTTAAGCTGAGCACATAACTTGAATGAACAGCATGGATGGGTGTCGTATATATTTATGCCCTGTACTTCAATTTTAGTTTGGGATAAACCTCTTTATTGTTAAGTTATATCAAGTGTCACTAAACTGATGAATACTTTTTTTATGGAGATATATTTGATATTACATTAAGAGGAAAGTCACAAAAATCCAGTTCTATTCACTCAGCTATAGATAAAGAAGAGGCCTTGAATAAATAAAAATAGTTTATTAAAAAAGACAAATAAAACAAAAACAAGACCTCAGAAATTCGAATAAATTAACTGTACGGATGTAACAAAATAGTGGTAAAAACATTTATATAATAAAACCACTATTCATTAAGGAATTATTATAAAAATATGAATTCACACAAGGATGCTATCACCAACATAAGCAAACTATGCTATACTATACTACATAAAAGCACAATGTTTCCATGGTTTTGGACAAAATAATTAAAGCTTATTGTGGAGCATATTAATAAATACTGCTAAAGAACCTGGCTGCGCTACTTTTAGAACAAAATCATATCCTTCAGTGATGATTACGTTAAAACTGTAAGAGTGCAGCAATTTGCTCAAAGGGAACCTGAGAAGTACTCCATATGTCAATCTGTCTGTGGTGGGATCGAACCAGAGACCTTTATGGGACAATATCATAGCACAAGGCCTCAGTGTACTGTATGTAGGTTTGTTTTTGTTTGCTCCATGGAAACTAATCAGATGACCACATGACATTTTATGATCTTATAACGCTTTGTCTGTCTCCACCTTGAGTTAATACTGAAAAAATTAAGCTGTTATGTAAAATTATTTATTTCATATGTCTCAAAAAAGCTGCAGCGGTTTTTTTAGGGACGTTTGCTCTCCCCTTCAAAGTTCACAGGCTCTTTTCCAACTGTACGCACCCTGGTTAACATTATATACAGTTTCACACATTCCCACTTGTATTGATCAGGTGAACAAGAACAAGTGTAAACACTCTGATCAAAGCCACATCTGCAGTTAATAAGAAGTGAGCTTTGATCAGTGACTCAGGGTGATTTGGTTATTCACCTGCATGTTCACTGCATGTTCACTGCACGTTCACTGCATGTTATCCTTTAACCTCTCTAGTTCTCTCCCCTTTCGCTGTCACTTTAAAAGGAACAATAAGCTTTAAATAAATAATTAGTGAAAAACTCAACGATTGTAGTCAAAATGTCTGAGCTTTAGAGTCAGGTCATATTGCCAGATCCTGCAGGGGTTATGTTTTTTACTTTTTCATACCCACAGCTTCACCTGAGTCTTGACGTCCTGCATCATGTGACATGATAATCTTTAATCAGAGGCTTCAACTGAATTCTCTCCCTCTCTCCCTCCCAAAGTTATTCATTGACCAGGCTGCAGGAAGTGGACAGGAACACTTGTCCATCAGCTGACCACACCCATACTCTATTCTCTCATTGGATGTCGTCAGTTTCCATGGCCACCTCTGTTTTGTGCTTGGGCTCTGTCAAAATAGCAGTGCGCTCACACACAGAGCCGAACCACTCCGCCTGCTCATGAGTCATGGAGATACAGAGACGAACCAAAGCTAAAACTAAAACTGACCTGTTTGGATTTAATGAACTGGAAAAACACAAACCCTAAAGTTTGCAGTGCTCAAGAGAAAGACGTCAGTAAAGTGAACACTCTGACTCTACCACCTCACAGTGTTGCCCTCCTGTCCGCTCAGGGATTTACAACTTGAGGTGCATGTTGCCCTGCAAGCACATGGGCCCTCCTTAGTGCCCACAAGCAAACATTTCTGATGAAGTACCAAACATGGAAGTTAAAGGTTTTGATGGAAGCAAAATGAGTGCTTTTGCACTGGTGCTGCTGACACACAGTATTATTAATGTTTATGGCCTGCGACCCCATAAAACCTGCCTTGCATAGTTGTGAACCCATGTCACAGCTGCATATGCAGAACGGCGAAGAGTTAAACAAAGAAATACTTTCCACATTTAAGGCTGTTTGATACAACAAATGATTGGAGGAAGACGTTAGGCTGAAAAGTCCATTCATTCCAACTGAAAACTCTTAAATATGATTAAAAATAGGTAACAAATATATAGTTTCACTCTAAAATCAACAAGAGATTTCCTATAACAGTAGCCTCTAACAAATGTTACTCAAATAGGGGTTGAATATGTTTCTTTTCAGTGGAATCATACACATTCTGTGCTCTGCTAAGTGTTTCCTGTACAGCAGGATTATGTATGTGAGGTTAAATCAATATAATCCACATCATTATGTATGATATAATGAAACAAGTCACCTACCTTAAAGATGTAGTTCATTTATGGGTTTTGAAATAGGTTCTGGACAACAACTGGGACTGTGAGGTGACATTAGGTATGCTGGACTCATGGATCTGTTATTGATTTGATCATTTTATGGTATTTTTTAAAAACAGAAAGTCACAAAAAGTATCCTTAAAATTCCTTAAATGTTCTACTTGTTTGACATTTCTCTGTGTTCCTCCTCCAAGGCCAATGTCTAATCCAGATACTAATAAAAAATGAGTACAAAGAGTAGAATAAGCTTATATTTTGGGTAAGTCAATATTAAAAGCAGTCAAAAGCAAAGAGGTCGAAGGTCAGATCCACAGCTGCCTGACAGGGTTTGATGTTCCTGTGGTTATTAGCCTGTGGACCTCATTTGAACCATGACTCTGCAGGAGGCTCGGCTTTGTCTTTCACAGCCTGAACAAAATCCAGCCCATTTTTTTTAGCCCAACTGGGCAAAATTACTAATTCATGACCCTGGTTCACTCTCTATCTTGCGTATCGGTGGAGGATGAAGTGGACCTATTTTTAACTGTAGCAGGTATAGGTCGATATGGTGCATATTTGATAAGATGTATCTCTAAATAAACATTCCTCCTTGGGGCATATGAAGAAGAGTTTACATACATGATCTCAGCATATATTTTTAACTTCATCAATTTTTAACTCTGTATTTGATAAGGATGAGTGATGCTGTTGTAAATCAACGTCAGAGCTAATATAGAGGAATTCTGGGTAAAGGTAGGCACAGGTTCACCAGTGTTACTCAGAGAATTTTGAAAAATAACCCAGGATTAAAAAAAACACAGCTTTCCTTTGTCATTTCATCCATGTGTGGCTCGGGCACAGTGCATTAAATATTGAGCAGCAGCAGGTATGGAAGATGGAAGATGGAGCACTGGCGCTTCTCTGTTCCTGGAAAATGTCTCTGCTCTGCTCTCCAGGTCCCAGGCCCCGTCACACACACACACAAAGGAAATCAATAGTCGTCAAGGCTGGAAGGGTGAGGGGGGGCTCAAAGGATGCACACATCCAGAACATTTGAGAGATACAGTGGAAAGAACAAGCTTTGACAGATGAGATGTCAGAAACAGTTTCATTAGTTCTTTACAGGACACATGATAAGTGTCCCTTCAGGAATGTTTGTGAAGGATATTTACTCAACAAGGTCTGAGCTGAGCCTGAAAACCATCATCATGTTTCGATAACCTATCTTCTGTCAATGGCAACATGGGATAAAACATGTGACAATCACGGCTGCAGTGACCTTTGACCCCTGAATAGGGTCAGCAGGGGAGATCAAAAGTCGTCCATCTGCACCGTCAGTAGAGTCAGTCTTCATGTGTTAGACACAGCGGGACGCACAATAAGGCAGTCTTTTCAGAAGCCCCTGACCCCCCTGCTACGGAATCCACACCCCCATTGATCATGACTGCAACGTGTGGATGTCACACACATGCAAATTACTCTGAAAAGCACACACACGTTTTTCGTTCTCATGTGCATAGACACGCAATATGGAGGGTATGTAAAAACACATTGTTATGACGCAAACACACACACACACACACACAAGGTGAGCTTATATGTAAAGTCAAGACACGCTGACTAGAATTGCACTCGAAGACTCTATGCAAAGTTCCCTTATGAAACCACATTTAAATTCTAGACATCCAGATTTTTCTCTGCAAAAATTGTACACACTCATAAATATCAGTTCTTTCATCCAGCTCGATGGATAATTTTCTGAGAAATCGATGAAAATGTTGAAAAACACTCTTGCAATGCTAAAACCCATCCAGTAGTTTTTGTGTAATCTTGTTCACAAACAAATGGACAAGGGTGACAACACAATCTCCTTGGTTTGGCTCCCATTTATCACCTCCATTGTCTTATGAAGATAAAGAAGTTATCACCACTGATTTGTCAATAAAACCCCTATTTGTCAAAGTGCTGAGCTGCACCTTTAATAAGTTATCCATTTATTCATTATGTCAAGAGCTGTTTAGTAGAAGCACATCCTCAGCCTCAGCCATGACACTGTGCCTGCTGTTGTTGTTTCCTCTTCTTCCTCTTGTTTTATTAACCTCCTTTTCCCTGAACTCCTCATAAAAAATACTTTAGGAATGTGGATCATCCAACACCCACAATTCCCTGGAGAAGTCCAAAGACAAATGAGATCCACTGATTTCATTTCAAATTCTCTAAAGCACTCGACAAAGCCATTTCATCTGGAGTTTTTAACCGGATTCAACTTTTTGGTGTAAAATCTACATTTTTATTCATGACAGGAAGGACAGGGCTGTTTTTCTCTGCAGGGTAACAAGCGACTGTACATCCAGTCCTACTTATGCTGGCAATGTGGTATGATAATGTACAGAGGGGAGATAAAGGCCCACTGTTCTTCGCAGATGAATAGTTACGATTCATGGATGGATTCAACGATGAAGTGAGTGACATTTTCAGTTTCACTCCAAGTGTCTCTTAACTTTGTCTTTAAGATGTTTCCTATCATGTGAGTATAACTCTGCAGTGTGTTTGATCCAGTCAATTCTAAATTAGGGTAAAACGTGGCTGTGTTTATCATTAACAGAGATACAGAGAGGGATTTCCAGCTTCATGTCAAAGTCTCAAAGTATGAATTTGAGAGGGGTGGTGTTTCTCATGAGCCCTGGTAAACAGAGACTTCAAACTAGAATGGCACTCAGCAGAGCCCATACCTCCACCAAGGCCCAACAGTCCCCTTGTGAAACCACATTTAAATTCACTAAATCTCACAAATATCAGTCCATGCTTGTTTTTTTTTTATCAAGATCTGTGAATTATTATATTATAAAGTGAAGACAAATTTTGCACCAATAAATTCACGATTGAGTTGTTTTTCCATAATCTGGCTAAATAACAACAGACTAACCAGCAAACAGAGACGAAAACATAACTTCTTTGGTGGATATAAAAATAGCTAAAGTACCATTATCCTTTTAGTCGGTACAGCTTTCCCAGAAATACAGATTCCTGCCAACAGTTAGACTGTCCTCATAGTACAAACACACTGTATAAGCCTGGAATGTACACTGGCATGTATGCCGTCATCTGAGACGTTGGAATTCCTCAGGTCTTGTCTCCATCATCACTGCTGGCTGCTGTACTCAGCACTACAAAGAAATGTACCTGTCAGTCTACCTGTTGTTTTCTTCATATTCTTCTCTTCTGATGTAAATGTTGAGTCTCTGTAGGTGGTGCTGTTCTCTTTGTTTACTGCCTGTTTCCTCTGACATGTTTGAAAACCACCTTGCCTCTGTGGTAAAGTATTTACAGTACCTGATGTTCCATACAAGCAAAAGGTAAAGTCCATCAGGCACCACAGACACAATGAATCACTGTTCTACTGTATCCGTCTGTGTTGAGGAGGCAAACAGATCTTTAATCAAAACACACACAACAAAATGCATTACTTAATCATTAGTTATAGTCTGAGATTCTCATGTTTCTGACATGAGCCTCAAAACAAGTATGTGTTAACTATTCATGTCACAGCCTCTTTCAAATTAAAATTAGGATTTGTCTTTGAGAACTGGAGAGGCTGTCAGATTTATTTGAGCATATTCATCTCAGTTTCAGGCAAAGACTGTAAATGAAGATGGACGATGCATCTCCACTTCCTCCCTTAATCCAAAAACGAAGCCAACATATCCCAGACACGAGCGCCGTCACCTCGCACCGATGACATCTGTGCAGCAGCAATTGGGGGATGGATCCCACTAATGCACATGCTCGACGAATTGCGGGTGAGTCTTAGCTGTCAATCATGACATTTCACCATTACAGCATCAAAAACGTATTTAAAGGTTCAGGGTGTAAGATTTAGCTGAAAGAAATCTATGGGCAGAAATTGAATTTAGTTTCATCTAAATTCTATGAATTGTTGTTTTCTTTACCCAAAAATGAGCCATTTTTATATTGAAATACTTTATATTTACATCAAGGGGGTCCTCTCTACAGAGGCTGACATGTTTTTTACAGTCGTCCAAACTGGACAAATTAAACACTTTGAGTTTTTATGACAACTGAAAGGTACCACAGGTTCTGTTTCATGTTTGGAAGGGGAGGGTGAGGTGAGGGGTTATTCAGCTGCAACTTGCAACTTCACCACTAGATGTGACTGAATTCTAAACACTGAACCTTTAAGTCAACTCTACCATAAAAATGAACTATTGAACTCCCTTAAATGACAGAAACCTTCTTTGAGAAAAATTCCCATGTATTTTGTCATTTTTAGTTTGGTCCAAGTTCCGTCTGCTTAGATGGGCATTACAGAGTTTATGATATGTACTGCAGAAAATCACCAGGGGGCGATCAAGACTCTTTGGCTTTATTTTTGGGAAGTGTGAGCCTCCCACATGCCCGTCGTGGTGTTGCACTTGGAAAAGGAAGATTTATCATATACTGTGACACTTAAACACTCGATGTGAAACTCATTCAGTGTGATGAAAAAACATGACCTTTTGATTTGGGTCAGTGAGCAGCTCTTAAGAGGGTTTTCGAGCAGATGGAAAAGAAAACTGGTTCATTTATGGGAGAAATCCAAGGAAACCAAAACTGAGAGGCTCCACTGACACATGTATGTTGTGTTTATTTTACTGCTCATTTAATTACTGCAGCAGTAAACATGCATCCCAATGCCTCCAGTCAGGTGAGTATGGCTCTGAAGTCCACCTCTTGTGACAGCCTGGCGCCCTCCGAGCCACTAGACTGACGCTGTGGTTATTTTTTCCATCTGCTGCTTGGAGATGGTGTCCCCTTCAAAAGGTGTGAGTAAACAGTTCAGCACCAGGTCGGACCTTTGACCACCACACCTACTGATACGGACATGTGTTCACTAGTCACACATGAAACACCGACAGTTCAACATGTTCACACACCCACTTTCCAACAACCACCTCAGATACACATTGAAATTAATATTTGAAAAAGGGGCCATTTGCAAGTTAAACAAATAATAAATGTACCTAAAAAAATAAAAGTACAACTGTTTGGTGAAGACAGGTTTAAATTTTAAAATGTCCAGGTTTAGACAAGTAGTTACTATAGTTAAGGTCAGGTCAAGTGTCCAGGAAATCAGTGTAAGTCAATGTAATGTGACTTCATGTGAGTACTTTTTATATATATGTGTATATATTTAATTTTAATCATATTTTTCAATCAATAATATCTTTTTCTTTTATCATAGCGTTAATATTCATGCTATATGCAATTCACTTTTTGTCTTGTAAAACTACAACTTCATTTGGCAACAAGGCATAGATGTATAGATATATAAGTAGATAGATGTATAGACAGATAAATAAATAGATGTATTGATAGATAGATAAGTAGATCGATAGAACAGTAGTTGCAGTATTGTTTCATTGCTCAGTGACGACACCTTGTGGTTGTAGCTATTTAATACAGTTTTCATATGTTGTTTTTTCCTGTGTGATACACAGATGGTGCACTAGAGCCGCTGGTTGGTAAAAACTTGGCAGGTCAACAAATGGAATCCTCAGGCAAGATAGATGAAGGGCCCGAATCCAGAGAGTTTTAGATTAAATCAAAGGGAGGGACATATTGATAAGAATGTGTCAAATAACTGGAACTGTCATAGAATTCACAATGGTGCTGCCACTCCACCCTCAGTTCCCTTGAAGCTGACTGTGCATCTAATCAGACACGAATTGACTTGAACTGTAGAAGCTGATTATATTGACGCTGTAAAGGAATTTTACTGTACAAGCGCAACAGCCTCTGGCACAGCAGGCTTTCTCCAACAGATTTACAACTAAAATTATAATGTGTTACACAATCTATAAACATTTAATATCTCCCTAAACAGGTTGGCTACCAGCTCATGAATTAACAACAGCCTGCAGATCACTCACATTAAAACTGATATTGATCAGAATCATTTGACACAGTGAGAGAACACATTATTTCCTATAAGATTATCATCGCTCAGATTTCAATACTGATGAATAAAAGAAAATCAACAATAAATAAACAACTTGAATCCACAAAAAAATGTATAATAATTAGTTCCAATAGTAAATTAACACTTACTTAAAATATTTTGGTAACAACATATTATTTTTATTTTGTTATTGACAAAATGATGGATGTTACAATGTTATTTGAACTGTAACTGCTATAGAATTGTGCCAGGAGCGGTTGCTATTAGCAACGGAACACTCAACTAAAACCAACTGCTGGTGATAAAATGTCCTACATTTCCCATAATGCCACAAATGCAGACAAGAAAAACTCCTGTTAGTCTGACTGGGGAGTTTTCATACAGTATTCCAAAGTACTTCTTCAGACGCATAAGATAAAAAGACTGAATCCACTATTTTTGTTACGTTATAGACTATATATTTTTTATGAAAAGCAGTTAGTTAAAAAGTGAAACCAGCAAAAAGCAAACAATAAAGGAATTATCCTATAATATTATCTGAATCTACCACACAAGTGTAAACACTATAAACTATATAACCAATTTCTGTGGTTCTCTTCACGTCTGTGTCAGAAATTCACAATAACTCCGACTAACCCTGAATTACAAGTCAGAGGCTGCCATGAATTTAGTTTCACTCGGATTCCCACACTTGTTGTTTACACATAGGACACAAACGCGGCACTTCTTTCAAAAGTTTATAGTTGAGTAAATCCTGATTATCATAGATGTTTGTTCAAACTTTGAAAAGCTCCTCCACACCCACAAATGACACAACACACTACTTAATTTAATCAGTTGTACACCCAGTGACAAACACACCAAACCTTCTTTCATGAAATAGCTGCACCTTAAATTTAAAAAGAACTTAACCCTTGGGAGTCGTGGGCTTGTATGTGGGTGTCTTTTGTTAAGCACAACATTGACTATATGACCAGACAATTAATATTTCACTTTGACAAAGTATATCAACATATATGATGTAAAAACACAGAGAACATAGACATGATTAGATCACACTGGTGTGACTGTATACTCGAGAGGTAAAGCTTGCACCAACTCATATTCAGTTTAAATTTATTTTTTCAATCAGCACACGTCTCTTTGCTCACTGACCATATGGACCCATGTGTTCATGCCCAGTGTCGGTTGGTCACTTTGACACCCACACCCACCTCTAAGCCCCCCTGATGGCCCTGTTGGCCGCTGAGACTCCCATAATAAACCATAATCCTCCTCCAAGCCTGGCAATTAAGAAAATAAGTCGTCCAGGATTTGGAATACAATGAGAAGATTAAAAGATGGAAGCCACCTGCTAGTATAAACAGTGGAGGATATTCTGGCCTGTCAGGTCAAAGGTCATATACAAGGAGGAGTTCCATTATTCAGACCATGGATTCAGACCGGGGGGGGGGGGAGGGGACGATACAACAGTGAACTTGTAAGGATCTATTTCTTACACTTGATTATATGTTGTGGTTTTAGTTCTGTTGGTTTCAGTATGAGGTCTTGCCTGTAATGTAGAAATATTTCTAAGCTAAGCTTTTGAAAGGTAGCACATTATGTCACTTTGTTTTAAAATGTGTCACATAAGTGAAACTTTACTATATTCTGATAAAATCAACTGTACTAAATGTAAAATCTTAATAATACTAGAAATTTGGATATTTTCAACTATTTTCATGTACAAGTTGAAATCTACTCTAGTATAGCAGGGCAATGGTTAAATATTTTTAAGGGGACTTTTACAATGAAAGCTTCTCCTCGAGGCAAAGCTCTGAGTCACAGTGGATGACGATGACCCACATATCATCCGTAGGCAGTTTTACGAGCGACTGATGAAGGTGGAATGAAGTGAGGCTGAATGCTTACTGCTTTGCTTTCCTTCTTATTTTCACAAACAATGTTACTAAGGCTGCTGGCGAACTTGGGTGAAAGCAATGACGCCAATTTACAGAATGAAACAATGAGAGAATTGACATGACAGTTTGCTGAGGCAAGAATGATCAGTGGCAGCCAGTCTGTGAATGTGTGTTGTTTTACAAGGATAATAAAACAGTTAATTTCAATAATAATCTATATTAAAAAGCCGAAGTCAATAAAACTGAAAGTTATTTGGTTATTTTTCACTGAAATTTTAATTTGTATTCTAAATCTGATACAGAAAACAACATCATGTTTGTTGTCGCTCGTCAGAATTTAGTTTCCAGGTTCAAATTGGTTCTAAGAAAACCGCCTTTTCCTTGTATTCCTTTTATGCTCAGATTTATGTTTTTCTTTTTCCAGATATAATTGAGAATTCATGGTTTACAAATAATTTTAGCCGATGCTCAAGTCTGCCGGACTTAGAAATGTTATTGCTGCATGACTCCAATTCTGAAATAATTTGACATCTACTCGAATATGTTACTTAACAGAGCTTCAATCGCTTGTGATATCTGATTTATGATGGAAATAAATGTTAAATAACAGGACCAAGTGACCTCAGCACACACTGACGTCCTCTCAGCGAGGACATGCTAACTTTTAGCAAGTATAATGTTCTCATGTATGCAATTGGTTAGCATGCTAACATTTGATAACAACCAATAAACCCAAAGTCCTGCTGTGGCTCAGGATGAGAGGTTTTGCAGGTGCTTTGTCATAAATCAATTAATGAATGAATGATAGTTTGACCTGATGGAGCCAGAAGAAATGTCACGGGGTCACTTAAGTCATTAGAATTAACTGGTTTAGGAACATTTATACAAACTCAGTAGCCAACAGACAAACATATCCAAAAAGTCTTGATGCTATTTTGGCTAAAAACCCACAATTAAATGTGAGTAACATATTTTTTGCTTCAGACAATATGAATATTTTATTTGGAGATCTTACATAAACAGACAATAGAGTGATAAAAAAGTTGAGATTGAGAGGAGGTGAGATTCTTCCCCTGAGTAAAAAACAATATTCAGCAAAGCAAAATAAATGTGTGTTATAATCCTTTACACTGAGATCCAAAAACTGATGGACGACATAAACAAAACTGAGACACCACTTTAGACACCTGTGACTTATTATTAGGATTTCACCCATTTTTGGAATTTAACTTATTGATAATATAAACAATAATCATTAAACAGGTAGAATAATAATAGTTGAAAAATTGCTGGTGAGAGGATCCATGACACAGACTCTGGTCTCAACAAAAAAACCTCATAGACTCTTTTGATGTGAGTGAATGATTTGAAGATTGTCTGGTTACACTGAGATAAGAAATTGGATTAATACACTTTGCATTATGTAACAAAAATCTAATGGATACATCTGATTGGTTTTATGGATCTATGGCACTGGCTCTGATGTAATTTGAGAGAAAATAGCTCGAATCAAACAGTCTTTTTTTTTAGCTGTGATATAATACAACAGCATTCATCAGCGATCCGTAAGACTATAAGACACTTGAAATATTCCTCTGATTAGTTTTAAAGCCAATTTCAAATGTGTTATCCAATTGATATTTATTTATTCTTGGCTATTTATTTGGAAATTATATCAGGAACATGTCCTTCATGTTTTGCCCCGATGCCCTCCCTGCTAACTAAACTAGAAAGGCATTCAGTAAAGCACATCTCTCCACCAAGACCCAACAGTCCCCTTAAATTCAATCATGCTGCACCAAATTGAACATAGCAATTGGTCCTATAAATGTGACCGGGCTGTTCTTTCATCAGGGAAAACAGTGAAAATGTAAAAATAAAGTGATGAAAAATCCCATCCTTCCACTAAGTTTTGCTGACAAACAAAGAAATCAACTGTCCAACAAACTTTTAAACGGTGAAAACATTTCCTTCCTTGTTGGAGGCAAGGATCAGAACATAGCATGGCAACCATATGTATGATCCACACGCAGCCTGGAGGGCCTATGTCCTTTTAAAAACAATGCTTTATGAATTTATTGATGAAAATGATTCAAGATAATTCATATATTGCTTTACCTGGAAACTGATTTATAAAAGCTACAGCTGACTCCAGGCTGTGATTATCGAATAAAATTATATAACTGGGATATCACAGAAACATACCACTATCTGTCATGGGCCTATTGCTTGAGTATCGAATGTCAAACCAGTGGACGACCTTGTGCAATGCTCAACTGAAGCCCTTCAGCATTTCATATGAACCCAATCACAGAGTTCTTGTGATCTGTGCTTCAGGAAAAGAGAAGATTACTGTTTGTACACTCAGCTGAGTTATTATGATTCACCTCTACAGTAAGTTTACCCAAACCACTCAAACCTTGTGAAACCATGAAATACGGTCTGCAAACAGGCAGCGACAAGTGACACACACACCAAAATACATACGCGTACATATATCTTTTTTGAGTGTGTTCTATTTTGTAGTGAATTTTGAGATTGTTTTAATAAAAATTTGATTCGTTTTTAAAAGTGCCACGCAAATATATTTGAATTGGTGATTCAGTGGTTGGCAGTGCAGTCTCACAGTAAGATGTTCTTGGTTTTGCTACATTTCATCCTGTTCTATAGCATCACATATCTTACATACACTTGCACAAACAGAACAAAACCAACTTTGAGAAAATATTCTTGATTTCGTCCTATGACTTTTAAGTTCTGTTCATGTCCCATCCGCTAACATGGAGGAGGCAGGATTTGTTTTTACCACGACTGAAGCCAGCCATGAGGTGGTGATTCAGAGGCTTTGGCTTCACTTTTGGGGAGTTGTCAGTTCATAAGTTGTCCATCTTTTTATACAGTATTGAGAAACAAGTATTTACACACACTCATGCACACACAGGTAAATTGTGGGAGTTTTGTTTGGGATTCAAGCTCCTTTTCTGGATGCAAATCAGTTCCAGGGAACAAGAAAGTTTTGTCCCAACAAAGTCATTCTTCCAAATGATCAAGATAAAAATCTGATCATGAGTATAGAGGCAGAGAGGCAGTTATTACACCAACACTGTTTATGCAATACGACTTCCTGCATTATGTTATGTAGTAGCTTCAATAAAGTCCTAGAAATACAAAGAGGAAACAGCTCAGGTGGATTTTAGATTTGCTCTGTAATTGCCTTATGTTGGCTCTGAAATTCTCACATTCCTGCATGAATATGCACATTCAGTCAGATGTGGACCTGTAATCATGCAGTTTTTTTTTTCCATGCTTAGCAACATGCACACACACACACACACACACACACACACACACACAAACACTTGATGAAATAATCCTTGAAGCAAAGTGCTAGAATAATCTTCTTCAAATCTTCTGTTGTTGCTGCACTTTTACACAATGAATCAATGGCTGTGTCTTATTCAGGATTATTGCTCTAAAATGTGTCCTCTACAGGAATGTTGATTTACCTTTACCCAGTTTTCAGGGTAACTGGCTTTATTCATTGTGACATAAGACTTTCTGGCCTCACAACCCCCGAACTTTGAACTACTTGGTTTTTGGCAGCTTGTGGTTTAATGATTCTGCAGTGAAATGCTTAAACAAATGAAAAAAAAAAAGAACTCTGTCTCATTCAGATGTGAGACTAATTAACAAAAGATCTGAGTAAACAAGAACTTTTATAAATGTCTACAAGTAAAATGAATATTCAATTCACTGAATAACTTTATTTTAATGTTATGAAACATAATAAAACAAACTATAACAAGAGTTTCAATGTTGAACAAACTAAAAGCACTGCACTACACGTTATAAAAATGCCAGTGGTTTTTGATGATCTGATTTATGTCTGTTATGACATTTTAATATTTGCACTGATCTGATTGGCTAAGATGGTGGGTGTGTATTGTTTACCTTCTGCAGCAATCCCTGTACATTAGTGTGCACAATTTACAACCTGCATGGACCTGTTTTTATGTTTCTATCTGCTGGTAAATGTCTGCAATTGCACACACATTTATATTAATACAACACTTTACTGTAAATTCTCACACTTGTCTACATTCAACAGCAGCTCTCTCTGTCCAGTGAGTCTCCACCTCGAATTAAAAGCTCAGACCGGGAGTTTTTTTTGTCAGTTTTCCTGGTAGTGCCAACAATGTAACAGTGTTTTACTGAACCCAGTCCCAATAGAGGGAATTGTAGTTGTTGCTGGGCAACAAAATATTTCTCTCTGGAGCCTCTTTCCTCCCCGTAATGTCCAGACAGAGGTTATATGTGACTGTGCATTTTGTGGTTTAATGTCAGCAACATAGTGTCGTATATTTGCCTCTCCTGTGTTTGTTTGTTGTCCATGGTTTTTTTGTTGTTAGTCTTGTGTATTTTCAGTATGTTTGTGTGTGTGTGTGTGTGTGTGTGTGTGTGTGTGTGTGTGTGTGTGTGTGTACATGCTTGTGTGTTGCTGGGCGTGACTTCTGGTGCCCTGCTCCTGCCATTTTTCCGGCACACTTGTGGTTCATCTGTCAATTATCTCCTTAAACCTGCCGCAGGATTTACAACCATGTTCATCCCCCCAGACTCTGCTGGAGCATT
Organism: Paralichthys olivaceus; assembly: GCF_024713975.1. NCBI lineage: Eukaryota > Metazoa > Chordata > Actinopteri > Pleuronectiformes > Paralichthyidae > Paralichthys > Paralichthys olivaceus. The sequence continues at coordinate 10,526,500 of NC_091095.1, read as the reverse complement.
CAGTCAAACAGTTTCTACATTTACATGGACAACGATTATATTTACCTCCAATAAGGAGGTTACATTTTCACCCCCGTCCATTGGTTTTTTTGAGGGGGTTGGTTTATTTGAAGGCAAGGTTACACAAAAGAACTGAATGGATTTCTATGAAATCCATGGTGGAAGGAGACAGATTGGGTCAGGGAGGAACTTTCAATTTGGTGTGGATCTAGATCAGGGGGCAGATTCAGAATTTTTTTTCTTTCAGGAAATCTGTCTGCGTTTACATTGTTTTTCCCAAAGAGTATTTCATGAATCTTACTGAAAACAATCAGGCCTATTTAAGAGAGTGATATCTGTGAGTGTGTGGAATGTGGTGAAACTTGGTTGAGTTTAAGGGCATTAAAGTCTCCAGTTACTCTGATTAAGATGTTAATAATGAGTTGTTAAATGGAATATTTCATTCATATACCTGTTTACATGTTACAGAGCATAGTCTGATTATGACTCATGTCACCAATAACTCTATATTAAATATTTGTTCATCCCGTTTACACTCAAACTTGAATATTCATGGTCAAGCAATTAGTAACTGCTGTACATCGATATCGCAAAATGCTGCAAACACACTAATAAGACTTTATGCTGCGATTAAGACGTATTCATGTCACCATGATGTAACTAAAAATCTGAATACTCCATATGTCCTAATTCGATAACTGCTTACTCCGAGTGTGAGTTAATCAGAAAATGCTGTCTACATGGCAGAGTCTTAAATGAACATGTCTAGTGTGTTGACGTCACTATCTCTTAGTGTCTGATGTCTTGCCTGTTTGCCTGTCACTAAAACCTTTTCACAATCAGTCTCCGATTCTGTTTTACACCATTTCAGTCCAGACAATTTAAAAAGGAATCTTTCAACTTGTGTATCCCCAATAGTGTGATATAATCTTAGCATATTGTGTAATAACCATGAATCCCCCAAAAAGGCCACATCTGTAGGAATTCCTGAGGTTGTTAAAAATATCTGGATGAACATGCATACCTCAACAGTAAAATACACCCAGTGATATCCAGAATAGACCAGACTTTAACTTTCAGCTTATTCTCTGAATTGTTTATATTTGGAACTAACAGGAGGCTTATGTAGACAAAATGGAACAGAGCTGCACCTTGACGCACCCACACACGTGACGGTAATAAAATTTATTTAACATTTACTTTTATTAGCAGTCAGACACAGGGAAATAAATGGTGCAGGTCAACACAAACAAGCAAATGTATGTTTTTGTGGGAAAGGAGCCATGAAAAAAATTGAAACCATGCACAAGGTTCACATGCATATTTCATTATTTCAGTTTCAGGCTGGCCTAGTTGCCTGAACCAACCCCTTGTACCCTTTCCTCTGGAGAAGCCCTTTTTTAGCAAGTGCTGAGTGATATTTGGTCTCTCTGTTTGTTGATGTTGCACTTTTGGACCCCACAGTGCTTTGCTAAAGGCCAGAGGTCTCTCAGGTTGGGCTCCCGAAAGTGACCACTGGCCAGGACCCCAGGCTCCAAAATACAGACGACACAAGGCATGTCTTGTTGATGCAGTGGTATACTGAAAGTGGACCCAGCACGTTGCACCATCGCGCCGCAGCACAGCCTGGTAGTCTTCGCCCTCAAACCAGAGTAAATAAACACAACCAGCTACGCAAACACTTCGGCTGGGGCTGGGAAAGCCCACGCACAGGCCGCTACTAAAGAAGGGCTAAGTCTAAGTATAGAGGGCTTGTTGGAGCTGATGTTGCAACATTGTTTTTCGAGGGAGTTGTTTCTGGATCCATTTTGTGAAAAGGGAGAAATAATGTTTGCAAAATAAAACGATATCTAATCTTGTAACCAATTGAAGATTATGTGCACAAGATTTCAAACATCAATACAGCAGCAAGAAACGTAAATCTATTGTGAAGTAATGTTGTCCTTAGCAGAGAATAAAATCACACTATTCTTTGTTTTTGTAACCGGTCTGGCTGCTCACACATGTGAGTGTTTGTGCATATGAGTCCCTCCCAACATTTTCTTCTAAAGCGAGATGACTTCACTTCCAAACGGTTGTTACATAAGCCTGAAACCCAGGTGGAAATGCTCATTTTCACCCCTTTTCTGTGCTGTGACGTCTTTCAAAGAAGTCAAGCACTGTCAACACACTCGTGACCCGCTCACGATGGTACAGTCGAACCAGAATGACGGCACAGCTATGCTAAAGATGCTAACAACCTAAGTTTCTCAAAACGACGCTCAGATGCTAATAGGATCGGGCACCAACAGATCCATTTTCCCAGCCTGTACAGCAGCTAGCTAGCTAATTTGGTTTTTGTTGTTGTTGCTCTGTCTCAATCCAGGGCCTGCATCCCTTGGAGGACGCATTTGAAGGCCCATCACATCACAGCAGCCTATGTGGCCACAAAGGAGGTGGTCTTCAAGGACTGCTTGGACCACGTCCACCAAAGGATGCAGACCCTGAATTGAGACACATCCACAGAGTAACTTTATCCAGTTGAGCTTCTCAATGTGAGTTTATGAGCTGCTTTCACTGGACTTCGTGACATCCATAGACATTATGGTTGATAAGTTGCTGCGAAAATAAACTACTTTTTGGAGTGTTTCAACCACTCCCTCAATAATCTCTTTTGCAAAATTGTTTTCCACACAACAATGTTACTTAAGCCAACGTTTTTCTAATGTTTGAAAGAAATCCTTTGTTTTAACATCTGATCTATTGTTACACCCCTTATGGAAAAATTCCATTTTCTATTTGATAATTATGTGTCTACTACTCAATAAACAGTTGGTCTTGTTCCACATCCTGTGTTATCTGAGGACTGCATGAAATTGTTTTTGTCAGACAGACCTTGTGAGTTGGCACCCGGACATTATGTAACCATGTAATTCAATGATTAGTCAGTCGTGTCAGGGTAATAATATGGCAAAGCTATTTTCAATCTCACTGTTCATCCCCCACGTAATAAACTTCAATACTATGGTTCGTTGTATCGCGCGTTCTCACATGCTCACTTTTTTAAAGAACAATATAACTGTAATAAATAAAAGGGTGACAGAGTGGGAAGGTGATGAGGGAGAGCGGTCACAGATTTGATCCTGTCAAGGTTCTCAACAAAACACCAAACCTAACATTACCGCCTCCTCTTTGGCACAGTCCAGGGCTTCATACTTTTATTGCAATTCACAGTTGTGTTTCCTTACAGATCTAAAAACGGAACATGTTTGTTGCACAAATTATAAACCCTTTGAGGCAAGCATGTGATTTTGGGTTATAAACTAAAATTTGAATTAACTTAACTGACTTAACAACAGAGTCTGTAGTAGTTTTTACAGTGTGGCATTGTTGCTGTTATGCAAAACTCTCTTTTTCCACCAATGATTTTATATTGGATTTTCCTTACTTTGCCTATTTTGATAAAGCCAAACTGCATATTTCCTTCACTGAAAGTCACAACATGTACACATTCCTCTATTCACCGGACATGTATCTGAATATTGACCAGCATAAAATTGTAAAAGAAAAATTATGAATAATTTTTTTTGCAATCTGTATTTTGTTCAACTGAACCAAGGACTTTACAATTACATGGTATTTGATCACAAACCACCAGGATGACCCAAGAGAATGTTTTTAAACCAGATCTTCAAGTACTTGGTTGAATCCAGATTCACATCATTTAGTTTTAAGTCATGGTCTAATTTTGAACTGAATGTCCTTTTTTGAAATAAATTAACAATTTTTGAGACATCTTTGAAGAAGAACCACATCTTTACTATGATCTGAAATGATGTCACTCAAACACAGTACAACATCGTGACTTGTTTATATTCCCTTTGTCATGTGTTGATCTTATGACAGACCGTCCTTTAGACAAGCATGAGCCTACGATGGCTGCAGTCATCACTTTATTACAAAAGAGTCACTGTTAGGGAACAAAGTCATCGATGATGTCAATGAAATAAAGGTATCTTAGTAGCCTGAAGTGACCAAGGTAAAATGACAGTGTAAACTTGAAAATTTAATTCCACAATGGCATTATAACTTTCCACACATGTTTATTATTTGATATTTGACTTAAATTTTAAAATGCAATATCAAATGCCCCAGTCTGATTTATGACATTTATACTCACAATACTCTGTTCACGTCACAATGAAAATGATCAATCTGTCTGTCCTAATCAATGCAAGTCTTCAATTAGGACATCAGTCATTCTCTGCAGGTGGGACACCATGCCACTGCCACAACTTGACTTTATAGGTCACTCCTAAAGACCTTTGAGCAGCCGAACTCACTCCACAATGACATAAGCAATACTGTCATTATAGTAACTGAACAAAACTAGAGCCTAACTATAGTATGTTATATCTGTTTTTGAATATTCTAATGCTGTTTTTGTGTGTGATTTGATTTGGTAATAACTAATATTTTTTACTGATCTATATATAAAACTTGCCCCCCCGGCATGACATAATATGTTGATTTTTGTTGACCATTGACAAATGGCCTTTTCTTTATATGTTACACACATCTTTTTACATTGAATGTCATGTAAGCAGAAACCTCAGAGATAAAGACAGAAGAGCTGTGGGCTCTCATGTAACAGCATGGTTCAAATAGAGTAGCACACTACCTATAGAGTTTTATATGTATACTCATTTTCAGTGGCTTGTTGCTGCAGGTGTTGTATTTACTTCACTGCAGTGACAACAGTGGTCACAATATATTCATGATGATTGTCATCCTACACGGCAGCATCAGGCTTCACATTTTCTGCACTTTTATGGAAATGAATGTCTTGGACTTTAATCACAGATAGAAACTGAATTTTTTAAGTTAAAAACATACTTTAATAAAAAGAACAGCACTTTGCCAACCAAAGTACAGATAAAACTTGTTTCTGAACATGGTTGTAGCATAATCAACAGTAAATGCAGATATCTATTCACTAAGCTAGAGTTATTATGTATCATAATGTATTCAAACCTGTATGTATCACATAAAACTATCTGTTCAAAGCTGGTGGATTCTGTTCTGTGCTTCACTATAAGACCTGCCACTACCCTGCCTCTGATTGGGTCTATTTAACATGGAGAATGATGATTGGTTGGAGTCTGGGGAAGAATATTGAAATTAGCCAATCAGAGGAGGGATGGGTATGGGTCTTCTTCCACCTCAGCTGGGAGGAAAAAAAGTATATTTTAAAATTATTTTTAACATTATGACAACTGACAATGCTAGGCAAATTATTTGTTGAATCGGTTCTATGTGTGTAATGTATATACATGCATGTATATGTGTATCCATATTTGTGTGTTTACATGTAGATACATTATATATTCTTACTAAAACTAATGCAGTCTAATACAACAGTCTTGTATTGAACCTCCCTCCTCCCTCACAGATAGAGAGGTGATCATTCAACTCCATGGTGATTGTTGCAGTTTGAGATCAAGCAATTCAATTATGTTGTGTTATACTGGCATTTTTCTTACAATTATTGTGTCCATCCCATTGCAGGGCTGTTGTATTTAACTGCATTAGACACATGTTCCTACTAAAATGCAAACTGACATATTTACATTATGCCATATACGTGTATCAATTTTAATTAATAGTTATAATAAATGTTATAATTCCATTATAATAAATAGTACATAGATAATGAAATATCATAAATTAATACTTTTTGTTCATCAAAGTTGTTTAGAGCTTTAAGTTTCACAAATACTGTATAAGCGAAACATTTGTGGTTGATTTTTATCTTTTATTATGATTTTGAGCTCCATACCCATGATGCACCTCGCTCTTGCCATCTTGTCGGGTGCTTGTGGTGGAGCAGCAGCATTTAGCTAACTGTCGGTGTGTAACTCGTTATCTGTCAGCTAGCTGCTAGCAGCAGCTGCCTAAAGTGAGCTGTCCACACGGCCACAGGCGAAACTTTGAGACGTCTTCTCTTCTGCCGCTGGATTACTAGTGAGTTTCGAGCCGCCGATGGATTTATTTACATCATGATGTCGCACATGCTGGCACCGAGGAGGGGAAACTAGCTAACATCAGCTAAGTTAGCTAGTGAGGGAGGCTGACACTCTCAGCAGAGAGGGAAGAGTCGGCGGAGACACCGGGCCCGCCTCAGACTAAAGTACCGGTGGCTGCTGCGGAGCAAGAAGTTTGACGAGGGCCTTTTTGCTACTCTTCTGCCGGGACACGAGAAAGGCCGAGCGGGTGTAAAAGAGAGAGGCCGCGGGAGGAGAGCAGCAGTCGTCCCCTGCGCTGTTACCGGAGACCGTGGGACGCTTCGGGAGTTTCCGAGGAGTCCGGCCTCGGTTGTGACACTTTTTCTCCGACAAGAGAGGGGAAGAGGAACGTTATGGAAATGAACTGTGACGGTACGTGTGTGTGTCATAACCCCGAGCTGTGAATTATTTCGCAAGACATTAGTCCAGGGCTAAGTTTCATCTGGGAGCAGACACACTCGACGCAGATCGTCAACATGTCGAAAATGCCAGCGAAGAAGAAAAGTTGTTTCCAGATCACGAGTGTAACGCAGGCTCAGGTGGCGGCCAGCAGCGTCACCGACGACACCGAGAGCCTGGACGACCCGGACGAGTCCCGGACAGAGGACGTGTCATCGGAAATATTTGACGTTTCTCGGACCGACCTGGGGGTGTGTGACAGGAGCTCGTCCGAGGAAACTTTAAACAATGTCGGGGAGACTCAAGAGGGCCAGCCGCCCCCCACGGGTCCTGTCAACGGGGGACTCTCCTATAAAAGTTTGGCCGCTGGTCGTGTCACCCCACATAATGTACCGAGCTCAGCCACCCATCCTCTGACAGCCATCAACACGGTCCCTGCTGGTACTGTCTCTACCAGTGTGGCTCACACAGCTCCTGTTAGCAGCTGTAGTTCCAGATTCAGGGTCATTAAACTTGACCATGGTACCGGAGAGCCCTTCAGACGGGGCAGGTGGACATGCACTGAGTTCTATGAGAGAGATTCGGATTCAAACATTAATCGGACTGTAACCCTGGATCACAGTATAGACAGGGACAGTGGGCTCGAGACCACCAGTAACTCAGTGGTGACTAGCAGTGCTTTTCCAGCACAGGCTTTGGAGAACTCCGCAGATAGTAGCTACCCCCTTGGGCACCCCACCCATCCTCACCCCTCAGAGCTTCAGCAGCAAGGCTACAGCTTAGCTCCTCAGATAGGGAGTGGAGCAAGTGCCTTCCAGCCCACTGGGTTTACAACTACAGTGTCACAGCAGCCACAACAGGCTCAGGTCAATTTGAAGCCAGTTGCACCCCAAAACGTCCTCTCTAACAGCCTCAATGGCTTGCACCAAGGTGCCATGCAGCAGAAGTCTCCCATCCAGCCTCCTGCCACGCAACCCCAGCATTTTGCTTATTCTACTCATCCCACTGGCCTCTCGGCCGGCCAACCAGACTATCATCAGCAGCACTTTGGCTCAAGCACTCAGAACCTTCCCTTGACGACCCTCCCTCAAAACAGCCAGGTAGCCTTGTCTCTAATCACCCACGCTGGTCCAGGAATTAAGGGGCTATGGGCAGAGGCAACCTCAGCCGAAGGACTCCTGCTGCAAGTGAGCAATGCACAAGCCGCCATCCATCCAGGAAGTGGCCAGCAGCAGCCTGTTAGCCAGACTCAGCCTTCCATCGCCACCACCACCACCTTCCACAGCGGTGTTCAGAATGTGCCTGCCACAGTGCCCAGTACCACCAACACCCCTCCAGGTGTGCCCAGTCAGGTGCCTGGCACAGGAGGACTTGCACAGCACTTGGGAGCCCACAGAGGAGCCATAACAGGCCTTCCCTCAGGCTTCAGTAATCAGACAGAAGATAGTAGGCAGAAGTCTGATGCCCCACCTCAGTCAAGTGCCGTCGTGGTGCCAGGAAAAGATGGTGTAAAGCCTTTCATTGGCGAGGGCCTCAACCTGCCCCCTCCTGGTGTCAACAGTTTCTTTGGCATCCATATTACCATGGATGTGGATGATGACAGGTAAGAATTTATAATGCAAAAAGGCTTCAAATGAGTCATCTTCCATAATTTTTTTTACTGTATATATTTTTTGTATATCAATTCACCTGGGTATTTATCTGGAGCAGCACTGATAACTGATTATTGGTTGTTGGAGGTAGTACGTGTATATCTGCATTTTTCCTGCATATCAAACATTCTTGGTGGATTCTACAGCAGTGTGGTCATACTCCACACTGAGGGGAACGCCTCTCCCTCCACGAATGTCAGAATTAGGCACACTATAACTAGAATGGTTTGCTTGTAGTTAAAGAACAATAAAACAGACCACATTTTTCTTAGTTTTGTTTCTAAGTGTAAAGTTGTAGATGGGGAGGAACGAGTGGTTGGAGAAGTAGTGAGCCAATGAAAACCATCAGAGACTGGTGGGGAATTTTCTGTCTTTGTCATTTCAAGGCAACCCACAAAATGCCGGGTAGTAACTCGCCTTTTTTAGACACCCACAGCTCCCTCCCTTCAAGCCTCCTTTCAACCATACAGGTTTGGGTTTAGGAGGCATTAACAAGCACTTGGATAAATTGCAACACGCTCAGTAGCTGTGTTTTGTAGCTGAGAGAGGAATAACTCCCCAGACAAAGGCAGTTGGTTTATATTCTCCCGTCTGTCTAGGAAAGACAGTTAGCATACTTGCCCTGGGCAATGATCCTTTCCTCCCATCTTTAAATCTCATAAATACAGACTCCTCATGTGCTTACAGTAACTTCCTATTGTACAAACAGTAGCTATTTTTAGGGTCTGTCTGATGGCCCTCGCACAGCTTGAGCTGAAGTGTTGCCACTTTTGCCATTCCAAGCAAGCAGAGGAAAGGTTGAGAGGTGATGTCTGAGCCAAGAATCATCTAGATGGGTCCATTTTCACTCACACACACGGGCACACACGCATAGTGTTTCTTGTGAATGTGTGTGGGCCTTAGTGTTTATCAGTGTCCTCTGCACTGTGGTCTGTTCTTCAGAGCTTATTATGAATGGCACAGTCAGAGGAGGTGTGTGGCCTAATTTTTTATCACACTCAGTCAAGATTCTCCTGAAGTGTATCGTTGTCTACCAAGAATCCCAGCATCATCAGAAGGGTTGATAATGTGCGGAGGGCAGAAACAGTGTGTGTTCTCCCTGATTTCATGAAAGGAACAGCCAGTGCCCTTTTCCTCTCTCTCTCTCTCTCTCTCTCTCTCTCTCTCTCTCTCTCTCTCTCTCTCTCTCGTGAAGTGTGTGACATCAGTCTGAGTAACTATGGTAATGCTGGCAGCAGGACAGGACATGTCTGGGAGGTGGAGAGGACAGACAGACGGCACACAGACGCACACACTCAACACGCACACACACCAGTGGCAATAATAGCAGGTGCGTCAGCCATGTCTGTGGCACCAATGATTTGGTCAGACTGAATCAACAGGTCGACAGTGTTCTGCTCTGGCTCTCGAACTCAAGTCCTTGTCAGGTCTCTCCATGTTCATGTTGACATTTCAGCTTAACTAAGTGTTGACTTGTTGCTGACCAGTTTAAGTTCCTCCTTGTTCTCTGCACACGTCTGTCTGTTTCCTTAAGACTGTAAATTCACTTGACTTGAAACTGCGGCAGTCATAAATTAAAGAAATTTAAATCTCACTTTGTCACATAGGCGTCTAATGATTCTACAAACAATGGTTTAGACCATGATTCCCGAGCCATTGTTGGGTTCATACATTGTTAGTTTTTGTTCTTCGGGGTGGGGGCCCCAAAATATTTCACACCTGCTGACTTGAATGTGCTAGGGGGGGCAAGCCAGTTGAACTAGCCTAACTTAAACTGTAGGCGCTATCACTCGATAGTGGTTGGATCAAAATAGCCATGACACATGCAGTTAGCCTTTCTTCTAAATGTTTTCCCAGTCCAGCATGCACCACACGTTTTATTTTACACCAGAGAGAGAGTAAAAAATCTTTCAACAAACTATTAACATTTTTGCAGTGCAAGTGGACCACATGCGATGGACAATTTTTTTTTGTTTGCAAACATTTTTGAGGTATGCATTTACTGTCTGAATCAATACTACAAATACTGACTGAAATCCCCTTTGTGGCTTCAAGCAGCCGTACGCCTGCCATTTTTACTTTTCACAAATCTCTCTTTATGGATTCTACTTGCTTCATTTATGCACATGCACACACACCCATGTTGAATTTTGGTTAACCTCAAAACTTTTGCAGTTTTGAGTGAGGCCCAAAGGCAAGTTGGCATTCATAGGCATAATTCTAACTATCATCAGTTATAATTAAAATGTCTTGTTAACTCACTTAACTTTCTTGTAAATCTCAGAAAGGAGGGAAAAGCATGTTATGAAGAACACACCCCCAATATAACGGGACACAAATCAGGACTTTGTTCCCTTGTTAGAGGTGCGTTGTTCTGTGCGTCAGGTCGTTTTTTGCGCTGCAAGTTTCATTGTTTGTTTCTGTTTTGAATTAGAGTGCATCATAAAAAGTGGAACAAAGCACATTGGGGGAGGAGCCGTGAGATGAGAGTGATTTCCCCTCAGCTTGGAATGGTTAGTGTCTCTTCTCAGTAAGCTGCAGCTCTGCCAAATAAAATGATGAAGCTGGCTCTGCCCCTGGGACAAATTGGCTTCCTTCAATAGGAACACTTGGCCTTTAACTCACTTACTCCTCCCAGGAAAGACCGCTGCACTCAATTAGGAATGTTAATTGTTAATCCATAATAGATTCAATTTTATTAAGCAGAACAACTGTGATAGCTTTATTGCATGAAAATAGTCTTAACTAAAACCGGTTCCACAATTTATTATGTAATATTTTATTTTATAAAGAAGGGAGCTCTTTATTGATATGAAATCAAGTGGGCTGTTCTGATTGATAATGATATTAGAGGTTGAGTATCTATGCTGATTCCACATACCTACTCAAAGTTTCCACTTTCTTGTAATAAATGTTTATAATGAGCCATGTGAGAGATATGCTATTTTCCTTCTGCATATATTGACTCATGCTGTTCTTTTGACATCAACACAAATCATACCTAGCACCATCCACAAGCCCAGTCATGAGCTCTGGGCTTATACTTCTGCCCTTCAGAAGTATAAGCCCTGTGTGATAACACCTTCCTCTACTCTTTGCAAAACACTGCCTGAAACTGTTTTGGTGGCCTAGTTGACCCTGCAAAGTTACATGAGTGATTAATTATAGTTTTTGTGAGTTTTGACATTGTGTTTAATGTTGTGGCAAATTAATTTCTTGCATTGGTGATGAGACGTCAGCTCGTATTGCCATAAGTAATAGTTTGCACAAAAAACTCAAGTCAAGACTGTTGACCTCTGAATGTTATTGCTCCCAGTCAGTGCAGAGATCGACAACCACCTTGCAAATATAGATGTTCCAATACCAGCATTTTGTGGAAATGCCTCCTATTCCACGTTTTAGAAGTATATTAGTTTATCCTAGATAAAAGTGCAATTTTCTTTTACCAGTACCATTGATTAAAAATAAATAACTGTGTGAAGAGTGTTACAGAGACGAACACACACTTTTCATACATCTGTCATTGCGACCATGGTTTCCTCTACATCGAAATGCTGCTGCTCATATCAGCAAACAAACCGATGAACTTGATGCCCAAACAAAAGGAAAGTAAAGCAGCTGCCAGATTTACAAACCTCCTCGACATGTCTGAGAGCCGACATGATGTCACTCTGCAATTGCGGAAACTTGAACCCGCACAAGATTAATTTCTCCTCACACATACTGAATGTCACATAAAGTTGTAATCTGATTGGAAGCTTCATGAAAGGTCAGCGGCAATGTGTGTACGAGTTCAACTTGTCGGAAATTGTGAGTCCTTCACTGCCACAAGAGGTGAATGCAGCCTCTCTAGCAGCTGGGAAACAATATTATTAATAATTATATAATAATAATTTAATCAGTAAGTCATTTTGCTGGCTTTAATGAAAATTGAAAATCTTTCCTTCTGTTGGTTGTCTTTAAAGCAGCTGTCAGGATTGACTTTAAGCTCAGGACTTTAGCAGCTATCTTAACGGTTAGCTCTAGCTCTTAATGGTTCTGTGCTGACATTGCTGTGACACCACACTATTGTATTTCCCGGTCACTTAGAGGTGAATGGCAAGGTATAAACCTTTTTTTGTGTATTTCCTGTAGGAAAAACTCAGTTTCTGCAACATGTACCTGTCCTCTGAGTAGAGCAGAAAGATGCATTGATATTACATTAACAATGTGATCAAACACTGTATAATTTACTGTTTTGAGTTTTTTGTCGTCATTATTCAGCCTTAAATTTGACGGGAACATAAACACATTATTTAGTCATAATCCTCTAAGGATGAATTGTTCTATGGTGCTTTCTACTCATCTTCTTTATTTAGTTTTTCATATGTAAGCAGAATGCTTTGGTTTCTTTTGGTTTTCAAACATACTTTGTATATTCTACTTACACTGGAGGAAAGCTTTTCCCTCTTTATTGTTCATGACATCGAAAGACACAGCAACTTGTCACGTCTTTGTTGTGAACCAGTACTTTTCAACAGCCGATAACACGTGGTATTGTTTGGACAGAAATATATCCTCCATGTACCTCAGGAGAAAAGCAATTTATTCCTGATTGTTGCACAGATGCACAAATTACAGCCTGAATGTGAGCGTGTTCAGTACTCGTACATTCGCACTCCCCCCCCAATTTTTACCTCTTGGCAATTTGACAGTTTAACAAAAAAGAGGGAATGACGACAGGGTGGGATGGGGAGTCAGGTTTGGGTGTGGCGTGCATGTCTTGTGTGTTGTAGTTTGGTTACCATGGTGAGTGGAAACAAGGCCGCAGCTTTTTTCCACAGATAGATGACCTGCCTGAACTTCCAGGGGATCATTTTCAGGAGCCCTGAGTGGTAGTGATTGTCTGATGCCCAGCGGCTGCAGCCTTGATCTGCACCAGCACTGTCTTTTGGATGGACTTCTGTCATGTCTCATCTTCCTCAATTTTTGTCAATACCTTACTGACCTGTTCACACACTTCGTCTCTGCATCTAAAATACTGATGCAACTCTTTGGTTCCGATTCACTCTTTTCATTTTTCACTTAATCAATCGATGGAGCTTTGCTGTAGAAGTTCATACACTTCTCTGTTAGGTTCAGGTGGTGTTCAGCAATCACCAGCGAATTAAGTATAATAACTGGCGAAGGTTGGCTTTCAATGATGTTTCCTGGAACTGCTCTCATCATGCTCATTAATGGTTTCATCTAATTTGCTCCTGTTTTCAAAGACAACAGTATTTTCTTTCACAGAGGAAGAACAAACAGTTTCCCCCTGTTTTGCAGTGGTACGGTGAATTGTGTTTTTATTTCAGATGACGTCAAGTTTGTTATATTTTTCCATCTTTTCAGAATTTGGAAGATCTAAGCGCTCCAGCGGTAAAGTGGCTGAATAAGTTAGCATAAACGGACCCACCCTGTTATCTCTGCAAGATGTGGTCAGGGGATCACTTCCAATTAGAGTGGACCTGCCAAAGCAAGTAAATAACCTTGGTGCTGGCGGCGTACCATAGCTATCTGAGTTTGTGCTGGAAGCAAGGCCGTTGAATCAACCAGAGTATGTTGCAGGCTGTTCCAGGAATGAGGACAGTGTGTGCAAGCGTTTTGTTTTTGTTGTCCTTTCCAAAATGATCCCAATACAGAACAGGTTAGACTCCTCTTTCGAGTGGTTACAGTATGTTAAGTATGCACCTAACCTTAGCTATAACGAAGCTGAAGCCTGTTGACTGGTCCTTGTTACCGGCCTGTACATACTACTTGAGAGAGGGGAGGCTACGTTGAGCTGACAAATTGTGTAGTTGTTCTGTTTATGGGTCTTAACTTTTGCGAGGGATGTTGACATATTATTAGCAAAGCATCTGTCACTGTTGAGAATATGCGTATTGCAACGTTTCAACATTTCAGGCATCTGCTCTGTTAGTGTTTTCAGCAGTTCAACTTATGACAAAGTTTCATAGAGTGATGAATAACCGACCACAGACCTAAGTGTCACAACAGTCTTCATTTTAATCTCACATTAAGTTAATACACACCTGTTTCAGAAAAACAAAGATTGTTATTTTAAACCTAAGATCTTAGTCAGGTTAACTCTAATTCTGAGGTTAGTCCCATGTTTCCATTAACAATGTGACACCTTTTGACCAATATTGTGAGAAAGAAAAGGAGTTTTAGAAAACACAGCAAATCATTGGAAACATTCACCTCTGTTTCGTCCTTATCAATTGTCTTGGTCAGTGTTTATTTGTCCATGAAAACTCTTCGGAATCTGACCAAGTGATCATAAAATATTATAGCTCCGCTACAGCTGGAGTGAGGAGAGGTCTTTCTTAAATTTCCCAGAATTCACTGCAAGTCAAACACTATACACCTTTTAGAAGCGATGTGAACAGACATTTGTGTGATGTCTAATTATTTGCTTGGTTTAAGCCATATTCAAAATCTGTCTTTGGGAAACAGACCAAAAAACACCAGGAAGAACCAACTGTTCACAAATGCTTTTAGTACTTTCCCCAGTTAGCCTTTCTATTACTTTCTGTCCTGTCCTTGGTTTGTTTTGTTTTTATAACTTTATAAAGCAGCCATGTGTAAGTTGTTATTATTACAATTATTTAAAATACATTGTTAGTTTTCATGTGACTTTTTACAGATAAAACAAGTAAATCTGCAATTATATCAATAATAGTTATTTGCAGACCAAGTGTGTAAAAACAGTGATATTTAATTTATTTGGGCACATTGATAAGATCTTACATTACTTGATACAATTCATCAATGTTAATTTAAAAAAGATACTCCGACAGATCACATACATTTCCGATTTTGTTGACTTTCACTCTGTTGGTTTACAGTAAAGTCAGATATTTTGACACAGGACTGAGGAAGTGAAATAGAGAAAAGTGCAAACTGTCAATGGGACAAGTGTCAGATGCTACAATTTCCGAACAACCACTGGGCAGAACTGACCACGTCAGTGTTTCTTGTTTCCATTGTCTCTCTGATTAGTTGATATAATAATAATTCTAATAATAAATTTCAATGTGCAGGGGTGATTTAAAAAAGATCACAGGGAAATAAAGCACAAAAACGAAGAAGAAAGAAAATGCAAATCAGTCAGTGGTGAGGTGATTCGGCAGTTCCAGTACAATGATTTTTGCTTTTAAAGCAGTCCACAGATCAGAGCTTAGTATTTGGGATATAAATGTCTTCAGCTCTAAACAAACTGACCAGATGCTATAGAAAATGTGAAGCTGTGTGTTAAGGTCATTCAGTCTCCCAGAGTGGGAAGCAAGGACCGAACAACAAGGTTTCAGTGCAGAGGGCCCCCCTGAGTCCAGGATGTGTGAAGAGTGAGTAATGAGGATGTGTAGAAAACAGGGCAGGCAGCTGCATTTGAGTCATCCATCCTCTCTGTGTACTTATCTGCTTTGATGGGAAAACTATTCATCTGTTCTGTAGTCCTGTGTGTGTGTGTGGATGTACAGTATGTTTGTGAAAGTGCATGATGAGCTGAGAGATGAAGAAATAATTTTAATTAAAAGAGTGAGGGTGTTTGGGAATTGTTCACTGTGTTAATATACATTGTCACATCATTTTGAGCCATTATCAAAAACAGATTTTAGTTTTTCTCAGTAAATTTAGACATTAGCAGGAAGGAAAGTGACGTTGTCAGCTGACTGAGATTCTGTTCCTGGTTGGTTTCTCTCATACCCTCATTTTTCTTTCACTATTAATTTCTCTTACAGTTAAGATTTTTCTGATTTCAGTCTTTTTGAGGTCAACATCTGTCACAGATGAAATCCTTGGATGTTTGACAGATTTCTTCCCTGCTTTATTTCGGCAGTAAAGATGTCATGAGACGCAAGGAACTTCTTTTCATTTGTTCATGAATTTCATTTCCTCTGTGGCAGCAGAACCACCAGCCTTCAGAAACTCCTGGAGGTTAAACCAGACTAACAAAACAATTTTGAGGCAACTCTAAAAGACTCACTACACACAGACTTAAAAAACACTTGCAGACCAAGCAACATTACGGCTGCAAACAATCCATAATCTTAAGTCCACTAAAACAACATTTTAGTCTGGTCCAAGTCAAAGAGAAACATACGATGTATTCAAAGAAAAAACTTTCTTACTTTAGAGTCTCATTTTGGTCGAGACCAATCAGGTAGTATAGTGGTGTCTTTTGATTTGCCAGGGGATATATCACCACCTTGTAATCAGTGCTAAAATGGATGAGGATTTTTTTTTTATTCACCTTGTAACTACTTTTTTTCATATCAATAGTAAAGAAAAGATTTAACTTCTTAAAGTTAGTGATATCTAGTGTTTAAATTATGAATGGATGATGAATTTGGACTTGTTTGGTTGTGTAGGTTGGGCTGTTTCAACACCTCTAAAATGCGTGAAGATGAGCAGAACCTGCTCTAAAGGCCAACTCAGGTCATGTCTGTCTTGCAGGTTGAATCTACCATCTATGCAGGCAGTGTAAATTCTTCAAGGTGGCATTTATCATCTTCAGCAGAGAAAGGCACAGGTTTTGTTCAAACCATCAGTTTCCTGCTTTGCTTTGATGTCCGCTTCTACATTCAGTCAAACACTTCCTCTGTTGTCTCCTTCCTCTTGTTTCTCTCAAGTCGACTTCGTCTCGAGTGACTTCTCCCCATTGCATCAAACTACTCTCTCACCCCCCACGTCCTCCAGTATCTCACAATGAGCAGGCTTTTGCAAGGAAACGGACGTGAGTCATTGTGGCCGGGGAGGCTGATAACGGTTTGCTCCATCATTGTTTGAGGGCATTGAACAGATGGTACTTTGGTTTGTCACTGAATCAGGGTGGATTTGTCATACGTGCCCAAACCAGTTCTGTTTTTCACCTTTCTTTTTTTTTACCTTCCAGATGATACAATTTATCTACTCGCTTCCAACAAATAACTTCCTGTAATTATGTTATCATGTTTCAGTATATAAGTGTAGCTGCTGGCACAATTTGAAATGCTGATGTCTATCAAAACCCAACATTTTGTCTCAAAGCTTTTAAGAAGTATTAAACTATTAGGAGCCAAGTTGACCTCCCGGTCATCTCTATGGTTATGTGTGGTGACACGTCGAGCTGTGCTTTCACACTGTCACGTCTCTGTATTTCTCATCTGAGTCAGCCTCTAAGTTTAACATGTTAAAACATCTCACCTTCCTTCTTATGTATCTCAGAGCTGTGAAACATGCACCTAGGTAGAAAGTTACAACTCTTGTTAACTGTTGCACTGCACTGAAATTGATCTGTGGAGTTGTCTTTGTACAAAAAAAAAAAACTAAACGATCAAAATTGTTTGGGTGTGCCCTTAAGATTTGCCAACTACCATTAGATTTAATCACATGTCGCACTGTTGCTGTTTATTTACTGTTAAACACTGTACTTTGTCAGTGTTTGATTCCACTTAGTCCTGTTGCGATTCTCCTGCTGTCGCTGTGCATTGCTGTGCTTCTCTGTCAGTCTGCCCCTTTGCCACCTTCAAAATGAGGTCAGCCAAAAAACTCCACACCAAACAATGGAAAATATCCTGTGATGTCAGTGGGTTAACCTCAGCTGATGCACACCAGATGAAACTAGGAATGATATCACACCGGCATTTCATCGCCGAACTAGGATGTGTCAGGTCTGGAAAGTTTAACATTTTAAAACATCTCACCTTCCTTCTTATGTATCTCAGAGCTGTGAAACATGCACGTAGGTAGAAAGTGACAACTCTTGTTAACTGTTGCACTGCACTGAAATGGATCTGTGGAGTTATCTAAACGTACAGGGGTGTATGAGGCCTCCAGAGACACTAAGACATAGGTCTTGTTTGATATTTTTTAGGATTTCCCTCTACTGACTGTAGAAGGTAATACTAAAATTTTTTCACATACAACCAATACTGGGTCAAAAACACGTTGCAGTTTCTTGGTTTTGGAACTTTTCACACTCCTCCTGTCGAGTTGCAGAACACTGATGCAGATCCCTGCCGGACCTGATGTTTGTGATGAAAGTTGATTTTGTTTCAGTGAAATACAACACCACTATTTATTTTGTAGCAGTGAGTGTCATAGTATGGTTTGCGCCCATCATTTTGCCCGAATAATTTATATAAATAAATGTTTGCAGTTTATTTATGACATTAATGAGGATCAGATTTATGAAGGTGTAACATACCTTAGAATGCCCAAGATGTTCACTTTGTACAACATTCAGCATCTAGTCAGCATTATCATTCTTTTCTGTACAACCTGAAACAGGAGCCATGCCACTTTTTGCTTCTTTTAATAGAAAAAAAAAAGCCTAAAGTTGAGAGGAGTTTGACTTCGAGCAGTCAAGGTAATGCCTAGCAGACACACCCAGAGTACTTTATGTAAAAGGAGTGTGATTTGTCACAGGAATCTGCTAGTGCTTCGTCTACATGGAGACATGAATGCCCAGGCAACCAGCAATACCCTCTGCAATAACACTTCGCATGATTAGAAAAGAAAGCTCCTCATGGGACCACGATATATTTTGGATAAAACATATAAAAGTTACCAGGAAACACAGAAAACTACCCACTGTTGTCATATAGCTTGTTTATTGTTTACCAAATGACAATAAACAGTATTTATTGTACGATGAATTTACTATTTTTAAGGACATTTTCAGTTGCAGGCTGATTAATTATTTTATTCAAAATTTCAACTTGAACTTGCCTGTTTCAGGTTTTGTTTCCATCGGACTATAAGAGCATAAGAAAGTCAACTACTTTGGCTTTTAAAACAAATTTTTGATGATATTCAGGGCTTTTTGTTACCTTTTTCTTTTCCTTCATCAAAAATGATCAGCATTTTGAATAACCCCAGTTCGCTTTCCTGCTCGATATGTCCCTTATTCTTGTTTCCCCTCCCTCGCGGTGCCCAGCCGCTTGACCCCAGGAAAAGCCCTGGGAGAGCAACAGGCCAGTGTTGTTAAAGAGCAGAAACAGACCCTGAGGGAAAATATGGCAGAGTTCACTGGGCCAGCATCACGCTTCAGGAACCAATTCTACACTTTATTTAACCGACTCAGTCAGTGAACTTGAGGCCTGTCGAGTGAAATTGAGCAGAAAAGGTGGCTTTGTAGCTGCAGGCTGATGTTATCAGTTGCTACCCAGATGAATGAGCCTCCCCAGATCCTGATTTATCCTGACTCATCTGTACTCATGGTAACAATTATGTGTAACCCAAGCAGAAATTAACACCCTCTGCTTACCAGAATGCTCATATCAGTGTGACATATTTTCACTCATCTTTCGCTGGCTTTACATATTTGCCAGTCTTTGGTGATGTGTTGCGGCCTGCCTTTAACATTGCTAAAGCCTCAGTTGGGATCTTACTTGAGTGTTGAGTCACAAATACCCCAAACAGACCCCTCTTCTCTGTTTGACGTGTTGCAACCTCCCATAGGAGTGTGGGCGGGGTTGTGCTGTCTGTGGTGGTTAGCTGCACAGCTGGGACTTGGCCTGACCCATGTATGGCTACAGGCTTTGTCCCATGCAGAGGGCCACGTCCCTGTTCACCACTGAGCCTCTTCCTCTCTCTCTCCCACGGCATCTCCTAATCACTGCATTATGAGAAGAACTCCTCCAACTTGTGGGTCATATTTCATCCCACTGTCCAGTTAAAGCCCCCCCCCCCCATTTATTTTTATGACATGAAACTAAAGATTTATTATCAAATCTGTGCCTGAAAAGTCTGCTCAATTCTTTCGTGCACGCAAGAATATGAAAAAGCCAGTACCACAAATACTGCTTCAGGAAAACAACCTGCCCTTAACGTGTTTGGACTTTCATATCATGCTGTCTGACAGAACGACCCATATTGTTGTTCAGTATATGGATTAAATATTTCTTGTTTTTTCTATGACCTGTAAAAGGAAGGAAATATAATTTCCGGTGTTCCCTGCCTTCTTAGAACAGCTGACTGTCCCGGGAACATGCACAGCTAAAAAAGTAGTGTCTGCAGAGGACAGTTAACACTGTGTGGATTTTTTGATAGTCCACTGACGCAGTGGGATTTCTGCCAGTGTTCCTGACAGCCAGTAGGACAATGACAGACAAGTCCGTCCTGTATGTGTTAGAGGTAATTAAAGGGAAACACTGAATGAGATCAGGGAACAGTCTCCCTCATCTGACAGTACTATGTGACTTTACCTCTGACATTTTGCCCAATGTGTGACCCTTTTTGCAGGACTTTTCTTTGGTTTCTGTGTGGATTAGATTAGGCCTGGGCCGATAATCAATAAATCAATTAATCGCACGATAAATTAAAATGAACTCGATAATTTTGCCGGCCTCGATATATTGCCATGTGCATGCGTGTTTGTTTTCCTCGTCTCTCGCCTCCAAGCAGGCTGGATGACGGGGCCACTAGCATTAGCCACACATGCTACACACACAGAGTGCAGTGAGTGAGCATCCTGCGGAGCAACGCGAGGAGAAAAGATAATTGCAAAGTCAAATGCCACAGCCCCGGTGTGGGAATATTTCGGCTCCAAACCGAATGAGCAAGGTGAGCCCATCAACACGGATGAGCCAGTTCAAAAGTGGTGGCAACACAACAAAGTTGCATGCCCACCTAAAGCATCACCACCCAACCCAGTTTAACCAGCTGGGGAGACAAAGTGCAGCCTGAGATGCAGAGCCTTCGTCCCGACAGTCAACACTCACTGAGGCGTTCGGTCGACAAAGTAAATATAAACGGAACAGCGCAAAATGGTGTTCGCTCACAGAAAGTGAAGTTTGCTACATCGCAAAAGGTAAAAAACACTGAGAAATAAAAGTTTATAGTCTTTGAAAGGGTGTGCATTATTATTATATATTATCATGTTGACAATAATATCGTTTATCGGCAATAATTCGTGTGACAATATATCGTCCAGCAAAATTTGTTATCGTCCCAGGCCTAGATTAGATGCCGTGGTCGCTTGTGAGTGATCGCAATGTTTGGTTGGACTTCTGTTGACAGATCACTTTCCCAGTTGCCACTTGTCAGCTGACTGAAATACTGTAGCGAGTGGATTCCTCTCTCACTCTCAATTCCTCTTGTATAATTGATTTCTCTGACAGTTAAGATTTTTTCTGACTGCAGTCATTCTGAGTTCATCATTTGTGAAAGACATAACTCTCAAATGTTTGATAGATTATCTCTCTGGTTTATTTCTGCCGAGAAGACGTCAGGATGCTTAGAACTTTTTCACTCGCATTGAATATATTTCCTCTGAGACAGCAGAACATGTTACACCAGCCTCAATAAACTCCTGCACCTTCACTTAATGGATTTTAATGTATACTTATATTTTAGGAATAAACCTAAACAGTGGAAGTGACTTGAGCAGAAGGCGCGCTAGGGTTACTTATAGTATTATCATGTGCATATCAGTCAATTTGGATGCTAAATGCTTTCTAAAATGACACGTGAGAGCTTCTGTCACGTTTTCCACCCTCACCTGTATCTCCCCTTTGGCTGTCGAACAGACAAGAGGCTACGATTCTGAACTTGCACACCTACCTAACAACATTCTGCCCCCTTACACTCAGCAACTAATTTGACTATAGTCACCTAAACATTAGCCTCCAGCAGTAATGCTGACGGAGGTTGCAATGTGAAGGCACAGAAGTTGAGCTTTGAAAGGAACTTTAAAAAGACAGAAACATCAACCACTTAACAAAACAGCTGTTTATTATTTTCTTTTGATATATTATTTTAGCTCTAAATCTGGTTAGACTTAATCACTTCATTAGTTCAATGATACATGACATTGATGTATTGCTGTATCGGAGCAGATCAGTATGTTATTATTTTTTTCCGCAACATCTGCACCACTCCGTCCTCCATCTAACAAAACTGACGTTGGTTTATTCAGTGCAGATGCAGCATGGCTCAGTGTGTTCCACTTCTACGTTCAATCCCAGATGAAAACACGTGTGAACATTTAAACGTCGAGCCATAAATTGTGCCTTAGAATTTTTTTTCCATGTCACGTATATCCCGGCTACATCTGCGTTTTTCCTACATTCTGTAACCTCTGATTTACACACTGACCCAGATCTGACCCCATGAAGAAATGCACACAAAGTTTCAGAGCACACAGGGCTGACAGAAATTAATGTCTGTTTGAGTCGCACACTAACAGTAGATCTAAAAAAACAATTTTTTAAATCATTCAAAGCATTTGTGATGCCGTTGTCCGGGTTTTTACAAACCAAACGATGATTATAGAACATCCAAGGGCTAACAAACACAAATTTTGGTCTTTTTAAGTTTCCTTGATAGTGCAATGTAGTGTGCAGTGCTGTGCACTTTGAAATATGAATCACTGTAAAAGAGACTTTTACACTTTGTTTCTTCAATACTTGATGGGGTTTCAGGTAGGATGACACATCAAGCGTCTCTGTCCTCCCATTCATTTCCCTGCCTCTACCTCTTGCAGTTTTTAAACAGCAGCTTTTCACTCAATTTCTCTTCAGACTTCTCTGCCTGTCTCCTACTCCTTAGCAGTGTTTACCATTGGATACCTAGACTCTGGCAGCCAGCTCTAGTCCAACTTGTCCTGCCATAGTGATCCAATTTTAAACGTATCTCATAATAAATGAGATATTTAATAAGTAAGATGATAACGATCTCTATCTTGCGCCAGTGTTTCATTTGTTTTCATTGTCGCTTTCTCTCCCTCTCTCAGCCCATTAGAGGCTCATCAAATCTTCCATTAAGTTTTTACTGTCCTCAGCAGGCAGTCAGAATTTGGCATAACACCGGTAGATGCCGCTTCAGCTGTGTGCGTTTCTGTGACAAGCATACAGTTCCCTCTCTCTGCACTGGGTGCAGATTATAGCGTGTTCACATGTCTATCGTGAGAATCAACCTTTCATAAACCCCCTCCTAACGCTATTGATTGAATCAAACTCTGAGGGAAACACTGTTTTGACTGATGAGCTTGTCATGCATTCAAACTCCTCCCTCATCCCAATAAACCCAGGTATTTTAGCGTGTTCAGAGAGCTGAACTCACAGCTGCTGCTGTTGTTGTTTGGGAGCTCTTTAAACATGCAGTGTCTAAATTCCTCCCCAGTGCATGAGGAAATTCTAAGTGTTGAGCTGCTGGTTGTGGGCTGGGACAATATAAATCTGTCACAGGCTCAGATTAGGGAGCTCAGCTGTAAATCACTCCTTACAGTCATCTAGTATAGTAGTGCATGGTTTACCCTGCTTTTCGTAAACAAATTCCTTTCTCCTGCCTGCTTTTGTTTTCTGGTCTTGCAGGGTCTCGTTTATAGTGAAGACGGTCCACTTTATGATCCCGTTGACCACCCCTGTGCTTATAGACAAGTTAGACAAGCCTGTGGAAAGTTTTACATTTATTGTGCAGACAACAGGGTGACTGACATGAACTTGAACCCAGCATGTACTTGTCTGACTGTTACCACTGGTAACTTGCAGTATACAGTATGTTTGTGAACATTGACGTTAACAAAGATGTTTTGTGGTTTTTTTCTCCCAGGTTTCTTGCTTTTAACTTCAGTATGTGGCAAATTGTCTCAGGGTTTTCTATGTCACATTTTTATAGATAATAAAAATATATTTTTGGTTAGTTAGGTTCATCAGTTTGCAAATGCAGATCTGTAGCAGATATCACAAATGTTTCTATGTCAGACATTACAAACTGCTTCACAATAAACAAAATGCAGAAACCACAAATATGAGATAAAACCAATAGAATCAAACGTGAAAAGACAAAATGTTCACTCTTTATGTTGTGATAAAGCTTGTTGAACAGTTTAAGCTTAAACTTTTGCATTTTTTGTTTTTGTAGACAAAAGAAAATGGGCACCAATTTAATTGAATTAAATGTATAGCTTTACAACGGTTGTAAGTCATCTGGTAAGAGACGATATATGGATATAAGGTTTTACGACTTCAAAACATGCGCCTGTTCTTGCTAAATCATGTTATTTCTGAATAGAGCTTGGCCATCTGGATTGTGTCATCATTTCCTCTGACCTCTCAGTGTGGTTCAGGATGTCCCTCTACACATTCTCTCTCTCTTTTTTCTCTCCACACGTGCACACATTTGTGTGTGTATATATATATATATATATATATATATACACACACACACATATATATATATATACACACACACATATATATATATATATACATACATACATACGTACTTACGTACGTACATACACACACACACACACACACACACACGTACGTATGCCAGCGTTCACGTTTCTCTTCCTTTACTCATGTTTCTCCTGTCTCTGTTTCCTCCAACATTAAAATGCAGGAACCCATCCACTGCTTTCTACCAGGCTTTCCGACCTAGCAGATTACGAGGGTCAAAGCCCGTCAATGATAGGTATGAGCACGGGTGTGTTTACGTGTGTGTGTGTGTGCGTGGCCTGGATTGGCTGGCTAACCCCGAACCCGCAGCCTCATAACCAAGCACACCTTGCAAGAAAACTTGTATTAACTTATCCTTTAGCTATGTATGGAATCCTGCAGCGTCATTTTGTTTGAAAAGCTGTCAGTGACAAATGTCCACAAGGTGAGACACTCATCAATTTGATTTGAATCTATTTTTAAACAATGAAAACATCATTCAACAGGAATGAAGACCATATTTTATAGTTGGTGGAAGATGAGTTGCATTGTTTGCTAATTAAACTCGGATGTCATCCAGTTTCCCTTCTGACCACAGCTGCCTAAATTCTTAAGGCCCACTGAGCATTGTTACACTGTCAATACTAAAGACAATTTTATTTTTCATGTTTTGTTTCAAAAAGTATGATTATAGTTTAAATGAGTTATTTTGCTTCGTATTTTTTTACCTTCCTTACCCCAAATTTAAATGATTTACTTAGTTTACTTGGTAAGTTTTTTTTAAATTGCAATCAAATAACATTTCAAATGGAGACAAAAGAGAGGCCAAGTTTCTCCTTATGTTTTATATACTGATAATATGCATTTCTCTATAATTGGAATAAAATGATTCCGGTCTCCATTTGTAAAAAAGGAAAATTGCTTTTTAAGATTTACAATGGAAATAAAATGACTGGTTAAGCTGCACATTTTGGCAGCTGTGGTGTGTACTGCATGGAAAAAGCATGGCACTGCAGGAAGCATCCGGATGACATTTTGATATAGCGCCGTTTCAGGGCTCAGAGTTGTGCCAGTCACGAGGATTCAGTGCTCGGGTTTCTCTTGCCATGAGCAGCACAGTGGCCAAGGGCTTTAGCTCTGCACATAGAAGATCACACTGAAATAACATGACAGAGGTTGTGTTTTACGATGTAATTTTATTTGTGAGAACAAACTTGGTTTCATTGACTCTGGGAGTTTTACGTAAGTTAGTACCTACTAGTAACAAACTTTTTTATAACTGTTGGTCTTCTGTGTCTTCCGAATTTTTACAGAATGGTCATTTTTCAAGCAAAATAAACCAAAACTTTGGTTGTTTCCACTTGTTTCCAGCAGATGGTTGCATACTAAGTAGCTTTGTAATAAAAGGGAACATTTTCATCACAACTAAATGAAAGTGTTCGAAGGCAGAATATTCTAATCAAAGACAGATTTCATTGTGAAATAATGAATAGAGAAATGGTTTGTAAAGGGGCAGTGCATAGAAGTATAATACGCTTTGCAGCAACTAATTATCAGTATCAGTATCTAAAACTCAATCAGGCAGGGGAAAATTGACCACACCAGAATATCAATACATAAATCTTAGTTTCCTGGAAGACAAAAGAGCAGGGTATGGAATTTGCTGAATAAAGAATACAAAACTCAGCAAATGTTCTATAAAAGGAAGGCTATCTTGTAGTGATTTCTGAGGAAGAGTAGCAGTTTCTAAACCATTTCTCAGAAGGGTAAACAAGGCAAATCTCTTGGGAAGGGCTAAGAAATACTAGCATTACACAGTGGGTGACTTGTAAAAAGTCAAATTTCCTGATGAATCCAGGTTTATAGTATCAAACAGCTGTAAAACATGTTTGAAAATGGAAAAAAAAACATGCAAATTGACTTACACACCGATTCCACCAATTTGTTCTACAACTCCTTGAGGGTCAAGGAAGACCAAATTGTCCTGAATGTCATGTACAGTCACCTCATCTCAACCATGTTGATGGACACAAGATGATTAAGAAGTTTTCCTTGGCATCAAGCTCTTTGGAGCATTGTCAAATCACAACCGAGGAGTGAATATGGGTCATCAGGTGGAGTCCATAACAATTCAAGTGCATGCTGTTTGTATATCAATATATGATGGAAGTGGAGGTCATTGTGCAGACTGCTGTAGTGAAGAGAGAGAGCAGAACCAAAGGTTTTTCTATAACTACATATTTGTTTGCTCAGGATACAGAGGAGACTCCATATGTGAGATGGCCTTCATTTCCAATCAAGAATTAATCATTCTAAAACGTGTGAGTTCCTGTTGTAGCATCAGTACTAGGAAATAGGAAGATTAATGCCTGTTGATTTTGATTTAGATTGCATGAGTCACAACCACTTTTTGTTCCCACGTGCTGTCTCATTGAAGCTGTTTGACTGTCTGCCATGGATGTTTAAGTGGCTGTCAAACAGCCCTGACAAACTCTGATTTTGAGTTGGCAGCACACTATTTATATTTGGCTTGTCGAGTTGTGAAATCATGTATGAGATCTTCTGAGCAAAGACCTCAGAGGAAACCGTTTTCACTCTGGTTCCAAAGACATAGGGATCGTTTAGACATATTTAGGTAAATTAGAGCAATTTCTATTTAGACTTTTGCTTTGGCTGCCAAATTTGAGCCCAGTTGGACTGTGTATTGTGTATTCAGATAAAAAGTGATTAACTAATAGATTATGAGCCTGTTCCTGTGACAAAAAACAATTTCTAAAGTTAATGGATTCTTTGCTCAAAATTTAAATAAATATTTTACAATGTCAAAGATATAAGGGAAATTATGCTGATGTACATTATGTTACAATTGTAAGGTTGGCTCTGGTTTATACAGATGTATACGGAATATATTTTTTAATTCACTGGAGTGATCAAAGGGATTTGTCATATGAATAACTTGATTTAATTAACATATATTATGACACAGAAACTGACATGGGAATATCCTCCAAGTCTATCTTCACTCCCAGCTGTTGGCAACGAAACTGTCATGAATCTGGAGTTTTTGTGTTTGTAGCTGAACAGTGAACATGAGACGTACTGTATTCTTAAAAGCGAAGCAGGTTACGATGGGATGGGAATGTTTATGTAAAACAACACTAGCTGTTGAGCAAGTGTGTTTGTCGCCTGGGCTGACTGAAGATTCAGCGCTTCTGTTTGTTCACCATCCAGCTCATGTTTGCCTCAAGGCCCTGTGACTAACTGTGCGTCTTTATTCAAAGGTTTCAGACTAACCGCAGGAAAATCTGAGGGAGCCGCCTCATTCCACCTCCTTTTGTCCCGAGCCATCCTCCTGCAAGGTTGGACTTGTTATAAGCAAAGAGGGGATTGCTCATAAACAGTTTGAGGGCTAAAGGAGCATTCCTGTTGGATTCCTCTAAGATTGCTTTGAAAAGTGTAAAGCCTCAGCTGGGCAGTGCACCCCAACATTACTTACCAGAAATATTTTGAGCTAGTTTCACAAAGTTGTGTGCATCAAAACTTGGTTGCCTATTGACATATGCAACATGAATCATCTACTATAATATGTGAATTATTGTTTTAATGACGTACGAGCTGATATTATCAAGCAAATCAAATCCCGAGTTAATCTAGTGTAGCTGCCTTACGATGCATGATTTGAGTAAACAAACCATGATAAGAGGCAAAATGCAGACATCTGAAAAGACAGATGTCGGAAATCGGCTGCAGTTTAAGACAGTTTGACAACTAACTCGTTTCAGCATCTGCCACTGCAGAGAATATATAGAATATGAAAAGTCAGCTGACCACAACCTGACCTAAACCATCTAATGTACCAACACAAAACCACACTTAGCAAACTTAACTGGAATCGTTCTCCAAAAATATTTCCTCAGGACAAAAAAGCAACAGATGAAAGACTTTTTTAATACTTAAGACCCAAGATACACAGTGCTTGTCTAAATATATTTCAGTCACACGTTGCCAGACTTTGCCAAAACAACCAAGAATTTATATCCTGTTAAGAGCAAGCTAGTTCAATAAAAACTTTTGTTGTATGTGGAACCTCAGTTTCAGTGTGAGAACCCATCCGTTTTGAATTTGTACTCGTTTATTAGCAGTTTTTCTTCTTTTTTGTTGCATCACTGTTGATTTAATTTGTGCACAAATCAGATTTTGAAATTACAGATTTTTCCTACAATTGCCAATTTTTTGTTCTTCACAGTCACAATCTAAAATTCCCTGCACAGACTTTTTAGTGGTTTACAAGGCCAATAAACAACCATGGAATTTTTTATTATTTCTGATCATCATTACACAAGCGCAAACTCTATTGACCTTTATTTGATCCCTTACAGCTCTGCTCACATCGCCTCTGAGATTAATTTATTTCAGCCAAACTAAATTACAGGTTACGGTCTTCATTTGTAAACATTTCAGAAAAGCGATCTGTCTGCTGAATAGATTCATTGTAAGGCTGTGATTGGTTCCAAGTAAAGCAGCAGCAGCAGCCCTTTTACTGCCCTCCATCCACAGTAATCAACTTTATGATTCCACACAATAAAGAAAAGACAGATTTATATTCTCTCACTGAGCACACCTGATTAGCGGCCCCTCGCTCAGCCGTGGAGAGACATTTGATCTCGACCAGGTATGCACTTTGTGTTTATGACACAGAAACAAACATTTCATTATGAGGCAAGTTGACCATGGGAAAGCTGCAGTTTCACTCCTGATGACCAGTCAACTTCTAATTGGCTTATTTTATAATTTCTGCCTTTATTCATAAAAATTTATAGAAATGATTAGCAAACAGTTTTGAGCTATACAATTTGGGGTAGCCCACACCTACACAACTGTTCCCACCACTGCAGTGCCATGCAGTCAAAATTGCTGTATTAGAGGGAGCTAAAGGGTTAGAAGACAAGCAAAAAAGACAAGCGAGAGAAAGGTAGATTAAATAGCTAATCTTACATTAAACTTGAAGTTAGATATGTTTTTAATACCTATTGATATTCAATTTTAACCGCACAATACTTAAACACCAAAGGTTATTCAACATCTGTTAAAACTTGGATTATTAACAAATACTGGTATTGACATAATTGGAGTCACTCATTTCTCCATTCAAATTGAAAACACTCCAAAAAAACACACTTTGTAACTGCAAACAGTCTGCGGGGCATATGCTCAGAGGACGTCGCCCAATTCAATCTTCAAGTCTTTCTTAGAATCACACACAACAGTAAGTGCATCATTCTGAACAGATTACTCAGTGGTACGCTCCCTCCAGCAAAATCACTAACTGCAGATCCTGATAGATATGACATGACTCGACATAGTGCAGAGGTCTGATCTCAGACTTAACAAGGGAGGTATCGATGAATGGAGATCATTATCATCAAAGACTTTAAAAGGCTTATTTAACAGACCTCATGTCTCAAAGACGGCACTGTAGGTGGCAACATTTTCATCCTGTCAAGTTTAACTTTGGAAACCTTGCTGACATTTGAGCACACATGCAGCCTTTTCAATGTCGTCTTGCTTCACACTTTGTCAGTGGAAGGTATTCACAACTGGGAGATACCCAATATAACCACAGGCCTCTACTGTTCGCCATTAAACATTGGATCAGCAGAGAGTCAAATGGCTTACACAGGGATACACAGCCATACAGTAAATGAAGTACATTTAGCATTCTGCTTCAATTTAAAGGTATAATGTGTAATAATTCGTCATTAAAATGTTGGATGACTAGATCTATGTTTAATTTGTTGTTTACTTGTGTACTTACATTATTTAAAATATATTCCACAATGTTCAAACCCAGAGAAATCCTTAGTTTTATTCAGCTCAAGGATATCTATAAGAACTCAAATGTTCAGCTCTAAACACTAAAACAATCAACAAGTTTTCAAGGTTATTTTTTATCACTCGGCCAATTGACTATTTGTTGGATCTTAGTGCTAAATCTTGGTCTAGAGAGTGAAAATATTTAAACTTTGCATCTCAAAGACAATTTCTTATATGTTAAAATAACTTTTAAATGTTGATCCGTTGTGTAACGTCAAAGTCATGAAGCTCAAGTTTCACAAAAAAATGAGACGGACGCAGCAGTTAAAAACTAATGGCTGAGACACGTATCAGGTCCCAGAGTTTTCACAGCATAGCTCCTAATGACATTAGTCTGACCCAGACCCTGCACCTCAGAGAGGAAGCCCAAATGAGGCTAAGTCCTTGATCCTGTGATAAATGCTTTGCTGAATACAGAGGCTCGTTAACGTCTAGGTGCCAGGATTTTCCCATTAAGGCCTCAGGAGTAACAGTTACTTTTAACACATTTCTGTGGGGTCTCAATCCACATTGGGCCAAAGAAGTGGCACAGACCCAATTCACTGAGGGTAGTGAAGAAAAAGTCATGAAATATGATATTGAGGCACATGGTGCATTCTGAGGATCTGCTTTCATTTGAGTACCGTAGAGGCAGTGATTATTTAAGGCTGGAGGATGGTCACATTACACTGTGGCTCTTTATCATTTCTTTATGAGCTAGGTGAGATGATGCTGCAACTATTAAAAAACCAGCAAACATCCCTGACAGGAGTTATTTTAGTCCGACACAGGTTAAAGTAACGAGGTGCTCTGTAACCAACAAATTAAGACTGACTGTTGAAGCTCATCTGTTGTCTCAACAACTGAGGTCATCTTTGACTGTATTAACCCCTCAAGGGCTCGAGCATATGCTCCCTGTCGTCTAATTTATCCACCAAGGCGTCTTCTGAAGGTGTCCATGTCTTAGGGCAAGCTGGTGGTCTTTGAGGGACTGTCACGTGGGACATTCACAACAAGGCCATGTTTGTGAACAAGTCTGGGGGTTATGTAACAAACGAGGGTGCGAGTGGGACAGTTCCTTTGGGCTGTTGACGAGGAAGCTCGGTGGCACCAGACTCACCCACTCATGACTCTGATTTAGTGCTGGAAAAATAAAGCTTCAATCTCTGAACAAGCTGTCCCCGAGGTCCGCCTTATTTTGTTTAGTCTATATTGTTTCAGCGTGGAGCCTCCTCTTACAAAAGACGTACCAACAACACAGCATCCGAAAAAAACCCACATTCAGAGACTCTTATTAACTTACTCCCAGCATCCTGCAATTGTCAACAGTTTCAGCGCAGAAGCAGTTTGTCAAGATTCTTCTATTTTATGCAAATGCAAATTTTTGTCGTTTCCTCATCAAAGATAGAGTTATGGTTGTTTGGATCATGACAAGCATGTGAATGACGGTCCTAGCTTCACACATCTAACAATGTCAATTATTATTGTTCAAACGCTGTTTGACAGCAAAGGTAGATTTACGCTGCAAAAATATTCACCTTGACTCGTGCTCAGTTTTAAGTCACAATCAACAACATAATGTAATGTTCTCTTGTCGTATGTGGTAATGATACTTGTGTATTGTTATTTTCAGCCTTAGAAATGTCTAAAGATTTTTCTTTGTATAAAGTATCACAAGTTTTCCTGGACAGAGACATAATTTATCTAAAAATTAAAACACTAAACCTTATTTACAGTGCAGGTTTCTATGGAAAACTGGATGTGGCTGCTGCCATGATCTAATTTGTCTTACTAGATTGGTAAACATGTCAGACTCACAGGTCTCCTGTTGAGAAGGCTCCGTTTGAAAATACTGGTCTATTTGTTTTTAGAGAGGGTGATCATTAGTGGAGCAAAGTGTTGAGAGGCGGGTTGAGAGGCTTGGTTGGTTGCAGAGTCATGCTGTTGATTTTTCCTTTCCAATCTTTTCACTTAGTTATATCAAGAAACCAATTCCAGTTCTCGGAAACATTACATTTCCAGGGTTTTCCATTTCTTTCTGGAAGTGTATGTGCTGTGGTGACAGGGGAGGGCTGTTACAATTGTGTAATGTGAAAATAAGCATTCTGACATAATTTTTGGACCATTGTCATTATAACATTGCATGGTGCATGATTATTTTCTCTGACAGTTAAGATTGTTCAAACTTCAGACTTTGGACATAATGTAGAGCCATCAAGAGATACAAAGTACTCGTTTTTACTCATCATAAATAATTTCCTTTTTGGCTGCAGGACCTGTTACACCAGTCTTCACAAACTCCTGCAGGTTAAACTGAACTGACTTAACACTTTTCAGGTCATTAAGGCTTCGGACACCCACCAATGCAACACCATGTAAAAAAACACATATACACATTTGTTGTAATAAATAGACATGTATTTGTTTTGTCCTGAAATATAACACAGGAATTGTGTCTCATATTAGGACCAACATGGTTACATGTCCTATATATTCTTCCTCTCTGTAGTGTTGGACAACCCTGAGCATTGCTTTTTATATTTATTTGGTTTAAGTGCGTCATAAGAACTATTTTAAGTCTTATAATGAAACCCTCTCAATGTTTACTTGTAGCATTAGAGCTCTGTATTTAAAGTTTCCCTTGTTAGATGTACTGTAAATCTTAATATGTATATGGTGGCACATTGGAGGGATTTTTGCCTGATGAATGGCACTAATTTCATAATTTTTTAAAAAACATTTTGCCAAGTGTTGTCATAAAATTAGCTGATATGTGCCATAACATTGAGCTCATTGTGATCAATAAAGAAAGATTTCTGCCTGAAGTTGCTCTCTTGAGTGTTCTGGCGACCTCTTCTGGTGCAGCAGCTGAACTCCACCTTTTAGGACAAACAATGAGAGCTGCACTAAAGCAGTTTGAAAGAGGACAACAGTGAGTCGTCAATGAGTAAGCAGACTCCCTCTGTTGTTACAGCCCACCCTCCACCTATTGTTTTGAAATGCACTAGCAGAGGAGGAGGGTGGTTATCACTGTGGTCTAATTTATCCAGCTGCCTCCCCCCACGATGAGTGTTTGCGTGCTTTGGGTCGGGGACGTGTGCCACATTGGATTTCTGGCACTGTGAAACATCATGTGACAGACTCGGGGAGATGCGAGCTCACTTAACTCGTGCACGTGTCTTGTATGAAACGGGTCCACCCAAAATGTCAGAATCAATAATGTGTGCTGATCAAAAACAGAAAAAACAGTTACTGATGTTGTGGCTGATCGGTGTTGCGGTGTGTGAGCAGGTCGGAGCTCTGTGTCAAACAGGACACATGCTGATGATGGAAATAGCCGTAGCTGGTATCAAACCAAACACCTTGAGGTTACAGGTCTGTTTTGATAACCAGTCCTCTCTGAGCAGCTTGACTGTGTGCTGTCCCAGCACGATGGAGGCTCTGACACAGATGTCTGGGTCTGGAGGCGCTGGCCTCTGAGCCGGAGGTGTCCCAATCTGGAATGTGCTGCCTTGTGGTCCTGCAGACTTTGTTGTGGGGGGTCGTGCTGCTGCAGTCTGCGGGGAAGGCCCATGTTGAGGTTAACACAGCGAGAGGCCCTTATATAAACCTCCACATGTCTTCCTCTTTGTATAAAATGTACAGTTTGCCTTGTTTTGCTTGGACAGTGAATGGCAACAAATGAGTCCACTTACATTTCGTCTAACATCTCTTCTGTGTCCTTCAGGCTAGATTTCGCAGTCACTCGATGACATGAATTTGATGTAACCTGCATGTCTCTTGTTTTTTTATTATTCATAGAAACACATTCCAGCCTCAGCTTGTAAACATTCTCCTCTCTTTTTCTCCCAGATGTGTAAATGCTCAGTTCAAAAAGGGAGGAACGCCCTCACCTCATGTTGTTCAGCCAACACATCACACGACAGAGCAAGACCCATACTGTGGAATGCAACTCATTTACCCCTGCAGTCAATGCGCTAGATCTGTCATACTGTTCATCATCTCTAAACTGCTGTTCAAAATTTTCTCAGGCTGTAGTTTCACGGGAATGCAAATGAGGAGAGAAAAGCAAGTGGATTTTTTTTCATTAAGTCTTACTTTGTCTCACGTGTTTCGCTGTTTGTGTTGCCACAGGAAAGAAAGATAAGCGGAAGACTGAGGAAATGTGGAACGTGCAAATCTGATTACTTACTTGCAAAGCACATGAATTCACCCAGGGGATTTAGTGTGACATGCAATCAGTCAATGGGACCAATGAAAACACAACAGTATTCTAATTTTTCTCTGACTTTGTGTAGATAATATACAGTCCATGAGGTAAAAAGAGCCTCCGCATTCGTCACCCTTCAATTTAACCAGTCGATTTGACATTTTCCTCAACTCTTCTGTTCTTGAATAATCACATTAAGAACACTGAAGCTGTTTTCAGACATGAACTCTACAAAAAGTATTCCAACCCATATTGTCTGGATGTGATCTGAACGCAGCAGGAGCTTGTCCGGGTCAGATGCGTTCACCACAACAAGAAACCTCCAGTCATCTTCTTCTGCGTCTTATACATGCACCTCTGTCTGTAATTTCCCGCTGTCATCTCACATAGGCACACTGAGTTTTTACTAAGAGGCTTTCAGGAAGAGAAAGTAAAGAAGCCAGGAACAACTGACTAAGACGTTTGTGCTCTCTGGAGAATTTCTGGAGAATTTCATGGTTTGGTGCACGGCTGAAAGCAGCTTGACATGTTCATAAACATTGCGAAAATGGTGCGAAGATCACCTTTGAAACAATGAATAAAGCCAAGACCTAGAGTTTGACATTGTTATGCCAACAGAAAAGAACAAGAGTATCAAGACCTCTTGGTTTGTCCGTACATTAAAAAAACAAAAACAAAAGCATCACCTCTTCTTTAATTATACCTTTATCTCTGGAATAAGTCGTCCTGTGCCTGTGGAGTGGGGGGGGGGGGGTGTTTTGGCACAGGGGCTGTAGAGAGTAATGAAACTCGTTCAGGAGTGAATGAAGTGCAGGGAGGAGGGAGAACAGACTCAACTCCGCCTCCGTGTTTTCCAACCATGTGACCGAGCGGGCTTTTAAGACTCAACCCAGCTGCGAGTCAAACAGGAGACACTCGTGTCGCAACACACGCACAGAGGACTCAGTGTAAATCGTGTTTAAGTTTGCAGAGGCTTCGGAGAACGAACGGCTCTGACATGCGCTGCAGAATGAGCTACAGTCTGCCCTGCTCGCCGGGAACATCACCGACGTACTCGGGGCGTTTGGTGCCGTACAGAGCGAGATGCGCCAGGTAAAGAAGTGTCTAACACGCGTAGTGTTTTACTTTGGGATGAGTTTACCTCCATGTGGTCAGTGTGATTATCAGCCTGTGGGTTTGCTGCCGTTCTGCCTCTTGTATACTCTCATATCAACTCATTGCTGTGGATGTAAAGTTGCCATTTAGCCTCAGTCTCTGCATCAGTGTTTAGAGAGCGTTCCAATCCGCTGTTTCACCCATTGTCCTATGTGATCAGCGTGCTGTCCACCACTAGTGGCATCATGTTTGGTTTTGTGTTTGTCCACCACAACCGCGACTTGTTGCCTACGTGCGCTCCGGCATGAAGGATGTAACGTCCTGGATATAGCACTGGAGCACCACATGATCCTGTGGTTGCGCACAACGCTTACCTTAAAGTCAACAAACCTTTGAATGCATGTTCATGGTATTTACACGATTCCACAATGAGTTTCAGTGCATGTTTGATTCCCCTCTGCAGTTTCCAAGTTGACGCTTCATTTTTACGCACACGGAATAAAGTTGACGCACGCATGTCATGTAAACAAAGTTATGAGGGCTCAGATGTGTTCAGTTCTTCACTTCACCTTTCTTTGCATGTGTAGTTCTCGCTGCACTTTCACCATGTGGCCTCAGCCTGAGTCGAAACATGACAATAGTGCATCTGGACACCATGGTCCCTCTCCTGGATGTCAGAGCACCTTCTAGCGGCACCAAAACGACTCGGTCCTTCTTTTTCTTTTTTTTTTTTGTTTCTTCATCCACATCCGAGCTGGGCGGTGATTGAGCGCGAAGGAGAGACGCTTGTTTTGTGGAGAAGACGATAAAAGCTCCAGTTTGGTGTTTTTATATCTTTTCTCTCCGTGAAGTAAACTCCAACATTTACCGGCGTCGTGTTGTTTGAGGATCTGTATCGAGGCCGAGTAAGTGAATCGTCTTTTGTGGGTTGAACTGTAATGCGTTTTTGTCCTGTTTCTCCCCGCGGAGGAGAAAAGAGGTCGGAAAACAAGATGTTGCGCTGCTCTGGAGTGCTTTTGAAAAACAGTTTTGACAAAGCTGGATTCACAAAGAAGCAGCAGAAGATGTGTTATTCCCCCGAGAACACGGTTTAATGTCTTTTTAACCGAGAGAACGGAGGCTGAGACGATGAGATGCATCTGATCGTGTAAACCGATCCTAGCCGCGCCCGGATCGCAGCTCCTGCAGGAGTGAAGTCTTCCTCCTTCCAGGATCTGTGATCCGCCTTCTCTGCAGCAGAGTCCTGAAGATACAGAACTGAGAATAAATGATAATGACCACGACCTGCTGACATGTCGGAATTTAAACAATGTGCAGGAGCTTTGCTATCATCGCCCCTCGTCGTTGTGCATTTGACTTGGTTATTTGTTTAAGCATAAAATAAAGCGACACTTTATAGTACTTGTCTGTTTATATTCATGTGATCGAACATGACAGAGCCTGGACTTTATTCTCATTCAGATTTGGACACGTGCTTTATTTCTGTTGGAAGATGCCATGTGAAGTTTCCTTTCCTTCTCGGAGAGGGGAGCTAAGTGATGAGATGGCAATGGGAGTGTTTAGTGTCTGATGAAGCTCAGTCGTACCTCCACTATTTTGACATCCAATTTTATCTGTAACTTTTTTTGTGTGTTTGGAAAGTAAACAATGCTGTAATGGAGGGAAGTGAGATCCTGTGCTGAGGGGAGTGTTTAGCATGAGGCAGTTTCCCCCTCTCACCTCTATTGGATGGGGAAATGACATGTATGGTGATTTAGCCCAGTCTGACTGGTTTTTACGGTCGGCGCCATGTCTCTAATATCCCACTTTGCCTTTAACAACAAACACTGGCCCTTTGCAGGTTTCGAAAGTGTTCCTGTGTGACACTTTCTTAAGATCACTAAAAATAAATTGTTTTTATTTTTGGTGCGTGTTGGAAAAGCTTTTTATTGCAAATCAGTTCATCTCCTTCCCTGGAAAAAGATGTGTGAGAAAAGAACCCAGGGATCAATGTCTGAGGATGTGTTTCACACTTAAAGGAGTAGATTTGACTGTTGGTGAATGTAACCAAGCCAATATCAGTCCATAGCGCGTGGTAGACATGAGGCTGATATCCTGAAGTAACTTTTTGCTCCCTCTCTCTCTCTCCACAGTGCATCCGGTGCCAGCGTTGTTGCCATCGATAACAAGATTGAGCAGGCAATGGTGAGTTTTCCACTCATTACAGCAAACATGGTCAGCTGACCAACATTCTCTGCAGGCCTGTACAATGACTCATTTCATAACTGTCTTTGCTGACGCTCAGTGACACAACAGTCTCAAACCACGCTGACACAAGTGCTGCCCACACACGATTGACCTCTTTAAAATGCAGCTGTTGAAATCCTCACATGCCATCTGCCGCTAAAGATGTCACCCAAAAAACGTCACCAATTATCACTTTGAGCTCTGAGATGACATTTTTCGCGTGAGTGTCACTTTGTGTGGTAATTTAAGTTTCCATTGTCGTGTCTTCTCTCAGGATTTAGTGAAGAGCCACCTGATGTACGCTGTTCGCGAGGAGGTGGAGGTGTTGAAGGAGCAGATCAAGGAGCTATATGAGAGGAACTCGGTGTTGGAACGCGAAAACGCCGTGCTCAAGTCGCTGGCCAACTCGGATCAGCTCAGCCAGCTGTCCGGTCAGCTCACCCAGGGCAGCAACACACCGCCGCTGCAGCAACACCCGCTCGTCACAAACAACAACACCCCCTTAGTTCACCACGAGGGGAGTCAGAGCGTCCCGCATCAGCCCAACATCACCTCGGCGTGATCCCCCTTCCCCCAGAACACAAGCTTAAAATACACACACCTCCCACGGACAGGAGCAGAAGATCCTGTTAGAAAAAGACAACAACTGCTACCGTCCCGTTAGCTCCATAAAGCAAAAGGCTCGGCTCTGCGCTCAGTATGTTCCATCTGAGGAAAATCAACAACAGCGACATGTTTGTTTGTCACCTAGAGCCATGCTTCGATGTGTGCACGCTGCCGTCACCAGGCCTTCACGTTGTTAAGACATTTACCACCCATTGAAAAGTCTTATTCTGGTCCTGTGTTTGACTGCGGAGAGAGAAAAAAGGAAGAGGAGCAAGTCTAAACCGTAAAACTGCATGCTGATCTTGTGCAGGGGACTGGGGGAGGGGTCAAAGGGCACAGCAAGCCCGATCTATTCGGGTAACAAGTGATGGAAGTGGACGATGACCCTGCAAGGGCCCAATGTGGTGACGAGGGTCCTGTAATAACATCTAGCCCAGTGTCTCTCCCTCACATCACTCCAGGGCTGGAAGACGCCAGAGAGGTGGGGGAAGGATTCGTCCTCCCTGAGCGGAGCAGGATGCCAGGGGGCCCGCTCGAGTCGAGCGCCCCCAGCTTGTCATATGCTGCAACAAACGCTTATGTTGTTTTCTCAGAGCCACCATACTTTTGACATGAATCGTAATACTTTTTAATTAGTTCAGTTTTAGTATTTGCATTTATTTATTTCAGGGCTGCTATTTTCATAATGTAAATGAACAATGTCATTGAGATACTTATTAAAAGCAAAAAGAAACCTTTCTCTTTGGTCTTTTTGGTATTTTAGAATCTGTCAGGTATTAAATTTGCTTGTCTCGCAGTAGATCTCAGTAAGTAGGCAATAAGTTCCATGATAGACACGTTTCTTCTCACGAGATAGTGCTAACACTAAGGCTGAGCTTGCATTAGGTGAAATCCAGGTTGAATGTATATTTTGTAAAGTGTAAAGTATTAAGAGCGAGGAGGGTTTGTACAGGAGAACACCATGTTGTTAAGATATGAAATATGTGATGGGCTGTTTCGATAAAGAAACTAATAATTTACTTTTTTTAGACTTTCTTTGTCAAAATGAAAAAAAA
Organism: Paralichthys olivaceus; assembly: GCF_024713975.1. Classification (NCBI taxonomy): domain Eukaryota; kingdom Metazoa; phylum Chordata; class Actinopteri; order Pleuronectiformes; family Paralichthyidae; genus Paralichthys; species Paralichthys olivaceus. The sequence continues at coordinate 10,487,194 of NC_091095.1, read as the reverse complement.
ATGAATTTGTGGTTGTGGTTAGGGGGATGAAAAGCTGTGAAAATTGTTCGACCTACTTTATAACCAAAGACGCAAAGCTGTGTATGTTTGTTTTTTTTTTTCCCTTCCCATTTATAAATGCACATTTAGTTTTTGGTATTTTTTTTTTCTATACTTTCTCTCCATCCCTATACTTTGTTGCTGTTTTGCATGTTCTGCATGATCTATAATCAGACCACTTTCTGACCTCATGTTTTTGTCCAGCATTCTTTATTTTCCTGTCAAATTGTCAGTCTGTGAATGATCGTCGGAGGGTTTGTGAAAGGGAGCAATGGGCAGAAAGGGTGGAGCAAGTGGGTAAGAGTATATACATATAAATATATTATAAAGAATGGAAAAGGTGTTTGTGTGGGATGGATGGAAGGTCCTTGTGCACAAAACATTAGGCAGAAAAAGAGCCGTCTTTTGTTTTCATATGCAGAGAAAAGGTTTTGTTACAAAGCAAATTTTAATGTATTTAATGAATGCAGCGTTTAGATTTTTAATGTACCAACACTTTGCTTACAAGGAAAAAACAAATGTCCGCTAAACAAAACAATGGAAACTATTAAACCTTTTTCACACTTTAAAGCTGGAACCCAGTAGATTGTGTATGAGCATATTATGGGATGTCCTGTCTGTGCTTCCACGTCTTTGTGCCTCCTTTGCCATCGCCTGCTGTCGTCAGGTGATCAGGTTTCTTTCTCTGTGGCTTAGAACCAAACCAAAACGCTTGGTAATTGTACAATCAGTCGTCTTTCTACTCGATGGAATCTTTTTCCTCTTTTTTTTTGAAAATGGGCTTATTTCTTTCTCTTTTCTGTATTTCTTTTGTTTTGAAGGAGATGCCGTGTACATGCCAAGTGTACTATATAAACGTGATCACTGAGCCTTGGAGAAAATACAGTATCTTAACGATGCCCTTGAAATGTGCTGTTCAGACAATTTTAGTTTTCAGTCAGAAATAAATTACCGTTTTTATTAAGAGACTGTCTTAATGAGTTTTTATTTTCTCTCATCCCTTTTTGTGACTAATAGCAGAATTACTGACACGGGTCTGATACATACTGAACCTTCGTCAAAGATCATTTCTGAATCTGGATATTTTTCTATAAATATGTGGACAGTGAAAAGAATCAATAGTTACATATACAAACATGCCCAGCAGACACTTTAATTCATTGTACTGATCGATTCCAAGACCTGAAAGTGATCACCATTATGAAATTCAGCCATTGTTCATTTAGTTTTAATCTACAGTTATATAAAGTGTTAAATAAAGATACAGTATATACATTTATTTCAAATCAACTGTGACAATGTCCCATCTTCAGTCTTACATTTAGACAATTACGTTTTTATTTTTATTATGTTTGATCTGTATCCTGCTGTGTGTTATTTAAAGATGTATGCTATTTTTTGATTCATTTATCTGCAAACTTTCATAGTTTTAAACCATCACTAAACATCAATCTTATAATTAGAACAATGAAGGAGGAAAATTACAAAATATGATATTAAACTGGGGATCAAACCTACAATCTGGATCCAGGACCACGCTGCTCACCACTGTCCACCGTGCCACCTTATCTTAACACCCTACAGTCTTGGTTGTGTACATTGAGAATTCCTCAAAACGACACGACACTGATTGTTTGTTATGATGACTTTATTTTGTGAAAACAGTCAGCGTGGTCACTTTGGGGCCGTTACATCAAACTGTGTCATCTTCTGGAAAGACGCCATTTTCTTTTTTACTTTATTCCTGCTCCAGAAACATTATTTTCAAAGCAGCGCTGACGTGAACATTGAGGCCAGTTGAGGTGAATTACACAACAAAGTCAAAATAATAATCTTGTAGTCAGTTCGTTACTTAATATCTCAGTGGTGTATTTTGAAGTCATGAGTGAGCTCTTTATATCTCAGACTTGAGTTAGCCACTTTATAATAAGCCCCACATGTTGTTTTTCAAACACTCCTCTGCTTCTTCGGGCCCAAATCTGACATCTCAGGACATTGCGTCCTCCGTGTCCCCGACTGTATAATGTTTCTGTTCTTTTCTCTCTCAGGTGCTGATAGACGCAGTGTTGTGTTTGACAAAGACTCAAAAAATGTTTGCCATGAGCTGTATCAAGCTATGCATGTCATGTCCGCTTTTCAACAAAGAAAGAAGGTATGCAAACTATAGCAACTCCCCTACATAATTTTATATTCTCTAATATTGGTATCTCTGTTGCCCAAAAGTCCCAAGATGATATTTTTTTTATCATGTGCAAGATATCAAGTTGATTTACAAAAAATATATATGTTTCTCTGACAACTTCATAACCAAAAAACCATCTTGATAGAGAGAACGCAGTTAATCTAGTTTTATTTTCACCTTGGAATGTCGTATAATGAAATCCTTGCTGCTCTTGTACAGAGATAATATCTAAATATCTTGTGCGCATTAAAAAATGCTAACCTGTCAGGGCATTCAAGGCTCCGTAGGTATCTGCATCTGATATCGGTCCGAGTCTAATTTTAAATCATCTCTATTTGTGACCAGAATAAAATGCATCAATACAACATGACCTTTTTGATTTCCACCTTTGGTCCATTTGAATCACAGCAGCCTGTTGACACAAACATGTTAGAGAAGAAATACTGCTCTCCTCCAAAACAGTGAACCTTCCAAGAGGATATCAGCAAATGTAATTACTGTCCATTTACCGTCTTTCATTATAAAAGCGTCTATCTTTATAACCTGCAGCACTTGTATAACACTAATTAAAACTTGCTCCTATAACCAGGAAGTTACTTGATTGTTGATCCATTCACTTACAGCACATGAGAAGAATTTGAGGTTAAGGGGTCTCTGTTTGCCTCGCAGCAGACATCCATCATCAGTAATGTTCCATTCATTTGTACTGTGCTGGAGAAAACACCAGTTTCCACAGAGCGCTGGGTTCTTTGTTTACAGGTGCTGCCATGTGAATTCAATTTCCCGCTTAGAACTTTTACAAAGTTACATTTAATCTGATCAACTCTTATTCAAGTCCACAGAAAACATGGACTTAATTTAATTTTTTTTTTGTTTTGGCTCAGATACTTTATCAAATAGTTGTTTCATCATGCCAGACATCTTGTTAGGAAATGTTCTGTACTGGTTGAACATGACACTTTGTGCCAGGGGATGATAAATAATGCTCCACATGAAAAATATCTCTTTTGGAAAGATGAGCCACTACTTGATAGATTCGGAATGACATTATAAATTATGTTTCCTTTGGATGAATGTGACAGAGAAAAAAACAAAGGAACCCTGTTGCAAATTTTAAAAACTGGATCAACCAGACTTTGCATCACTGTGACAAACCCTCATTACCTACTTTCCATTCATCATGTGTGTTCATGCTGCGGCAGGTTACAGCTGTGAGTCACCGTGGCCTGTACAGCTGTGGTAAGGATGGGGTGTGTTGCCTACGTCACTGTGAGCAAATACAGTTCCAGTACATGCAAATCCACCGATGACGGACAGGAGCTTAACTCAACTCTCCCCCTTCTCATAACTTGATCATCAGCTTGTGTCGACATGTCCTGACTCCTGACACACGAGCCTCTTTTCGTACGTGTCAGGAGTCAGGACACACATTATAACACCACTCAGCAGAACAATTGATTCAGTGAATTATGCAATGATGGAAATAATTTTTTTTCAAGCACTGTTCGATCCACTTCATGCGACCTTATAATTCTGCTCCACCACATGTCTGAGGGACATTGTGCATTACACTCCAGATCTTTGATTAGAAAGGACAGTCGTGTTAGAATTGCACATTGAAATGAAAGAAAACTAAATTTAAGAAGTGTTCTAGTTTTTGTTGTCATATTTAAGTTAACACTGATTCAACATTATAATGAAGAGTGTTAACTGAAAAGCTCAGCAACTTGCGCAATAATTCAGTTTAAATAAAGCAAAGTAAAAAGTCATATACAATACTCTAAACTATATTCATTCCAGGATACACGTGTATTCACAACTGTAAATTGTATAGGAATATGTGTGATAAATACCATGAATCCAAATTAAATCCAACACTTTGTGATGTTGCTGATTTCACTTCTGTAAACACTTCACTGGTATTATCAGATTTATATTAACATATTCCCACAGGCCTTTGTATTTCCTCCAGATCACCAAAGAAGAGTAAGAAAAGATTTTGTTTTAGCTCGTGATAAATTGTGCAATCTCCCAAGTGTCTCACAACACAGGGGAAGGAAGTGTTATGGAATCCCAGAGGAGGCCTGTTGCAGGGACTGACTACATTGTGCTTGAATGTGTTTGCACCTATGATGCAAGGACAATTACTCACCACTCAGTCACCCACAGCCATGCCTGCTTGTTACTGAGGATGACAGACTCACCAAGAACTGATTCAGGCTTCTTGGGTTCATGGAGTTAATGCAAAGATCTAAACTGTGGCGCCATCATGTGGGTGTGATGTGACAGTGGGACGATGGCTCTCTTTAGAATGTACGATAATAAAAAATTGTTTCAGAAATGTTGTGACACTGTTTATGATGTGTTATCCTTTTGTTTCAATGTTTCTGGATGTATTAGAGAATTGTGATTGTGACATGGAGATTCTTGATATTCACTGGATTGGACAAAAGCAGACATTTTTTCACTGGCCTTTTTTTCCATAAGGAGTTTCTTGTTGGATTCACTGGAAAATGTGCTGAATCTGTGAACTGCAATATACATTTTTTCGTTCCTCGATAGTAAGGTGCCTTATTGTCCCGAACTTAGAACTTGGATTATACAGAAGTTTAGTAAGGACAAGGTGAAGTTATCGGAATAATTGTGTCTTTATGAGATATGAGGCTGTTGAATATATTTAACCAAGTACTGCACTTAATGACAAATTTTAAAGGACTTGTACTTGCTTATCTATATTTTGTGATACTTTATACTTCCTATTCACTATATTTTAGAAGATAGAATATTGTACCATTCAGTCAGCTATTTATCTGACTGCAGGTTGCACTGTATACTTTTCAGATTCAGTTTTAACATAGATAAAACACAATACAGTCAGAAAGTTTAAATCAGTGGTTCCCAACATGCTTGTTTCAAATTTCTATGAGTTGTTGGCAGTTTCACCAAAGTCAAAGTTCTCACATACAGTAATTTGTTTTAATTTGCACTTCAAGGCTCAAAGAGGTGAAATTATTCAGTATGTTCAAGACCTTTGAGATGTTTGTTGTTACACTGGTTACACAAGTACAATCATGTGGAAAGGTCTGGCAGGGAAGCTCCACAGAAATGTAATTGTTAAAAAGTCAACAGGACAATAATCATGAAATAAATATACACAATAGAATAAATACAGCGTGTATTTACAAAATAAGGATAGTCCATCCAGCACTTTAACTTGTAAGAGTATTTTTGCAGAGGATGTGATACTGCAGCACCAGAGATCACACGGGCTCAGGAGTCATAGTTAGTGTTCCAGGTTGTACCAGCAGGGGGCAGCATTGACTAAAGTAACTAAAGGACGTCACCTCCGCCCACCCGCTGTTTTGATTCACGGCTTCAGAGGAGCAGGCGGAGCGGGCGGACATGGTGGCGGAGGACAGGAGGTGCGGCTGATTCTCTCAAGCAGCCCTGCCTCTGCGATTAAACTCCGTCGTTTCACACTTGGCAGGAGGAAATATCGGGGAAGCTGGCGGCCTTGTACGGAGCTCTGCTCCTCGCGGAGGACATGGAGATCGCGGCGGAGGAAGAGGCGGAGGAGCGCAGGTGAGCTGACAGCTAACTGCTAACTGCTAACAGCTAACTGCTAACAGCTAACAGGGACCGTGGTTGTATAAATAACAACATAATTAAAACGGCTCCTCTCACTAGTTCATCCAGAGACGACTCTTGAAGCGACAGCTCGCTTTAACTCAGCAGCATGTTTGAGTTATGAAGCTAGCAGCAACGCTCGGCTAAGCTAACCTGACATGGTACGTTTGACAGCTTGAAGTTAGCAGCATTAGCAGTGCAGCTTCAAGCTGTCAGAAACATTGAGTGTTTGACTCTCGTATGTGTCATGGAAGTTTTGTTAGCGTTAGTGCTGACATCGTTATTGACTGCCACTGACTAGCTCCAAGTTAACTGTTAACTACAACACAACTAGGTTGTGCTAACAGCTAACTAGCTAGCTGTCAAATGTAGTAAAATCTAGACATTTCCTTCACATCAGTTACAGTAGAGACTGACGGGCTGTATTAAAGCTCTGTTAACGGAAAGACAAACTGAAGTGCATGTTTTATAATATGTTGACATTATACATTTATATAGTGTTTACTTTCTACACGTTCAGGAGGAGTTGAGTAAATACTGCAAGTCTCCATGTTTGAACCTGATGTGCTGTAACAAGAGCTTAAGTTGAGACAATTCATTCTGAACAGGGAACATATAGTGTGTATTTATATTTACAGCACATACTGTGTATAGTATTTACTGTAGTAATACCTGCCTACATTTATAATTCATGGAGGATGAGGGAATTTGGGAAATACTGATGTAGTTCTGTATTAAGTTCTGTGCGAGGGCTATATTGTAATAACTTTAATTATACATCATATTATAATGTATAAATAAATCAGATTAACTGATTGATTCATAAGCAACTACTGTATAGCTGCATGAACAGCTTCCTGTTGTAGCTCATCCAGATGCTGCCAGTGGTTCCCCTCCAAATGGTCACCAATCAAATGGGTCTTTGGTGGAACTGCTAACAACTCATCATTAACTTTAATCATTTTTTATTTGTCAGATTAAAGTTTACAGCATGTGATTCAATCTTTACCATTGTGTAATGTTTTATAGGATCAGTTTGTTGTCTGTTAATTAAGCTCTTAATATGAAAAGTAACAAGTATATGCTACTGTCAGAAAACCTAGTTGAGTACAATATTAATGTAATTCTGATGAATATGATGCAGTAGAATAATAAAGAAGCTTTCAATGAAGAATAATAAGTACCTCTTATCTTTATTCAAGAACAGTACTGAAGTAAGTACTTGTATTCCACCACTAGATGAGCAAGGTAGTGCACTTTAATTCTCTTTATTTGAACAATTAGAAGTGAGATACATTTTAAAAATGTTCACTGACACACACACACACACACACAAAACGGTTGTGAAGTAAATCTTTAACCTCAGCAACCTTTCTGTGGCTTGTGGAATTTTACTTCTTGATGCCGCGCGCACACACACACACACACACACACACACACACACACACACACCCCACCCTACAGATGTGGAGAATGATCTCTAACATTCAGCCTCCCTGTCTTATGCTAAATTATGTGATTTGATCAGTGAGCTCTGCAGCTGAACTCGTGATGCTGCTGCTGCTCAGCACTGCTGCTTATAGATAGACTGGTGTTCATAAATGTTCCATTCAGGGGTTTCATAACCTTTATTTTTTTAAGCACATGACAAATATAAAGGCAACTAATGGAAAGATAAGTTATGCGCCCTAGAGTTTCTGTACCCTCTGACTTTTATCTGACATATTTTCTGTCCCATTGCTGCAGTTAAGTGACTCATTTTGAAAAGCTTTCAGTTTGTTTGCTGACCTCAGGTGAAAAAAGAGGAACTCTTGGAAATGAGCCAGAGCTTGACAGTGTGTGAGGGAATGAGACCTGATCTTTGAAGTTTTGTATCTGACACTCTTTGATCAACAGATATTCATATCTGTATTAAAGATACCCTTGGTGCAGGACTTCACACTTCTACTTGTAGGGATTGTGTGGATCAATGCAGGAAAAGATGTGGCAACATTTATTGAAGTGTAGCATTGCTTGTTAGTCACTGAGTGCAGAGTTTGGATTTCGCAACTCAATTGCTGGAACTTTTTCATTTCGTGCAAGTGTTTTTGTTGATGAGAATAATGATTCAAGCCACAACGCTGCTGACATCAGCGCTTCTTTGCCTACTTCCTCATTCCTAAACTTCCTTCCTTTCTCCTTCCTGCTGTTCTACCAGGAGGGAGCACTGGAAGCTGCTGTCCAGCCTGAAGACCACAGTGGAGGGTCTCGTGTCAACTAACAACCCCAATGTGTGGTCCCGCTATGGCGGCCTGCAGCGGCTCCACAAGGACATGAACAACATCCTTAGTCACAGCTTGAAGAATGAGCAGGTCAGCAGATCTGACTGATCTCTCTTGTAACTGTTTGTTTTGTGCTATCTGTAAGAAAAATAGATGACTCATCACCGTCAGCAGTGAACCTGGTTTGCTTTGGAAGACTTACAGGTCAAAGTTAGCATTTGTGAAACTTTAACCTGTGAATTTGGATGGTCACTCAACATGTTTTGTGACTGAACATGGAACATGGAGGATGTTGGTTCTAGCTGTGCCCCACAACCGCATTATGTACAATAAAAATTTTTATTTTAAATGATATTATCAGGAACTGTAGCTTTAATTGGGAAAGTTTCTTACTTTCCCACACATTTGTAGAAATGTGTGTAACAGTCTTTTTCACAAGCTTTAACATTTTAGTTATAATCATGGACTGAAACATGTGATGCTCTCCCCCTCCGTTATGACTCATTGTGTTTATTAAAGATGCATTTCTCAGTCAGCGTCATGTGAACACCTGTTTTGTGTTGCAGGTTTATTACAAGCAGAGAGACTACTGGCCGTTTGTGTGGTGTGTCCGCTACATCAGCCCTCACCTTGCCTCACACGTTGAACAGGTATGGTCACCGACGGCCTCAGGCAGGGCGGCACATAAATACTTAAGAATTATTTTGAATACTTATCTCTGGTCACTGGCCTAAACATTGCAAAACTAGAGTTTACAGGTTGTGAATGTGCTCAGGTTCTATGTTTCCTAAAAAATACTACAGTTTGTACTCACTCTAATTCAGAGGGAGTAAATGGTAATGGTGTTTTTTTTCTGATAAACTAGTTTTACTTTCCCTTTTAGACGGTGAATGTACGGTGCTAATTTTCAGAACCTGTTTGTTGATGGAAAAACCCTAGTTCCTACTTTTTTAAAGTTATTATGTTCAGTGTTATACCACGACATAGCAAAGTCACTACACTTCCTGGATTGCCCGTTGTGTTGCTTATAAACATCAGTATATTTAGAGTAAACAGAAGATGATTTGGTTTGTTTTGCCACCAACATAAAAGTCAACCACAGAAACTCCAGTGAAGAAGATCCCATGATGCTCTGCTGTTTTATTTATAACAAACAGTGAAGACAAGCACAGACAAATGGTTAGATAATGCTAATTTCAGTGTTGCCTAAAACTATTAGAATTCTTCTTTATACTCAAATGAAAAGCATGTTTACCACTGTAAGCTTCTTTCCCTGTCTACTGTTCCCTCACAAACCTACTTCACATTTCTTTCTTTTTCTATTGTTCCCTCTCTCTCTGTCCTCAGTTCAGTAAGCTGGAACCAGTGCTGAGCAGCGGGATGCATAGCACTGGTGAAAGCTACAAGGCCGAGCGCTGGCTGCTTCACAGTTTACAGGTTCACATGCTGTCAGCTCAGCTCCGACCTCTGCTCAGGCATCTGGGACATACACGTAAATATTATAATGGTGAGTGGTTTCATTTTAATATAAGAGACATTATTGCATAGTGTAAACTAAAGTAAGAAATGTCGAAAATCACTTTCAGTTCCCTGAATTTCCTTTTTGTCTGTCCCTGTCCTTCTATAAAAAACTTTTGTTCTATTTCAGTTTCTCTTTATTTCCTTCAATTGTGCCGTACTGTTTTTTTGTTCACCCTGTTTTCTCTGTCTATGTCTCTTGTCCTCTTATTGTATCTCTTATCTTTCAGATGCTGCGTTTCTGCTGAGCGAGCCTCACGTGACAGCCATGTTTCAGTGTCTGGAAGCTGTGGAACAGAACAATCCCAAACTGCTGGCCCAAGTAGATACAGTTGGGGTGCGTCTGATGAAATTACTTAAATGCTTGAGCCATGTCTCAATAATGTCTGTAACTTGTTATTTTGCCGTTTATCCGTTATCTATTTGTTTTATTTATTATACTTTGTTTGGTAATAATGGTGGTGAAGAAGAACTGACACATGTATTTGTATTTATTAATACCCTTCCTTTTCATCCTCCAGCTGTCACCTCTGAAGGTCCCACCATGTCTGGGTCTGTTGAAGAGCCAGAGTCTGTGTGTATTGCCAGGGGCTGGTGGGGCCTGGAGAAACCATGACGCAGTGCCTAGAGTAGAAACTCTAAACCGCAGACTTACCACCTCCAACTGCTCTTTGCGCGAAGCAGTCTTTACCAGCCACAAATCTGGAACCTCTACAGGAGTCCAGTCCCAAAACATCAACAGCACAAGTGAGGAGAGCATGTTAAGTTTTTTAATCTGTTTTACTTAAAGATTCGTACCACTCATCTTTTAATGCCCAACCAACCTATGCAGACAGCTAAGAGGTGCTCTTCTCTGTTAAATTCTCCTTTATTTACCTTTATTTATGTATGTTAATCTCTATGTTAATCAAATGAAGGGAAAGTTGTCACCGCTCTTCAATCAGTATATGCAGGGAGAGAGGAGATGGGATAAGGGGATGGCACTATGAATGCACTACAGTTTGTTGAGAATAGACTGACTTCACTGTACAGAGGCCTGATTGTCTTTGGGCCTCGTCAGATACTGAAGAATGTGTTGATCAAGCCTCCTAAACTCTATGTCCTGAACCAGCTCACTAAAATGGATAAATGTTTTAGGATCATTTTTTACTTTTTTGCATTTACATCACTTTTATTCACAGATCCCAATAGAAAATCCAATTTAACTGAGGAAAAATAGGAGAAAAGTAGAATTACTTCTTCCAGTACAGACAGAAAAATATTGTGTGCAGAAAATAACAATATAAAATTGCAATGTGGATAACCTAGTTTGAAACAAATTTGCATTACACATATGACCTGTAATCACAAATTTTGTTTGCAAAATCCTCCTTCTCAACACGCCTCACCTCATGTTTATGTTGTGTTGCAGACACTACCTCTCCTGCAAGCAGCGCTGGACCTCCCTGGGTGTGTGTGTCCAGGCCAGGGGAGAGCGAGCGAGGCATAACACTAATGGAGTCCCCGACGCCCACCCATCTCCAACCTGAAGCTGGGGACTCTGGTGATGGCGACTATGATGACGGGCCAGAGTACCTGGCTATCGGTAACCTGGGGCAACGCAGTCGCCGTGACTCCCAAAGCTCCACCCACAGTAGTGAGCAGGGCGGGACCCTGGAGCATTCCATGGAGCGAAGTTCCAAGGCCCCGCCCCCACCTCGGCGCTCGTCTTTTTCGGAGCTCCAGAGGGGGCCTGGCCGCGGGTCCCGAGGACACACCCGTTCGTTCTCAGACACAGGGGTCAATCAGAAACTCAGGAATGGTGAGTTAACTCGAAGTAACCTCATTTGACAGTAGGTCAGGATAACCTCTAACAGTGAGTGTGTAAGATATGTTGTATTTATGAGAAAGTATGATTATTAATATTAAAAAACACAAGGAAGGTTTAAACTTCTTTTGATTGAGTAGTCATCTTTTTGAAGATGATAAAAACACATCTCCTTTTTTGCACATTGTCTTTATAAAATGAAACTGAAACATAGATGTAGTCAGTAATGTGGTCGGGCCACATTCTATCTCAGAAGATGCACACTTCCTGTCCGAATGTTTTAAATATTTCTGTATTAACGTCTCCACTCTTTGCTCACTGTTTCCCTCTATTGGCTTGAGGTAATGTTCTCTCCTTCTGCTCTATCTCTTTTTCGTGTCTTTTTCTACTTTTTGTACGAAAGGAGGGGGCCCCCGAAAAATCACCATAATAATAGAGGATCCGGTAGAAGGTCGGCAGTGCAGTTAACTGTACTCCATCACTTGACCCCTCTCCCCATCCCATTTTTTTTTCTCTGCATGTTGATGAAGTCTCTCCACCTTTCTCATTTTCAGTCTCACCTTTACCTTCATAATATGTGCTTTTGCTCATTGAGGTTCTTTTACATTGTTAAGTAAAGTATCATGGTGTGTTAAAATAGCAAAGTTATAAGAGATGCTGTATGTCAACATCCTAACTTTAGTTCTGGCATCGAAAAAAATTATGTAAAAAGTATATTTTATACCCTTTCTTTAAGAAAAATACCATCATAAAGTATAGTAGTTAACTGTCATTATAATTAGATTAAACTGACTGACGCACATTATACTGACAAGGGTCAACACTCTGTCACATTCATTATTTGTTTCTGCATGCAATGAAATGAACCATTTCCATAGATTGTTTGATACAAAAACAATGATGCATCAAATCAGAGTTTGTGTATGAATGATGTTGTGCATTCCCATCAATTTTTAAGAATTCATTATGGATTTCAGCTACTCTGGAATTTCAATAACAGACTGTTAACGTGAACTGTTTGTCTCATAGAATCACCTGCTGACGACTGCTGCATGAAGGACTACAGCCCCTTCTCTCCTCAATGCAGTGATTCCAGCAATCCCAGTTCCCTCTACATGGAGTCTCGTGAGTTTTTTCTGTTATTCTGTTTGCATAAGTAACAATAACATAAATTATAGTCACAAAAATGCACATATGAAAACAATATTTTACTAGATAAAATATAGTCTTAATCAGGGATTCTTTAAAGTTTAAGCAAGATGTGAGAAAGTCCACTGCAAACTTGTGTTTGTTGTTCCTGTAAGTGTGTCAGCTAGTCTGTTAACTTGAGTTTCTGGACCCTGCGCAGGAAGTTCATAGAAATGTAGTTAGGTGTGAAATATTTTATTGGCCACGATGTCTAGTTCAGATTCCCCGACTTGGTGCAATAGTGAGTTTATTATTTAGATAAAAACTGGTTATGAAATCGTTGTAATATTATATATTTATTTTGAAAGCTTAAACAGATAACCTTAAAATTCCAACATTGAATCACTTGTATACAAATTGTAATTGTGCCTCATTTTGATGCTTCAGATGGGTCCCAGTACAGCAGTGTGCCAGATGGGATGTTCAGGAAACCGTCTGAGGGCCAGAGCCTCATCAGCTACCTGTCAGAGCAGGACTTCGGCAGCTGTGCTGACCTTGAAAAGGTCAGAGTGTTGTCCATTGAAACACATTGCTCATAACTAATTACATCTGGTGTTTATCAAACTCTGTTATATACACTTTTAATTTGGTGAATTGGTGAATGGAGAATTAGAATTATTTAAACAATTCAATACTTCATTTCTGCAATTCATGTGGGTAACTGAGAGAAACGGGGGTCAAAACAATGAAGTCATTCTTCTCCCTGACCTGATTTCTAATTTTCACTGTCTTTCTCTTCAGGAAAACGCTCATTTCAGCATTTCAGAGTCCCTTATTGCAGCAATCGAGCTGATGAAGTGCAATATGCGGCGTCAGGAGGAGGAGGGGGAGGAGGAGGGGGACAGTGACTGTGAGATTCAGCAGCTCAAGCAGAAGATCCGCCTGCGCAGGCAACTGATCCGCCGCAGCCGCCTGCCGCCCTCCACAACCTCCCAGCACAGTAAGAATAATAAGTATTGGGATGCAATTAGATCAAACACATAGTCATCTGTACAGGTGCAAGGTTTCCTTCACAAAACTCAGGGTCTTGATTTATATTTTATGTTATTCAGGTTTAGATTAGAATCTAATCAATATGAAACATCCTTCATATTTTTCCAAATCGACTGCAGCTTTACACAAAAACTTCACAATATCTCAAATATTTCCCTCTGGCTCAACAAATCAGCCTCAATGGCATCATGGTATAAATTAAACTTGTATATTGAGTCATCTTATACTCTGATTCTTTATGTTTGTTCTTGTTTTATCTTCCTCTCCTGCAGTTTTTCACTCCACTGACAGCGGAGGCTCCAGGAGGAGCTCTCAGGACTCCTACCAGGGCCTGTCAGACTCAGGCTCAGCTGAGGAGGTGGAGGAGTGTGAACTAAGAGGTAGAGAGAGGGAATGAGGGAGCATGCAGAAAATAACACACAGCTAATGTTTATTGTGCTACATTCCCATAGGTCCATGAGTTTGTGATAGAATTTAGTTTTACACTGTTGGTCAGTCAAGTTTTTTTGGAGGTTCCCAATTAGCCATTGTGGTTTCAAAAAGAATTTGAGGTTTCCAGGTTAGCCTTTCAAGCAAAATGGCAATAAAAAGCAAACTATTTGGAAAAATGTATTTCAATTTTAAAATCCAAAATGCACAAGGAAATAATTTTCTTTCTGTGTGAATGAGTATGTTTGTGTTCCATTCATAATTCATAACCTCATCATCATACAGTATTCATATCACCCTCTTAGCATGTGAGGCTTTACCATGGACTGTAAACATGGAAGTCTGATTTTAAAGGTCACAGAATGATAGTCTACAGTAAAATGTTCTTATTAGTGTTGCTATTTATTCAAACATTACATTCATAAAGATGGAATATCTAGGAATATTATGGTCATAAATAGGTTTGAAGGGTTGTGTTTGTGTTGGAAATCTTCTACTATATTCTACACTGTCATTTTCAAAACATCTCCTGAGGAGATTCTCCTCTGAGTTGAGGAAACAGATTACAGTTTCTGAGACACCAACACATAGAAATATCTGAACGTTTGTGGGATGTGGGATTTTCTTTGTGCGTGTTAAATGTACCAAGTTTTATATCTGTATGTGTTTGTGATTCATTATGTCTGCACCTCTCAGTACCGCAGTATGTGCATACACAAGTGTGTTGTATCTTGGAGCTGTATTACTTCCATATGTGTAGTATGGGTGCAGTGTACTAAGCTGTAGCATGTTTGCCTGTGTCACTGACACGCGTCTCAGTGGAGTGTTGAAATGTTGGTGCCTGTGGTGATGGTTGTGCTGAGTGTTAGTTTCTGTCTCTCAGATGGCTGTGAGGGTCAGTCCCTGCTGGCGGTGTCTCAGAACGGTCTCTCCCTGTCACTCGCCTCCCTCTTCTCAGGTATCTGCAGGCTGGACATGTGGGCGAGGCTCCACAGATGCACACATACTGTTATCTGAGGCAGCTGCTCTGACAGGAAGTTGATGGCTCCTCTCCAAACTGACCATTTCTGACTTTAATTCTTCCCGCTAAACTGGGTGTGGTGTCAAGCATAACTCTTAACATTACCAGTTAAAAGCATATTTTCTGTCTTTATTTTAAAAGCATATATTTTTTCATAAATACATTTTTAATAAATTATTTCCTGCCAGCTTTAACATTTGATATTTGCAAATACAGTTGTTAGCGAACTGTTCAGGAAAAGCAGGACTCTGTAAGACATATTTTTCACAGTTTTCATGCTGATGATGATCAGTATGATGGAAAAAATGTGAACCAAAGAATCCAGGTCAGTGATGGATAATTGAAAAACTTCATAGCACTGCCAAGACCCAACAGTCCCCTTGAATTAAATCAAACTTCACACACTCCTAATTAACATCCCTTTAAATATGCCTGATTCAAGATCCATGAAATATTCACTGGGAAACTGGTGAAAATGTCAAAAAATGCCCTCACTCATAATGTTGAAGCAAGTGAAAAATCCTCCCCTTCATCCTCTAATTTGCTTCATCCTTCTACCAGGTTTAGTTAAAATCTGTTCTGGGGTTTCACAGAATCCTATTGAAAAACTAAACAAATGGTCAGTGGCAAGAACATAACCTCCTCGGTGGAAGTAATAATATATGTATTCTTCTGCAGCTACTGTACTTACAGTTGGAAGTTAACGCCATACTCACTACATACTTAAAATTCAAACTTTTCAGAAATCAACCATCAATAAGAATATATTTTGTTCAGATGAAAATATTTATTTTCCGATGATCCAGCTACAGTATCCCACATTCAAAAGTTAACAAAGCAGGGCAGAGGATGCTGTTACTCAAGTTTTCAGTTTGGAGCTGAGCCAGCTGCTTCCTCACCTCAGCTGGATTTCTCGCTTGTCTGTTTGTGTCTGTGCTTGTTGCTCAGAGCTCCAGGATTTTGGTCGTGTGGTGCCTGTGCATGTTAGAGTTTAGAGAGGCTCATGAGGAGACTAGTGAGATAACAAGTGGCATTTTGTGATGACTATAACTCGGGTGTTCATCCATCCATCCATCCATACATCCATCCATCCATCCATCCATTAATACAATAATTCATCATGTCCAAAGTGGTCCCAGTGAGAATGAGGTGTGATTGCTGTCACATACACATCTTCCACCTAGTTGGTTGTTACTTTTAAAGTTTGAAGTCAAAACAGGACCAGTGTTTTTTTTTTGGGACAGCTTTAAACAAAGTGATGATTTTATTGAAGACACACAGGCTGTGTTGTCTCATCATGACCATGACTGTATCTGATTAGAGTTGGACAAAATGTCAATATAATATCACACTGTGATACAGCAGAAAACCTCAAATATATCTTGAGATTTTGGCTGAGGTAATATTGTGTATATTATATAATGGTTGCTGCTTTTAGTGATACACAATTCTGTTCATATTTGGCTGAATTTAACATGGAATTCCTCAATTAATACCCAGATCAATTATACTTAACTGTATCCCTTAATCAAAGTAACTACATTTTAATCCAGTTACCAAATCATAATTAAAAAACTATTTATCAAGATCTGAACTTGTATGTATGATGGTATTTTGTCCTCATTATATGAAATTACAATTTATTAGAACTGTATTGAAAAAGAGGTTGTTACTATCAGTATAGTTGCAGATGATTCACATCTTTGGACATCAAATTATTTATTTAAATAAGTTGATAATCTTATCGTCTGCAAGCAGCGTTAGTCTATAAAATATCATTACATAATTGATGTGAAGGTATCTGGGCAGACACACTTACGTACTTGATTTCTAAATATAGTCAGGAGAAGCAGCAGTATGTTGAATGTTCCAACTAATCTGATTTGAATTTAGATCAATCCGATTTTGTAAATTGGAAATGTGAAGGATAGATATATAAATTAATTAATCTGTTTTTTGCCAGTGATAAATCAGTCCTCCTAATCTAACCTGCTTTCTACTTGTGCTGCAATTGCACCTCATTTCTCTGGACACTAAATGGCTGAAAGTGAATCAACACGTTCTGTCTGCTGACACTGATAAAAATCCTCCTGTGTCTCTACAATAGCATCACACTGCCGATGACAATCATCAGAACAAATGAGACCAGAAACTTAATTAACTTCACTCCCTATTCAGGATGAAATGATTCATGTCTATGCATCGACAATTTTCTTGCTGCTGACAAACTTCCTTGTCCAGCTCTTTGCTCTGATTCTAACCAAACCTCTACAGCTTAATCGCTTTACTTTCACATGTGCTCTGTTTTATCTCTGTTCTACCAGAACATCTCTTTCCTGTGTGCTACCTGATAAATACCCACATTTTCTTACATTTTTGTTTCCCTGTTTTCTGATGAGCCATTTCTTCTTAACAACACTTAATGTTGCTGAGCTTTAAAACATGATGCCATTTTAGCAGTGGTGAGAATTGAACACCGTCCACCAGCCAACTGCTGGTACAGAATCAGCCATTATTCTCCAAATCTTTTTCACTCTAGAAATCACAACATTTGAATTTAATGCAACTATTGAAAATCTTGTAGTCTCTGTGGCTGGTGGATAAAAAAACATTTCAAACGAGTTTCTGCTTCTTGGCGCTCAAATCTGTTACTTTACTGTTGTTTTGCCTTTTAGATGCAGACATAAAGCGCAGTGTGAGCTCCAGCAGCAGATCTTTTCTCAGCTCAGAGTCCATGTAAGTAATGCAGACACTTGTTGCCTCTTATATACTTATATTAATATACAATTGGTAATTGAATGAGTGAAAAACTAAAAAGGACTTTGCAGGAGACTCCGATTAAAAAAGTTAACGTAAAGTTAAGTCTTCCATTTACAGTGAACATGCACCACAGTGGGGACTTAACATTGTCTCAGTGGATCAGCAGGTTTTTTTTTTTAATCTAAGAGAATCCCATCTCTGTGTTTTCAGTTCTCCATCCTTCCTTCAGTCTAACTCTGCTGAGTCAGTAGCCATGGGTTTGCTCAGGCAATTTGAGGGCATGCAGCTTCCTGCTGCCTCGGAGCTGGACTGGCTGGTCCCAGAACACGACGCTCCACAGAAGGTTGGTTACGTACCATATTTCCATTGTATGACAATAAATGTACAATAACCCAATTAATTTAGAGAAGTCTGTAAGACAGTTCAAAACACAAGTGAACTGTGAACTCATACAACGTTTTCTTGCTGTCACCCAGCTGCTGCCCATCCCCGACTCTCTCCCAATCTCACCTGACGATGGTGAACACGCAGACATCTACAAGCTGAGGATTCGAGTCCGAGGCAACCTCGAGTGGGCACCCCCGCGACCGCAGATCATCTTCAACATTCACCCTGCCCACAAGTGAGTCTACAGCCAGTGTTACCTTCCTTTGCTAATTTTGACACATTTTTATTAGTTTTTCTTCTGTTCTTGTCTGTTTAGTCTACCTTTCACATGCTGTTGCCTCAACTGTGTCATGACACAAACAACAGAGCTCTGGTTAAATAATCAAAAGGATTATTTTGCTCATTAGCTGCAATAACAGCAAAATTGTCCAGGTGTTCCTCCGGGATCTTAAAATACTGAGACGTCACTTTTCTTGTTCAGAACTTCATAATGAGACTGCAGGTTTCATCACATTATCACATCATCATCACACTTCTGGTAATAACTGTAGAGAAACACAGTGACTGTAATATGAAGCCCTTTGAGCTCTGAAATATGTATTGGTAAGTTTGCTGCTTCCAACTGTCAATGTGTTGTTTGTGTTTTTTTTTTTTTTTGTAAAAATGTTTTTCTTCCTAAATTCTCTCAAATAAAGGTTTGAATACTTTCTTACTCTTAAAATGTTACTCTAATGTGTTTCTCTGTCAGGAAGAAGATAATGGTGGCTAAACAGAACTACCGCTGCGCTGGCTGTGGCACCCGCATCGACCCAGGTATGATTTCTTAATCCCGAAATAGGATTTTCTCGTTCCTCAAATTAAGTTCTAACATGCACTTAAACACGGTTCCATTAAAACTGAATTTCTTTTAACATTTTCAATTCCAATTTTTGCAGATAATGAAATTTTACAAGCAGACAGTGCAACTGTGGGACTTGAGCTGGCTTAAACTTTAACCTGATGTATAGAAATTCTTTGCAGAGATACTTTTACTTTTGTGCCCAAACATTGTGTCCATTGAAGACACTCACCTCCTCCCTGTTTGTGTTTCTGCTTCCTCTCTCCACCTCAGACTATATTAAGCGACTGCGTTACTGTGAGTACCTCGGCCGCTACTTCTGTCAGTGCTGCCATGAGAACGCCCAGGCGGTGGTTCCCGGTCGAGTGCTGAGGAGCTGGGACTTCAGCAAGTACTACGTCAGCAACTTTGCCCGTGACCTGCTGAGCAAGATTGCTGGAGACCCGCTGTTCAATCCTAACGACATCAACAGCGGTCTCTACAAGAAGGTTAAACATCTGGAGGCTGTACGGGTGAGTACTGCAGCCGGATGGAAAATTTGTTATTAACCAGATGGTTGTAAATTTTGTTTTTGGTTTGTTTTTTTTCCAGTATCCAACCACAACAACCAGATTAATTTATGTTTCACACATCATCTGATAAATATAAACTTTGGAGGTAAATCATTACTCTTGTTTACCGAGCTTGAAGTCTCTTAATTGTGAAATGACTTATAACTTGTGATGGATTCTGATGCTCGAAATAGTCCAATAATCAGGGTGTGAAATCAGAATGAATAGACCCATTCAGGTCGTCAACAGCTGCCATTGAAAGGAGGCTAAAAAAAGACTAATTCCTCCGAGTTGCTGCTCAGTGGTGCTAAACTGTCTAAACCACACACTACCTTGCCTATTATTTAATTTAATGATAGAGCAAACCTTCCAAAGCTGTAATGTACTAACACAACTATCTATTTCTTTTGAAGAGAGCCTGGGATATAATTTGGTGTGCACTAATTAAATGCTGTTTTGAATTCTGAGCATCTCAGTAGAGTGTACGATAATATTCATGGATTAAAGAGTTATTTGTAGCTTTTACTTACAGTATATGCAAATGAATCGAAGAGAGATGTAATGTTTGCCCAGTTTGCAGTGAATCCTGGATAATCACACACGTGCTCACTCGGTATTACTCATCACTCAGAGCTTTTACTGGAGGGCTGGTAGAAGAATGTCCATAGCAACTGACTCACACATTTTTGTTCTCACATACAGCCCCTCCGGATAATCTCAGGGGTTTGTTTGGAGTTCAGTGCATGTCTGTAAGCAATTCATGACTGTGTGTTGTTTTTTTAAATTTAGGTTTTGAGGGTGCAGCTGTTTCACATGAAAAATCTCTTCAAGACCTGTCGCTTTGCTAAAGGGTAAGATCATTCGTTGCTGCATGTTTTTGAGTTTCACAATAATTTTTTAATTCCACAAAATGATGCTCTCTGTTCAGACAGGCATCTTAAACTCAGTGTGTGTGTGTGTGTCCTTCCTCTTAGGGTGCTGGACCAGTTTGACAGCCTGCCAGGTCACCTGACCGAGGACCTTCACCTCTTCTCTCTCAATGACCTCAGTGCTGTGCGCAACGGAGAACTGGCCCCCCGGATGAAAGAGCTGATTAAACTTGGTACCGTGCACGTCGATGGTTGTGTGGTAAGATGAGCATCTGCTTCTTCTGTGCCCTTTAATTGTACCATGGTGATTTGTCACAGTAATTAAAATTGATAGATCAGTTACATAATTCAGTGTTACTCAACTTTATGAAGTCAGCAAACAACCAGATGTTTCTAAACCATGTTTGATGTTTCTGTCCCCCGTCCTCCCATCCTCCCCAGCTTTGCCAGGCGAAGGGTTTTGTGTGCGAGTTCTGCGGCAACGACAAAGACATCATCTTCCCCTTCCAGCTGAACAAGTGCCAGCGCTGCGAAGGTGAGCCCTCTCTGCTGGTGGCAGGCCTGGGCGGCTTGAGAGCCCCCACCCCCCGCACCCCCTTCAATCCGCTTACCTGGAGAGACTGGAAGATCTCCAACCCCCGTAGGCTGGCAAAGGCCCTTTCTCGAGACCGGAGAGAGGGGGAGGGAGGGGAGGAGGGTTTAGACTCGGAAGTGCATAGGGGTGAGAAGAGGGGAGAGCGGGAAAAGACGAGGGAAGTCTCAAGGGACATGGTTGAAGAGAGGCAGGAGAGAGTAAAGCTGGCTAATATTTTCTCTAGGAGCAAAGGAGATGGAGAGGAGCAGGAGATGATGGGAGGGACGTCAGAGGAGGAAGAAGAGGGAGAGCAAATAGGAATTAAACAAGGGGAGGAGTACAGCAAAGACACAGTAAATGCTACGGAAGGGAGAGACGGGAAAGTAAGAAGGGAAAAAGTTAATTTATTGAAAGTTCTTCAACTAGACAGACTAAAGAAGAGAATCTCAAAAGGAGAAAGTGACAGTGAGACATACAGCAGTGTAGAGAGTCTAGATGAAGTAGGTCAAGAGACGAAAGGACATCGGAAGCTATCAGGGCTTTTCAGTCTACCCAAGGTTTTCTCCAAAAGAGAGACAGAGTGTGAAGGGAAAACAGAAATTAAAGGTGAAGAGTCTGAAAATCGAGGTTTGGGGAAACTAGCAGGAACCGAGGAGAAGGGGAAAAGCAAGAGAGAGACTGAGGAGGGTGATGAAAAGCAGGACAAAGGTGAAATAGAAAGAGTTGGTACAGAAAAAAAGGAGAAATTTACAATCACAAAACTGCTAAAACCCTCTGTTTTCTTCAGAGGGAAAAACAGACAGGAGGATAAAAGTGAGGGAAGGGATGAAAAAAGAGAGGTAGAAACAGAGGAAGACCAAAAACAGTCGACCATCACCCAGACTACCTGGAGAGGTCGCAAAACTCGTAAAGCGAGGAGAGTAACCAGAGGCAGGAAGAAGAGGGAGGGAACAGAAGAGGAGAGCAAGGCGGAGGGTGGAGAGAGCACAGAGCTAAATGACACAGATGAATGTACTGAGAGAGGCGGAGGACAAGAGTAAGAGAAATAAAAATGAGGTATATTCATGGTACGAAGAATAAGATCTGTAAACAGTTTCACTACATAGCTGAAGAGTTATTCAGTCATGATTGGTAACAGTTTTCTTTAGGATAATTTCTCCTCATCTGAACGTATTCAGCAAAACTCTTTAGTTAAGGTTTTTTTACTAACTCCTTCACCTTGTTTACCTGGTTTTTTTGTACTTTTCATCGTCTGTACATTTATAATACTGTCTTGTCTGCACAATTACAAAAACATCATCCTGACAGCAATGTTTACCATATATTGACAAATATAATTTAGTAATCAAGCAGCAAACATTGATACCACTCGCATATCTCAGCAGCTGATTAGCTTATCTTACTATTGACTGTATGTAAAGAAAGACGACGCAACTCCACTTCCTCCCACTGTACAGAAATGATGCCAAAAAATACTGACCCTGTCATCTCGCACATTTGGAGCCAGGGTTTGCACAGTAGTGATCGGGGAGTGAGCCGGGGTAAACTTACCGGAAAAACACTTGAGCAATCAAGAACCTGTGGTTTCACTTTCGAGGAGTTGTCATGTCGTCCATCTTAATATACAGTCTATGATAATGACAATGGAAACAAATAGAACCAGCAGCTGGTCCCAACAATAACTGCCTATTGATAACTTTGAGATTCAATTAAATGTGCTTAGTCTGTAAACCCCCAAAAAACAGATCAGGGTGGTATCAATCTTCTCATCTCATCCTTGGAGAGAAAGCAAATACACACATTAGTTCAGATTATTGTGCAATCCTTCATCTTTATTTCACCCTCGCTCCCTCTCTCTTTTAATCTCTTCACACTCTTTCGCCTCAGTGTTGGTTGGAGACATTTCTCACTGCTCCTGTTTGTTGCTTTGTTACCGGCTCTGGTTCTGTTGGTGTCTCTTGGTGGAGGGAAGATATTCTTTAGCAGCTATTTGGTGTTGGATATCTTTTGGTTTTGATTCTGGAGATGCTGGTGATGCATTGCTGGTTTAGTTTTACTTCTGTGGCTCTGAGCTCTGTTCTGTTTTTGTCTTTTTCACTTCCTCTGTCAGAGATGGGTTGCTGCTAAATATCAAGATCATTTCTCGTGCTAGGAAAAATTATACCACAGTGATGTTTCCTCTTATAATCGTTTACATTTCACTTTGCTTTAGTCATACATTTCAGTTTGGACTTTTGTGACACTAGTCTGTTGCTCATGTTTTTAGTCCAAACGAACAGTACTTGAGCTGTTTTCTCTGATTGGTTCATTCAGAGGTAGTTTTATATTTAAATGTAGAGGAAACATGCCTTTTGTTTTGCTGCCTCGGCTATCATTGTTTTTTATTTGATTTTCGTTTATATTTTTGTTGAAGGAAGATTCTTAATTTAGCGACGCGACATGCGTCAGATTTAATGTGTTATTTATTCTTTTTAGTTGCCTTTAGATCTGCCTGCTATTATTTAAGTTCCATTTTCATGTGAACCTGAAATAAACACTATTTTTGAATTTGAATGGCTTCTCATTTCATCCACTCTTCATTATTTTCATTAGTTTTAGAAACGGCAACAAGATCATTTCTGACGGGGATTACAGGCAAATACGTTTGTGCTGTAGCACATAAGTTGGGAGGTTTTTTGAGAAAGTTGTGACGCACTAAAGGTGTTCGAACAGGTTTAGGGTGGAGTGTGTGTGTGTGTGTCCTAGTATATGTCCTGCTCCCGCCTGCCTTCTGTCTCGCTGCTTTTCACTTCTGTGCCTTTTATACTCCCCAACTCGCCTTTCCTCCCTCAGGTCTGATTGTGATTGGCTGCTGTGTTAGGTGTCGTCAAACTGGTTTAATTTGCTTGATTTCTGTGAACACAGAATTGTTTGTTTTAGTAACACGAGCCGCTCTTTGTGAAAATCTCTCTTTGTTAAGGTGACACACAAATCCTTAATACTGCTCCGTCACTAACTCCTGTTTTTGTGATGTTCCTCCTCTTTCCAGAGTGTCGTGCGTGTTACCATCGAAACTGCTTCCGGGCGGGTAAAGACTGCCCCCGATGTCTGCGGCTGGCAGAGCGGAGAGAGAGGATGGCACGCAAAAACATGGAGGAACAAGAAGACGAGGGAGGAGGGCCCTAGTGCTGGTAACAGAGGGAACTCAGAGGAAGAGCACAACACGACCTTGATTGTAGTCACCGACCACCTCTCTTTCCGTTCCAGTCCTCTCAGACCTGGGTGACGATACTCGCTGCCAATAGCTGTTTTGATCTCAACAGGCTTTAACACATCAAGTAATCACTTGTGTCATATGAGTTTAAAAGGAACGTGGCCACTGTTGATTCTCAGATGATTGATTTCTCCAAGCCCTTTTCACACATGAAGAGTTAACATCATCCTGTTGGAACAGAGGTTATGGCCATTTTTACAAAAATGAAGCAACTGTAATGAAACATAATAATTCCTTCCATGGCATGGCAGTTTTCTGCTCTTCCTTGGGCCATGTTCCACCTTTCCACATAATGTCATGGCATTCGGTTCCTTGGAACCTGGATCTGCACCAAATTTCACCTGTTCATAGATATCAGGATTCTACAGATGGCTGCATTATTTCTCGAGCAATTTGCTGTTGAAGAACACCTTTATCTTGCAACCGACAAATCAATGAAAACAACTAGGATGGGACTCAGTAGAGACATTCCTCCACCAAGGCTTAACCTTAGGTTCAGTCAAAATGCACCAAATTTCACATATTAAAAATATCACAATGTAAAATAAAATTCCTGGATCTGTCCCCTGATCAGGATCTGCATCAAAGTCTGTTGGGTTCTTCCCTGACCTTTACCATCCCTTCCTTCTTCCACTCGTGGTAATTCGTCCTGTAGTTTTTGTCAAACCTTGTTTACAAACAAGCCAACCCACAATCAGACGGGTGAAAGCATACCTTATGCCATCTTCAGTTCAGAGAAGTTCAAATTGATTGGAATGTCCAATTTGTGAAAAGGGCCTGAGATTCACTTCTTCGCGTCTCCTGTGGTAAAATCAATATATTTTTTCACATTTAAAAAGATCGGAAAACAAGTATTTGTTCAGAGTATTGATCCCAGGTTTGATATTCATCTTTCCTTCAACTGCAGCTTCTGGCAGCTGCTTTGACTCGAGTGATTTTTACTGGCTACTGGCTTAGCTGAAGTTTGTTTTTGTGAATTAAAATGACAGAGTTTATTTGAATAGAGAAGGAAATAGCAACTAATTAAAAGTTAAGATCTGTTTTATGATTTGACAGATTTTCAGTACAGACACTGTATTGAAGCTATCCTGCCCTTTATACTGAATTATTTGTTTTCATTTTTAAAACGAATTAATCTGTACTTTTATGTTTTAAACTGTTTTAGCTGTGATTACGTGCCTCTAGGACCAATGATCTCAAGTCTGGCTGAGCTGCTGGATTAATAGAAGGACTGCACTTCAGGTAGAGGTCTCAGAGTCAGTGTCGCAAAATATTTTAAAACTGCAAATGCTCCGCTTTAGTGCTGCTTTGTGTGTGTGTGTGTGTGTGTGTGTGTGTGTGTGTGTGTGTGTGTGTGTGTGTGTGTGTGTGTGTGTGTGTGTGTGTGTGTGTGTGTGTGTGTGTGTGTGTGTGTGTGTCTACCTGCTGTACATGTGACCATGAAAAATGGTGTGCACCAGCCGAATCAGCATTTGCCTGTTATTTTCTAACAGCTGTGGAATAGTAGAGTCCAGTGATTTGCACTGACGTCCTGTCTGTTGTTGGAGAGTCGGGACGATGTTTCGCTCTCTGGGGGATTTTTCAGATGCTCAGTTGTTTGAACCTTCACTGTTTCTTTAATGAAGCTCCTGTCACCTGGGTGGCACTACTTTGTGAAGAGTTTTAGTCCAAAACATTTGAGTCTATCAGTGTTATTGTCACACTCTTAAATTCGTTGCAGAATAATTAATCACTTCTCATAATGAAATCGAATCAGTGTTTTTTTTTTTCCTCCGACAGATCGTAGTCATGTTGAACAGTGGTTCCCAACTTTCTTTGTGCTCTTTTGCTAAGACTTAAATGGGAACATTGAAACCACTCCAATGTCTGTATGTTCAAATGTTTTAATTTAAGGAATTTAAGAAACCCATTATTTAAAAAGAATAAAGACAAAGTCATGGATAAGTAATAGAAAATGTGGAGAAATTCTATATTTTTTTTTTTCCGTTTAAATCCTCACAATACACTTTAGATTTCTCTGAGGAGCATTTTGATCCTGATGCGTTGGTTGGGAACCACTGATTTAGTCACGTGTTATTTTCTGTTACTCGTTTAAAGAGTTTCTGCTCTGAAACTCCTCCAGAGTTAAAAACAGAAAATGTCTTGTGACTTTTTTCTTTCAGGGCTTTATCTCTTCATTGTTTCTGTAGTGAGTTCAAACAACCAGCAGCCTGAGGTCAGACTGATCCAACAGTTATTTTTTTGTGGGAAGAATTAATAATATGTTCTTTGAATGAAGTTATAGAAAATTAGGTTTTTAACCTACTGATTTAATCAAACATTTCTGATTAGATTTTTATTGCCCTGGATATTTTGTCCCAGGTACAATCATGTATGAAATCTTTAAATAAGTAACATCCCAGAATACACACCCTCTTCTACAGGCTCTGCATTATGTGAACAAACTGTCTCTCACAAGACGCTGGTTAAAGTAGTAAGTGTGTCGTTCATGTCCCTCATCTAACAGACACAGAGCATCACCAAGACAACATGCTCCCACGTCTGTCTGCGTTATAACCAGGCTGCTTTTTAAAGGAAACTCCGAACTCTTCGACTAATCACTCCTGAACAAAGCGACCAAATGACTCCAATGGAGCAAAACGAAGCCCGGAGCTCAGCAGATTGTTTGACCTTGGATTGCCTTTAACACGGAGGAGGAGTGTGAAGCTTTTAAGTGCACTACAGATGAAAATGTCTATAATTATTATTAAAAATGTTAAATATACTGATGTCGACAATAAAAGACTGGCTAGACTGTTCATGAGTGTCACTGTGTTTGTGAAGTTCTGGGTAAATTGGGTAGAATCTAACAATTACTTTACATTATCATTCTCAATATCAATTCCTCTGCTGTTTACTTTAATTCGATTGTAGATTGTATAATAAATAAAAACATTTTAGGGGAAGGATTAACATCTTCAGAGAAGTTATGAAAACTTCTTACTGGTGGCTCAGGTGTACAAAAGGGTCGGCCCACATTCTGCTTCAGGTCTCATCTGACCTGAGCAGTGTCATGACCCTAAACAAGGAGCTGGAGGACATCGTCTGAAGAGGACAAGTGGACGACCTGGATCAGTCCTTCACACTTTAAAAATCCTAGTTGGGATTAGGATTCATCCCAGTACAGTGAACTTTGATTCTATTGGAAGCCTTTGTACATCCAGGGAACAAGAAGTTGTCAATGTAAGGAGAGATTATTTTTTCAAATTCCAGACAATACAACCAATAATTTGTTTTATTGACCACAACAACGCCTGTCACGCAGAAGACCGGGGTTCGATTCCCCGACAGGGAGGAAACTTTTACTTTCTTCATCACTCAGTAAACTAGAGATGATTCTGCAGCATTTACCGTATTTTTACCGTTGTGGGAGGAGTCTGGGAACAATGTACATCAGTGTGAATACATGTTGTATGAACAACATGACATATTTATCCAAAGTGTTGTCTCAAACATAAAATTAATTATTTATCCTGAAAATCTTTTTTGTCATATGGTCCATATAATTATATCATATATTTCTGAGCATCCACCTAAAACATCCTATACTGTAAATATATATACAGTGATATAAAATGTCATATTGGTCCAATCACCTAGAGCAAAGGGTGTAAGGGCCATCAGCCCACCAACAATCATTTACATCTGCACACACAAGACAGAGACTGTCCCTCCTGAAAGTGACATATTTAATATACAACTTGAACAAATGCAGATTAATTATACTTCATGCATGCACCTATTTGGCTAATGGCGCCATCCAGTGGATATTATCTGACATAGGTCCGTTTCTGATTGTTATAGAACAGGGCTTTTCAAAGTGTGGGGCGCGCCTCCACTAGGGGGCGTCAGAGTTGTTCAGGGGGGGCGCGATTGTGGTGATGTGATGTGTTTAAAAAAAAGCACAGATGTTTGAAATGTGTAAAAAAAAACGATGTTCTAAAAGTACACATGATTGAAATGTGTAAAAATGTGTTCAACAACCATTGATGAATGGAACATTAAGTATAACAACAGCAAAAAATGGGGGGGGGGGGGGGCGCAGTTGTTTTGCAGTTGAGGTCTCTGCTCAGCCTCCTCAGCTCCTCCAGGCCCGGCTCCACACAGGGTTTCTCTGGAGGAGTGTTCTGAAGATCTCTCACTGAGATGTGCCTCATGTTGTTGTTCATTGATGGGGCTGTTAAAAATGAAAAAAATAAAAATAGATTTATTTGTCTCATTTGTTTGCCTGTTCTTTGCAGGATTATGCAAAAACTGCTGGACGGATTACCAGGACACTGGAAGGATGTGGTAAGAATCCCAGATATCTTACAGATCAGTCTTTATAAGTACAGGGAATTACTTTTCAAATTCCAGATCACCCACAATGCACCCTTCCTCGTTAGTATAGTGGACAGTATCTCCGCCTGTCACGCGGAAGACCGGGGTTCGATTCCCCGACGGGGAGAATTCTTTTATTTTCTTCCTTACAGTGGAAACTACAGCTTTAATATTTTTGGCTGCATCTTCAGCTGCCTTGCTGAGATTTTTCTCATATGTCAGAACAGTAAGTATGAAGTTACAGCAAACAGCCGGTTAGCTTAGCATAAAGACCGGATATATACCACCACATCCAGCTCAGTAAGAAACATCTAAATTAAATGCTTCGACATGACTAAGCACAAAATGTTAAACTATTCCTTTATTACCCCAAGTGAAGTGTTGTTAGTGATCTGCAAATTAAAAAAACCTGGCAATTATAATAGTGAATGCAATATTTTAAATCATGCATGTATTTTGTATTATGCATGTATTTTGTATTATCCATGTATTATGTACCGTTTTTGGATGATTTTATGTTCATATGTCATTATTGACACATGTTTTATGCCCCAAGTCATTAAGAATTGACAAAGTAAGCCCAGAGTTCATCTCCGCTCAACATTTTATAGTAAAACAAAGCTGCATTTAATTCTCTAAGATTTTTGAGAGTTTGAATAACACAGTTCAAAGGTCAGATGATCCGATATGTGTATTTTCTGTGTAGGCACTTACCAAAGTGTAGATATGGGCCAAAGGTCAGGGAGCAGTTTTGAATGTCGAAGGGAAAGGTGTAGATCTTTAGCTGATAGGAGCTGACCACAAAAGCTCTATGAGTATTCATATAGCCATAGACTTATAAAATAATATGGTCAAATAAATCAGTAAAAATGCATCTTACCGTGAAGCAGCGTGAAACAGATGACGACGAGCTTCACTCCTGTCATTTCAGCCTCAGTTGTGTCAAGTGCCATGAATTACAAAGTAAAAACGATCCTGCTCCATCAGATTGAGATGTTCTGCAAGAGCAAGCAGAAACTGTCAATATCTGACAAAGTGTGTAATCTTCTCCTCCAGATGCTAATATTGACTCTACAGTCAGGTACACGGCAGCATGACTTATTCTCAGCTGCTTGCAGAGATCCACTCATCCGATGACTGGAATAATATAATGAGCAAATGGATTATACGACAAGTTTTTAATCATCAGGTGGAATTATATTATGTATGTTAACAACGTCAATGGGAGTGCAGGGAAAACACCACAGTGTGCACATGGCTGGTTGTTGCATTCACATACAGTCCCAAGTTAGGTCAAAGTTACTGAGCCTTCAAGTCATACGATAAGAGAATGGTATTAAAATTGAATTCTTTTTTAAAGCTATCTGATTACAGAGAAAGTAATGGAGCTCACTCAGTTGCAACAGCTCAGCTCAAGCACCTGAGGCCTGCGTCAGATAATCTTCCAACCCTGGAGGTGATGGGAGAGCAGCAGGATAATCTCATTTTTGAGGAAAATCCAGCAGCACTCAAGCTAATGCTTTACATGAGTCAGTATTCAATTATGTTTTGTAACATTTTCATCAATACAGTCTTCAGGGGTCACCAACCTTTTTGAAACTGAAAGCTACTTCATGTGTACTGAGTCATATGAAGGGCTACCAGTTTGATAAGCTTCTCGCCTAAACATCCAGACATAAGAACAGCTTTTTCCCTCAGGCTGTCTCTGTGTCGAACAGCTAAAACCGGACAGGTAACATCACCTGTAAAATATCTGTACATACCAATATACTGTGCACAGTGTATATGTATATTTATTATTTCATCCATGCACTTTGCACCATTGCACCAAACTATTTAGCTTTTTTTACATGTAGCCTACATAAGTTTTGTTTTTTGTCTTTGTCTTTGTTCTTGTTTATGTCTATGTTAGTTTTTGTTTTTTTTAACTGTTTGTACTAAGAGAGCTAAGAAAAACCGGAGTCGAATTCCTCGTGTGTGTTCACATACCTGGCAATAAAAGTGATTCTGATTCTGACATCAACAACATTCTTACCTTTGCCTTGCAGCTCGCAGTTCAAGTGGTTTGGTTTCCCAGTAATGTCCTTTAAAAATGCAAGGTCAAATGTCCACTCTGTGTCCTCTAGCAGCGAGACGTCCTCACCTCTGGACTGCATGAACTCTCTGATTTCACCCAAAAGGTGACAAAAAACGAAGTAAACTCGTCCTCTGCTGAGCCATCGGATCTCTGTGTGTATTCAGCGGACATCTCCTCCAACAGCACCTTCAATATCCTGAGCTGTTTCGCTTTGGAGCGGATGATGTTGATGATTTTCACAGCGGGAGTCATCACGAGCCCAAAGCCGATCACTTCTGCACATAGCGCCTGCTGGTGAATGACGCAGTTGTAATGGAGACATTTTGGAAAGTCTGGGTCACCTTGACAGTGAGCGATGAAACCTGTATGTCCGCCGATCGTAGCAGGAGCCCCGTCTGTACTCACCGCTACCAGCTTTTCCAATGCTACCTTTTTCTGCACGAAAAACTCCTTCACCGCGATATAAATGTCCTCTCCCCTCGTGGTTGTCTTTGGGCAGTAGTGTCAGGAGAAATCCTCAAACACCATCCGGATAAAGACCAACAGATGCGCTGTACTGCTGCCGTCCACGGACTCGTCGCACTGGATGCTAAACCACCTGCACTCCGCCAGATCCCGGTCCAGCTGATCGACCAAGTTACCGGACACAGCCGACACTCGTCTAGCCATCGTAGATGTCCCCGGTTGGACATCGGAGAGAGAGTGGAGATTCGATCGGTTCCATTTTGTTCTCGTCTTTAAGTACAGTGTTAGCAATTATCATCATTGCTTCTTTGAAAACTTCTCCGTCTGAAAATGCCTTCTTCTTCTTCTTTATCAGAAAATGTGTAGCTCTAAACGAGGCTTCGGTTGTTTTTCGGGAGTTTTTCGTCGGCCTCGTGAAAAAACACTGCTTCTTACCTGAAGCTGCCTTTAGCTCACGGGCTCTTTCTGCCCGTAGCGCGCTGCCCGGTGGGTAGTTAGCATGTTAGCTTTTGCGACACGTAGTGAAGTGTCTCTCTTTGCCGTCGCCACGGTCGCCCCCACAAATTCAACACACGCAGGTTTCTTTCCCAGTAGTAAAAAAGAACTCTTCCTCCCATTCACTGTGAAAATGATAAGTTCTCTTTCTTTTTTCTGACATGTTGTTCGGGGTAAGAAACCGCATTCAGCCCTCGTCTTCGCTGCGCCCCCTAGCTTACTCTCCATGAACGCTGAAATGTTGTCATGCGCACAATAGTGACCTTTGAACTTTACCTTTTCAACTTCAATATGGGAAAACAAATTTGACAGTATAAATAATTACATTTAATTAGAAACGCATATCGAATTTTATTCTCAGCTCACTGGTGAGTTGTGTTATTTTTAGAACA
This sequence comes from Paralichthys olivaceus, assembly GCF_024713975.1. Lineage (NCBI taxonomy): Eukaryota > Metazoa > Chordata > Actinopteri > Pleuronectiformes > Paralichthyidae > Paralichthys > Paralichthys olivaceus. The sequence goes on along the minus strand of NC_091095.1, from coordinate 10,455,109 downwards.
GGCCTGGGGGAGACCTGGTGCCTGCAGCACCTGGCTCTAGATATAATGTTGAGGTTGGACGCCTGGTGGAGTGAGTTCTTTATGAAGAAGGTTCTTGTCCGTGAGAAAGCTTTAGTTCTGACAAGAGTGGCAATGATTTTATATGAGTTTATATACAGTGGTTCTCCAGAAAAAGACAAATGACACATTAGACAAAGCTCATGAGACATTATAGACTTGTTTCTTCCCCTAAATGAACACAGAATACAACTAAAGTATTACGGTTTAACGTGACGAGGCATCCAGAGGTATTTGTGTCCAAGGACCAAAGACAATACAACCAATAGTATATTTGAATCGATCCATAACAGGACAGCGCCACCCTACAGTCGATTGGGTCAACTTTGGTATTGCACCACAGTATCTCTGCCTGTCACGCGGAGGCAGACCGGGATTTGATTTCCCGACGGGGAGAGTTATATTATTTTCTTCCTCGCACCCGAAACTAGAGTGTTAATATTTTCTGTTGCATCTTCAGCTGCCTTGCTGAGATTTTTCTCACATGTCTAAACAGTAAGTATGAAGTTAGCTTAGCATAAAGACCGGATATATACCAGCTCATCCAGCTCATTAAGAAACATCTAAATTACTGTGTTGAAGTACCATTGGCTAATTTCTCTTTGGGCATAACTTGTTAGCAATGATGTGTGCTGAACATGTGGACATGACCAAGGAATGCATAGATTCAATGCAAAATGTCAATTATACTTAACCAAAGGCCATTCACAGTCAAGAGCTTTTTGAGTTGAATGAAAACAATTTTCTCAAAAAAACTATATTGATTTCGTGTTGCACGTCCTCGATGGTTTTATCATTGATAGCTCTGAATAGTGATTTTGTGTGATGGTGGACATGTGATTGTGTTTTGTAGTTTGACACAGAGGAACTTTGGGCACTTTTACAATTTCTTTATTGTTCTATGAAGAATGGAACAAACTCATTACTCTTACTGACAGAGAAGAGATCATGGGCAAACTATAATTGGGCTAAATTAGTATTTTCCTAATTTACAAATTCAAACTCAGAAAATTACCTTTTAAGAACTTCATCACAGAATCTATACTATTAAATGTTGACAGGGGCTTTGGTTTGCCGTCTAACTATACTTATTCATTTAATTTCTATACATTTAGACTCTGAAATAACAGTGAATTGATCCAAGACCTTGTCCGGTTAAGACTGGTTGATCCAGATGCACCACATGGAGATAATGACCAGGGCGTAGCAGGATATGAGCAGCAGATAGATGCGGAAGAGAAGGAAGTCGAGGACATATCCCACGTGGCACCACTGGTCCTGCAGCTCGCTCTCCTTCTGCAGTGACGTGAGGTGGGCACGGAGGTCGGCCAGGTACTGACAGATCTGCTGCAGCTCAGTCAGAGCGGCTGTAACAGGCAGAGATATTAAAATATTTAGATGAGACCCAATAAATAGATTTGTACTTTTTGTTTTTGTTTGTTTTATGTGACCTCTCAGTTAAAGCCACTGAGGACCTTCATCTGGCAAAGTTTTTCATTCACTGCATCTGAGTACCTCCGTTGTTGGTTGGTTGCTGGGTAGGTGTCTGGTTGGTGGGTTGGACGACCAACGGGCCTGAGTGGTTGTTTGAGCTTTGAGGTTTGTCCTTCTGTGGTACAGAAGGGGGCCGGACGTCCTCCGGCCAGCGGTAGCAGATGAGGTTGGCAATATGTTTGAGGATAACCACCCTCACCCAGTTTGGAACCTCTTGATATTTCATGGAGCTGTGGTGGAGGACATTGGTAATGATGACCGTCTCCAGCAGACTGATGACCATGAGGGCAAGACACACTGAGAAATAGATGCCTGCAGAAGATGGAGGGACAGAATAGTGTCTTGATTGCATGATTTCTAAAATGGGTTCTGAATGTGTTGATAGAACTTAATGAAAAGGCTTTGAAATATATGGTCCATAAAGGAACCTTTTCATGACCAACAGAATTTTTATAACATAGCTGAAAAAATTTGCCGAAAACCCAAACTCATTATGTCATTGCTTGGCTCATTGAAATTGACTGGAAAATGTCCAATAGATTTTCAGACACAACAGCGACTGCCACTGGGAAACAGTGAAACAGGATGAACGTTAGTTACTGTTGATTAACACCGTGGATTATCATGATGTTATCAATGGTGAAACCTCTAAACTACACTATGTACGCTTTCAGGTAACATCGCCACGGCCGTGTCTTGACCTCTGACCTATGATGGGCGTGCCGTTTGCTGTGCTGGGCAGCAGGTCGTTCATGATGAGCAGAAAGACGGTGTAGCCCAGGATGAGGGTCATCTTGAAGGAGGCGCGGTCAACGCTGTGGGGAGGCAGGTAGAAGGACAGGATGTCGATGAGCATGAGGAAGGAACTGGGGATGAGCAGGTTGACCACATAGAGGACTGGACGCCGCTTGATCACCACCTAGTGTACAAGACAGGTATGTTCAGTATAAATGCATCTCTGTGGATGTGTAAATTTGACAGCTAGAAATTGAATGTGTTGGAACAATTACTTATATTATCAACTTTTAAGATGATAACAACAACATTCATTTACAGACATTTTCTGTAAAACTCAATATTTACTCATTTTAAGGTAAATTTTTGAGGAAACTTTCTTTAGCTTTTAGATTCAAGCACAGTAAACATTGTGTAAACTGATCTCCTTCACCCAGAAGGTGATGATGTCCCACTCGTCGATCCCAAACTGGAGGATAGATGTCTCTCCCAGTATGTCCACCAGCTCCCATTCCCCGCTGGCTTCCAGGTAACGCTTTGAGTTTCCAGACATCTCCTCAAAGGTCAGCGCTGGACTGATCCTCACATCCCGTACTGTGAAAAAGGAAAAGACATTGAGAGAGAGAAAACATTTAAGCCAAACATCAGTTAAAAGTTAGCTTAATGCTAAGTGACCCTGATTTTACATTGCGATTATTAGTTTTCTTCAACTTTTCATTTGTATTTATTTTCAGTCCCTGACTCACATTTTCAGACCCATTGTTGCACCAGCATGACTCGATAAGTTTATGTTTGTGTGATTGTGTATTTGTCATGGAGCCTTTTCTTACTGGTGTGCATGTAGGAGCCAAATGTGAATGTGCAGTTCTGCACATCAAAGGGAAAACTGAAGATCTCCAGGTTGCAGGCTGAGACGAGTCGCAGCATCCTGTCCCAGCGGATGTGACCCGTGTGGTTGACGTAGACATAAGGACACGCTTGGGACACGTCATCATCCACACTTGAAGGGTTGGAGGTGAAAGAGTCAGGATCAAGTATAAGATAATAGTAAAATAAACCTGCTTTCTCAACACAGCGAAATGAAACTTACAACTCATAAACAATGATGTCAGGAGACCAAAGCTGCTTCACGGGGAGAGAAATCCTGGTGACGCCATCACACTCATCAGGGTCCCAGACCAGGAACTCATGCTGCCAGTACTGCAGTGAAAAAAGTTCCAATATAACATTTGATTTCATTTTTCATTATCATCTCTTCGTGTTACTTACCAGTCTGAGCCACAGGAAAGTAGTAAGAATCTGGGTCTTCTCATTCTGAAATCACAGTAAACAGAAGTGTAAGCTAAAGTAAAGCTGGCTGCTTTCTCTTTAAGGTCAGAATTAAGTCACACATTGCATAGACTGACATTTACCTACAGCAAACATCTGCCTGACATTTTCTCTGTCAACCACTGCACAGGTTCTCTCAGCACATATTTATCCTGGATTTAGGCATTTTTCTATAAAGATCACTTTAAATGAGGATCTCACCACTCCCAGGACAGCGTAGAGGGTGAAGGAGATGTTGGTAATGGTGGGATTACTGAGGTTCACCGCTGGCCTAAAGGGCTGCAGGTCAAATACAGCCTGCATGGACTCGAGGGTCGGACCACTGTGACCGTCTTTACACGACAGTTTACTGTGACACAGAGACGCTGACAAGAGAAGAGGGGGGGCGTTGTTTTAATTAATAATAATTAATTTAATAATTTAATAAAATACTGACTGCTGCTACACTAACACCTTAACTGCGAGTTTCTCACCAATCATTTAAGAGCTGTGTTATTATTATGAAGCTGTAAAACAACATTTTAAAACAAATTATTTTGCATTTAAAGATTTTAAAGGTTAAAAAACAACAAAATTATCGTAGCATTCTCATTAAGTTACTAAATAAACATCTCACATATCAGAAAAAATCAACAATCATACGACACATAACAAAATGAGCTTTGAATAATAGATTTTGATATTAGACAGGTCATGGTGGCATCCTTTCATCCTTGCTGTGTATATTAGTTGAAAGATAAATATTGAAATGTGGTGGATGATAAAGATGTTGAAGGTTTTTCTCCTCCACCAGAAAAGATGGTGTCTCTATAAGTCCACTGTGAGGATAATTCTAGACCTGAAACAGACTGAATTATTACTGAAATAATTCAAATGATGAGAATGAGCCACGTCTCAGCTGCAGAGCTAAATGTGCTTTAGTTTGGGAAATAAGACACACGCATGATTTCAATCGATAAAGTAGAGAAGAAAAGAAGATGATCATTACCTGATATTAAGAGTAAACCTGAGATGATGCCGATGCTCTGCTGAGATGAACCCATGCTGGATGTTTCTGAGGGAACAAATCACCTCCACAAACATCAACCTACACACGTATGAGGTAAAGAGGACTCCTGCTGACAGTGAACATACACACATACCTGTTTGTGTAACTTAATGATTAATTAGTTCTCTGGAGACTTAACACAACCACCACATGGCTAAGACCAACCAATAACCTAAACCCAAACCAAACCCTCACCCCAACAAGACCTAATACACGAGTAACCCAAGTTCTGCATCCATAGTCTGTCTCCATAATTTAGATTTGTTATAGGTTTGTTATACATATCAATATACACAAAACTCCAATTACAAATAGTCAATTTATTAAATTATATATATACTGTATTTCCTCAAATTAAAAATTGTGATATTCATACATTTATGTCTCAAATGCTTTGACCTCAGATGATACCAGGAAGAAAAGCGACCACTGTGTGAAAGCTAATGAGGAGCCAGACACAAAAAAGAACTGTATTTTAAAGTAGTCCTAAAGCTTCAATACAGTACATCAATAAATGTAGATACAAAACACACAACACACAGATGGATCATAAACTCACACAGGTAAACGTGGAGCTTGTTGTTCCACACCTTCAGTAACCACTCATCCATTTTATTTTTCAACACCTCCACCTCTGGGGGTTAAATCTGTTCCATGGTTATTATTGATTTTATGCTGTTTTATAAACCTGTGATTCACTGTTAAAGACATGCTGTCGAAGTGAAGGAATCAACATGAACCCAGATAGTTTTTGGTCAAATTAAATCTTGTATCTTCAGTTTATCTGTACAACAGAAACAGGGACAACTACAGAGGAGAGGTCTTAACTTCCTTATTTTAAACAAGAACAAAAACAACTGAAAGTCACAATCACATAATTAAAAAAAACATTCAAAGAAAAACCCCCTGCTTCTAATGACTCTAGAAAATCAGGGGCTGTATCTAGCAAAATGCCAGAATGTGTGTGTGGGGATATATCACAGTGTATATAAAGATGGATGACATGACGCTCCCAAAAGTGAACCCAAAGCGTCCACATTACCCCCTGGTGGATGGCTGCAGTATAGGTCATTACCCCTGCCTCCTCCATGTTAATTGACCTGTTAAAATACACGTAAATTACATTTTTCTCAAAGGTCACAATTCTCCATCTTAATCAGAGGCAGGAGGGTGAAGATCAAAGGAGCTGATATGGGCCCAAAAACAGGGTTCGCTACTCACATGGCTGTACACTGATTTTCTACAGTTCAATGAATAAGACAACAGTCTGAACAAACAGCACAGCCTGTTTCTGGTTTTCTAAATTCAGCCTCACCTCGCACAACTCCCATCTGAATCACTTGCCCACGTCAGCGTTGCACTATTTTTAGTAAAACTGCTTAAACAAGAATGTGTGAATCATATTGTTGTTTTATTCTACTCAGTTTATTCTGGCAGTTTGCCCCGACCAGGACAAATATTGTGAGCACACACATCAATGAGAATTAGTGTGAGTCAGCTCTTACGTTCGTATTAAACACAATATGAAACAGACTGATGTTCTCATGAGAGGACACACAAAAGACGGCTTTCGTAAAGGAGAAGCAGCTTGTTTTATTAGTTTCGTAATTATCATTTCTCTAAAATGGCAGACACATTTGAAACACATTACATAATAACTTGAATAATAATAAATACAAAAGAAGAACACTTTATTTCTTCTGTTGTGTCTACACGCTTTATTAATATTGAAATCATCAATCAACGATGCCTTTCTAGCTGTTTTCACACATGAACTTTGGAAAATGCCTGTAAAATTGAGTTTGGACCTATTCCAGGGTTTATGTTTCAGATATGAAGAACGCAGCAGTGTTTGTGTATGGCTCTTCTTGTTTATCCTGGGATATTTGTATTCTTTTGTTTTTTACGACCATCTCGTGTTGGAAAGTCATCAACATACCCGCTCACTTGCGACGAAATTTACGGACATCGTCCAGGGTTCAATGCATGTCTGAAAGTAGCTTATAGCATCACTTCTGTAACAGAGAGTGTGGGGAAATAACATCAACTTTACAAACAAAAGAGAGAAGAGTTAATGGAACCTGAAACATGGCACACCAGCCAGAAGAGATCGAGTGGGAGGAGAGAACAAGAATGATAGAAACTAGAAGTGACACTATACAGATCAAGATGGATTTCACAAAGTTCCCCCTCTTACTGACCCACTGATGTGAAAGAAAAGAAAAAAGAAGAACTCGTAACCTGTTGTTGCTTCACTGACAATGCAAGAAAAACAATTGTGGGGATTTCAAGCTCTCTCAGATATTGAGCACTGAGGATGTGGAAATCCTCAGTGCCTGTAAAACAGTCTTTGTAAAAAAGATCCTTTAAAGAATAAAAAGAAAATAAATAATTTGAAATGAATAATGACGGGAGGACGGATGATTTGGGATGTCATGTCACATTACATTACTTTCAAATATAATTTTAACTGGCCTTTAAGTTTTCCTCCATCTGCCTAGAAACAATTAACAAGAAAAATAATATGACTCTGCATCTAAGAATAAGAGCAAACCAAACAAAATCAGGTGTTGTAGGACCGCACCCAGATGATGGTGATGGTAATGAAGCTGAATGATATGAAGAGGATGTAGAGGCCGCACAGGAGGCGTTCTATAATGCAACCCACCTGGATCCACTCTTCCGAACTCTGGTTCCCAACCAGATGCTGCTCCACCCGGAGGCGGAGACCCTGGAGCTCCTTACCCAGACTCCTCAGCTCGTCTAAGGCCTTGTCCTCATTCAGAGGTCCTTTCTGCTCTGGAGCATCAATGTCCTCTTCTACCACAGAGGAAACTTTCATTTCTGTTGCAGAGGAGACACAGGAAGAGGTGAAGGAAGCTCTGACTTTTTACTCTGACTTGACTACTTATTCAAAGCATGAATAGTTGAGCATATGTAAAATCACATCTCAGGTCTTACTACCATGTGCTGCAGGGTTTTGCATGACTGTGACATCTTGTAGATCTCTGGACTTTGGAGGAAGCCGCACCAGTCGGCCCAGGATATGGAGAACAAGTACTCTGATCCAGTGAGGAACTGCAGAATAATGAGTGGAGCCGCACAGCAGGTTGGTGATGAGGATAGTCTCCAGCAGACTGGCCACCATCAGAGCCAAGCACAGACACAGGAACACGTCTGGGATAACAATTAGTACTTTTGTTTAATGTGTGGGATTTAGTGGCATCTAACAACAACAAAAACAAAACAAAATACTTATCTACCTCTGCTCTGCATCTTTGTACATTTTTGTTTTGTATTTTGCACTAAAAAAGAAAAAGAAAAAACTTTGTACACTGTATTTTGTAATATGCACTATTTTCTATTTTTATATATTTCTTTTTTTTCTCTAATCTTTCCTTTAAAATATTTGAATGCCGGGAGATTGGAAAAAAACAAATAAGAGTTTCATTTAAACTGTGTTTATCTGCTGTGTTTATGACAATAAACATCTTGAATCTAGTGGTGAAGTTGCTTATTGCAACCAATTGACTGCAAGAATACAAGGCGCAAGTGTCATGAACCGTTTTCAGACACAAACTCAGGAAACTGTCCAGAAAATCCAGAAAATCTCTAGGATCTCATTGTCATTTTCGTCTGTGTCTTCTATGTGTATGGCACCTTGTTCTCACACAAAGGTATTTGTTTTCTTTTCGTTTTGCGTCCATTGCGTGATGGAAGAATCTTGAACACACCCATTTGCTTCCTAGAAATCTTCTGGACACTTTCTGTCTGTTTTCTCATTTGGACTCACTCTGACATTTTCCAGTTAAGTGCATGTCTGAAAACAGAAATGCGGCTACTAACAACAAGAGATAAATATAAGTGAAACTTTTTTCCTCTGACTTATGAGAGGTATGGAGTTTCCTGTGATGGGCAGCAGGTCGTTCATGATGAGCAGGAAGACGGTGTAGCCCAGGATGAGGGTCATCTTGAAGGAGGAGCGGTCCACAGTCTGAGGAGGCAGCAGGAAGCTGAAGAGGTCGACCGTGATGAGGAAGCAGCTGGGGATCAGCAGGTTCACCACGTACAGGGTGGCCCGACGCTTCAGTGAGACCTGCAGCAGAGTTGACGGGTAGAGCTCACATTTATCTGGTGATATACTTTTATTTTATCTAAAGTGGCCCCGAGAGCTCAGTGCAATGTAACATAGGAAAAAACATTTAAACAGACAAAATGCAATAAAATTATAAAAACAATGAATTCATCAGTTTGACAAGACGTGCTGCAAATCCACACAATTCAACCAAATAGACAAACACACTACAAATACAGATAACACCAACAGACGACAACAATGTGTTTCCAGGGGACACAACAAAATGATGGACCGGCTAGATTACTTCTAACAGGAATCTAACAAGCCAGGTAACACAACTGATGAGAAAAATTAGAAAGTAAATCTTCTTTTTGTTCAATTGTACAATGTTAGAATAGACAAGGCAGATCATAATACATTGTGGAGGTCAAGCTGAGATATGCATGTAATGCATTGGATAGAAAAGAATAGCAAAACAGATGTGTTTATATGCAACTGTGCAAGAGCAGCAGTAAAACTAAATGATTCAATAAGTAAGTTAAATAAAAAGGGTAACATTTTGAAATGGAATAATACAGATTCAATAAAAGAACATTTTGAACGTTAGAGGTTTAAAACCAGTTCATATTTTTACTCTCAGATTTGATATTTTATCAAATATGCTCTCAGCTTCCCTGCTGTGTGAATACATAAAACCCCATATGAGTGTATATTATGGAAACAATATTTGTTGAGTAGTATTTCCTTACATAGAAACGAAGCTCATCATACAGATCTTCATCATGAGTATTAAAAACCAATTTCTCCACTGTGATTCCAATGAATTCCCACTCGCCCATAGTCACCATCACTTCTTTAGAGTAGTCAAATATTTCCTTTGCAGACTTTTGGAGGCCAATCTCTATAGCAGACTCTGAGAGGAGAGATATAATACAGTCAAAGCTTTGCCAGATTAGATCCAACTCTTATATTTTTTAATACTTTATTGAAACTATCCATCTGCACATTTCAGCTCACAGAGTTAGTAACCCCCACCCCCCAAAACAGGAAAACGTTTCTTCTTACTGTGGTACAAGTAGGAGTTGAAGCTTAAGGTACAGTTTTGGACGTCGAATGGGAACATGTAGATGTCCAGTCTGCAGGAGCTGACCACTTTGACAGGCAGTGCATCGAAAACAAGGCCGTCATAGTTCACATAGATGTATGGAGTGAATGGAGCCGCGTTCTTATCCATACTGAAGAGAAAAGACATCAAACATAGTAAATATCATTCATTTTATGATCTCTCATAAAACTTGTATCTCTTTTATTCACAGTCAATCCAACTTAATAAAATAAAAAGCAATAGTGTTTATGTTATTTTGTTTCTTCTCTTTTTACATGATTAAATATTCTCCAATGTACCTTTTATGTAGGAATTAATAAAAATCAGGCTTGTGACATGTAAACATTTAGCCGACATCTAAGGCTGCAGGGCTCTACACACTCAATGGGACTTACAATTCATTAATGACCACATCTGGGACCCACAGTAGTTTTCTTGGGAGACTGATCCATGAACAACCACACTGTTCTGGGTCCCACGAGACAAACTCGTTTCTCCAATTCTGCAACATGAATCACACACATATATCAAGCACATGCAGTATATAACTAGAGCTCCCAGGGGATGTTTCTTAATTCCTTTAAGTTGAAAACATTTTATTCATTCATTAATGAGATACACTGTTGTTTACATCATATTCTATAAACTGACCTTTGCCTTTTTCGAACATAATGCAAGATGATTGATTTTATTATTTGTAAATGAAGTACTTACTAAAGTTTGCCAGATAAAAGTTGTCAAGATTTGGGCCTTTTCATCCTGGGAAAGAACCATAAGTTAATTGTGGTCAACTCTCTTTTAATGCAGAGTCGTTTTGGGTAATATAGACCCAGTACGATGACTTTGTTAAGGTTGACAGAACCACAAAAAGTTGTACCAAGAATAAGAGAAAGTTGTTAAACTCAAAAATTATTATAATAAAGCAGACTTTACTCTAAGAAGCAAGTGAACGTGGCCCCATGGTGAATTGGTTGTGTTTTTTGTTTCTTACCACCCCCAAAATGCCAAACAGGGTGAAGGAAATGTTGACATTAGTGGTGGTTGATATGTCCATGACGGGTCGAATGGCGCTCAGTTTGAAGACTGGTTTGAAAGCCTCCAGCAGGGACAGTGTGTCAGGTTGAGAGCAGTTCATCATAGAGGAACTGCACTCGGCTGCAGAGGAAAAAAGAAATGTGGCATCAGCATTATTAAAAACGTTTTATGTGTACAGCCCCAAATCAAAACATTTATTGTCTGGAGGCATAAAACATAGTGAAGTTGAGATCTTACAATATGACAGAGAAACCCAACAGTTTTCACAATGAGCAAACACTTGGCAACTGTGGATAAACCTCCAGCAGAACCCAACTATCTACACAGATAAAATGAGAAATGGTGATGAATAAATATGTCACATTTCTCTTTACTTTCTTTAATTCAAAAACATGGGAAAGTTAACCATTTAAAATCAGTTACAAGTAGGAGCTCTATGTGGTGATATGATGTGAGCTGTACTTACCATTCATGAGAACAAAGATGAAGATGAATAGAAGCTTAGAAGGCTTGACTTTCAGCTGGCAGCACTAAAAACATTAACATCGAGTCAAAAGTGGTTGTTAGTGGGTGTGGTTTCCTGGTGGTGAGAGCTGACCTGTCAAATTGTTTTCACACAGTTGAAATCTGTTAACTAAGATTAAAATATTAAGTGAATTTTTTTATCTGTTGTGTGATTGCACTTCAGGGCCTCAGTCTAGAGTTATTTTTAAATGTCATGTTACATGAAAAGGCCTTAATTCTATAGTCAATCCCAACAGTTGGAAACCATTGTATAATATTCAGAGGTAAATTCAAGACCTAAATGACAAAGTTTATAGAGTATATATAGAGTATAATATTGCAAAACAAATGTAAAAACACACTTTTTGTGATCACAACTACACCAACTACTCTCGAAGTTAAAATATAATTTTTAAAATATGGATTTTACGTGTACATGTAATACATGGCCTTTAGGTACACTGCATTACCAAAAGTATGTAGACATCTGTTGTGCGTGGCCTTGTAGTTCTGAACCAAGGGACATTTTCATGCAGTGATATTTTGTGCTTAAAGTTTTGCGGCATTGAGTCTTCACCTCAAACACATCCAAAACCTTCAGGATGGATAAGAAGACCATATCTGAGCTAGACCATATCGCCTAATAGCGATATATATATATATATGTAGTGTTATTTAATTAATAGAATTGTTCCATTCTCAAAGCATTTATGGTCAAATATCTTAAAGGCATAAGTTCCACATCATATCATCAGAAACATTACATTGTTTTCAAATGAGTTATTGCTTGGTTTGCTTTTTTATATAACATCTTTTATTAAGAGTAAGTAAGAGTAGTTTATTACATTTTTTATTACATTTTAAATGAGCAAATGAAAGCCGCTAATAATCCTACATTATTTAATTACTTGATTTTGTTTTGGTGGAGTGAGTGATAGCGGAATTAACATTTTCTAATAATGTTAGTGTAGCTTAGCTTCTGCACAGTGTGTGATGTTAGGATTAATAAGTAAATTAATTATTGGAATAATTGGAACACAATAATGTTTGAAATAAATGTCCATCAAAAACTGAAATAATTTTTTCCAAGTGCTTTTATTTTACATACAGTGGTTCCCTCCATTCTGAATTTGCACATTAAAAAAGAAAAAGGCTAAAATGACATCTAGTTATTGCAGAAGAGCTATTAATTTCCACTAGTGATAATATGAGCATTTGTTAAACATTAACCATAAAATAGACTATATGTATTGCATAAATGAATTAAATGATTGGAAGCATTAAAACATTATGATGTACTGATCAAAAATCGATTGAACATTTGAATCTCTATCACATATAAATGGAGGCTGTTAAAACAGAGGTCTACTGCCTGTATGAGTTCACCCAGATAATAATGATTGTAATGAAGCTGACTGATATGAAGAGGATGTAGAGGCCGAACAGCAGGCGGTCTATGATGAAACCCACCTGGATCCATTCCTCTGAGCCTGAGGTTCCACCAAGCCGCTGCTCCACCTGGAGACGGAGAGCCTGGAGGTCCTTACCCAGGCTTCTCAACTCCTGCACGGCCTTGTCCTCCACCAGTGGCCCGCTCTCCCCTGGAGGCTCCTCACACTTTGCCACTGCAGCACTTTGTTTTATTTCTGACAAAAAGGATTTTTAAAATACTTTAATTTCAATTGACCTTTATTTCCTTTTTTTTTAAATTAACATTTCAGTGTAAAGAATCATGTTGACCATATTTTATGTAATCCCACATTATGAATATTAATATATCTGCCACTATAAGATAGCAGTAACTCAATACCTGAATCTTTAGCCTTCTGTGACAGGGGAACAAGACAGCCCGGAATTTGAAGGACTAGCACTTGGATCCAGCGAGGGACTGGAGAGAAGTTTGCAGAGCCACACAGCAGGTTGGTGATGAGGATAGTCTCCAGTAAACTGGCCACCATCAGAGCCAGGCAGAGAGAGAAGAAGACGTCTGATAAGATAAGAGAGTATATATATCAGCTCTAGGTTGTGTGTATACTCCTGACATCTTTTAAAACAGGACATTATATGGTGTGAAGCAACGGAGATATCTTGAAAAAAAAAATCCATATTTTTCTTTAAGTTTATTTTGACCCTCAGCTCCAAAAGTGAATAATTCGTAGATACCCTACCAGGAAATGGTCCAAGCAAATTTGGTGAAAATCCATCCATGAGTCATCAAGTTTTTTTGTACATACACAGAGTCAGAGGTAAAAATAATTCCCTGCTTCTAGCTATGCTGGTGTGCAGGGTGATATAATGTTTACTTCATGTTCAGAGGGTGGACGGCTGCCTATGTTGGTCAAATATGTAAAACTCTTTCAACCCTTCAACCATTTCTAGAAAATCACATGTAAATTAAATGAATTTTAAAACTTTCTGCCCACCAAATCAGTTTATGGATTAGAGCATGGAAATCAAGTTGTAAATCTTGCCCTATGTTTATGTGTATCTGAATTTTAGAACAGAAAACTTGTAAGCTCTTTAATTTTGTAGGAAAGGTCAACTAATGACTTCAATTAGCTTCCAATTACATTTGAAAGGAACACGCACTTCCTTTAACATTCTTTCACATCACTCTGATGAGAACATTTGTTCTGAATAATGCTGACTTATGAGAGGTATGGAGTTTCCTGTGATGGGCAGCAGGTCGTTCATGATGAGCAGGAAGACGGTGTAGCCCAGGATGAGGGTCATCTTGAAGGAGGAGCGATCCACAGTCTGAGGAGGCAGCAGGAAGCTGAAGAGGTCGACCGTGATGAGGAAGCAGCTGGGGATCAGCAGGTTCACCACGTACAGGGTGGCCCGATGCTTCAGTCTGATCTGCAGAGGGAAGATGAGAGAAAAATAAAACACTCATTTGTTGCTCAGTTCAGTGTGGTTCTTATCACTTATCAAAACTGTACTTTTACATTGATACAAACTGAACATGGTACAGAGAACTATGTTGTAGTACCTGGGTACCTGGCTGAAAGTATTTTTGGGCATTTTTACCTTTGACTTTGGAAACTGAATAAATGAATTTAGAGGAAAAAAAGCAGATCTTTTAGAAGATTCATTTTGTTTTCTACTGTCCCTTTTATTTTAAAGTGTTTAAAGCTCAATTTTGTTAGATGAAAAAAATAAATTGATTTTGTAAATATGGATGATGCAAAAAGAGTTATCTGTTTATGCTGGAAACTTTTAAATTAACTGGGTATTTGGATGAAAGACATGTAATAGTTCTGTCAACGTTCATTTGGAATTTCTGTAATTTTTTCCTTTCCTTCTGTGGATCTTCTCTTTTTTCTTATGTTTGTATAATATCAGACGCGGCTGTGTCTGTGGGGGGTGGAGGATGTGTGTCTGTCAATTAGGGGTGTCTTGTAATAAGAATAAATGTATATATGTATTTATGCTGTGAATTATTGTTGTCACACCCCAATCCACTTATCTTTACTGTAGGACTTGAATTGGATAGATGTCTTTAACTATGTTGTATCTACAATCATTTACTACAATTTACAGATCTTACAGTCAATCAACATACATGAAATATGAGCTCGTCAATGTAATTGCCATCATCAAGGTCTAGGTTGCGGTTGTTGGAGGTGATGTCCAGCAGCTCCCATTCCCCCATTGTGGTCATGACCTGCTTGGAGTGCTCGGTGATGTGATCCACAGATTTGCTCAGGAAAATATTTATGTCTTTCCCTGAGGAGAGAAGAGTAGAGAAATGTATCGTCCACTAAAGTCTAGATTCATCAGTGTAAACACGTGTCCCTCCCTCTCACATGACCCACGATCATTAATCATCCTAACGCTGACAAAGACAGGAGAAATACATGATAGCAGCAGCAGAACACAGTGTGGAACTCTCTAATGTGCATAATCTACAGGTTAATTCATGTTCAATAATCAGACACAACCCTTTAAGTAAAGCGACTGTGGCTCAGGAGAAAGAGCAGGTCCTCCACTAACCAGAATGTTTGTGGTTCGATCCCCTGCAAGCTGAAGTATCCTTGGGTAACCCCTTTATTTCCCCTGACAGCAGAAGGAAAAGAAAACACTGTGAGGTGTCTTACCATTGTGGATGTAGGAGTTGAATGTCAAAGAGCAGTTCTGTATGTCGAAGGGGAAGTTGTAGATATCGAGATTACAGGAGCTGACAACTTTGGCCGGATAAGCATCGCGCACCCGACCATTGCTGTACAGATTCACATACGGGACATGAGGTGCTGTGTTTTCATCCATGCTGCAAGACAAGAGAAAAGCATCAGAGTTAGGAATGGAACATCTGCTAAATCAAAGTATCACAGTCTATCTGTATTTCAGAGTTTAGATTTTAAAACAAACCTATGTGTCTGCAACCACGGAATATTATGTAATTCATATGATACTTTCATCTAATATTCTTGGAACTTCAGCTTATTTTGCACTGAAAATTCTCTATTAATTTATCAAGCTCTTACATTCATGATGGACAGCAAAGATATATTCGTAACTTTCATTGTCCACAAATCCCACGAAGAATAAAAAAGAGAAAAACAATAAATTGATCCTGGAGTACTGCTCAATTTGTTTTACCAAACATTGACTAATGCGTCTCATTACTATTTATATGGTGCAAATACTCACTGGAGCAGCAAAACTATAGTAATACACAGCTGAAAATAGACTTGAAAAGTGCTTGGAAATAACTGAACCTGAACCTTGAAAATAAATATAAATATTACATAGCTAGTTGTGAAAGATTGACATCTCCTGTAGGAATAAATATTGTAAAGACAAACTACATACTATACCTTTTAGTTTTGGTCAGATTTTATTTGTTGTCAATAAGGAAAATATAGAATGTCACCAGTCTAACTTGTTAACAAAGATGCATTTTAGTGTTGAGGTGTTAGGTCACTCACAATTCATTGATGACAATATCTGGCATCCAAAATTTGTTTCTGGGCAGAATGATCTTGTGGGTGCCACACTCAACTGGATCCCAGCTGACAAGCTCGTTCATCCAACACTGAAACAACCAAACTGGTGTCGGTGCACAGAGCAGCTTATACACTAACTAATATTTACATCACTCCCACAGACTCATCACACAGTTTCCCTGAGACATTAAGATGGACGAGTGACTTACATAGTGGAGCCAAAGGTACGTGGTCAAGAGTTGAGCCTTTTCATCCTGGAAGACAAGAGGAGGGACTTTAAGACACCAAAACATTGTCAATGCTAATCATTATGAAGTTAATGATAAATGTATTACATTTAAACTTGTTGGACTATGTGCTACACCTAATGAGTACTACTCCTCATCAGAGAGTTGAACGTACCACTCCTAGTATTCCATACAGGATGAAGGAGGTGTTGATGTTGGTGCGGGTTGTCATGTTCGTGACGGGTCGTATGGCGCTCAGGCTAAAGATTGGAGTCAGCGCCTCCAGCAGGGCCAGCTGGTTGGGCTGAGAGCAGTTCACCTTGATGGCACTGCACGGAGCTGGTGGGACGATTCAGAGATTATTATGGTAATGTTCTTTATAAAAGTTGGTTATATGAAGTAAAACAATTTTCAACTAATGGCAAAAATATTTTTTAGTTTTCCAGTTTCATCATCTGATATAGTGCTTAGCAAAATTCTTACCTGGCATTAGGATAACAAATACAACCAGAGTGGGTGTGACAAATGGAAAAATACACTAAAAGGAACACATATGAAAGACTGTTATTGACTGACAAATGATATGAGTAAAAATCATCAGTTATAAAATGGAGATTTATTATAACCAACATCGCACTCAGGCTCAGAAATAACACTTCATAACATCAGAATACGCACCGTGAAGAAAGATACTTTACCTTCAGTGTCTTGTCCTTGGAAGTCATGATGTCGAGAGTTAAATCTCTATATTCCCTCTTACGCCTGTAGAGAGGAAATAATCATCATTAGCTTGCTTAATGGGAGCTTTTGATTTTAGGAGGGAATCTATAAATAACCAACCCACCTGTTACTTACCTGTGAGACTAACTCCTGCATGATTCAATTCCGCCTCAGTGGCCAAGATATACACAGAGCCACTGGCAAATGATGTGGGAAATGCAAAACTCTGTAAGGCAGCTACTTTCCCTGTCGGTGGCTTCATACTAAACAAAGCAAAACCACAGTGAGCGTCTGGTGCCTTTGTGTGTGACTGGGACACGGTGACAACTGACCACAGCAGAATTATTGTCACACCTGCTGGTCAGATGCAAATAAATAGTGGATGTGCCATGAGAAACAGGTGTCCTCTGGTGTCAGCTCCAACCCACCCACCTACCTCCATCATGTTGTAGGCCTATTACTGTTGGTCGTCAAAATTAAACTGTCTTTATGTTATACTAACGTTCTGTTTGGAGCTATGCTTCAGTATTATTAGTGAGTCCTCCTCAAACTGTTTTACAATATACTGTCACTTGTTTATTATTTTTGTGCTGGACTTTGTGTGCAGAGCTCTTTATAAAGAGACTATGGTGTAGAGTGAAGTTTGAAAACTTTGGGTTCACCCTACCTGGTTTATCTGCATTGAAGATTTAATAGTCATTGTTTTCATAAAATGAAACTGAATTTGCTTTACTACTGTTCACGTATGTTGCTAATAAGTAAGTTTGAATAATGTGGGGGCCTGTGGGGGTAGAGCAGTTCCAATCAGAAGGTCGGGCGGCTCGAATTCCAACCCATGCTGAAGTGTCCTTGGGCAAGATGCTGAACCCCAAAAGAAATGGCCCCTCATAGATGCTGAATGCACTAATTGTAAGTCTCTTTGAATAAAAGCGTCAGCGAAATGACATGTAATGTAATAATTTACTTAACTGCTGTTATTTTTTCATACATTGCATGTCGGTTTTTTTAGAGGTCTGTTAAGCAATCAACAATCTCCAGGCCCAGGTTAATAACTTTTCAAAATAAAAGCTCTGTAGTTTGGCTTGTTATAAGCATTACAGCAACGACACAAACCTTTTGCTCTCATTCTATGAATGTTGCTGGCATGACTGGGCTCATCATCCATGTCGGATATGGTGAAATAAAAATAATCTACTTATCACAACGATCTTGTGGCCATTCAACATTGTAAATTTGCTTGAATATTGAAAAAGCAATCAAAAAAATTGATGGGGAAAAAAAGCCTGTTCCGAAGTTAGTGGTGCAGTATTGTATTGATAAACTGCCTGAGGGAATAATTTGAATTTCCTCCACTTAAAGGTGTTCCAGTGCAGCAGTTGTGTGCAAGTAAGTGGTTAACTTTGCATATAGTGTGGCAGTGAGTCTGCTGCACTGTTTCAGCATCTGAAGTGAATCAATATTAAGAACATAAAAAATATAATAGCCTTGTGTAAAGGCCCCTTCGTGGCCTCCAAAAAGAAAAAAGCCTCCACAGAAAAAATAGAGTCAAATAATTTGAACAATTTGTAAGGACACTGCTGAATTTTTTCTCAAGGCTTGTGAGAAAGACTGCTGCGCCTGGTCAACACTCCTCTTATTGCACAATGGGCTTGTGTTTGTTCAGAACACAGAAAGTGATGCCACACTGTCAACAGAGAGGAAAACGAAACTCAAGTTTTAGATTCGGTAATGAACAGAGTGGAGCACAGAAGGTTCTGTTTCTCTCCCCCACACCTTTGCCTCCACTGTTTATAATAGAAGTCACATTTACTCAACCTTTTCATTTCAAATATGTTGAAAAACACTCATACGAAAAGCAGAGAGACAGAGAGAGAGCTTTTTTGGCAATAGGCGTTTAATAAGGGCATAAGAAAAAATTCAAAACTCTTGATACATTCTAAACACAACACACTCCTCCTCCCAGCATAGTAAATCTGAAACAAGCATTATTTTTAGGTCAATTTATCAAAAAAAATGAGTTAAAAGCGGTGCCAAAAAACAACTGCACAAAACTGTGCGATCACAAAGCACGGCTCACTCTCTTGTACAGATGCCAAGTCTACATCCCTCGCAGTGGTCAGGCTCATGGGGACTCTTGACATCGAGCTTCTCGTGATAGTAGTGGCCTTGATCTAGGGTTTCGTTGTAGCACTTAATTCTTATCTTCTTCACCAGGTTTCTCATGAGGATGGTGATGTGCTCCGCCTCGATGATGGAATCCACCATTGGGGCATTGCTGCACTTTTTGCAGTTTTGACGGATGCGCCTCACCTTGACGGTGCCAATGTTGCCCTCCAGGCACATGTGGAAGACCACCATCACTCGGTTGGAGGGCCAGCCCCTTCGACAGCTGCTGCACTGAAACCTTTAGATAGACAGATGGTTGATATGTAAAACACAGTGAGGGTATGAAACTGACAGTGGTGTATCAAATAAAAACACCTCTATGATAGATGTGTTGTGCCTCACATTTGGAAATGTAAATAATGATTCAAATGTAAATAATCAAGTAAAAGAACAAATTGACACTGACCTTGCACTGGTGCTCCTGAAGTACTCCTTCCATCCACACTGAGGATGTTTGGGCACAATAGTGGAATCAAACTCCAGATTCCAGGTGTCTCCATGCAGGAGATTGTTGGCTTCATTCTGGAAAATAGACCTCCACTCTAACAGAGCCATCCTGCAGTGCCAGTGGTGCAAGTGGTTCACTAAAGTCTGACAGCTGATCCGTGCAGTGAAATAAAAGCTTCAGAGGACGACACACTTCAGCCTGATCAACTTTACTGCTGCTGCTGCTTGTGAGTGCACATTTTGTATTTATATGTTTGTGTCCTCCTGCCCACAGGAAGTGATGCAGCACTATCAGAGAGACTTAGAGAGAAACGAAACTTAAAATTGGAGTCCTTGGTGAGGGGGAGGAGGGTGAGGAGAGGCCTGTGTTATTATGACAGATGATTATAAACTTAAGTCACTGAATGGTCCAGCTGTGAAAATGCTGAACTGAACTGCTCTCTGTTTTGATGAGTCAATGTGGTCACTTATATGAGGAGGCCAGAATCAAACAACATTTTTTAAATTTGTTTCAATGTCAGACACAAAATAATAATGATTTGTGTGGATTTACTGACAGACGATGGCTTATTTGTCCATTTTTTGTCCATTTGCCGAGAACACAAGCACCTGAATCACACTGACACTATTCAGGCTACATGGGACATAGAAACTTAAGACTTCAGTTTTTCATAGTTGTGTTTGTGCAGTAGTGCCAACTACTGAAGCTTTTCTGTATTACACCCTTCAAACAGTCCATCTAGTTGTGCATTTAAAAGTTTGGGCAAGTTTCATATTTTGTTGACATTTGAAGTGAAATGATGTAAATCTAACAGTTTGCAGCAAGCACATTTGTAGTGACTCCTTCCTCATGGTTACAAATGAAAACTTAAAAAGTAATTGTCATACGTGCGAAGTGCAAAGTTGTTGACGTCACAGTTTACAAATTGCTGATTGAGGAATTTTTGCCCACTCCTCCCACAGATCACTAGAGGTTTTGCTCCTTTTTTCTTCGTAACACGTTTTTGCGGATTGTAGCCAAAGAACTTAAATTTAACTTCATCTCTCCACTTGTTTCCAAAATGACTGGCTCATCCATATGTCTCTGTAGGCCTGCTGTACTGTACTGTACTGTGAACTGTACTGTACTATAGTGTACTTCTATACATCTTTACCATACTTTTATAACTGTGAAGAAATGTGTCTTCTAGGTCAAATTAAACTAGCAGTTCAAAGTAAAATGTATAATTAAAAAACTTTACATGAGTTTCAATTAATACCATCCTTGTTTCCACATGGAGAAATATTGAGTTCATTAAAATTATAATTTATACATATTGATTCTGTGGTTTTTTCTTCTTCAACCAGTGCCCAATAAAAAAAGAAAAAATAAGAACTGTATATAACTAAATTATAGTTGCTATTTAGACATTAGCTTGACTCAGAGTCGACCATCAGTGGAGGAGCTACAAGGGTAAATCTGAAAACCTTTATTAGTCACCACAACCGTGCACGTAGACAGAAGCTCATTGTAATAAACCAATAAAAAAAGCATTAAGGTCTGATTACTCATTTGCAGGTTTTTTGCAATTGAATTACAGTTATTTGTAATTGTATCTTATTATTGGCCTCTAGATAATGAGGGTCAATACAGAAAGGGATGAATCAACCAATTGCTCCAGTGTTATGAGACATTTTATGGCCTTTTCCCACTGCTTCTGCTGCAATTAAACTGAGCACATAGTGTTGACCCTCTGGCTTTCTGATACAAGCATGATTTGAAATGATTAGCTTTAATTATTCTAACAGAGCATCATGTAGATTTGGATTTGTGTTGTTTGGCGAATGAGTGTTGTCCAGCACTTCATTTAATGTATATGCAGATGTTGGATGATGCGATTACAGGAAGAAACTTTGTTATTATATAGATATTTCAATTTGGCCTGTATGTGATACGTACTCAAATATTTGTGAGTGAATCCATTTTTTTTAAATATGTACAATATATTGTGGAAAAATCCATCCACTTTTTCTTTCACTAAGCAGAAGTACACCGATATGAAAAGTTCCCAGTATCGGTGCTGTTGTCAGAGCCTGACACTGACTGTTGATCCATATCTGCTCTTTTTGCTCTCTTTTCAAGGGAAGTGAAACCAGGAGATACATGTATGTTATGATTTGATTGCAGCTGAAGAAACCTTGAAAGCAGCCGAGTTAAAGACCTTAGCAACTTGGATGTGACTTCTTTGAATATGACCCTACTTAATGTGGGAGTACAAGGAAGCAGGGTGGAATGAAAGAGATAGAGGAGGTGGTAGTGACATTTTAGACGACTATTATATCACAAAAAAGGTCCATTCCCTCGTCAGAGACAGAACAATGAGAATAAAGATCAGAAGCAGGTATTTCAGTTCTTCTCACACTGATAAATACATATGGAGTAGAAGACAGAAGCAGAAAGGATGAGATAGAAGGTTTGGGTTGAGTGTTTTTGAGTAGAATAGTTGACATTTGAGAAACTTAAAAGAGACGCGCCCTCGGACCTTAACCCCAAACCTCAGAAAGATTGGTGATTACACTGGACAGCTTCCAGGTATGAATTCATGTCACTCTGTGTTCATAAATATCTTTATTCCTTTTTATTCCATCATTCTATTATCTATACTGCTTATCCTTTGAGGGTCTCAGGGGGAGCTAGTACCAATCCCAGCAGGCACTGAGTGAGAGGCGGGGTGGGGCACCCTGTACAGGTCAGCAGAGACAAACAACCATACACACTCACACTCCTATTTATTTAATTATTAAATAATTTAACTTCACACCAGAAGAACAGTTTTTCCAGACTGCTGCTGACCTCATCAATTGCATAAATCTCATCGCCTGTGCTCGGCCAACAACCAATATACTGTACATACATCAAACTGTAAATATCTAACATTCATATTGCACATACCCTTTTTTCTAGTTTCTAGTGTTTATAATATTATACACTGTTCATTATTGCTCTAACACACCACAGCTTAGCATGGACCAAAAAGTATGGAAGGTGGACTGGTAGCTGGAGAGATGCCAGTTCACCTGCTGGGCACTGCTGAGGTGCCCTTGAGCAGGGCACCGAACCCCCCAATTGCTCGCAGGGCGCTTCTCCGGGGCTGCCCATCACTCCACCATCTCTCTCCACATGTGCATGTCTATGAGCCCTTTGTGTGTGTGGGATTTTCAGGGTTAATAAATGCATGTATAAAAATTAGTGTAGAAAGAATTTCCTCTTGAGGGATCAATAAAGTATCTCTTATTATTATTATTATTCCTTGTATATACCTACTTGGCAAGGATACCAAATGACTGAGATTCTGAATAAAACATCATAATTTCAACTGATGTCAAAGATCTCATTGTCCTTTTTTTGTCAGAGGGAGAAACAACACATCCTAAAAGGACGAATTCAGTTTTCAAGACTAAACTGAAAGGAAATAACCCACGAATTCCTGGTTAGTATTACATTATGAATGGGGTAAACAAACTCTTATTTTGAAACCGGAAGCCGGTGTTGAACGTCGCTATGGTAACAGCCACAACCGAGCAAAGATTAGCTAGTTAGCATCGACATGTTTTAAGGTCCTCTGTGTTGTTCTGTCCTCAACAGTGATTCAACATGGAGTCGTCAGACACTTACCTCATCAGACCTCATCACCAGCACAAGTGAGGCGCTCGTAAAACCACTACTAGCGGCTAAAGTTAGCTTTTAGCTAGCGGGTTCACCATAGGCTTTCGCTAGCCACTGCATTAGCGTTTCCAGCGTAACTAGCCATCTTTCTTCGGCGTTTTAAGATAAAACCACTGAGACTGGCGTTAGCTTAGATAGTTGTTTTTAAAAGAAACAGTATTAAGTGGTCGATGCCAGCGTTCGACCATGTAGCTAATATCGATAGCTTTGTGTTCATGTGTTTGGGGAAGTGGTAAAAGTTAAGAATCAAATGACCTGTGTAGTAACGTCACTTATCAATACACTGAAATAACACCAAGTGACCAAACACTTTAATGCACCAAACTGACTTTTAAAAATCAGACTTTAAAACCTTACAATGTTATTTAAAACTGTACGGGTGTGCTTCTACACATACACGATGTTACTCACATGCAGGGCGGAGCATTGAACAGAAACCAGTGTCCTTGAGGAGAGTTCTGCAGCTGTCCCCTCATGAAACCACCATTAAATTCACTACATCCACATTTTCATTCGGATCTGCACCAGTTTCACAGACATCAGTCCCCTTAACATGCCAGGTGTGTTTTTTTTATTGTCAAGTAAAGGGGGGAACAATCCTGGATCTGCTCCCTTATTCAGATCTGCACCAATATGTAAACTGTTCTTCCCTGACCCATATCACATCCTTTCACCAACTTCTAGTTTTTGTATAATCCTGCTAAATATCAGACAGATAGACACATGCTAAAGAAAACAACCACCATATGTGGACCCATACTTAAGGGAAGGTTGATGATTTGTTCCCACTGTGACCACTTTTGGTTGAATTTAACTTCCTGCCTCGCTTCTCACTGTTAAATGTTCCAGGTTTAAGCCAGCCATTGTAAAGGAGTGCATTCGTGAAATCGTGCGGGAGCAACTGTCTGGGGTGCAGTATGACCCAGAGGAGGTCCCACAGCTGTCCCGAACACTGGCAGACTCTGTTAAAGAAAAAGTGAAGAGTGAGACATGCTTTTTTCCCTTTCTGCTGATATTTACCCAGTGGGAAAGAGGAGCCAGATGCTATGGAAGCATATTTCATTCACTTTTTTTCTGAATTAACAAGATATATCATGATAAAGGAATCCTGCTCTGATTTTCTGAAACAATGAGATAACTCAAAATCCTTATACTTTCCATCTGAACAATCACCAAATCCTGAGGTACCTGTGCCAAGGTGACTAAGTGATTTCAATATCATCTATATAACTAAGACAAAAGCATTCCCCAATGTCTCAAATGCAAATCAAAATAAAACTGGATGAAACTACACAGACGGGACATATTTGCTTTCAACAGTCTGAAAGGCTAAATGAGAGATTTGGACTTGCTTCTGTCTGTAAGTAATGTAAATTGCATTGTTATGGTTTGTTGGCTTTGCACAGGCACCTCAGGACTGTTGTGATTGTTCAGAGGGAAAGTACAAGGAGTTATCTCGTTAATTCAGAAAAACAGAAGAGTTTTGTAATGTGCTTCTGTAAAATCCGCTTCTGTAAAATTCTGTTGTAAATATTGTTCAAAATGATCACTCAGATATCTCCCATTAAAGCAAAACTTACTAGTAAAATGTTTTATTTATATCACGATTCTGTTCTCTGCCTGTTTGTTTTAGCCCCTCACCATCAGTCCATCCTATGCTTGTATTCAACACTGGACTCTTCACACCCACCTGCTCACCCCATTCCCTAAGCAGCTCATTGAATCCAGACCAGCAGTGTGCATGTTGTCATGTTCTTGCCATCCTGTTCCCTGTATTGTTCCTGCGACCTGTACCCTCCAGCCTGGAAGCTCCCCTCTATCTGTGACTCTTTTTTTATCCCCATCTCCTCTAATAATAATAATAATATCACACACCTCATTGCCTGCTCTGTGTGTGCACTTGCACCTTCCTGTTGCATCTTAAAAACCATGAATCCTACGCAGTAAACTTTGCATATCAATACCCACCCTTGTAATGTTCCTTCTCAAGATTTGGATAATTGCTGATGCACATGATTATAGCTCATTTGTCTTCCTCAATAGATGCTGGATTTGAAAGATATAAGCTTGTTGTGCAGGTTGTCATCGGAGAACAACGAGGACAGGGAGTCAAGTGAGTGATCATTTGATACTGGTACATAAAAGTAGCTGCTACACTTTTTAAATATACTATATTATGTGGTGTACCATGTTATTTGGGGGAAGCAGGTGTAAAACTTGTTGCACTTTACAGCACACTGGAGTGAAAGTGTGCTGCTCTGTTCACAAGATTATTGCTGTAGAAGTGAAATACTGGGGACTTGAAAATCTCTGGCTGCCTCTCAGTCTGTAGTCAAAATTTTTTACACGCACTTTCCCAAGATAACAAATTGTTTACCAGTATGGATGTATGTACTTTTTATTAAATTATCTTTTAGGAATCCAGGATTGTTTTTCTCTTGCACTGAGCCGACAGCAATATTTAACTAATGTATGAAGTGTAGCCTTTGCTCTTGTTGTGTGATTATGGTTTTAAAATATCAATATCCAAGCAATGACTAAGCAGTACCTTACATTTGATAGCCCAACATCAGATAACAATTTTCCATCATTTAGTCATATTCATGTTTACAAAATGTGTGATGTGATGTGATGATGAAGGGGGTTCGATGGAAACTTAATTCCCAGTGTTTGGTCTTTATTAACCTTACCCAATTAATTTTTGGGTTGTAATTTGTGCTGGAGTTTCTTTAAATTGCATTATATTGAAAAACTCATATATCTAAATGGGGCTGGAGACTATATCTAATAATCAATAGAGCATGAACCTTCCTGACTAACTTTCAACAAATGGCACTTAGGGTGAGTTACATTACTATGTTAACATAATAAAAATTGTATTTTATACAAGGCCTCCTTGTGATTCTTTACATTACGCAGGGTTTTCCAGGCAGGAGTTCAGATGTATTTTTGTGTATGAGTCCCTGACCGTTGTGACTCAGTCTCTTCTTGTGTTTTACTAGGATGTCCTCCAGGTGTTTGTGGGATGCTGACACAGACAACTATGCAGAAGATGTTTATATGAACGTAGGTGCTTTTGCTCAGATCTTAATTGTGATGACTCAGAGACAGTTATTCTTAAATTCTTTGTTTTGCCTCTCCAGGACAGCTTGTTCTGTTTGGTGGCGGTTTTCGGGAGTTATTACTACTGAGGACGGGACGATGGTATTCAAAAATTCAACATGGAAAGATGTGAGGTGAACGTCCAAATGAGACTGGTTGCCATCAGGTCCACGTGCGTGGATCTGGAGTCATGTGATTGCTGCATGTGGAGTTCAACACACATGACATTTCAGTAAAGAGAATGTTACTTTAAAACAAAGGAATTTACCAGGATTTCCTGACTATGCAAGATGAGAGTGGAAAGACTGGCCTCTATTCTAGATAAAATACAAGGTTGTAGATCAAAACATAACTTTGACTTCTTAACTCTTGTACAAGTTCCAACTGGTGTTGAAATGTTTGATGTCATGTTGTGTGTGGAAATCCTCAACATGTTCACGAGATGTTATTTTAACAGACTTTCACACCCATCAGTGAAAATGTCAACTGTACCACATTTTTCTTTTATTTTGAAATTATTTCATTAAAAGGCCAGTTATTTGAACTGATTAAAATTGTATCTAAATACATTTCCAGATCCTTTTATTCTGTATTTAGCAGACATGCAAGGTTAGTGGGCTGCTTGTGCTCACACGTGTTATAGGAAATTATAGCAGTATCCAGTACTTGAGGCGCTTTCAGCTGCAAAAACACAGTAAAAGCAAATTACTGTAATGCAGTATAGTGTGTATTGTAGTATATACTTTGGGTGCTTGACTCAGGAGTACAGTAGAGGTCAGTATTTGTCTCTTGTCATAACAGGGATAACTGCTGCAGGGAAGCTACTGGCTGTTAGAAAGTCAAAACTCTTCAGTATTCAATATTTGCATGAACATTTAAATCAACTCATTCACCTTTTTTTTCTTAAACAAATCTGTCTGATTTGAAGTAGGTGCTTTTTGAGATTAAATGAAGGAAAAGAAAATATATCCTGTGTCTTTCTGACAGGAGGAATGATTGCTAAAATGTGCTGAAACTACAAAGTCTGGCCGACTCAAGCTGAAATAATAAGCTTGGTCTGAAAGAAAAAGAATTGAGTGTCTTCAAGCTACTTCTCTCTTCAAGAGTAAAAAAAAAAAATTCAACAACCTTTTGGTCTGTAGAGGCTTTAATCAGCTGGAGAACTATTATATTACTATTCACACTTGTTTTACACAAATACTGTCAATTTAATAAGATTTCACTGTAAGAAGATTCTACATTTACACAGATGATAAATGAGACACCACATTTAATTGGATCTATGAAGCATATGAGAAGGCTGATAACACAACATTCAACTGTTAGTCCTCACAAAGCAACATTCCTCATTATTTCATGGGAGAACACAGAGGGGGAAACAAAAACGGAGACAAAACCCCAAAAGATTCAGCTTGTTTCATAATAAAAAAGTTACAGCCACAATAATTTCAAACACCTCTACTGTTTGTATTATTAAGTATTTATGTTAAATTTATAAGATATATGACTCTTAAGTTGTGGCATGTTTGCCTCATCAAAGCGTCTCAGTTTACTGCATTGTGTTTTCTGCTCATTTCACAATAGCTTTACGACTCCTCGAGGCCTGAATATAAAGCTTAATTTTTCGTTCAAATGTTTATTGCAACAGTAGAACAGGTTAGTGTTTGGTGTCTAGGCTCCGACTTAGTCACTCCCCTTGATATGATTACATAGATATGATGGGAGTGATGACCAAATCAAGTAACCCTCCCATCTGAGCCTACAGGTGGATGCTGGGGTGGTGGAGGGGCAGAAGTAACTGGCAGCAATACTGACGCAGCAGTGGGGCAAGCAAAGACAGTGATGGAACATTTTCTCTTAAATAGACCGCCTAAGAAGGTGGGTATGTATTGTATGTGATTGTGGGGAGTGAGGTATGTTGTTGTTGGAGATAAAAAGTCTGATACTGCGCCAGATAGACTTCTTTTCCAACATGCATACTTTATTGCTACTGGAGTCTTCAATCTTTGGTTGAAAGAATTCACTGGAGATGGTCAGAGTTCAATGCAGTAGAGTTTATTCTTTTACACGCGATAATCACGAGCTGGCTCCAGCACCCAACTGAAGACTGAGCTTCAAACCTTCTGCTGATAAGGTCCTCGTCTCTGCTGTTGCTCCTTCCTACTTTAAGGCTTCTGATTCGTCCTGAATCTAATGGTGTCATACTTCCTTAGTGGATTTTGGCTTTAGATCACAGTTTTTGTTTTTTTAATGGTGCACTCAATCACAGTCCAACTTGGACACCATTATAAATCTCAGAG
This sequence comes from Paralichthys olivaceus, assembly GCF_024713975.1. Classification (NCBI taxonomy): domain Eukaryota; kingdom Metazoa; phylum Chordata; class Actinopteri; order Pleuronectiformes; family Paralichthyidae; genus Paralichthys; species Paralichthys olivaceus. Next base: position 10,426,107 of record NC_091095.1, on the reverse strand, counting down.
GCCTTTGAACTGAACCTTCAATCGATATAACTTTATGCACCTTTATCAATCTTGGTCATTTCTCATGAGGTTCTTCAAAGCAACCAGCTCAGAGCTTACTCAGGATGACATTTTCAGATATTCCATCGTTTTGGTAGTTACTCTTCCATCTATCCAGCCATCATCTATACCGCTTATCCTTTGAGGGTCGCGAGTGGGCTGGAGTCAATCCCAGCAGACATTGAATGAGAGGTGAGGTACACCCTGGACAGGTCACCAGTGTATGATGTGGCCGAGACACACATTCACTCACATATTCACATCTACTGTCAATTTAGTCTCCAATCATCTTAAACCCAATCTGAGAGTGTTTGGACTGTGGGAGGAAGCTGGAGTACCTGGAGAAAACCCACACAGACAAGGAGAGAACATACACATGCAAACAGAATTTTGCAAAAAGATAAAATGCAAAAAGCTTCTGTGAGGCGACAATACAAATTACCGCACCACTGTAGTAACTCGTGTCTTTTCCATTCATTTCAGTAAATCTGCCCCCAGTGAGCAAACTAAGATGTTTTTCAGACTATATATAAAGACAAATGAGACAGAAGTGAGCAGCCGAAGTGATCAAGCAAAGCCAAATCAATTAGTCCAATGGCTCACTCTCTGATTACACATACCCACCTGACGATTCTGTTATGCTGCTCTATTTCTGGTTGCAGCACGCAGCTGAGTTGTGAATGTCGTGTTAGAAGCTCTGATACATCACAAATATGATTGGTGATTGTAATTCCTTTTAGTCGGAAAGGTAACAGAGACTCCATAATTGCACAGTGTGAATTTTGTTTAGATCAGGAGAATGTCAGCAAGGTGTAAAATAGTGATCGATAAGCTCATTATTATTCTTTTTTTAATAATAAAAAACAGTTTGAAATATAATTAAAAGTTTTTTCAAAAGTATACACTGTTTCTCAAACTACACTAAACGCCTCTGCAGCCTAATAGGCAGTACACTTCCTGAGCACCCAGCAGGACACCACATTAAACCTGGGTAAGACCTCCCATTGCTCTCAAAACACCCACAGTTCTTGGTGGCATCGATTCGTCCAAGATGTTGAACAGATTCTTGTGCATGTCGACACCATTGCATCACGTCGTTTCTTCACATCTGTGCTGCTTATCACCTGTTCTACCACATCCCAAATGTTAGCTTATTTGACTCAGATCTGGTGGCTGAGGAAACAACTTAAGTGTTAATTTTCATTAAGCCAGTTTGAGACGACTTCAACATTGTAATGCTGAGAGTAAAAATGGGTGTGCCTGGTCCAGAACAATGCTCAGACAAGCTGTATTATGAAAAGGGCCCTATCTGTGTCAAAACACTCAAGCTGGGTTCATGGATTCATGCTGTTGATGAATCAGCTGTCACCACGATCCACTTTTTACTGTTTACTCTCTCATCCAGAGGCCCGGTTCATTATATCTTCCACATGCATAGAGTCTGTGCTATGGCATCAGTTGCTACAGCAACTGCCTTTGAGGAATGGTGCAGCTGGACCCTACCAGTGTTCTCACAGCCACCCTAGAGACACACAATGAACTGTACTGCTTTTAGACCCCACTTGTTAGTGACCTGTGGAATCACAGCCTCATACCTATATTCCTTTCAATGCACAAGCCTGCACAAAGTTCACATTGCTCCTCATCTATTTGAGCAGTCCATAAGAAACTGAATTCTTTTTGAATGTATTTGTGCAGTGGTCTGCACAGCTGCTCTTTACATTTTAAACATTGGTTTTGATGTTGTTTTTCATCGTGAATCCACAGATGCTGGCTGTATGACTCAGAATTTAAAGGGTGCACAGCAGAAAATGCTCTGTCAAATTTAAGCACCAAAAATATTTTTACTCAAAACAAGCAAATCTGGGCGTGAGTGCAGTAAGTGATAAGATGTCTTAAGATATGTCAGACTGTGATTCTAGCAAATAAGATTTTGAAATAAGATAAGAAAGACAAACTTCAAGTAATCTAATTAAACCTAATTAATGCCAAAGTACATAAATTACCACTCAAAACTAGATTATTTCTTACCTTCAAATTACATTACAGCAAAATTAAAAACAAACAAAACATTTGCACATAAACACAGGGTTAACCCAAACCCTTGAGCTTATCTAAAATATGCTTGTTTTGAATGACAGCATACTTACATCTAGACAGGGCATTTGGCAAGCGAGTACCTTCAATACATTGAGTGCTATAAACATTTTAAATAGAATTCTATTTTTCTATTTGAATGTGGAGTAGAAACTGTTTTGCCCACAGTACTCTTTTTCAGTGCAAAATGAAACCAATATTTGAGGAAAAATAAATATACAGCAAAGTTGAGAAAATATCTGTATATGTTCAACAAAACCTTGTTAGAAGACAATACTGCTATGTATTACTCAAATTAACTCACTTTAGCTACTGCAATATAATTGTATAAAACACAAATATATATATATATATATATATATATATATATATATTTACCCAACATATTTTATATTAAAAAGAAATAACATGTCAATCCATACAGGCTGGTTTAGAAAAGGGTCTTTAATTCCTTTTCTGACTGCCTTTTTTTCCTAGTATTTCCACGATTGACGACCCCTTGGGTTATTTAAAACTTCCATCCTTAGCCTGCAGTTGCTCTAATGAGCCTTAGTATTGAGTAAGCAGATCTAATTGATTTTTCAGATTTACCTGAATACCTGCCATTCAGAACATAATCCACAATCGCTTTGGTTGGAGAGGAAGCAAAAGGACTACACAGGCAATTCCTTTATACATCTAAAGGTGTGAGTAAATGTGAGGCTGAGTGACGTTGCGGTGGACACTCACTCATGCCCACCATGACTAAATAAATTAGATGGTTGAGCTGCCTAAAAATAGAAACACATGGTAACTTTCATGGTCTTATTGACTGTATGTTCTCACTCACCTCCATCAATGTCATGTATTAATCTCACAGGATGTTTGATGATCATCATCATAGCTTCGTTTTGTAAATGGCTCAGACAAATTTGCTCTTGGCTTTATGTTTTACGTTTGAAGGAATGATTGTATGAGCCATTTGCTATCATCAACATATCAAACAGCATCAGTCATCAATCACTGCTTCTTCAAGGTTACTGTGTTTTATCCCCCATTGCATTTTAAAAAGTCATTGAGATTCATGGGAACATGCATTACAATTCATGAACATGGAATCTTTGGGTCACAGGTTTTCATGTTACGGAAATTCTCTCAACAAACCCCACTTTGCATTGGTTATTCATCAAAGCAGACACAGCAGAAGAAAACCTCACTGTGGACTTTATTCATTTCTAAATGATTTGTCCATTTACATCGTTGGTGATATACTGAACGGTATTTTGACCTTAAGGAATGAGGCTTCTGACCACTTTTCAAATGAAATATAACCTTGCATCCTGCAGCACTATTCAGTGTGAATCGTTCACCTTTCAAATGTCGTTGTAGTTTAGAACTACTAGTTAATGTCATTTTCCAATGGACAAGACTGAAGAATGCATTCACATTTGGGATGTGGCTTGCCTCAAAGAAAGAAAATAATGATATATGTCTATTATTTTCATTATTTTAATCCAGGCTAACAACATGTGATAAAATCAGTTGACTGACCAAGTTTGGTGGAAATCACATTTGTAGTCTTATTGTAATCCTGCAGACCAATAAACCAACAAACAGACCATCTCCACATCATAATGCTCAGTGCCTATTACTGATTGAGGCGACACAGCTAAACATACCAACATTCTTATCAACACAACGCAGAACTCTTTTATGCATGTTTAACTGTTAAAGTGAAGTGAGCAAAGGATGTTTAAGAGAACCGTGGTGAAAAAATCTCTTTGTACCGATCAGTACAATAAGACTTTTGACATCTTCAAATAGTATGAAAAAGTATAATTCAAATGTAAAACGTGTAATTAGCAGTATGCAGTCTATATGGCTCAGAGCTGTGCAGTGACAATCAAACTCCCTCTTATTAGATGTAATTATAAATCGGTTCTAATTAGTGGACTGGAGGATTTGCATGAATGCAGACAGTGCAGTGTATAATTTGCATAATTTCCAAGAAGAACATGAAGAACTAGTGGTTAGTATAATTATATGTTAAAGAAGTGAAAAATAATAACTGCACACATTTATGTTGTCACTTACTGTTTGCTGAAAGCTTCACAGCCAAATTATTCTCCATGGGACAATCCTCTAATTTACAGCTCAGAGTCACATTTCAACCATTGACAGCACCACTGCAGCACAGCATGAATATATCAGTATTTCCTCAAGCTATATCATGATTTAATTACAAACCACAAAGTAATTGTGTTTACACCCTGTTATTTGTTTTTTTATCACCAGTGATGAAGGTCTGTCCGTTGAACAGGATAATATTGACGTGCAATAATTTGTGGTTGAGGTTAATGTGTTTACATTCAATTAAGCTTCTCTCATATAATGGAAATTGCAGCAAGAAGGTTTGCAGAGGGAATGGCGATGATTACAGAATCTGCTTTCCTCTTGTTTTATGTTTTTTCTCAACAATCTCCACTGGCTTCAGTCACAGGAGAAAAGAGTCAAAGTGTATTGTCCTGTTGTAACCACTCAAGGGACAGCTTACCACAATGCTCTTAATAAATATGTTTGTGCTTTGCTGCGTCTATAATTTACTTTTGTCTGTCACTGGAGTGGTAGCCATTTATTTCAACATTTTCCTGTGTGCCAGTCAGTGCCTGTGAATTGCAACCAGCAGACAAACGTGTAAACTTCTGCTTGAGAACAGGAATGTCAATGTCAGTACATTTAATATATAAATACATTTTCTCAGAGCCCATTAGAATAAAAAAGCATCATCTCAGAAGGATTTCACAACTTTGATCGGTTGCTATAGATCGACCTACCGAGGACACTGGGGAGAGACGCATGTTAACGTTCACCTTTGTGCTCAGTGAGACATTTCCTGGTTTCCATAGCAACATCATATGATGACTGAGCCACATAATCTAAACTGGCAAACTGCAGTGTTGGGTAGTGTAGAAGAAAATATTTTACTTTCATATACTGTACACCAAGATCAAGTTCCCTCCACATGACAACGAGGTCGTGCTGTTTTACATTTGTTATCAGGTACCTGTGTAAAATTCTGAATCAACTTTCCCAGAAGGCCGACCTATGAGAAGACTTTGTTTCTAACTAATGTAGGTGGACAAATCACGTTAGCAGAGGGCGTGAAGAGACTGACCAAAGAGACTGACCTTAACAGGAAACAATCTTTTTGCACTAACTTTTATTAAAGACAAATTGGAATTGGAATTGTTCAAAGTTCTTGGCGTCCAAGTTTTACAGATGCAAAATGATCGCTTTTCTACAGCAGAGGAATCTGATCAGGTTCCCTGAATGTGGCCGCACTCTTCCAGCAATCTCACTTGAAGAATGAAGAATCTCTCCCCTGTGACTGCTTGAAAACATGGCTGTATCTCATTTACTATCATATGTGCCGTACTCGATTTAATCACCCCATCTCCATGTCAGTTTTAATGACTGTACATTAGCCATCATTCTCTTCCTTCAAACACTTTATTGGGATGATCTCATCAAACGAGAAACCAGTTTGGCTAAATGAATCAGTAATACGTCAAATGCTTCATTAAACATTATTTTTTATGTTGAATGTGGAGGTTGGTTTTGATGTGTTTATATTTTTCTGCAGTTAGAGAAAACTAACTAAGCCTGTTTTATGTGTCCAAACGCAACCCAACATTTTCCTAATTTACAGGCACATACAGTGTTAAAGAAGATAGCCTAGCCAATTTGACCAAACCCGAACCCCATCCACCCTTCCTTTGCCCCTGTCCTTTATTCTTGATTACTCAAACCTGCTGGTGCAATCTTCAGTTCAGTTCATAATGACAGTGCCGTGACTTTTGATGGATCTCTATGGAGATATTGTCCAATTTCTTTTCATTTGAGGATTCAAATAGAATCAACAGTTTCAGGAATCAGAGGTTAATATTCTTCACATGTAAAAATGTATTTTCAGCACAGAGTTTTGGTTTGTGCTCTTCCACATAGGTTCAGAGTTGTGTGTCTCTGTTCACAATCTCCTGATGGACTCTGCTGAGAGTTGTGTCACTGCATTAATGAGACCGTATTCTCCAATCTTCTTCTCCTCTGGGAGAGTGGGCTATGGGCTGATCACTGGAGTATTTCAGTGGAATCCGGTGGTGATAATCTGTCTAGGCAATGGGTCCACGGGTTTCAAGTATGTTGGATGGAACTCAAGACATGTTTCAATAAGGACCTGAAGCCTTAAACAACATTTGTGCCAATGTTAGCCAGCTGGCAAATTTTGGACCTCAGTTCTTTAGCATGACCTTAGAACCATACATGATATATTCAGAGTTGCTATTTTACAAAGTTTTATTTCCTTTCTAATTTCACTAATGGTGTAGATGTGTGTTTTGTATTATTGTTTATGTGCTTTTAGCTCAATACACCTGTGTCTTTAAATTGTTTTACTAATCATCTGCATATCTGTGTGCTGTGTGCCAATTTGTTTTCATATATCATACAGTTACATCAGTGATTTAATAGTTATTCATGCTCAATGTTTTGTACGTCTGTCTTTTTATACATGTTGTAGTGATCAATGGCTGTTAAGCGGCAGTGTCAGGAAGATGTAGGACTGATTTTTGGCTCTGAACAGCTGGCAGACAACCAGCCGCTACTCCAAGAAACTCATTAAATGACCAATTGTTGTTTCTAAGTCTTTGTAAAGATTGAATAAATAAGATGCAACAAAAGATAGTAAATTAGTATAAATTCTATTCAAAATTCTATTTCAAGAACTCAATTCAAAGTGCAGTTGTGGCTTAGGAGGTAGAGCGGGTAGACCACTAATTAGAGGCTCCAGTGCAAAGGCTGCGGTGTCCTTCGACAAGATACTGAACCTCAAACCATGTGTGAATGGTATTGAAAAAGTACAGCATGTTATAGCGCTGTATGATTGTGTGAATGCAGCTTGTACTGTGAAGCTCTTTGAGTGGTTGACAAGACTAGAAAAGCACAATATGAATACAATCCATTTACCATTTTATTTACAGCCTTTGTTTCTTCTGTAACCAAATTGTACGCTTTAACAGTAAATTGTTTCATTGAATCTATTGAATCTATTGAATTGTAAATAAAACGTTTACTTTATTGTTGACACATAAGACCTTAAATCGACTGTGAAGCCTAGTCTATAAAGATTTAAACCTTCGTGTAGCCTTGTGTGTGTGGTACATGCTTTTCAGACCATAGATGAAAGTTGAGTAGTGGTGAAGCCGAGCACCGTTGCAGTCAAATAATACAACTGCATTGAGGGCGGTTCCTGTTGCTGTCACACTGCTCTGTGATTTCATATATGAATGCCACAGAATTGCGAATGAGAGGCAGAAGATATTACTTGGCTAAAAGATGTAAATTTTAGCCTTGAAAAGAACCCCCATTATTCATCTGACCGAGGGCAAGACCATGATGCCTCTGAGATATTTGTGGCATGTGCTACATGTCAAATTTTTCTCTTTTGGGTGCTTAGCATAAGTCATAGAGTAAAACATTCATGAGATGAAGGCATATGCACACGTGAGTGTATGCTAGTTTAAGCATATTCTTGGTCTCTTGAGCTTACAGGAAAAGGTCGATAAATGAGCTGTGTACAGCTAGAAAGCATTAGATGATAAGCTTTAATTATTTATTGTCTTAGTACACATTTATTAGCATGAAAGATGTAATGCCCTCATAAATTACCCTGGTTAGACAATGTATAGCATGGTAGAAGTGTAGCTGTGGAGCTACACTTTTTACCATTTCTGCACTAAATGTATTGTTTGTGATTGGGTCTCAATGTATCAAATACATTTCTTTCTGCTTAAGGGCAAAAGAAAGGCTTACTGTTGCTACTTTCAGCTTTTTAGCCTTCAGGGTCCATGTTAATACAAATAGCCTTTGAATGAGCCTTTAAGGTGAGTGTCGTTGCAGAAAGTAGATGAGGGTCTCCAGTGTTCAGAAAATCAAATGAATTCCCTGACAAAGAACCAAATGCACTCAGGTAAGAAGATACAGTGCTGTAATAACATTTACTAACAACAAACTCACAATGCCTGCAGCCTAAAATATCAATTTGTGAATCGTATTAATTTACAAAATGATCAGTTGAGTGCATAAAGACCATTCACAAGACCAAAAACGTATTTTGTTAGGTCACAGTGTCCTTAACCTTTGACCATCAAACTAAACCAATAAATAAACCTTCGGCCAAAAAAATCCTAAACTAAATGATGGCACCAAATTTGAAGAAATTCCCTCAAGGTGTTATTGAGATTGAGCTTGTTCACAAGAATGGGACAGATGGAAAACACAATGCCTCCGACCACTGGAGTAAATAGCTGCTGAGAAACAAAACAATGAAAATGAAGTTGTGCTTCACCATGAGCAGCCTCTTGTTTAGATAAATTGTCAGCGGAAATGTTATTTATTTAGACAAGGCTCCTGAAGACGCCATCTCTGAATATTACACAGTCACACAGGTTGATGTCCTTGGCCATCCTCTGCACACTCAAATGTAGCTGTGGCAGTGGATGTGACATGAAATGGGATTGGAGTAGTCTGCATTTCCAGAAAGTGTTTAGTTCTCCAGCCACTGCCACAGCCCACAGCATCACTGCAGGCATTTATTTTGTGGTTCACTGTGTGTCATCTCTGAAGTTCATCATCAAGCTCTTCACTTCTTTGCTTTGATTTTCTTCGTCACTGCTTTGGAGAATGACGATGCAGAAAAACATGGTTGGTGATCTCAGGCAGAGAATGTTACACTTACAGCTTTTATAAGGTAACAGACCTACAAGAACTAAGATGTTCAATAGTGCCTGCAATATGTAGTCTTGAAATTCATTCAAGCATTTCTTGTGTCAGTTACAGGGCGTCTTTGGTGTCAGGGTTGTCTTTGTTGATGGGCTGGGTGGTCCCATAATCGTGTGCTCCTGGCAAATCCCCCATAGTTCTAATTCATTTTATTTCTGTTACCTGTTTTATACTACTACTTTTTTTAATTTTAATTTTGTTTGAAAGCGGTTCTTTCAGAATTTTGTCTGTGTTGTATTTAATAGTCTAGAATGTTTTCTTTGTTCCTTTAAATTGTGATGTGAGGCGTGGGGGTTTTTCAGTTATGCCAGTGTTTTTGTTTTATTGGCTTTATGATTTGTCACCACCCGCAGCCCTCTACGCCTCACTCGACTCCTGATTTGTTTGTTTGCGTTCATTGTTCATTGAACAAATAACGGCTTATTTTGCCTTTTCCATCACCAGCAGTTGTTGTGTCCCTCATTTCTTTCATTTTTAAAAACCTGCAGGGTTGTAACATAAAACATTTTTTTGTATCCTCAGATAAATATTATTTTGCAGATGTTGAGACGAGATTAAAAATATCAATTACCACATGAGATAACTTTGCACACGGAATCTGTAACAAATGTACAACAGGCATGAGTTCCTCAGGGGGAGTGTGCATCCTTTTCCTAAATATGGTGACTGAGGTACCCATGAAAATTTCTGCTGTTCCAGAGAAACATGTTCTCAATAGTACACACAGCTTATTATGATGATAATGCTTGTGGTGCAGCCTCTACATTCTGCCTGAAATACAGAAGTACAGGACATACAGCAGCTTAAGTGAATCTGCACCCCTCCCTTAAAGAGAAGGGGCAACTTCGGTTATATCTGTAATCACATGTCACAAGTGAGAAACTGCTTCAGGTGAATTCTGACCCCTCCATTCAAATTACTTTAAATAGCATGACATGTATGATGGATGTTTCTAACAACTGTCATGGCACACAATTATCTTGTCTTGTCTACTGGCAGTTCACTTACATCGAAATACAAGTCTTTCAAAACTTTATTTGCGTAGCTTTGGACATATGGGTTAAAATGACATTTTCTGGGGATGTTATAACACTGTGAAAGCCACAAGTGAAAAATATGAGCTGAGAGATGATGACACGTAATGACACTTTTAAAAGCACTTATAATCACTGGAAATTGAAAGCATCCTACAAAACACAATGCAACAAAGAGAAATGGTACAAATGATTTTTGAATACTTTCACAAGTTTACAAACTGCTGCTGGAAAAACAACCACATATATCTTCATAAAGTTCAACACACTTCTACACTGTAAAAAGCAATTGACATTTAGCAGAAATTTCTGAAACACCAATGTAAACATTCCACAGGGCTCACTTGCATTTTTGTTACCTGAACATAGATATTTCTGATCATATACAGATTATATACAGAGATAATAATTTAGTAGAAATAATTACTCTACTTACAGTGTAGTTGACCCCTCATGCAACAGACCATTTAACAAATATTGAATTTTCCCTCATCTTGCATCCATCAACCACAACCTTTTTACATGTTAGCCACTTTTAATATGTTTCTACACTAATCAGTGCAGATGGTCCAGGATTTGATTAAAAACACAGTCTTTGTCAAGACTCTAACATTGAGTTCCACTTAGACTTGCTGTTCATGACCATCTATAAATATATACATTTTCAAAGTCTTTCTTGGCGAGACCAATTTTGGTGACTAGCAGAATTCTGTCGTCATTAACTGAATGTTCAGTATTTTTCTAAATGGATCATAGTGCTTACAAACATTCTGTCTTCATTTGAAATTACATTGCACTATGGATGGAGTGCCTAATTTCTGCACCCCTTGTGAGTTCTCCCCCTGTAAAGTTTTAATAATTTCCTCAGGTAGCATTATATTTTCTCATTTGTATATTGTTATATATTGTACAGGGTCACATTATAGGCTGTAATAAAGAGTGAAAATGTCAAATCAATTGAGTTATTTTAGAATCTCGCAAATATGCAGGTGTGAACTCAATGTACATCTAAAGAAAATGGGGCATGTGCTTAACATTTCCACAGAAATTGAGCAAAAGTGAGCTTTTTTATAAGTGTGTCGTCCAGCCTGTTCGCTGAACTCCTCCACATCAGTTTTCTCATTCACTATGGCAAACTGCACTGTTTCCTGTGACTTGAGAGCGTTTTGGTTTGAAATAGGTACTGCAAGAAATGTGATGTTAAACTTCAATATGTGATTTGCTGAGTTACACATTAAGTTTTCAGAAGCAGCATAGTAACACTTACGCTACAGTGACAGTTTCAGCTGATGAGTGTTTTCCCCACCTGCACTTTCTCCACTCAGACTATTCTGTATTTAGCTGATGCACCTGTTTAAAGTAGATGTTGATGACAGCTGATGGATGCAGTGACTCAGAACGAGAGTCTTTCTGTCCACAACATCACCCTCCCATGTCCTCCGAGACAAACCCCTTAAGTTGTAAAAGTGGTCTCATCCTTCCCCCTCACTTCCCCATCATCTGCCTCGGCTTCAACAACAACAACGCCATTGCTGAGTGGCCCATCACTCAGGGTGCTGCGGAGCGTCACCCGGGTGACACTGAGCGAGTACTTCCTGGGAGCGATGTGATGTGGCCGATGGCACATGACCTCCTTGAACATTTCTCTAAAGCGTGTGGACATGAGGTTGTAGAGGATTGGGTTTACGGCTGAGCTAAGGTAGAAAAAAACACCGGAGATAATGTGCACATACTGGAAGATCTCCAGGTGGTTTTCAGTCCAGTCATTGATGAAACTCCACATGAGGCGGTCAGTGTGAAAGGGGGCCCAGCAGATTGCAAAAACCACCACGAGCACAACTAGAAAAAACAAAAAAAGTGAGAGGAAAAGACAATGGGAGACACAGTTAGACAGGATTTTACAGGGTATTGATCAATGTTCCCGACATGCTCCCTCTGTTCTCCATCAAATTGTGCCTCTGGGGGCTGTGAGTCATTGATGCACTGGGAACACAGCCTTAGCTTTAGTTCAAACACATTTTAAAGATATATTTATTATAACTGAAAAATACACCTTTGAAGTCCTTACTAATATCATCTACTGGTTCCTAGTACTAATCCTTAACTTGGTTTTTGTGTTGCACTCAGAACAGACCTTGACACTCGACACAAAAACACATCAGAAACCAAAGGCTGAATTAAAAGTATGCATGAAGATAGAAAAGAGGAGACATTTTTAAATAATAGTAAGTCTACATTCTTACCTTTGTTATTTTGGTTTGAAAGGTAATTATTTTATTTTACTTAAGGGAGACATTTCTGTCTGAGTTCTTTAATAAATGTAAGGTGCCCAGAAATTATTGAATTTAAAACAGTATTGTAAAAGACTGATATGAAAGGCATGGGTACTTACTCCCTGTAAGCTCTTACAAAGTTCAACAATAGAAATTTTGAGTTTGACTGTGAAGTTTAAAATGGTTCACTGTAAGATCTTAATTGGTGCAGCTTGTGAAGGTCAATTGCCAACACCAGTCATTTTGTTGCATTTAGAAGATAAATGGTTGTAATACACTGTCCGAGCAGTGCAATTGTTCTGAGTGTTGAAAAGAACATGCTGGTTGCATGATTAGCATATATGACAAACTGTGACTAACTGTGATAGCTCTGAATGAGTCTTTGTTTCTGATGGAGGAAATGTGTATGAATTGCTGGTTTTTTGTGTCCAGACACAAAGACCTTCCGTTTTATGTCATAGTAAAAAGAGAACCTGGCAATCCTCACATTAAGAAGATGTATTTAGTGAACTATTGTCTTGGAATATTAATGAACAATAAGACCAGTTATAAATATAAAAATAATTTCAGCAGATTTTAAATCTACTCTACTCTAGGTTTTGCTGCTGATCCTCCCATCTGGCTCCTTGAGATGGATTTGTTGCTTATCATAAAAATTTAAATGTTGCTAGTTAGCTCCCCTTTGGTGGTGGTGCCATCTGTCCTTCATGGCTTTTAAGAAGCACCCAGGAATGGACTGGGAGGTGATTTTGGTGACTGTGTGCCACACTGTGCCAAAATGCTTTTTTGTTCAAACATAATTATTACAAAACAAACGGATTTCAACTCCACACCTTTAAAATGACTTAGGAGGTCCCAATTGTTTCCAATTGTTTTGCTGATAGGTGAGTAAGGCACACATTTTCCAGTTGTTGTTATTTGAGAAAAGGCAGAAAAAGAAGAAAATCTATGGTTTTGAGAGATGAAGACAATTTGTTACTTACACAACATTTTAGTGACCTGTTGGCGACGTGCCTTCTGCTGCTGGGTACGGATGTTACAGAAGCTGTCCTGTCCAAAGCCCGACTTGGCCTCTAGTACCTGATGCATCTTCTCTCGCTTCAGCTGCAGTCCGATCAGCATGTAGAGAACGCTGATGATGAGCATTGGCAGAACAAAAAAGAGCAAAGTGGTCACCTGGATGGTCAGATTGTACATCCATAGTGGTTTCACCAGTGTACAGATCGCAGAGTCAGGGATTTCCACATTTTCGTTCCCAGCTGGGCCGAGGAAGCTACTGTAAAGGATGGCGATCCCATGCAGACTGGTGTTTGGAACAGCACACAACACTGACACACTCCATACCGTGAGGATGACCCGTTTGGCGTGAGTGCGTGTCACAACATACTTGGCTCGCAGTGGGTGCACCACAGCGATGTAGCGCTCCACACTCAGTGCTGTCACGTTGAGGATCGATGCCAAGCAAACTGTCTCGAATAAGAAGGTTTTGAAGTAGCAACCTCCCTTCCCAAGGAGAAAGGGGTAGTTCTGCCACAGCTCATACAGCTCAAACGGCATGCCAAGCAGCAGCACCAGCAGGTCTGACACCGCCAGGCTGAACAGATAGTAGTTTGTTGGCGTCCACATCACTTTGTTGCGTGCAATGACACTGCAGGTCAGCACATTCCCCAACACGCCCACCAGAAAGATCAACAGGTAGATGAGACAGACAGGGAGGAACACAGATGATCGACGAGGACCCAGATATTTTTCCAGGTAGCCTGCCAAACATGCATCATCAAGATCGATGTGGCTGCCGTTCATGCCCGAGGTCAGATTGGTACACTTTTCCCCAAGTGGACAAAGCCATCCTCCTTTTTCAGCCATTAGATCAAAAGAACAGTTGGCAGTTGACATCCTGCTGAATTAGTGGAGTCAGGATCTGAGGGAAAAGATACAGAAGAGTCATCTGTGTTAAATTGGTACAGACTCACACAAGAATAATGATGATGGTTGGTAATCACATTCACACAATTCTTTTAATTGGACAATCAATTTCTACAGATGAGTGATTTTTTATTATAGTTGAATAGGAATCAAATCTCTGTTAAGGAGTTTGGGTGCCATCATCACATTAGGAAAGAGTTGTCTCACATTGACAGTCATCTCTCTCCATCACATTTCCCAACCAATTTCCCACACTCTGAATTGAAGTAGCTATGACAGCTGTTTCTACCAATGAGTTTTGAACATAAAACTGAGTGATTGAAAGATCTCAAATTCTAATCTGTTTGGTTTGAGCTCAAAATCACCAGAAGCTCTGCCTCTGTGCTTGAATCAACTCAAACAAATGTGTTGAAACTAATTGGTAACATCATAAGAGCTACTATGCTTCAAAAACAACCAACCAGACTAATCTGCATTGACAGAAGCTACTGTTTACTGGGAGGCTATTATAGCTTTCTGTCTGTCTGTTAGCACATTATTCAAAAACTACTAGACCATTTTTGAAATGTGGAGGGGTGGGGCATAAAACTATGACTACATTCAATATGACAGGGGTGCTTATGCTTAGGTAATGCATCTTAACCTTGTTTTGCTCATTATTTTATTCTTATCTTATGAATCAGAGTAATTTTTTTGAACAGCTACAGAGCTAGATACAGTATATTAATACTGTAAGTAGGTGGAGTTGGTGGAGACCAAAATAGCCACATTTATGGTCACAGTGCCTTTCTCCATGGTAATAAAGAAACATGGCACCTGGTTCAGTAGTGTGTCTCATTGATATGCATTATAAGTTTGGGAAATTTGAGGTCTATTACAGAAAGAAAAAGCGCTTCAGTACTCTTACATACATTTCATACATTTTTAGGAGAGCTATTTTATTGTTGTCTTTTGTCATTTTTTTCAGCATTTCTCAGAACTGTCCAATCAGTATATTTGTTTCAGTGGCTGGAGCATGCTGATATGAGGTCAATACAACCAGACTCATAGCAACTGTGATGAAAGGTCTTTTGTGGTAGGGTCCCTATTATTGTGATGACCTTGTCTATTTGAAGCTCAGCAGGAGCAGCTTGCCAGTGGGAGGGGGGTGGGGGGGCGTCCCTCCTTATGTGACTCTACATAATGAACATCACTGCTGCTCTGAGTTTGTCTCTCAGTGGGGGGAGCAACTTTATTTGCTGTATTGTGAGTCCTTGTGCCGCTGACACACTATTAAATTCACCACGGATGGTAAGTGTCATAGTTTTATGTGCCTTGTGTCTCACCCTGCAGGAAGCCAAACTATTGGTTCAAGTGAGAGCCTCTGGAGTCTCAGCAGACTTTCTCTGCCTGGCCTCCTAATATTAAGATAGGTGAAAGTCTGCATAAGTCGATGTGAGAACACAGCAGGGGATCCTCTGCTGGATTCACTGCATGTGAGTGAGTGGGGAGCTAAATGATGAACATGCAAGAGATGCCAAAATGAAAAAAACTTAAAGAAAACACATTTTTGGGATGAAAAAGCGGAGCCGCACATGTAGAAGACACTAATAAAGAATCCTAAATCCTGCGGAGGATGAGTTGCTGTTGTGACCCAACTCTCGAGAAATTGTCCATAGGACATGTCTGAAAACAAACTTTAAAAAATCTTTATTAGTTTAATCCTAACCACCAAACTCATTTAACCCATAGCAAGATTTTTTCAAAATGTTTAATAGGCTAGTGCTTCTATTGGTTTTTAAGGGCACGTCAACAATGTGCTGGCGCCGCACTTTTACCACCTGGACCAGATCTATCCTGCCAGTCTTGGGATCAAACAGACGACCTTTCTGTAACCTTTAGGCTGCTGCTTGAGCATTACAGGTGTAGAGGCAAATCAGCAGATTCATGTCAATGCCCGCAGTATACTGTATGTCCTTGAAAGGTACTTGACCTGCTGTTCAAAGGAAAACGATCACAAAGCATTGAGTCATTATGTATGAAATCTTTGAAGGCTTCTGAAGCTCCGTTTGAGGGAAAGTAATAGTAATGATGATGATAATCATATTCCTGGTTGAAAAGTTAATGTGCAATTCCATTGATAAATGACTGTTTGTATGTAAAAAATTGAATTATTTGAGTGGTTTGTAATTTTATTACATGAATTAAATTTCAGTATGTTTACAGAGGAGAGATTTCAGTATCAAATTGGAAGTATTCCCAACAAAGTCTGCATTTTGTCATTCTTCAATTTACATTGGGGAACACGGAAACGTTCATTTAGCTTAATGCCGACTTGTGACATGGAGGTAAAGTGGAAGGATATTTGCATTTTAGAAAATGAGAGGTGGATAATGAGAAAGACAGGGAAAGGGTTTTCCTGCCCGTTACATATGAATGACTTCTGATGATGGGCTGTGTAAAATACTACAATGATCTTACCAAACATTTACATATATCAATCAGAGGCCTTTTCTGTCTGTTGCTCAGAGTGTCTGTGTTTCATCAGGATGCAGCTCATGTCTGTTGACTTACCCTCTCAGTCTTGACAGAAAATTAGCTAACCCAATCACAAGTGAGGCATGTTGGTCGAGTATTGAAGGTGCCACATCCACTGAATTAAAACAATCAGCATACCGTGACCATTCCCCTGTGGCTTTGAGTGCAGCCACTGCTGTGCCATAAATTAATTCACTTGTCAATAGGATTTTACATCACAGCGCCTGCTGTCATTCAGGTCACTTGATAGAGCTCCGACAGCTTATTAGTATTCTGACAGGGCCGTATTTCAAAGAATAAAGTCGCGTTCTTTATAAATATAGATACACTACTGTAATGAATGTTTCAGTAACAGGATCTACAGTGTATTCGATGCATTACTGGATGACACATCCTAATGAGTATTCTGCAAGTCATATATCACAAATATTTTGCATCAAAAATCTCAGTAAATTTAGATTAATTTACATTTTTGCTAAAATGAATACACACTAAAATCAAATATCCCTTCATATCTAATATAATGGATTATTAGATTTGCAAGCTTTAAAAGTATTTTTTTTTCCAGCTTAGATAAATTGTTTTTCCCACCTCAGAGTCATGACTTGTTTTCAACTAAAATGAGTTAAACGAAGTCCAAACATGAATTGTCCTAAAATCAATGTATTGAAGTGTCACTTCTGGAAACTCCTGTATTCAATCTCCTCACCTTTCAGAGATCTCCAAGGTGTGGCAGTTTATTATTCTTTATTTATCCCCACGGGGAAATGCATCTTCTGCTTTTGAAAGAAATGAGCTGCAGCTAAAGCTCTCGCATTTCAAGCAATAATCCTCTCATGTATGCAATAGCAATACTTTAACTTTAACTAGTGAAAAGATACAACATAAATCAATGTTCCATACAGCTTTTATTAGGTGCACATCAGCTGTGCAGTGTACAGCTCATTACAAACAGTATTCTGCAGTAAGCCACTTTATGCCACTCTAGTGCAACAACATATCCAGCCTTCAGCAGTTCAAATGCCTTGTGTCTGATTCCATCGCCTTGCTCAGAAGCTGCTGCCCTGCAGTCGCTGTCCTCGTCCAGAGAGCCCTTACATCTCTGTGCTTTTCTTTTTCCTCCAGATTGATGCCATGAATAACCCATATCACAAGTTCCCATCGAGAAAAGTCAACACAGCAAAATAAGTGGAACAGCAGCGCAAAAGCCGGCGCTGCTCCCGATGAGAGTCAACAGTGTCACAGTTACTTTATGGGATGAAATTGGGTTTGAGCACAGAGTTCATGCAACCTTTGCTGTTGTTGACTTTTAATGTGCATAATTAGCAGTAATTGTGGAGAACTTTTACAACGCTGCATCACATCTTATGGTCCAACAATTAACGCATTGATTCCACAGAACATCTCTGACTCTGTTCTGCATGAAAATGCTGCAATTTTCCTGATTTCATGTCATACTCATACTCCCTTCTCACAATCGTGACTCCAATATGTTGTTTTCCTGGTCACTTTTTTTTCTACGGTTTAATTTCGAAAGCGGAAAGAACCTGGACAGATTACACCCAAGATGATAATTTAGTTTAAATTCATTAAATCTATATTTAATAAATTGTAATGGGCCACCGGGACAAGTTTTTCAAATTATTTTTCAATGCTTTTATTTCACAGATATCCTAACTACACTTACTTGATTTGTAGGTTGCACCCCGAAAAATCCAGTTATACTAAACCTGGCACTGCTTTAAAAGAAAGTGTACCACTTAACTAAATGAAGGTCACACGAGAAATTAAATTATAGCCTCTGTGTAGTAGCCTCAGCAAATCCCTTTTTTGCTGGTTACTTGCACAAATACTAATGAACTGATATTAAATGTGTTTTTTAAAAGCAAGTTATTTATTAAGAAATTCAAACATAGCAATAATCACTTATATACAGTATATTATGGCTGCATTATGATCCACTACATTCATTCACTTAAGCTTAAGTGCAACGCGATCAGGTGTTTTTTTTCTAACCTCATTTACTATCGATTTCAAAACATGACACCATTAAAATAACTGGAGCATAAAGAAGAATTTTAAAATGTGGATTTATAAAAAAATAGTAGGTTATTGAATTGGTTAATTAGACATCCAACAGGATCCTCTCAGTCATTTCTCTACGAAATTATGGATTTACAGTGAATTAATCCAGAACTCCTAATATGTAATTTTCCAAAGAGTATAAATTGTCTTACCTCTAATGTGTTTCCCTTGTTGTTATTGCCTGGTGTAAACACAGATTAATGTCTTGAGAGGTTGGTTAACAATGAGCTGCTCTCTCAGTCCACTCTGCTCCCTGTCTGATGCTTTCTCTCCTCTAGCCTCTCTCATGATCACACTCTCTCTCTCTCTCTCTCTTTCGCTCTCTCTGTCGTCTCCTTCTCCTCTTTATCATTCTCCCTCGCCTCCACCCTCTCTATACCACACATGTACCTGAAGACAACTTAACCTTCACTTATAATTCTGCCAACTATATAATTACTATAATGCTAATGTTGTACAACATGCTGCATGGATATAGAGCTTTTAGTCCTCCAGTTTGAATATAATACAGTGCATAATATATTTCACACTTTTCCCATGTACTATATAGGTGGAGATAGCTTGGCATGTTCATTTTTCCAATCTGTGGAAGTGACTCCCACAATGTTGCATTCAATTAGAAATTATTGTTTATCTCTACATGGGCTGTAGAGATCCCGTGGTATCACTGTGCAACTCTAGAGAGAGAAGACAGTGAGCCTGAGTTGCAGGAGATGGACCGACGGCTGTCAACATTATCTGTTGAGACTTAGTGATCTAGGGGGCAGTGAAGCATTGCAATGCGATGCAGGAAGCTCAAGCCCTTATACAAATTCATGTGGCTCTATAAGTAGAAGGAGTATTGACAAGTCTGCAGCAAACTCTCGTCGAGACTCTGACCTTTTTCATCCAAACTGGCCTGTACTCAAAAAATCACTCATAACTTCAAGGTGTTCCTCAGAGACAACTCGTGCATGGCCAAAGGATGCGTCGATTGTGCACCTTCTTCTCCTGCATTCACTATTGGGGAACATTTCTTTTAGCACAGCCAGAATCTGAAAATTGAAGAAAAAAGCATTCTAGACCATAGCCATCTGTCCTCCCTTCTCATCTACATCACAAGGCTCTAGGAGTGATGGTGTTGCGCTGTTGTGCATGAAATGGTCACTGTTCCTGCTGCACACAGATCAGTTATATCCCTTTGATTTTAATGCAAAGGTCTCCTCCTCCTCACTATACCCGAAGAAGAGTCTAAATCAGTCCTTCGCTCATTATTAATTCTCTACCGTGTGAACTCTGCCACAACACTTTCTTTTTTAAAAACCAAATAAAAAACATTTTTTCTGGGCAAATCAATATATTAAATTATGTCATTAACAGGTTAAACTTCTGTTTGGATTACTATTGACTGTAATGATTCTCCGGTGACATGGTGGTGCAGTGTTTAGCACTGTCTACTCACAGCAAGAACGTTCCTGGTTTGAATCCCTGTCTGTGAAGTGCAGCTTCTGTGTGGAGTTTACTCTGTGTTAATCCAGGTTTTCTCCTGGTACTCCAGCTTCCTCTCACAGTTTTAATACCCAAATGTAGATTGGATCAGACTATTTGGAGACTCTAATGGTTGTTTGTCTCAGAATGTGTTAGCCCTGCATTATGCTGGCAAACGCCTCTCAACCCTCAAAAAGTATAGGTGATACAGTATATGGATGGATGGAGGATTAGACATATACATTCACTCTATGTTGTATGAAATGTGTTATGGGAAGAAACTTTACTTGATTTATGGGAAAGAGAGTCCCTTGATAGAGATGGGGTTTGATCCCAGCCTCTTATACTCCAGTAATGGCTTAATGCCATTGCCTGAGGTTATGATGGAGATTCTGCCTGTACATAGTCAATGATTCAACAATGTACGCAGGAACACTGTGTGAGAATTGGTTGGTGGAATATATAGACATAAATAACCTGTGGTGAACTTACATATTAAATATGTCAGATTCCCTTAATCATATAATCACAGGCATGGTTTGCTCCCACCTGATTCAGGGCTGATTGCGTTCCCTCCAGTGGATAATGGGCCATAAAGAGGAAGCACAGCCGCAGCAGGTGGACTGACTTTATGTGTGCCCTGCTGGTGACAAATATCGGGCTAAGTCGGCTCCACAGAGGAAAGAGAGGAGTTTCCATCTAGTACAGTGTAAACCACTTATAGTGATCATGGATATAGTAATCAACCATTGTTATGGATCAAAAAGCTTTGGACAGAGTCGTTCCTATACATATGCTATTTAAATAGTTCGTCGTAGTGATAAAGAAATCTGCTTACAGAGTTGATTTGGGGTCTTTTAATACATGACAGAAAAATTTGGACAGAAAAAAAGTTATTTACCGGCTCTGTCAGTAATTTACTGCCCCTATCTGTGTCTCTATCATTCAGGCTGCGCACTGCCAACTGCTTCCAGCCAAACAGAATACGCCCCACCATCTCCTTCAGCTCTCCATGCATAGACTAGGATTACAAATGATGTTGTTTTTAACCAGTTTGAGTTTACACGTTTCCCATTACACTGTTTGAGTGTGTGAGTGCCTGTGTCGGTGAGAGAGACGGGCTGATTTAATGTATAAATGCACACAGCTATGAAGAATGAATCATTAAGAAAAATGATGATTGTTATGTGATGATAAGTGTTGACGTTTTGATGTATTTTGACTGCAACAAGTCAGAGATGTCAGCTAAGAGAGAGAAAGAAAGAGAGAGAGAGAGCGGCTGAGTCAGTGTGTGTGTGTGTGTGTGTGTGTGTGTGTGTGTGTACGTGAGTGAGCAAAGTTACCTTTGCTTCAAGTTCCAGGGCTATCGTACAGAAGCTATGCAATTAATTTATAGTAATTAACCACAGTGATAATTTTGGCCCTGGATGAACATGATCACTATAAGCAATTTCCACTGCTTCATATTGTTCTGGACTGAGACCACCTCTTTTGGTTGGGCTGATTTTTGGTCCGTCGGTCCAGACTGTGGTCTGAGGCACCTTTCACACCTGTTATTTTTATTCAAACTCTGAAAAGTTCTTACATATATCCTATGTACATTGTATCCTGCCTCCTGAATGCTCTACCCAGGCACCACCGCTCGCCTGAATGTTCTGTAAATGTCCTTGTTGTGTTAGTGAACGGGTCTGACCTGGAAAATCTTTTGCTGCGTTCTTTATATGTAAGAGGCAAACTTTGAAATCTGGATAATATCCGTACAATGCATTATCCATTTTTCTGAAACATCTAAAAATAGCAAATTATCTGCGAACAGAAAGAAAAATCTGTAGTGTAATGTAATGCTCCAACATAAAAACTGCTCGGTAAGAACAAAAACAATCATTTGTTGATGTGATTGAAGACATTTATCTCACTTATCGATTTCATCCTACAGTGAACATGCTTGTCTCCCATCTTCACCACCTCCTGTCTGTCATTTTCTCTTAATCTCCTCATCCAGTCCTGTGGCTCTTCCCTAACACGATGCTGAGGAGCTGTCAAGGTGCTTTATTGTTGATGCTCAGTGATCTGTAATGGGCAGGTTTCCTTTAGATTGAATCAGGAATGAATAAAATGGAGACTTTTCAGTTGAAAATTTGAAAACAAAACCTTTATTTTATAAAACTTAATTCTACTCTCCCTGAAGAACAGTGGAAGTGATGGAATGACTCATTGCAGCAGCAGCAGCGAACAATTTCTTCCATCCTTCGGGCTGCAGGTGGCAGAGGAGCTCATATCACATACTTTGCCAAAGTTAGATTAAATTTAGAAATGCCAAACGACCTGGCTGTCATTTTCCAACCATCCCTCAGGTTCTCTGTATTAACATAAAACCAATCACCTCAATCTGAACTTGTAGATATCGATTATTAAAATGTCCTTGTGGTTCATCATTAACCCTTTCTTTTTCAGAGGATGTGAAAACTAATTGCTCTGGAAATCTCTCAAGACTATTATAATATTTTTCTATATTGCTGCAGTCATTAATAAAGTCAATAAGGAATCCATATCCATATCCATATCCATAGTGCTAATTAAAATCTGAAAATGAAGTGCTTCCACTATCTGAATTATCAAAACACAGAAGCCTATAAGGCAAGATGATTTCATCCAGTTTACCGAACAACACAGACTTCTTTAAATCTCTCTCCAGTATGTACTGATTGTCTGTAGAGTGATCAGTCTCACATGGGTAAGGAATTTCATCGCCCTGCATCTGCAAATGAACTTTCAGGGAGTAATCCTCATTCCAGGTTAAAAAACAGAGGAGGCTAATAAGAGTGAATAATTTAAATAGCGCACAGGTATCACATAGCATTTCAGTTTTTCATGAATAATCAATCAGTGCTGAGCAGATGTTAACCTGACAGGACTGATGCATGTTAATAAGTGACCTTTTACTCTCTTGTTCTCTCTCTCACTCACACACACACACACACACACACACACACACACACACTCTCTCACACACGCAGACACAGACAGACAATCACTTTCACAGGTTTTCATAAGAATTCATACATGGGAAAAATCTTGAGTACTTAATCTTAATACATCACTCACTCGCCAGAAAGGTATTCTGCATGTTGAATGAAGATTTTGAATGTTAAGGCACATTAACTTTGATTTATGACAACGACACTACATTGTCCACACGACCTTGAAGAAGAAATGACATGGGGACAATCATGATCAATATTTTTTTATTATTATTAATAATAATGACAATGATGGGGCGGCACAGTGATGCAGTATTTATGTTGCCTCACAGCAGGAAGGTTCTTGGTTCGAATCTTGAGCCATTTTAGATATATATAATGATAATGTCTGAGTAATTTGGTCCGGACCTTATTCAGGCTTTGTCATTCATATATGAAGAATGCAGCAGGAGATTGTCTTGGTCACCCGCATTCACAACAATAGAAAAATCAAGTCAGGGTAGGCTTCAGGGTAGAGCAGGTGGCAAGATATGATGTATACAATCATTGTCTTTCCAATTTAAAGTCTTCTTCGACATCTTTTATATGTATGACACCTCCTTTTCAGTAACTTTATTTCAGAGTAACTGACTTGGATATTTCCAATCTCACATAAAGCATCTCCAAATAATTATAATTTCAGGAGAATGTCTGGATTTCAGTCCATGTCTGAAAGCAGCTTTGGTGTCAATGTGCTTCTCCATCTTTTTAAAAGTCATGCAGATTGCTGTTAGGTTGATTTGAGACTTTAAATTGCCCATGTCTCTCTCTATATGCTGGAGTATTCTGATGACCTGACCGGGGTGTACCATGCCTCATATGGATAGATAATAATGATGATCATTGAGTAAGATATTGTAAAAAAGAAGAAAAGCAATGTGCAATATGGAGCCTTGACAGAAATGAAATGTCCATGTTTGCCAATGGTGCTGCTGCTGCACATCTCTGAAAAACTGCCACAGATGAATATTTAAACATATCAATCAATCTATATACATATGTATATTTCTTTTTTATTATTTATTCATCTATTTATATGATATGAGGGACCAGCTGTAAACCTTACTCTGTCTTCTAGCATCAAGGCAGGGATCCCATTTAATTCTTAGAAGAACTATCCATCCTCCACCAATCAACATTTCTGACACATGACACTGAAACATCCACATTAAAGTCACTCAGTGGAGTTGAGAGGATGCCACACTGAGCTGGCCTGTCAGATTTCTTGTTTCGGCCACTCACTGTGGTAGCAGTGTAGGCCATAGCTGTTATGACCATGACAGCATAATGGCTTGTCCTTTCAGGGCAATCCATTATTTCTGACATTGTATCACATATGAGCTGGATGAGACTCCTGGCCGATATAGATTGCAAGACCACGACAGCTGATGTATCTGTCGTGTGTCTTTAAAGTCTTACAAGGAGGTTTCACATATTGAGCTTTAAAATGACAAACACCATAATGCATATTATTTGTACTACGATTCATGATACTTCGACACATCTTAAACCGGCCCATTCCTATGTAAATTTAGATTTTTTGTGTTTTTAGGAGAAATACTGGGATGGCTGTGGCTCAAGAGGTAAAGCGGGTCATTCACTAACCAGAAGCTCCGTAGTTTGTTACTGGCACATGGCGGAGTGTCCTTGGACAAGACAATAAACCGATAAGTGCCCCCAATGGCTGAATTGGCAGTGTATGAATGGTGTGTGATAGAAAAAGCGCAGTGTGTACAAGTGTTGTATGAAAAGTTAATTTACATTGTATAGTAAAAGGTAATAATTCTGTGGACATGGTATGATTTATTTTTCTGTTCTGTGAATAAATGAGAGTTTCTGCTTGTAGCTTGAACTGGTTCACCATTACACTGTGGCACATGTTGGAACACACTGGAACATTACCAAAAGATAGTGGCTGCGGAATATCTAAATTAGGTACGATTATTAGACGACCTCATGGCAATCAGTGTAAGATGTCTGCTATTCACTAAATAAAGCGCAATTAGGGATCATTTGATTTGACATATAAATTATCAGCTCAGATGCAGTGCATGAGTGAATAGGCACCACTTTGTCATAATACGAGAGAGAAAATTTGGATAAATGGGAAAATACAAGGACAAATGGTAGCATTACAGTGCGACACAGTTCTGATGATAACACATCCTGAGGGTAGATGTTTAGACGTCCAGATTTCATGGCAAACCTTCAAGTTGTTGAGATTTATTTAAAAATCTTTTTTTTAAATGTTAACCCAGCAGTGGCTAAGTAGAAGAAAGGCCAAATTATCCACGGATGGTATGCATGTTTGAACCCATGCAGCAGTCACTGGAAAGTGTGGCAGAGACCACTGATCTTGATTACTGGATGATAAACATGCAGTACTCTAATACTGAGAGTCAACAGTGTCTGTCACAGCTGCCATTTCAGACACATGTTGCTCAGGGGACATTTGATCAAGTCATGAGCAAGGAAGAAAAGCATGGTGGGGGCTGGCCAAGCTGAAGGCAAAATCATAAATATATACAGGAAGTCAGAAAGAGCCTGCATCCATAATAAATGTGTACTTTTCTCTCTCATTCCCTCCTTAAAGGCCACGTTGTGTTCAGAGGAGGTGAATTACTGACACATCTCTCTCACAGTTTAGATTGAGGAAAAGCCTTCTGTGCTGTTCTTTTCTCTTTCTTCATGTCTACATTTCTGATGTAACTGATGCTATAGCAGCAGCTTCGCTAACCTCTAGCAGCTGCCATTAACAAACAGTCACTTCTCAGAGTTGTCCCACCAAAGACATGACTGTAGCTGCCAATAGTTCCTCCCTTGTGAGAAGCTGATTGGTCTGAACAACTATGGTTTGGCCACAAGCAAATAGCTTTGAGCTATCCAGAGAAATCCAGCTTCCCACAATGTCACTAACCTGTCATTATGCCTAATAAATCATGGTGTGGATCAAGGGCCCTCCAACATCACAATCATGACTTTTAAAAATACATGCTTCGAAATAACATTGATATACAAAGCTTGATTTCTAACAGTAATCATATATGTGGCAACACTTGCGAACTAGTTCAGGCAGCCAACTGCCTCATTCTCCACAATCCATTATATTACGCACCCTCTCAATGTGCTATACATTCAAGCTGCAAAAATGTTCCCATCACTCCCTTTGTTTGCTGCGGCTGCTGATGCGTAAGTATTGCTGCCAGTTGATCCACACCCTCCACCACCACAGCTCATCACTCCCATTAAATAATAATAAAATAAATAATATAATAATAAATACACAGTAATAATATCAAGTTGGAGTGATGAAGCTGGATGCCAGACACCAAGCACTAACCCTGCTGCAATAAACATTTAAAGGTGAGATTTGACTGAAATGGTTTAACTGTAGAATAAACAAACAAGGAATGTGTAACTGATGTTTTGGGAAAAATAAATGAAAGCGCATGGTTCGACTGTGGCAATACAATATCCTGGCATTGAAAACATGGCAATGTGCAGGAAGCATCATGATTAGTCCTCTAAACCCAAACATACAGCCAGGTCATGAATAAAGTCAGGATTCAGTCCTATCATTCTGATGAAGTGAAGACTCAAGCAAGGGGCTGGTATATACAGAAAAAAAGCAGCTGGTTCACCAGCTGACATTTTCTCTATGCAGCTGTTGTTGGTGTTGGGGGGATTCTTTGTGACAAGTGGTCTGAGATGAATACATTTTCAGGGCCACTGAATCTAATGCACACACACGCTCACATCTGCCCATGTTTGAAAAACATTGCTATACATCTAACAAGATGCACACTCAGACAATATCTATATAAAGCTAAAACATCATGTAATAAATAATCTATATGTAATATGCAAAACATATGCGGTTTACATGGGTGTAACAAGTGGGTGATAAGCTTTCCGTGACTGTTATTGGCTCAGACTAATTACAATTACTGACATAAACATGAATTACCGAAGCCGAAAGTATATTTCCATTTTAATAGATGGACATGAGTTTTTAATTGGTCTTATTTTAATATTGCTGCTTCTTTATGAGGTACAACGACAAATGCAACAATGAGGGAGGGAATTGTCTTTTTCTATTAACTATTCTTAATGACTGTCACTCAGATGGTGGTCATGCGACATCACGTTTCCTCTGACTTGCCCTCTGGTTTTTTTACGCAGCCGCAGGTGAGTACAGATAAAGTATATACAACTAATAATGATCTATGCGTTAGTCTGTGGATTCACGAAGCCAGCGCACCGATAATTCATGCAGAAACATACGCTGCTGTGCTGTAGCATGTAACATACATGTTCACATGCACCGGCTGTTGACTCCATGTACTGTGTGTGTAGTTCACGACCTTTTCCCTGCTTTAACCTCCTGTGTTATTACTGCGATTCAAACTAATGCTTGAAGAAGGACACTTCGAACCGAGTGCCCTCATTTGAAATCAAGCAGGAAACACACAACCATCCCAAACTGTTGGACTTTAGATTCACAGATTTAATAACCCGAAATCAACTGAGGAATTTCAGAGGAGCTCAAGATGTCATCTTTTATTTCCTTTTACGAAACAACAACAGCAACACACACTAAGCAAAAGACGAAGGATTTGGTTTAAAACAACAACAAATAATTGAGTCTCATTTGCACAAATAACATCATGTTTTATAATTTAAAATGTCACTGTTTTAATTTCAGTTTTTCTCAAACTGCCTGAGACATACATGTGTTGTTTTCAATATCAAATCAACTAGTATTAAAAATCTAAAAATATTTGTTTTGAGGCATTGTCTGACTCGAGCAGTGCAGTGGACCGGTTTGAGACACCGCAACCGTTTTACGGCAAAATAAGTGGGAACCTGCCGTAACTTCGGGAATGTGCCTGTGCAAAGCTTCGAAGCTTGGATCGGTGGCTTAGGTCCGGGTCATGTAAAAGAAAAGCAGATTCAAATTCTGACACGACTGGAAAAGTCGTCGAGTCCCAGGATGATGGTTTAACGCCAGCGACGTCGTCAAAGCAGAAACTCGACATGAACGTGAAAAATACCACAGACGACACGTCGGTTCTGTTTATCTCCACTTTATTTTCTATAGCTTCTACAGATTACTGTCGGTCGTGACCACGACGAGAGAACATTCTGAACCTCTCCTTCCCTCTCGCTCCAGTCGCACACACCCTCTCCAACACTTCCTCATGCACGCCCGAACCTGCTGACAACCGGCCAATGGGGAACCAGCCATGCCATCATCCCACCCCCACCATTGGTCCAAACGTCTGCGTCACAACCCGTGACACGTTCAATGATATGGGAAAACACATTGCATCAGCAACAACGACACAACAGCTGAACACAACACAATCACAGATAACAGTGACAACAATGAACAACACGAAACTATCAGTCCGTTACAATACATTTTGGCTCTATTTTGAGTTAGGTGGTCCGTGAGTGTTTTTTTATGGGTTACGTGGTCCTTGGTCTGAAAACGTTTGAGAAACACTGTCCTAGACACCAACAAAGTTATTGGTGTTGATAATTAAAGTTGAACCAAGTAATATGTGAGTCAAATGTATTCAGATTGTACAAACCCACAGGTCTCTCTGACCTATAGGGAAAATGCAGAGCCTTGTAGAATCCAGGCCAAATGAAATCTAAAAGTGGCTGAGTAAAGGACTAAAAGCAAATGCCAGAAATACTCACTTCAACTGTCTGCGACTTAAAACAAGACATTAAAAATGCAAACCATCTACTGACACTGTTGTAGAAAAGATGAAACATAATCCCAACAATCGTATGTTAAAAATCATGTTTAAAATATAAGTATAACTCATTTTGGCAACATGTGTATGATGTATATCTTTCTCAAAACCATACATTTTATCCATGTGTTACATTTTGGATTTATCCTGCAACTGAGTCATTCTCCCTCTGCTTTGTATGAAATATTAATTAATTTCTAATTCTGCTAATTAACTACATGTTAAAAATTAGGTAGACAAACTAATTTAGATATGTTATAATAAAGAACAGTGTATATGATGGAATAGTGGTAGCGGAATGTACCACAGACACCAAATTCAGGCTTTTATCACTAATCCATATCTTCATGGCAAGAGGATTTCTCTTTTGACTGTCAGGAGTTTTTCTGTAAATGCTGATGAACCAACCTCAGTCACTTGTTTGTCAGTTGGTCAGACAGACAGCAGGACGCCAGGTGAAGGAACATCAGCAACAATCCCACTGCTGAATTTCTCTGGAGGAGAGAATATGGTCGATATCATACATCTCTGCCTCTGGTAAACACTGTCCATCACTGTCAAGAGGAGCTAGCAGCAGGGATGATTCTACATTAGTCTGTTCACAAAATTTGCTCATTTCGCTTGGAAGAATTGAATTAGCTTTTCTATTAGTCCAAACACACTGCAATGCAACTGAGCTGCTGGATGGAATGTGGAGGGTTTATGGTTGATCAGGCTCATGAATTTCAGTCTCTCCCCTGTCTATTTTAATAATAGTTGCATTAGATAATTTTTAACATAGAGACAACTTCAATTCCTCCAAGTTCCAGGATGTGAGAGGGCCCTTGCGTGGCTGTGGTGTAGTGGTTCTTGGAGAATCGGTGTACTCATTACTTTGTTTTTTTTAAATCAGCCCGTCCAGCAAAGGATAAACGTTGTGTGTCATCTATGGGCCAGAAGTTTCTTTGTAAACTGTTACCTGGAACAGCGTACCACCATTATAAAACTACAATTTATTGACATGTTTGTCTGTTTGCAAATATTACTACATAGTAGTACACTTTTCAAATATTAGTATATAAATAAGGGATCCAGGATGGTATTTTAAATCATTCTTTAACATTGCAGGATATTTATTGAGCTCTACTCAAATAATTCACAGATCTTGGTGAAAAAAGAATCATTCATTTCTACTTATGATTTTATGACGATCCAAACAGAAATCTGGATGAATAAGTGAATTTGAATGTGGTCTCATAAGAGGACTGGTGAGCCCTTCTATAGTTTCATTTTAATTCTCATATTCAAACAACGTTATATTTTCCTCATTCGCTCCAACACATTGAGAGCGACCTCAGGATTGCAGACAATGGGATTCACAGAAAGTAGACGGGCTCTGGTTTTATTTTGAAATGACTCCGGATATAAATAATGCAGCTGCAAGCTGCGAGTGTTACTCAGATGGTGGTCATACGACATCGTGTTTCCTCTGACTTGCCTTCTGGTGTTTTTACGCAGCCGCAGGTGAGTACAGATAAAGTATATACAACTAATAATGATCTATGCGTTAGTCTGTGGATTCACGAAGCCAGCGCACCGATAATTCATGCAGAAACATACGCTGCTGTGCTGTAGCATGTTAAATACATGTTCACATGCACCGGCTGTCACCTCCATGTACTGTGTGTGTAGTTCACGACCTTTTCCCTGCTTTAACCTCCTGTGTTATTACTGCGATTCAAACTAATCCTTGAAGACGAACACTTCGAACCGAGTGCCCTCATTTGAAATCAACGGAGGAATTTCAGAGGAGCTCAAGATGTCATCTTTTATTTCCTTTCACGAAACAACAACAGCAACAAACACTAAGCAAAAGACTAAGGATTTGGTTTAAAACAACAACAACAACAAATAATTGAGTCTCATTTGCATAATTTTTAATATAAACTAGGAATTTCTCTATAATATATAACTTGCATGAAAGTAATTGAGTATTAAAACTGTTGCTCATTAGTACTCATTAAAACAGTTTATCTAAATAGTTTAAAAGGAGAGGGAATTCAAAGATGGAACATTAACATAAAGTCCTAATCACAATCACTCAACATCTGCAATAATATTTAAATGCAACAAAAAATGATAATTACACAAAGAAACAAAACACCTAATTAGTGACATACCAGAAAGTCATTTTTGTTTGAAATTATTATAATTTATTACATGTAACTGTGTTGGTTTTGTGTTGCTTTTTTTTTCTGATGGCATTTTTTCATCCAGCATGTCAGCGCAACATTCCAAGCCCAACCTTAATGAGTCTCAGGCGTCTGAGCTGGTGCAGAGAGTTTTCAGCCTGAGTCCATCAGAGATTCGCCCTCTGCCCAGCTACGATGACCAAAACTTCTATGTTGCAACGGCAGAGGGTGGCGAGTACGTCTTGAAGATAATGAACTCGAAGGACAGCGAGGACCACAACCTGATTGAGGTGCAGACTTACACCATGTCTTTCCTGCACCAGAGCGGTCTTCCTGCCCAAACAGCCCTGCCCACCACTTCGGGACTGCTCATGAGTCTGGAAGAAATAGGTACTGTTATGGAAGTTTTCTGGAAGCTGGTGAAAGGAGAACTCAGGCATCAGCTGATGTCTTATGCAGAAGATTTTAATGTAGACTTGATGCAAGAAGGAGACGAGAAGGTGGAGCAATATACAACACTAACAGAGGAACATGAGCAAAGTGATGTGTTGTACGAGTTCAGTCACACTGCTCTGAGATGAGGAATAATGTCATCTAGCACATTAGAGAAATGTCTCTCGTGAGGATGTTGTCAGAGAACACAAATGGTTTGAGAGAGGAGTCTGATTTCCTACTACGTTAGACAAAAATATAAAAGACAAATCTGATCACGTAACTATTTTCATAATTTCAGGACTGATATTTTTTTACATAGTATTTACTTTTGTATATTTATTTATTATTTGTCTCCTTTGTTGCTGAAACACAGCAAATTTCCCTATATACAACTAATGGACGGTTATTGTGTCCTTTCTTATCTTAATTTATCCCTTAAGCAAAATTTCACTAAAATTAGGATTACAGGATGACAATCATGAGATTAGAATTATATGAGAATAATTATTACATGAAAGAGATTTAATATATAATTCAAGGTATAGATATGGTTGGATTTGAAAGGTTCTGGAGTAATGGGAACAGATCCATGGGATACTTAATACATTTATATATAAAATATATTATGCATCATCAGTGTATATGTCTATGGACATATGTGGACATGGGCCCCCGCTTTAGTTGCTGCTTCATGGAGCACATAAAGAAAAGTGATGGGCATGTCTTGTCTCAAGGCGAGCAAATAAATTTCACTCTATTATTAACACTGTAGGAATGATAGATGTTCCTCTGAGCAAGGCTGCAGCACACATACTGTACTTTATGAGACTTTAAGAAGGAAGGTAATGGTTGTAATATTAATCTAATGTATTCGTTTTTAACTTCCGCAGACTGTGGCAGTGGCTGTCAGAAGTACATGGTGCGGCTGTTGACTTATCTGCCCGGAACAACAGTTTCCAAGCTTCCTTTAACGCCACAATTATTGTATGAAATCGGCAAAACAGCAGCCCAAATGGACAAAATCCTGAACGAGGTATAATAGTTATTCACTTTGATTTGTAATGCCATCAAATGTTTTCTTGAAAATACCCAATGTTTTGTAGATGTAAAATGCTGCAAGACAAAACCCAATCATTGTTTCATGAAACTGTCTCAGGGGAAGAGTTCACGTGATGAATCCTCAAACCGTGTTATGGCACTTCACCCTCACCAGTGCCATCATCTTAATGTCTTCAGTACTCATCAACCATGAAACGATAAACATCTCAACTGACAAATCTTAAATAACCTTTTCTTGTCTTGTACTTTTTTTTTCTTCCTTCTAATTCTCAGTATTACTTCTGATGTTTTTCACCCCTAGATGACACACCCTCATCTCAGTGTGCTGCAGAGGGAGGGGTTCAAATGGAGTCTGTCAAATGTTGCTCTCCTGGAAGGGTACCTCTATGTGATGGATGGAGACCCTCTTCAGGAGGTTATGAAGTCTGTCATTCAACAGTACAAGACCTCTGTGGTTGAAAAGTACCCTGATTTCCGCAAGTGTGAGTTTGACATTTACTCATTGGTGCCCGTGGGTGGCCCTGGCTTTCTACCTTATATCCTTGTGGAACCCTATGACTGCAGCACTCATCTGTTATTTAGGACAAACAGGACAAATCCCAGTTGGTTGGTTGACTGTCAAAAATTCCGTAAAGTTTTTACAGACCCTGCTTGTGTGACTGTTTATTGCACCTCTCTGTGTGCCTGTCATTCAGGGTGCACATGTGAGCATGGGCCAATCACAATCAAGTTATTACACTAGACTAATGCAAAAGTAGCGAGCAACAGTGCGATCAACATGTGATCAAGGGGTTGGTCGAGGGTCACTTTGATCCTGTATGTCACTGAATACAATGGTGGATAATGTCTGTCAGTTCACTGAACAAATCCATTATTATTTCTCTTTTCTAAGGCATTAACCACGGCGACTTCAATGACCTCAATGTGCTCATGCAGCCTGATGAGACTGACTGCTACAGGATTTCTGGAATCCTTGACTTTGGGGACATGAACAGCGGCTACTACATCCATGAGTTAGCCATCGCTATCATGTACATGATGATAGAGCACCCTAACCCCATTGAGGTCGGCGGACCTGTCCTCGCAGGCTGGGAAAGTGTCTTTCCCCTCAATGAAGTGGAGAAAGATTGTCTCTATGTGCTGGTGCTGTGTCGCTTCTGTCAGTCTTTGCTTTTAGCTTGTTACTCCGTGACTTTGGATCCAGAAAATGCAGAGTATCTGCTTATTACATCCAGGAAGGGCAACAAAATTCTCCGTGATCTCTGGGAGCTCGGCAAGAAGCAGACAGAGAAGGCCTGGTTCCAAAGTGCTGCACAGTTCGCTGACAGAAAGTGAGGACTGTGTGAAGGAAGCCATTCACAAATTTTTATGCACAGTAGGTGATTCCACTTAACTTTTTGCACAAGTGAATGAATTCTAAAATAAAAAGTTAAAACAATAGATTAGAATAAATAAAACAATTTGTTTTCAACATAAACCAAACTAGAATAATATTCAGTCGAGTGAATACCTCCGCCAACTCATCATGAAACCACAATCAAATTCACTAGATCTGGGTTTTTATATGGATCTGCACCACATTGCACAGCATAGAGAAATCAAATGAAAACATTGAAAATTGGCCTATCACACAATTTTAAAATTAAAGGAAAACAATTCCGCCCTCTGATCGGGACTTACTTTAAATCAGTTCAGTAAGCTTTTTGTGCAATCCTTGAGGAAAGCGCAACCTCATTGTTGGACATAAACATATATTACCCAAATAGAAATACTGCAGTGTGTCTGAGTTAGAGATGAGTAGATGAACAAAAACTGCAAAGTATTGACACTGTGTGTTAACAATGGATTACATACTGTGAAATTAGCCAGCAACCGAATTAACAGCTGACCTGAAAAAACCTGGAGGCCTCCATAGAGAGGAACTCGCTCCAGATGTAGATATAAAGCATTTATAGACAAAAGGCCCATTATAGGGTAAAGAAAAGAACAATTCATACAATTAAAAAAATAGATCCCTTTCACTTAAATCTTACACACTGAACCTTTAAGAAACACGTTCAGTGAGTGCTCAAAGTCTACAGGGTTTATACATCTCTATGTGCTTGGGTTTATACATTTATATATGCTTAGGTTTATACATGTATAAATGCTTGGGTTTATACATTTCTATGTGCTTGGGTTTAAACATTTGTATATGCTTTGGATTTTAAATTTCGATATGCTTAGGTTCATACATTCCAATGTGCTTGTGTAACAGGATATTGGAATGTATGGTGACAGGTCGCTTAAATGGACATTGGACTGTTCTGGCTGAGTTCACCTCTGTGACTCAGCCAGAGATGATGTAGGTGGGGCAGACCATGTCCTAAGTCACTCTCTGTTGTTGAGGATTTTTTGACCATCCTCACACATTCCTGAATATGCCACTGTCTATTATGTATATTGTATATTACACTATATATGTACAGGAGAATGGTACCTGTCTTATTCCACAAGCAGTACCAAGGTCAGGTTATAGATAAAGGACCAACCGACTGTACACGGTAGTGTCTACGCTTAGGGACTTTCATATCTAACTCCCAGACAGAGAGGCACCAACTTCAACTCTTTTCTTAATTACAGCAGGGGCAAGACCTTAGGATACAGTGTGATTTAGGAATGCATGCTTTTGGCTTAACTATCCAATAGGGTGTGAACAACATGTGACATAGAGTTACAGCATTTCTATCCTCCATGGATGTGCTGTTAAATTGGGTGACAAGAGTAGAGGGAGATATCTGGGGAAGCTGTGGGAGACATCTTCAGATGTGGGGGTAACAGTTGCTCATGTTACTCTGTTTGTATATTGTTCCACCTTCTGGTCTCCTCGATGCATGAAGTCTACATTAAAATCTTCTGCATAAGACATCAGCTGCTGCCTGAGTTCTCCTTTCACCAGCTTCCAGATAACTGGTATAGTTACAGTTGAGTGACTGCTTCAGGATCAATCTACAAGTGTTTTATTACATAAACAATAATAATCGGTGAACAAGGGAGTGATTTCAGACACAACTCCTTTCTGTAAACATGAAGTTCAATTATCACATTATGTTTATATTATAAAAAGTTGATTTCCCTATCATTTCTTACACCAAGGCATCCAAAAGACTGAGCAATAAATACATACAATCACAGAAAACACATAAATTGTTGTCAAAACTTCGACAATGTAAACAGCAGTCTGAATAAAAAGCCTTAATTTGCATGTTTATAGGTAAGTAAGGCTGTATAGAATATTCTGTGGTCCTGTCCACATCCAGGAAGAAAGGGTTTGATTCTCCATAGCTGTCGCAGTTAAAGTAATCTGTGTTTGATGAGGAGAATGTTCACGTCACATCTTATGCCTTTAATTAGTAAAAGAAACTTCTGGATTCTGGAAGTGTACTGATGAGATACATGGACGCCATGTCCCTTTGACCACTAAAATCAGTCACTACATTGAGCAGCTTTTTTTACTTTATGTTGAGAGAATGAAACTCGTTAACCATGTTGAGGCTGACATAAAAATATATGCTGTTGGTTATTGACATGTGTCTCCACTATGGCCAGTAGAGGGTGCAATTCACTTAAACCTACAAGCGGATATTATGATGGGATAAGATGTTAAGACAAAAACAAGGAACCATAATGGCAGCTATGTCTCAAAAAGCCAGCATAGGAAAGCAAATATGTGAAATCTAAATCCACCATTACAAACCATTCTGCAGCTGAGGGTGTGACAGTTTAGTAATTAGGTAGCATGGAGTGTTTCTGAATTACAGAATAACATTAAGCAACTGCTTACTTTGGGATTACAGATTTCACTTTTCCGTTTGGGAATTTGTTTGTTCATGTTCAAACGCGTTCATACGACAAAGATGTTAACTGTGGTTCTAATTCAACATAATCCAGGAAAACATCACGCGCAGCCAATCCAAACTACGATGTGCGTGTGCTTAAACAACAATACTTTAAGCAATCCAGCAAAACTATAAACACACAGAAATCCCTCAAAGCTGCACCATGCCAATACATTTATGGAAAGTATAAAAAGTGAAACTGAATGTGCTCTGAGACGTTCAGAACAGATAGTTGAGGTACACAGAGATGTCAGATTTTTTTCAAAGCATAATGTGCCCTCTTAAAACATGTAGTACAACTTCTGACTATTAAGATCTTGATATTTTAGACAGCAGTGGAGTGGCTAAGAGCTGATTTTAGGCAGAATCATGCATTTGGTGATAAAAGCATGAAAATCTGCATTGGCAGTCTCCATGGGTCACTTGAAAAGAAAATTGGCCCAGCCACTTAAAATTTAAAGTTGGCGGCCATTTTTCAAGATGAGGGTTAGGGTTGCAATTAGGGTTAGGGTTGCAGCCAGGGTTAGGGTTAGGGTTGGGGATGAAAACCCATTGGAGATCAAGATATTCTTGAATAACTTTTGTTCTGAAGGTCATAGAGACTTGCAAGTTGGTTCCATCTGAACTAATGTGGGGATGCCCGATCCATTGGTACCATCCCCGAGCTTCTGTGACCTTCGGAAGGGGTCAAACCACCAAATCTCAACAAAAAAGTACACGATATTTCCGAGTAACTTTTTGTCTGAAAGTCGTCGAGACTTGGGCATTTCACACATAATAAAGGGGAGACAGCCACGCACCCACGCCAAATTTCAGCACGTTTCGAGCAAGCAGCGCAGAGTTATTCACCCTATGGTGAATAGGGTTAGGGCTGAAATGAGGGTTAGGGTTAGGGTTAGGGTTGCAATTAGGGTTAGGGTTGCAGCCAGGGTTAGGGTTAGGGTTGGGGATGAAAACCCATTGGAGATCAAGATATTCTTGAATAACTTTTGTTCTGAAGGTCATAGAGACTTAGAAGTTGGTTCCATCTGAACTAATGTGGGGATGCCCGATCCATTGGTACCATCCCCGAGCTTCTGTGACCTTCGGAAGGGGTCAAACCACCAAATCTCAACAAAAAAGTACACGATATTTCCGAGTAACTTTTTTTCTGAAAGTCGTAGAGACTTGGGCATTTCACACATAATAAAGGGGAGACAGCCACGCACCCACGCCAAATTTCAGCACGTTTCGAGCAAGCAGCGCAGAGTTATTCACCCTATGGTGAATAGGGTTAGGGCTGAAATGAGGGTTAGGGTTAGGGTTAGGGTTGCAATTAGGGTTAGGGTTGCAGCCAGGGTTAGGGTTAGGGTTGGGGATGAAAACCCATTGGAGATCAAGATATTCTTGAATAACTTTTGTTCTGAAGGTCATAGAGACTTAGAAGTTGGTTCCATCTGAACTAATGTGGGGATGCCCGATCCATTGGTACCATCCCCGAGCTTCTGTGACCTTCGGAAGGGGTCAAACCACCAAATCTCAACAAAAAAGTACACGATATTTCCGAGTAACTTTTTTTCTGAAAGTCGTAGAGACTTGGGCATTTCACACATAATAAAGGGGAGACAGCCACGCACCCACGCCAAATTTCAGCACGTTTCGAGCAAGCAGCGCAGAGTTATTCACCCTATGGTGAATAGGGTTAGGGCTGAAATGAGGGTTAGGGTTAGGGTTAGGGTTGCAATTAGGGTTAGGGTTGCAGCCAGGGTTAGGGTTAGGGTTGGGGATGAAAACCCATTGGAGATCAAGATATTCTTGAATAACTTTTGTTCTGAAGGTCATAGAGACTTGGAAGTTGGTTCCATCTGAACTAATGTGGGGATGCCCGATCCATTGGTACCATCCCCGAGCTTCTGTGACCTTCGGAAGGGGTCAAACCACCAAATCTCAACAAAAAAGTACACGATATTTCTGAGTAACTTTTTTTCTGAAAGTCGTAGAGACTTGGGCATTTCACACATAATAAAGGGGAGACAGCCACGCACCCACGCCAAATTTCAGCACGTTTCGAGCAAGCAGCGCAGAGTTATTCACCCTATGGTGAATAGGGTTAGGGCTGAAATGAGGGTTAGGGTTAGGGTTAGGGTTGCAATTAGGGTTAGGGTTGCAGCCAGGGTTAGGGTTAGGGTTGGGGATGAAAACCCATTGGAGATCAAGATATTCTTGAATAACTTTTGTTCTGAAGGTCATAGAGACTTGGAAGTTGGTTCCATCTGAACTAATGTGGGGATGCCCGATCCATTGGTACCATCCCCGAGCTTCTGTGACCTTCGGAAGGGGTCAAACCACCAAATCTCAACAAAAAAGTACACGATATTTCCGAGTAACTTTTTTTCTGAAAGTCGTAGAGACTTGGGCATTTCACACATAATAAAGGGGAGACAGCCACGCACCCACGCCAAATTTCAGCACGTTTCGAGCAAGCAGCGCAGAGTTATTCACCCTATGGTGAATAGGGTTAGGGCTGAAATGAGGGTTAGGGTTAGGGTTAGGGTTGCAATTAGGGTTAGGGTTGCAGCCAGGGTTAGGGTTAGGGTTGGGGATGAAAACCCATTGGAGATCAAGATATTCTTGAATAACTTTTGTTCTGAAGGTCATAGAGACTTGGAAGTTGGTTCCATCTGAACTAATGTGGGGATGCCCGATCCATTGGTACCATCCCCGAGCTTCTGTGACCTTCGGAAGGGGTCAAACCACCAAATCTCAACAAAAAAGTACACGATATTTCCGAGTAACTTTTTTTCTGAAAGTCGTAGAGACTTGGGCATTTCACACATAATAAAGGGGAGACAGCCACGCACCCACGCCAAATTTCAGCACGTTTCGAGCAAGCAGCGCAGAGTTATTCACCCTATGGTGAATAGGGTTAGGGCTGAAATGAGGGTTAGGGTTAGGGTTAGGGTTGCAATTAGGGTTAGGGTTGCAGCCAGGGTTAGGGTTAGGGTTGGGGATGAAAACCCATTGGAGATCAAGATATTCTTGAATAACTTTTGTTCTGAAGGTCATAGAGACTTGGAAGTTGGTTCCATCTGAACTAATGTGGGGATGCCCGATCCATTGGTACCATCCCCGAGCTTCTGTGACCTTCGGAAGGGGTCAAACCACCAAATCTCAACAAAAAAGTACACGATATTTCCGAGTAACTTTTTTTCTGAAAGTCGTAGAGACTTGGGCATTTCACACATAATAAAGGGGAGACAGCCACGCACCCACGCCAAATTTCAGCACGTTTCGAGCAAGCAGCGCAGAGTTATTCACCCTATGGTGAATAGGGTTAGGGCTGAAATGAGGGTTAGGGTTAGGGTTAGGGTTGCAATTAGGGTTAGGGTTGCAGCCAGGGTTAGGGTTAGGGTTGGGGATGAAAACCCATTGGAGATCAAGATATTCTTGAATAACTTTTGTTCTGAAGGTCATAGAGACTTGGAAGTTGGTTCCATCTGAACTAATGTGGGGATGCCTGATCCATTGGTACCATCCCCGAGCTTCTGTGACCTTCGGAAGGGGTCAAACCACCAAATCTCAACAAAAAAGTACACGATATTTCCGAGTAACTTTTTTTCTGAAAGTCGTAGAGACTTGGGCATTTCACACATAATAAAGGGGAGACAGCCACGCACCCACGCCAAATTTCAGCACGTTTCGAGCAAGCAGCGCAGAGTTATTCACCCTATGGTGAATAGGGTTAGGGCTGAAATGAGGGTTAGGGTTAGGGTTAGGGTTGCAATTAGGGTTAGGGTTGCAGCCAGGGTTAGGGTTAGGGTTGGGGATGAAAACCCATTGGAGATCAAGATATTCTTGAATAACTTTTGTTCTGAAGGTCATAGAGACTTGGAAGTTGGTTCCATCTGAACTAATGTGGGGATGCCCGATCCATTGGTACCATCCCCGAGCTTCTGTGACCTTCGGAAGGGGTCAAACCACCAAATCTCAACAAAAAAGTACACGATATTTCCGAGTAACTTTTTTTCTGAAAGTCGTAGAGACTTGGGCATTTCACACATAATAAAGGGGAGACAGCCACGCACCCACGCCAAATTTCAGCACGTTTCGAGCAAGCAGCGCAGAGTTATTCACCCTATGGTGAATAGGGTTAGGGCTGAAATGAGGGTTAGGGTTAGGGTTAGGGTTGCAATTAGGGTTAGGGTTGCAGCCAGGGTTAGGGTTAGGGTTGGGGATGAAAACCCATTGGAGATCAAGATATTCTTGAATAACTTTTGTTCTGAAGGTCATAGAGACTTGGAAGTTGGTTCCATCTGAACTAATGTGGGGATGCCCGATCCATTGGTACCATCCCCGAGCTTCTGTGACCTTCGGAAGGGGTCAAACCACCAAATCTCAACAAAAAAGTACACGATATTTCCGAGTAACTTTTTTTCTGAAAGTCGTAGAGACTTGGGCATTTCACACATAATAAAGGGGAGACAGCCACGCACCCACGCCAAATTTCAGCACGTTTCGAGCAAGCAGCGCAGAGTTATTCACCCTATGGTGAATAGGGTTAGGGCTGAAATGAGGGTTAGGGTTAGGGTTAGGGTTGCAATTAGGGTTAGGGTTGCAGCCAGGGTTAGGGTTAGGGTTGGGTTAGGGTTACCCATTGGAGATCAAGATATTCTTGAATAACTTTTGTTCTGAAGGTCATAGAGACTTGGAAGTTGGTTCCATCTGAACTAATGTGGGGATGCCCGATCCATTGGTACCATCCCCGAGCTTCTGTGACCTTCGGAAGGGGTCAAACCACCAAATCTCAACAAAAAAGTACACGATATTTCCGAGTAACTTTTTGTCTGAAAGTCGTCGAGACTTGGGCATTTCACACATAATAAAGGGGAGACAGCCACGCACCCACGCCAAATTTCAGCACGTTTCGAGCAAGCAGCGCAGAGTTATTCACCCTATGGTGAATAG
The DNA here is from genome assembly GCF_024713975.1 of Paralichthys olivaceus. NCBI lineage: Eukaryota > Metazoa > Chordata > Actinopteri > Pleuronectiformes > Paralichthyidae > Paralichthys > Paralichthys olivaceus. The sequence continues at coordinate 10,384,578 of NC_091095.1, read as the reverse complement.
GGTTAGGGCTGAAATGAGGGTTAGGGTTAGGGTTAGGGTTGCAATTAGGGTTAGGGTTGCAGCCAGGGTTAGGGTTAGGGTTGGGGATGAAAACCCATTGGAGATCAAGATATTCTTGAATAACTTTTGTTCTGAAGGTCATAGAGACTTGGAAGTTGGTTCCATCTGAACTAATGTGGGGATGCCCGATCCATTGGTACCATCCCCGAGCTTCTGTGACCTTCGGAAGGGGTCAAACCACCAAATCTCAACAAAAAAGTACACGATATTTCCGAGTAACTTTTTTTCTGAAAGTCGTAGAGACTTGGGCATTTCACACATAATAAAGGGGAGACAGCCACGCACCCACGCCAAATTTCAGCACGTTTCGAGCAAGCAGCGCAGAGTTATTCACCCTATGGTGAATAGGGTTAGGGCTGAAATGAGGGTTAGGGTTAGGGTTAGGGTTGCAATTAGGGTTAGGGTTGCAGCCAGGGTTAGGGTTAGGGTTGGGGATGAAAACCCATTGGAGATCAAGATATTCTTGAATAACTTTTGTTCTGAAGGTCATAGAGACTTGGAAGTTGGTTCCATCTGAACTAATGTGGGGATGCCCGATCCATTGGTACCATCCCCGAGCTTCTGTGACCTTCGGAAGGGGTCAAACCACCAAATCTCAACAAAAAAGTACACGATATTTCCGAGTAACTTTTTTTCTGAAAGTCGTAGAGACTTGGGCATTTCACACATAATAAAGGGGAGACAGCCACGCACCCACGCCAAATTTCAGCACGTTTCGAGCAAGCAGCGCAGAGTTATTCACCCTATGGTGAATAGGGTTAGGGCTGAAATGAGGGTTAGGGTTAGGGTTAGGGTTGCAATTAGGGTTAGGGTTGCAGCCAGGGTTAGGGTTAGGGTTGGGGATGAAAACCCATTGGAGATCAAGATATTCTTGAATAACTTTTGTTCTGAAGGTCATAGAGACTTGGAAGTTGGTTCCATCTGAACTAATGTGGGGATGCCTGATCCATTGGTACCATCCCCGAGCTTCTGTGACCTTCGGAAGGGGTCAAACCACCAAATCTCAACAAAAAAGTACACGATATTTCCGAGTAACTTTTTTTCTGAAAGTCGTAGAGACTTGGGCATTTCACACATAATAAAGGGGAGACAGCCACGCACCCACGCCAAATTTCAGCACGTTTCGAGCAAGCAGCGCAGAGTTATTCACCCTATGGTGAATAGGGTTAGGGCTGAAATGAGGGTTAGGGTTAGGGTTAGGGTTGCAATTAGGGTTAGGGTTGCAGCCAGGGTTAGGGTTAGGGTTGGGTTAGGGTTACCCATTGGAGATCAAGATATTCTTGAATAACTTTTGTTCTGAAGGTCATAGAGACTTGGAAGTTGGTTCCATCTGAACTAATGTGGGGATGCCCGATCCATTGGTACCATCCCCGAGCTTCTGTGACCTTCGGAAGGGGTCAAACCACCAAATCTCAACAAAAAAGTACACGATATTTCCGAGTAACTTTTTGTCTGAAAGTCGTCGAGACTTGGGCATTTCACACATAATAAAGGGGAGACAGCCACGCACCCACGCCAAATTTCAGCACGTTTTGAGCAAGCAGCGCAGAGTTATTCACCCTATGGTGAATAGGGTTAGGGCTGAAATGAGGGTTAGGGTTAGGGTTAGGGTTGCAATTAGGGTTAGGGTTGCAGCCAGGGTTAGGGTTAGGGTTGGGTTAGGGTTACCCATTGGAGATCAAGATATTCTTGAATAACTTTTGTTCTGAAGGTCATAGAGACTTGGAAGTTGGTTCCATCTGAACTAATGTGGGGATGCCCGATCCATTGGTACCATCCCCGAGCTTCTGTGACCTTCGGAAGGGGTCAAACCACCAAATCTCAACAAAAAAGTACACGATATTTCCGAGTAACTTTTTTTCTGAAAGTCGTAGAGACTTGGGCATTTCACACATAATAAAGGGGAGACAGCCACGCACCCACGCCAAATTTCAGCACGTTTCGAGCAAGCAGCGCAGAGTTATTCACCCTATGGTGAATAGGGTTAGGGCTGAAATGAGGGTTAGGGTTAGGGTTAGGGTTGCAATTAGGGTTAGGGTTGCAGCCAGGGTTAGGGTTAGGGTTGGGGATGAAAACCCATTGGAGATCAAGATATTCTTGAATAACTTTTGTTCTGAAGGTCATAGAGACTTGGAAGTTGGTTCCATCTGAACTAATGTGGGGATGCCCGATCCATTGGTACCATCCCCGAGCTTCTGTGACCTTCGGAAGGGGTCAAACCACCAAATCTCAACAAAAAAGTACACGATATTTCCGAGTAACTTTTTGTCTGAAAGTCGTCGAGACTTGGGCATTTCACACATAATAAAGGGGAGACAGCCACGCACCCACGCCAAATTTCAGCACGTTTCGAGCAAGCAGCGCAGAGTTATTCACCCTATGGTGAATAGGGTTAGGGCTGAAATGAGGGTTAGGGTTAGGGTTAGGGTTGCAATTAGGGTTAGGGTTGCAGCCAGGGTTAGGGTTAGGGTTGGGGATGAAAACCCATTGGAGATCAAGATATTCTTGAATAACTTTTGTTCTGAAGGTCATAGAGACTTGGAAGTTGGTTCCATCTGAACTAATGTGGGGATGCCCGATCCATTGGTACCATCCCCGAGCTTCTGTGACCTTCGGAAGGGGTCAAACCACCAAATCTCAACAAAAAAGTACACGATATTTCCGAGTAACTTTTTTTCTGAAAGTCGTAGAGACTTGGGCATTTCACACATAATAAAGGGGAGACAGCCACGCACCCACGCCAAATTTCAGCACGTTTCGAGCAAGCAGCGCAGAGTTATTCACCCTATGGTGAATAGGGTTAGGGCTGAAATGAGGGTTAGGGTTAGGGTTAGGGTTGCAATTAGGGTTAGGGTTGCAGCCAGGGTTAGGGTTAGGGTTGGGTTAGGGTTACCCATTGGAGATCAAGATATTCTTGAATAACTTTTGTTCTGAAGGTCATAGAGACTTGGAAGTTGGTTCCATCTGAACTAATGTGGGGATGCCCGATCCATTGGTACCATCCCCGAGCTTCTGTGACCTTCGGAAGGGGTCAAACCACCAAATCTCAACAAAAAAGTACACGATATTTCCGAGTAACTTTTTGTCTGAAAGTCGTCGAGACTTGGGCATTTCACACATAATAAAGGGGAGACAGCCACGCACCCACGCCAAATTTCAGCACGTTTCGAGCAAGCAGCGCAGAGTTATTCACCCTATGGTGAATAGGGTTAGGGCTGAAATGAGGGTTAGGGTTAGGGTTAGGGTTGCAATTAGGGTTAGGGTTGCAGCCAGGGTTAGGGTTAGGGTTGGGGATGAAAACCCATTGGAGATCAAGATATTCTTGAATAACTTTTGTTCTGAAGGTCATAGAGACTTGGAAGTTGGTTCCATCTGAACTAATGTGGGGATGCCCGATCCATTGGTACCATCCCCGAGCTTCTGTGACCTTCGGAAGGGGTCAAACCACCAAATCTCAACAAAAAAGTACACGATATTTCCGAGTAACTTTTTGTCTGAAAGTCGTCGAGACTTGGGCATTTCACACATAATAAAGGGGAGACAGCCACGCACCCACGCCAAATTTCAGCACGTTTCGAGCAAGCAGCGCAGAGTTATTCACCCTATGGTGAATAGGGTTAGGGCTGAAATGAGGGTTAGGGTTAGGGTTAGGGTTGCAATTAGGGTTAGGGTTGCAGCCAGGGTTAGGGTTAGGGTTGGGGATGAAAACCCATTGGAGATCAAGATATTCTTGAATAACTTTTGTTCTGAAGGTCATAGAGACTTGGAAGTTGGTTCCATCTGAACTAATGTGGGGATGCCCGATCCATTGGTACCATCCCCGAGCTTCTGTGACCTTCGGAAGGGGTCAAACCACCAAATCTCAACAAAAAAGTACACGATATTTCCGAGTAACTTTTTTTCTGAAAGTCGTAGAGACTTGGGCATTTCACACATAATAAAGGGGAGACAGCCACGCACCCACGCCAAATTTCAGCACGTTTCGAGCAAGCAGCGCAGAGTTATTCACCCTATGGTGAATAGGGTTAGGGCTGAAATGAGGGTTAGGGTTAGGGTTAGGGTTGCAATTAGGGTTAGGGTTGCAGCCAGGGTTAGGGTTAGGGTTGGGTTAGGGTTACCCATTGGAGATCAAGATATTCTTGAATAACTTTTGTTCTGAAGGTCATAGAGACTTGGAAGTTGGTTCCATCTGAACTAATGTGGGGATGCCCGATCCATTGGTACCATCCCCGAGCTTCTGTGACCTTCGGAAGGGGTCAAACCACCAAATCTCAACAAAAAAGTACACGATATTTCCGAGTAACTTTTTGTCTGAAAGTCGTCGAGACTTGGGCATTTCACACATAATAAAGGGGAGACAGCCACGCACCCACGCCAAATTTCAGCACGTTTCGAGCAAGCAGCGCAGAGTTATTCACCCTATGGTGAATAGGGTTAGGGCTGAAATGAGGGTTAGGGTTAGGGTTAGGGTTGCAATTAGGGTTAGGGTTGCAGCCAGGGTTAGGGTTAGGGTTGGGGATGAAAACCCATTGGAGATCAAGATATTCTTGAATAACTTTTGTTCTGAAGGTCATAGAGACTTGGAAGTTGGTTCCATCTGAACTAATGTGGGGATGCCCGATCCATTGGTACCATCCCCGAGCTTCTGTGACCTTCGGAAGGGGTCAAACCACCAAATCTCAACAAAAAAGTACACGATATTTCCGAGTAACTTTTTGTCTGAAAGTCGTCGAGACTTGGGCATTTCACACATAATAAAGGGGAGACAGCCACGCACCCACGCCAAATTTCAGCACGTTTCGAGCAAGCAGCGCAGAGTTATTCACCCTATGGTGAATAGGGTTAGGGCTGAAATGAGGGTTAGGGTTAGGGTTAGGGTTGCAATTAGGGTTAGGGTTGCAGCCAGGGTTAGGGTTAGGGTTGGGGATGAAAACCCATTGGAGATCAAGATATTCTTGAATAACTTTTGTTCTGAAGGTCATAGAGACTTGGAAGTTGGTTCCATCTGAACTAATGTGGGGATGCCCGATCCATTGGTACCATCCCCGAGCTTCTGTGACCTTCGGAAGGGGTCAAACCACCAAATCTCAACAAAAAAGTACACGATATTTCCGAGTAACTTTTTTTCTGAAAGTCGTAGAGACTTGGGCATTTCACACATAATAAAGGGGAGACAGCCACGCACCCACGCCAAATTTCAGCACGTTTCGAGCAAGCAGCGCAGAGTTATTCACCCTATGGTGAATAGGGTTAGGGCTGAAATGAGGGTTAGGGTTAGGGTTAGGGTTGCAATTAGGGTTAGGGTTGCAGCCAGGGTTAGGGTTAGGGTTGGGGATGAAAACCCATTGGAGATCAAGATATTCTTGAATAACTTTTGTTCTGAAGGTCATAGAGACTTGGAAGTTGGTTCCATCTGAACTAATGTGGGGATGCCCGATCCATTGGTACCATCCCCGAGCTTCTGTGACCTTCGGAAGGGGTCAAACCACCAAATCTCAACAAAAAAGTACACGATATTTCCGAGTAACTTTTTTTCTGAAAGTCGTAGAGACTTGGGCATTTCACACATAATAAAGGGGAGACAGCCACGCACCCACGCCAAATTTCAGCACGTTTCGAGCAAGCAGCGCAGAGTTATTCACCCTATGGTGAATAGGGTTAGGGCTGAAATGAGGGTTAGGGTTAGGGTTAGGGTTGCAATTAGGGTTAGGGTTGCAGCCAGGGTTAGGGTTAGGGTTGGGGATGAAAACCCATTGGAGATCAAGATATTCTTGAATAACTTTTGTTCTGAAGGTCATAGAGACTTGGAAGTTGGTTCCATCTGAACTAATGTGGGGATGCCCGATCCATTGGTACCATCCCCGAGCTTCTGTGACCTTCGGAAGGGGTCAAACCACCAAATCTCAACAAAAAAGTACACGATATTTCCGAGTAACTTTTTTTCTGAAAGTCGTAGAGACTTGGGCATTTCACACATAATAAAGGGGAGACAGCCATGCACCCACGCCATATTTCAGCACGTTTCGAGCAAGCAGCGCAGAGTTATTCACCCTATGGTGAATAGGGTTAGGGCTGAAATGAGGGTTAGGGTTAGGGTTAGGGTTGCAATTAGGGTTAGGGTTGCAGCCAGGGTTAGGGTTAGGGTTGGGTTAGGGTTACCCATTGGAGATCAAGATATTCTTGAATAACTTTTGTTCTGAAGGTCATAGAGACTTGGAAGTTGGTTCCATCTGAACTAATGTGGGGATGCCCGATCCATTGGTACCATCCCCGAGCTTCTGTGACCTTCGGAAGGGGTCAAACCACCAAATCTCAACAAAAAAGTACACGATATTTCCGAGTAACTTTTTGTCTGAAAGTCGTCGAGACTTGGGCATTTCACACATAATAAAGGGGAGACAGCCACGCACCCACGCCAAATTTCAGCACGTTTCGAGCAAGCAGCGCAGAGTTATTCACCCTATGGTGAATAGGGTTAGGGCTGAAATGAGGGTTAGGGTTAGGGTTAGGGTTGCAATTAGGGTTAGGGTTGCAGCCAGGGTTAGGGTTAGGGTTGGGGATGAAAACCCATTGGAGATCAAGATATTCTTGAATAACTTTTGTTCTGAAGGTCATAGAGACTTGGAAGTTGGTTCCATCTGAACTAATGTGGGGATGCCCGATCCATTGGTACCATCCCCGAGCTTCTGTGACCTTCGGAAGGGGTCAAACCACCAAATCTCAACAAAAAAGTACACGATATTTCCGAGTAACTTTTTGTCTGAAAGTCGTCGAGACTTGGGCATTTCACACATAATAAAGGGGAGACAGCCACGCACCCACGCCAAATTTCAGCACGTTTCGAGCAAGCAGCGCAGAGTTATTCACCCTATGGTGAATAGGGTTAGGGCTGAAATGAGGGTTAGGGTTAGGGTTAGGGTTGCAATTAGGGTTAGGGTTGCAGCCAGGGTTAGGGTTAGGGTTGGGGATGAAAACCCATTGGAGATCAAGATATTCTTGAATAACTTTTGTTCTGAAGGTCATAGAGACTTGGAAGTTGGTTCCATCTGAACTAATGTGGGGATGCCCGATCCATTGGTACCATCCCCGAGCTTCTGTGACCTTCGGAAGGGGTCAAACCACCAAATCTCAACAAAAAAGTACACGATATTTCCGAGTAACTTTTTTTCTGAAAGTCGTAGAGACTTGGGCATTTCACACATAATAAAGGGGAGACAGCCACGCACCCACGCCAAATTTCAGCACGTTTCGAGCAAGCAGCGCAGAGTTATTCACCCTATGGTGAATAGGGTTAGGGCTGAAATGAGGGTTAGGGTTAGGGTTAGGGTTGCAATTAGGGTTAGGGTTGCAGCCAGGGTTAGGGTTAGGGTTGGGGATGAAAACCCATTGGAGATCAAGATATTCTTGAATAACTTTTGTTCTGAAGGTCATAGAGACTTGGAAGTTGGTTCCATCTGAACTAATGTGGGGATGCCCGATCCATTGGTACCATCCCCGAGCTTCTGTGACCTTCGGAAGGGGTCAAACCACCAAATCTCAACAAAAAAGTACACGATATTTCCGAGTAACTTTTTTTCTGAAAGTCGTAGAGACTTGGGCATTTCACACATAATAAAGGGGAGACAGCCACGCACCCACGCCAAATTTCAGCACGTTTCGAGCAAGCAGCGCAGAGTTATTCACCCTATGGTGAATAGGGTTAGGGCTGAAATGAGGGTTAGGGTTAGGGTTAGGGTTGCAATTAGGGTTAGGGTTGCAGCCAGGGTTAGGGTTAGGGTTGGGGATGAAAACCCATTGGAGATCAAGATATTCTTGAATAACTTTTGTTCTGAAGGTCATAGAGACTTGGAAGTTGGTTCCATCTGAACTAATGTGGGGATGCCCGATCCATTGGTACCATCCCCGAGCTTCTGTGACCTTCGGAAGGGGTCAAACCACCAAATCTCAACAAAAAAGTACACGATATTTCCGAGTAACTTTTTTTCTGAAAGTCGTAGAGACTTGGGCATTTCACACATAATAAAGGGGAGACAGCCATGCACCCACGCCATATTTCAGCACGTTTCGAGCAAGCAGCGCAGAGTTATTCACCCTATGGTGAATAGGGTTAGGGCTGAAATGAGGGTTAGGGTTAGGGTTAGGGTTGCAATTAGGGTTAGGGTTGCAGCCAGGGTTAGGGTTAGGGTTGGGTTAGGGTTACCCATTGGAGATCAAGATATTCTTGAATAACTTTTGTTCTGAAGGTCATAGAGACTTGGAAGTTGGTTCCATCTGAACTAATGTGGGGATGCCCGATCCATTGGTACCATCCCCGAGCTTCTGTGACCTTCGGAAGGGGTCAAACCACCAAATCTCAACAAAAAAGTACACGATATTTCCGAGTAACTTTTTGTCTGAAAGTCGTCGAGACTTGGGCATTTCACACATAATAAAGGGGAGACAGCCATGCACCCACGCCAAATTTCAGCACGTTTCGAGCAAGCAGCGCAGAGTTATTCACCCTATGGTGAATAGGGTTAGGGCTGAAATGAGGGTTAGGGTTAGGGTTGCAATTAGGGTTAGGGTTGCAGCCAGGGTTAGGGTTAGGGTTGGGGATGAAAACCCATTGGAGATCAAGATATTCTTGAATAACTTTTGTTCTGAAGGTCATAGAGACTTGGAAGTTGGTTCCATCTGAACTAATGTGGGGATGCCTGATCCATTGGTACCATCCCCGAGCTTCTGTGACCTTCGGAAGGGGTCAAACCACCAAATCTCAACAAAAAAGTACACGATATTTCCGAGTAACTTTTTTTCTGAAAGTCGTAGAGACTTGGGCATTTCACACATAATAAAGGGGAGACAGCCACGCACCCACGCCAAATTTCAGCACGTTTCGAGCAAGCAGCGCAGAGTTATTCACCCTATGGTGAATAGGGTTAGGGCTGAAATGAGGGTTAGGGTTAGGGTTAGGGTTGCAATTAGGGTTAGGGTTGCAGCCAGGGTTAGGGTTAGGGTTGGGGATGAAAACCCATTGGAGATCAAGATATTCTTGAATAACTTTTGTTCTGAAGGTCATAGAGACTTGGAAGTTGGTTCCATCTGAACTAATGTGGGGATGCCCGATCCATTGGTACCATCCCCGAGCTTCTGTGACCTTCGGAAGGGGTCAAACCACCAAATCTCAACAAAAAAGTACACGATATTTCCGAGTAACTTTTTTTCTGAAAGTCGTAGAGACTTGGGCATTTCACACATAATAAAGGGGAGACAGCCACGCACCCACGCCAAATTTCAGCACGTTTCGAGCAAGCAGCGCAGAGTTATTCACCCTATGGTGAATAGGGTTAGGGCTGAAATGAGGGTTAGGGTTAGGGTTAGGGTTGCAATTAGGGTTAGGGTTGCAGCCAGGGTTAGGGTTAGGGTTGGGGATGAAAACCCATTGGAGATCAAGATATTCTTGAATAACTTTTGTTCTGAAGGTCATAGAGACTTGGAAGTTGGTTCCATCTGAACTAATGTGGGGATGCCCGATCCATTGGTACCATCCCCGAGCTTCTGTGACCTTCGGAAGGGGTCAAACCACCAAATCTCAACAAAAAAGTACACGATATTTCCGAGTAACTTTTTGTCTGAAAGTCGTCGAGACTTGGGCATTTCACACATAATAAAGGGGAGACAGCCACGCACCCACGCCAAATTTCAGCACGTTTCGAGCAAGCAGCGCAGAGTTATTCACCCTATGGTGAATAGGGTTAGGGCTGAAATGAGGGTTAGGGTTAGGGTTAGGGTTGCAATTAGGGTTAGGGTTGCAGCCAGGGTTAGGGTTAGGGTTGGGGATGAAAACCCATTGGAGATCAAGATATTCTTGAATAACTTTTGTTCTGAAGGTCATAGAGACTTGGAAGTTGGTTCCATCTGAACTAATGTGGGGATGCCCGATCCATTGGTACCATCCCCGAGCTTCTGTGACCTTCGGAAGGGGTCAAACCACCAAATCTCAACAAAAAAGTACACGATATTTCCGAGTAACTTTTTGTCTGAAAGTCGTCGAGACTTGGGCATTTCACACATAATAAAGGGGAGACAGCCACGCACCCACGCCAAATTTCAGCACGTTTCGAGCAAGCAGCGCAGAGTTATTCACCCTATGGTGAATAGGGTTAGGGCTGAAATGAGGGTTAGGGTTAGGGTTAGGGTTGCAATTAGGGTTAGGGTTGCAGCCAGGGTTAGGGTTAGGGTTGGGGATGAAAACCCATTGGAGATCAAGATATTCTTGAATAACTTTTGTTCTGAAGGTCATAGAGACTTGGAAGTTGGTTCGATCTGAACTAATGTGGGGATGCCCGATCCATTGGTACCATCCCCGAGCTTCTGTGACCTTCGGAAGGGGTCAAACCACCAAATCTCAACAAAAAAGTACACGATATTTCCGAGTAACTTTTTTTCTGAAAGTCGTAGAGACTTGGGCATTTCACACATAATAAAGGGGAGACAGCCACGCACCCACGCCAAATTTCAGCACGTTTCGAGCAAGCAGCGCAGAGTTATTCACCCTATGGTGAATAGGGTTAGGGCTGAAATGAGGGTTAGGGTTAGGGTTAGGGTTGCAATTAGGGTTAGGGTTGCAGCCAGGGTTAGGGTTAGGGTTGGGTTAGGGTTACCCATTGGAGATCAAGATATTCTTGAATAACTTTTGTTCTGAAGGTCATAGAGACTTGGAAGTTGGTTCCATCTGAACTAATGTGGGGATGCCCGATCCATTGGTACCATCCCCGAGCTTCTGTGACCTTCGGAAGGGGTCAAACCACCAAATCTCAACAAAAAAGTACACGATATTTCCGAGTAACTTTTTGTCTGAAAGTCGTCGAGACTTGGGCATTTCACACATAATAAAGGGGAGACAGCCACGCACCCACGCCAAATTTCAGCACGTTTCGAGCAAGCAGCGCAGAGTTATTCACCCTATGGTGAATAGGGTTAGGGCTGAAATGAGGGTTAGGGTTAGGGTTAGGGTTGCAATTAGGGTTAGGGTTGCAGCCAGGGTTAGGGTTAGGGTTGGGGATGAAAACCCATTGGAGATCAAGATATTCTTGAATAACTTTTGTTCTGAAGGTCATAGAGACTTGGAAGTTGGTTCCATCTGAACTAATGTGGGGATGCCCGATCCATTGGTACCATCCCCGAGCTTCTGTGACCTTCGGAAGGGGTCAAACCACCAAATCTCAACAAAAAAGTACACGATATTTCCGAGTAACTTTTTGTCTGAAAGTCGTCGAGACTTGGGCATTTCACACATAATAAAGGGGAGACAGCCACGCACCCACGCCAAATTTCAGCACGTTTCGAGCAAGCAGCGCAGAGTTATTCACCCTATGGTGAATAGGGTTAGGGCTGAAATGAGGGTTAGGGTTAGGGTTAGGGTTGCAATTAGGGTTAGGGTTGCAGCCAGGGTTAGGGTTAGGGTTGGGGATGAAAACCCATTGGAGATCAAGATATTCTTGAATAACTTTTGTTCTGAAGGTCATAGAGACTTGGAAGTTGGTTCCATCTGAACTAATGTGGGGATGCCCGATCCATTGGTACCATCCCCGAGCTTCTGTGACCTTCGGAAGGGGTCAAACCACCAAATCTCAACAAAAAAGTACACGATATTTCCGAGTAACTTTTTTTCTGAAAGTCGTAGAGACTTGGGCATTTCACACATAATAAAGGGGAGACAGCCACGCACCCACGCCAAATTTCAGCACGTTTCGAGCAAGCAGCGCAGAGTTATTCACCCTATGGTGAATAGGGTTAGGGCTGAAATGAGGGTTAGGGTTAGGGTTAGGGTTGCAATTAGGGTTAGGGTTGCAGCCAGGGTTAGGGTTAGGGTTGGGGATGAAAACCCATTGGAGATCAAGATATTCTTGAATAACTTTTGTTCTGAAGGTCATAGAGACTTGGAAGTTGGTTCCATCTGAACTAATGTGGGGATGCCCGATCCATTGGTACCATCCCCGAGCTTCTGTGACCTTCGGAAGGGGTCAAACCACCAAATCTCAACAAAAAAGTACACGATATTTCCGAGTAACTTTTTTTCTGAAAGTCGTAGAGACTTGGGCATTTCACACATAATAAAGGGGAGACAGCCACGCACCCACGCCAAATTTCAGCACGTTTCGAGCAAGCAGCGCAGAGTTATTCACCCTATGGTGAATAGGGTTAGGGCTGAAATGAGGGTTAGGGTTAGGGTTAGGGTTGCAATTAGGGTTAGGGTTGCAGCCAGGGTTAGGGTTAGGGTTGGGGATGAAAACCCATTGGAGATCAAGATATTCTTGAATAACTTTTGTTCTGAAGGTCATAGAGACTTGGAAGTTGGTTCCATCTGAACTAATGTGGGGATGCCCGATCCATTGGTACCATCCCCGAGCTTCTGTGACCTTCGGAAGGGGTCAAACCACCAAATCTCAACAAAAAAGTACACGATATTTCCGAGTAACTTTTTTTCTGAAAGTCGTAGAGACTTGGGCATTTCACACATAATAAAGGGGAGACAGCCACGCACCCACGCCATATTTCAGCACGTTTCGAGCAAGCAGCGCAGAGTTATTCACCCTATGGTGAATAGGGTTAGGGCTGAAATGAGGGTTAGGGTTAGGGTTAGGGTTGCAATTAGGGTTAGGGTTGCAGCCAGGGTTAGGGTTAGGGTTGGGTTAGGGTTACCCATTGGAGATCAAGATATTCTTGAATAACTTTTGTTCTGAAGGTCATAGAGACTTGGAAGTTGGTTCCATCTGAACTAATGTGGGGATGCCCGATCCATTGGTACCATCCCCGAGCTTCTGTGACCTTCGGAAGGGGTCAAACCACCAAATCTCAACAAAAAAGTACACGATATTTCCGAGTAACTTTTTGTCTGAAAGTCGTCGAGACTTGGGCATTTCACACATAATAAAGGGGAGACAGCCATGCACCCACGCCAAATTTCAGCACGTTTCGAGCAAGCAGCGCAGAGTTATTCACCCTATGGTGAATAGGGTTAGGGCTGAAATGAGGGTTAGGGTTAGGGTTGCAATTAGGGTTAGGGTTGCAGCCAGGGTTAGGGTTAGGGTTGGGGATGAAAACCCATTGGAGATCAAGATATTCTTGAATAACTTTTGTTCTGAAGGTCATAGAGACTTGGAAGTTGGTTCCATCTGAACTAATGTGGGGATGCCTGATCCATTGGTACCATCCCCGAGCTTCTGTGACCTTCGGAAGGGGTCAAACCACCAAATCTCAACAAAAAAGTACACGATATTTCCGAGTAACTTTTTTTCTGAAAGTCGTAGAGACTTGGGCATTTCACACATAATAAAGGGGAGACAGCCACGCACCCACGCCAAATTTCAGCACGTTTCGAGCAAGCAGCGCAGAGTTATTCACCCTATGGTGAATAGGGTTAGGGCTGAAATGAGGGTTAGGGTTAGGGTTAGGGTTGCAATTAGGGTTAGGGTTGCAGCCAGGGTTAGGGTTAGGGTTGGGGATGAAAACCCATTGGAGATCAAGATATTCTTGAATAACTTTTGTTCTGAAGGTCATAGAGACTTGGAAGTTGGTTCCATCTGAACTAATGTGGGGATGCCCGATCCATTGGTACCATCCCCGAGCTTCTGTGACCTTCGGAAGGGGTCAAACCACCAAATCTCAACAAAAAAGTACACGATATTTCCGAGTAACTTTTTTTCTGAAAGTCGTAGAGACTTGGGCATTTCACACATAATAAAGGGGAGACAGCCACGCACCCACGCCAAATTTCAGCACGTTTCGAGCAAGCAGCGCAGAGTTATTCACCCTATGGTGAATAGGGTTAGGGCTGAAATGAGGGTTAGGGTTAGGGTTAGGGTTGCAATTAGGGTTAGGGTTGCAGCCAGGGTTAGGGTTAGGGTTGGGGATGAAAACCCATTGGAGATCAAGATATTCTTGAATAACTTTTGTTCTGAAGGTCATAGAGACTTGGAAGTTGGTTCCATCTGAACTAATGTGGGGATGCCCGATCCATTGGTACCATCCCCGAGCTTCTGTGACCTTCGGAAGGGGTCAAACCACCAAATCTCAACAAAAAAGTACACGATATTTCCGAGTAACTTTTTGTCTGAAAGTCGTCGAGACTTGGGCATTTCACACATAATAAAGGGGAGACAGCCACGCACCCACGCCAAATTTCAGCACGTTTCGAGCAAGCAGCGCAGAGTTATTCACCCTATGGTGAATAGGGTTAGGGCTGAAATGAGGGTTAGGGTTAGGGTTAGGGTTGCAATTAGGGTTAGGGTTGCAGCCAGGGTTAGGGTTAGGGTTGGGGATGAAAACCCATTGGAGATCAAGATATTCTTGAATAACTTTTGTTCTGAAGGTCATAGAGACTTGGAAGTTGGTTCCATCTGAACTAATGTGGGGATGCCCGATCCATTGGTACCATCCCCGAGCTTCTGTGACCTTCGGAAGGGGTCAAACCACCAAATCTCAACAAAAAAGTACACGATATTTCCGAGTAACTTTTTGTCTGAAAGTCGTCGAGACTTGGGCATTTCACACATAATAAAGGGGAGACAGCCACGCACCCACGCCAAATTTCAGCACGTTTCGAGCAAGCAGCGCAGAGTTATTCACCCTATGGTGAATAGGGTTAGGGCTGAAATGAGGGTTAGGGTTAGGGTTAGGGTTGCAATTAGGGTTAGGGTTGCAGCCAGGGTTAGGGTTAGGGTTGGGGATGAAAACCCATTGGAGATCAAGATATTCTTGAATAACTTTTGTTCTGAAGGTCATAGAGACTTGGAAGTTGGTTCGATCTGAACTAATGTGGGGATGCCCGATCCATTGGTACCATCCCCGAGCTTCTGTGACCTTCGGAAGGGGTCAAACCACCAAATCTCAACAAAAAAGTACACGATATTTCCGAGTAACTTTTTGTCTGAAAGTCGTCGAGACTTGGGCATTTCACACATAATAAAGGGGAGACAGCCACGCACCCACGCCAAATTTCAGCACGTTTCGAGCAAGCAGCGCAGAGTTATTCACCCTATGGTGAATAGGGTTAGGGCTGAAATGAGGGTTAGGGTTAGGGTTAGGGTTGCAATTAGGGTTAGGGTTGCAGCCAGGGTTAGGGTTAGGGTTGGGTTAGGGTTACCCATTGGAGATCAAGATATTCTTGAATAACTTTTGTTCTGAAGGTCATAGAGACTTGGAAGTTGGTTCCATCTGAACTAATGTGGGGATGCCCGATCCATTGGTACCATCCCCGAGCTTCTGTGACCTTCGGAAGGGGTCAAACCACCAAATCTCAACAAAAAAGTACACGATATTTCCGAGTAACTTTTTGTCTGAAAGTCGTCGAGACTTGGGCATTTCACACATAATAAAGGGGAGACAGCCACGCACCCACGCCAAATTTCAGCACGTTTCGAGCAAGCAGCACAGAGTTATTCACCCTATGGTGAATAGGGTTAGGGCTGAAATGAGGGTTAGGGTTAGGGTTAGGGTTGCAATTAGGGTTAGGGTTGCAGCCAGGGTTAGGGTTAGGGTTGGGGATGAAAACCCATTGGAGATCAAGATATTCTTGAATAACTTTTGTTCTGAAGGTCATAGAGACTTGGAAGTTGGTTCGATCTGAACTAATGTGGGGATGCCCGATCCATTGGTACCATCCCCGAGCTTCTGTGACCTTCGGAAGGGGTCAAACCACCAAATCTCAACAAAAAAGTACACGATATTTCCGAGTAACTTTTTGTCTGAAAGTCGTCGAGACTTGGGCATTTCACACATAATAAAGGGGAGACAGCCACGCACCCACGCCAAATTTCAGCACGTTTCGAGCAAGCAGCGCAGAGTTATTCACCCTATGGTGAATAGGGTTAGGGCTGAAATGAGGGTTAGGGTTAGGGTTAGGGTTGCAATTAGGGTTAGGGTTGCAGCCAGGGTTAGGGTTAGGGTTGGGGATGAAAACCCATTGGAGATCAAGATATTCTTGAATAACTTTTGTTCTGAAGGTCATAGAGACTTGGAAGTTGGTTCCATCTGAACTAATGTGGGGATGCCCGATCCATTGGTACCATCCCCGAGCTTCTGTGACCTTCGGAAGGGGTCAAACCACCAAATCTCAACAAAAAAGTACACGATATTTCCGAGTAACTTTTTTTCTGAAAGTCGTAGAGACTTGGGCATTTCACACATAATAAAGGGGAGACAGCCACGCACCCACGCCAAATTTCAGCACGTTTCGAGCAAGCAGCGCAGAGTTATTCACCCTATGGTGAATAGGGTTAGGGCTGAAATGAGGGTTAGGGTTAGGGTTAGGGTTGCAATTAGGGTTAGGGTTGCAGCCAGGGTTAGGGTTAGGGTTGGGGATGAAAACCCATTGGAGATCAAGATATTCTTGAATAACTTTTGTTCTGAAGGTCATAGAGACTTGGAAGTTGGTTCCATCTGAACTAATGTGGGGATGCCCGATCCATTGGTACCATCCCCGAGCTTCTGTGACCTTCGGAAGGGGTCAAACCACCAAATCTCAACAAAAAAGTACACGATATTTCCGAGTAACTTTTTTTCTGAAAGTCGTAGAGACTTGGGCATTTCACACATAATAAAGGGGAGACAGCCACGCACCCACGCCAAATTTCAGCACGTTTCGAGCAAGCAGCGCAGAGTTATTCACCCTATGGTGAATAGGGTTAGGGCTGAAATGAGGGTTAGGGTTAGGGTTAGGGTTGCAATTAGGGTTAGGGTTGCAGCCAGGGTTAGGGTTAGGGTTGGGGATGAAAACCCATTGGAGATCAAGATATTCTTGAATAACTTTTGTTCTGAAGGTCATAGAGACTTGGAAGTTGGTTCCATCTGAACTAATGTGGGGATGCCCGATCCATTGGTACCATCCCCGAGCTTCTGTGACCTTCGGAAGGGGTCAAACCACCAAATCTCAACAAAAAAGTACACGATATTTCCGAGTAACTTTTTGTCTGAAAGTCGTCGAGACTTGGGCATTTCACACATAATAAAGGGGAGACAGCCACGCACCCACGCCAAATTTCAGCACGTTTCGAGCAAGCAGCGCAGAGTTATTCACCCTATGGTGAATAGGGTTAGGGCTGAAATGAGGGTTAGGGTTAGGGTTAGGGTTGCAATTAGGGTTAGGGTTGCAGCCAGGGTTAGGGTTAGGGTTGGGGATGAAAACCCATTGGAGATCAAGATATTCTTGAATAACTTTTGTTCTGAAGGTCATAGAGACTTGGAAGTTGGTTCCATCTGAACTAATGTGGGGATGCCCGATCCATTGGTACCATCCCCGAGCTTCTGTGACCTTCGGAAGGGGTCAAACCACCAAATCTCAACAAAAAAGTACACGATATTTCCGAGTAACTTTTTTTCTGAAAGTCGTAGAGACTTGGGCATTTCACACATAATAAAGGGGAGACAGCCACGCACCCACGCCAAATTTCAGCACGTTTCGAGCAAGCAGCGCAGAGTTATTCACCCTATGGTGAATAGGGTTAGGGCTGAAATGAGGGTTAGGGTTAGGGTTAGGGTTGCAATTAGGGTTAGGGTTGCAGCCAGGGTTAGGGTTAGGGTTGGGGATGAAAACCCATTGGAGATCAAGATATTCTTGAATAACTTTTGTTCTGAAGGTCATAGAGACTTGGAAGTTGGTTCCATCTGAACTAATGTGGGGATGCCCGATCCATTGGTACCATCCCCGAGCTTCTGTGACCTTCGGAAGGGGTCAAACCACCAAATCTCAACAAAAAAGTACACGATATTTCCGAGTAACTTTTTTTCTGAAAGTCGTAGAGACTTGGGCATTTCACACATAATAAAGGGGAGACAGCCACGCACCCACGCCAAATTTCAGCACGTTTCGAGCAAGCAGCGCAGAGTTATTCACCCTATGGTGAATAGGGTTAGGGCTGAAATGAGGGTTAGGGTTAGGGTTAGGGTTGCAATTAGGGTTAGGGTTGCAGCCAGGGTTAGGGTTAGGGTTGGGTTAGGGTTACCCATTGGAGATCAAGATATTCTTGAATAACTTTTGTTCTGAAGGTCATAGAGACTTGGAAGTTGGTTCCATCTGAACTAATGTGGGGATGCCCGATCCATTGGTACCATCCCCGAGCTTCTGTGACCTTCGGAAGGGGTCAAACCACCAAATCTCAACAAAAAAGTACACGATATTTCCGAGTAACTTTTTGTCTGAAAGTCGTCGAGACTTGGGCATTTCACACATAATAAAGGGGAGACAGCCACGCACCCACGCCAAATTTCAGCACGTTTCGAGCAAGCAGCGCAGAGTTATTCACCCTATGGTGAATAGGGTTAGGGCTGAAATGAGGGTTAGGGTTAGGGTTAGGGTTGCAATTAGGGTTAGGGTTGCAGCCAGGGTTAGGGTTAGGGTTGGGGATGAAAACCCATTGGAGATCAAGATATTCTTGAATAACTTTTGTTCTGAAGGTCATAGAGACTTGGAAGTTGGTTCCATCTGAACTAATGTGGGGATGCCCGATCCATTGGTACCATCCCCGAGCTTCTGTGACCTTCGGAAGGGGTCAAACCACCAAATCTCAACAAAAAAGTACACGATATTTCCGAGTAACTTTTTGTCTGAAAGTCGTAGAGACTTGGGCATTTCACACATAATAAAGGGGAGACAGCCACGCACCCACGCCAAATTTCAGCACGTTTCGAGCAAGCAGCGCAGAGTTATTCACCCTATGGTGAATAGGGTTAGGGCTGAAATGAGGGTTAGGGTTAGGGTTAGGGTTGCAATTAGGGTTAGGGTTGCAGCCAGGGTTAGGGTTAGGGTTGGGGATGAAAACCCATTGGAGATCAAGATATTCTTGAATAACTTTTGTTCTGAAGGTCATAGAGACTTGGAAGTTGGTTCCATCTGAACTAATGTGGGGATGCCCGATCCATTGGTACCATCCCCGAGCTTCTGTGACCTTCGGAAGGGGTCAAACCACCAAATCTCAACAAAAAAGTACACGATATTTCCGAGTAACTTTTTGTCTGAAAGTCGTAGAGACTTGGGCATTTCACACATAATAAAGGGGAGACAGCCACGCACCCACGCCAAATTTCAGCACGTTTCGAGCAAGCAGCGCAGAGTTATTCACCCTATGGTGAATAGGGTTAGGGCTGAAATGAGGGTTAGGGTTAGGGTTAGGGTTGCAATTAGGGTTAGGGTTGCAGCCAGGGTTAGGGTTAGGGTTGGGGATGAAAACCCATTGGAGATCAAGATATTCTTGAATAACTTTTGTTCTGAAGGTCATAGAGACTTGGAAGTTGGTTCCATCTGAACTAATGTGGGGATGCCCGATCCATTGGTACCATCCCCGAGCTTCTGTGACCTTCGGAAGGGGTCAAACCACCAAATCTCAACAAAAAAGTACACGATATTTCCGAGTAACTTTTTTTCTGAAAGTCGTAGAGACTTGGGCATTTCACACATAATAAAGGGGAGACAGCCACGCACCCACGCCAAATTTCAGCACGTTTCGAGCAAGCAGCGCAGAGTTATTCACCCTATGGTGAATAGGGTTAGGGCTGAAATGAGGGTTAGGGTTAGGGTTAGGGTTGCAATTAGGGTTAGGGTTGCAGCCAGGGTTAGGGTTAGGGTTGGGGATGAAAACCCATTGGAGATCAAGATATTCTTGAATAACTTTTGTTCTGAAGGTCATAGAGACTTGGAAGTTGGTTCCATCTGAACTAATGTGGGGATGCCCGATCCATTGGTACCATCCCCGAGCTTCTGTGACCTTCGGAAGGGGTCAAACCACCAAATCTCAACAAAAAAGTACACGATATTTCCGAGTAACTTTTTTTCTGAAAGTCGTAGAGACTTGGGCATTTCACACATAATAAAGGGGAGACAGCCACGCACCCACGCCAAATTTCAGCACGTTTCGAGCAAGCAGCGCAGAGTTATTCACCCTATGGTGAATAGGGTTAGGGCTGAAATGAGGGTTAGGGTTAGGGTTAGGGTTGCAATTAGGGTTAGGGTTGCAGCCAGGGTTAGGGTTAGGGTTGGGGATGAAAACCCATTGGAGATCAAGATATTCTTGAATAACTTTTGTTCTGAAGGTCATAGAGACTTGGAAGTTGGTTCCATCTGAACTAATGTGGGGATGCCCGATCCATTGGTACCATCCCCGAGCTTCTGTGACCTTCGGAAGGGGTCAAACCACCAAATCTCAACAAAAAAGTACACGATATTTCCGAGTAACTTTTTGTCTGAAAGTCGTCGAGACTTGGGCATTTCACACATAATAAAGGGGAGACAGCCACGCACCCACGCCAAATTTCAGCACGTTTCGAGCAAGCAGCGCAGAGTTATTCACCCTATGGTGAATAGGGTTAGGGCTGAAATGAGGGTTAGGGTTAGGGTTAGGGTTGCAATTAGGGTTAGGGTTGCAGCCAGGGTTAGGGTTAGGGTTGGGGATGAAAACCCATTGGAGATCAAGATATTCTTGAATAACTTTTGTTCTGAAGGTCATAGAGACTTGGAAGTTGGTTCCATCTGAACTAATGTGGGGATGCCCGATCCATTGGTACCATCCCCGAGCTTCTGTGACCTTCGGAAGGGGTCAAACCACCAAATCTCAACAAAAAAGTACACGATATTTCCGAGTAACTTTTTTTCTGAAAGTCGTAGAGACTTGGGCATTTCACACATAATAAAGGGGAGACAGCCACGCACCCACGCCAAATTTCAGCACGTTTCGAGCAAGCAGCGCAGAGTTATTCACCCTATGGTGAATAGGGTTAGGGCTGAAATGAGGGTTAGGGTTAGGGTTAGGGTTGCAATTAGGGTTAGGGTTGCAGCCAGGGTTAGGGTTAGGGTTGGGGATGAAAACCCATTGGAGATCAAGATATTCTTGAATAACTTTTGTTCTGAAGGTCATAGAGACTTGGAAGTTGGTTCCATCTGAACTAATGTGGGGATGCCCGATCCATTGGTACCATCCCCGAGCTTCTGTGACCTTCGGAAGGGGTCAAACCACCAAATCTCAACAAAAAAGTACACGATATTTCCGAGTAACTTTTTTTCTGAAAGTCGTAGAGACTTGGGCATTTCACACATAATAAAGGGGAGACAGCCACGCACCCACGCCAAATTTCAGCACGTTTCGAGCAAGCAGCGCAGAGTTATTCACCCTATGGTGAATAGGGTTAGGGCTGAAATGAGGGTTAGGGTTAGGGTTAGGGTTGCAATTAGGGTTAGGGTTGCAGCCAGGGTTAGGGTTAGGGTTGGGGATGAAAACCCATTGGAGATCAAGATATTCTTGAATAACTTTTGTTCTGAAGGTCATAGAGACTTGGAAGTTGGTTCCATCTGAACTAATGTGGGGATGCCCGATCCATTGGTACCATCCCCGAGCTTCTGTGACCTTCGGAAGGGGTCAAACCACCAAATCTCAACAAAAAAGTACACGATATTTCCGAGTAACTTTTTTTCTGAAAGTCGTAGAGACTTGGGCATTTCACACATAATAAAGGGGAGACAGCCACGCACCCACGCCAAATTTCAGCACGTTTCGAGCAAGCAGCGCAGAGTTATTCACCCTATGGTGAATAGGGTTAGGGCTGAAATGAGGGTTAGGGTTAGGGTTAGGGTTGCAATTAGGGTTAGGGTTGCAGCCAGGGTTAGGGTTAGGGTTGGGTTAGGGTTACCCATTGGAGATCAAGATATTCTTGAATAACTTTTGTTCTGAAGGTCATAGAGACTTGGAAGTTGGTTCCATCTGAACTAATGTGGGGATGCCCGATCCATTGGTACCATCCCCGAGCTTCTGTGACCTTCGGAAGGGGTCAAACCACCAAATCTCAACAAAAAAGTACACGATATTTCCGAGTAACTTTTTGTCTGAAAGTCGTCGAGACTTGGGCATTTCACACATAATAAAGGGGAGACAGCCACGCACCCACGCCAAATTTCAGCACGTTTCGAGCAAGCAGCGCAGAGTTATTCACCCTATGGTGAATAGGGTTAGGGCTGAAATGAGGGTTAGGGTTAGGGTTAGGGTTGCAATTAGGGTTAGGGTTGCAGCCAGGGTTAGGGTTAGGGTTGGGGATGAAAACCCATTGGAGATCAAGATATTCTTGAATAACTTTTGTTCTGAAGGTCATAGAGACTTGGAAGTTGGTTCCATCTGAACTAATGTGGGGATGCCCGATCCATTGGTACCATCCCCGAGCTTCTGTGACCTTCGGAAGGGGTCAAACCACCAAATCTCAACAAAAAAGTACACGATATTTCCGAGTAACTTTTTGTCTGAAAGTCGTCGAGACTTGGGCATTTCACACATAATAAAGGGGAGACAGCCACGCACCCACGCCAAATTTCAGCACGTTTCGAGCAAGCAGCGCAGAGTTATTCACCCTATGGTGAATAGGGTTAGGGCTGAAATGAGGGTTAGGGTTAGGGTTAGGGTTGCAATTAGGGTTAGGGTTGCAGCCAGGGTTAGGGTTAGGGTTGGGGATGAAAACCCATTGGAGATCAAGATATTCTTGAATAACTTTTGTTCTGAAGGTCATAGAGACTTGGAAGTTGGTTCCATCTGAACTAATGTGGGGATGCCCGATCCATTGGTACCATCCCCGAGCTTCTGTGACCTTCGGAAGGGGTCAAACCACCAAATCTCAACAAAAAAGTACACGATATTTCCGAGTAACTTTTTTTCTGAAAGTCGTAGAGACTTGGGCATTTCACACATAATAAAGGGGAGACAGCCACGCACCCACGCCAAATTTCAGCACGTTTCGAGCAAGCAGCGCAGAGTTATTCACCCTATGGTGAATAGGGTTAGGGCTGAAATGAGGGTTAGGGTTAGGGTTAGGGTTGCAATTAGGGTTAGGGTTGCAGCCAGGGTTAGGGTTAGGGTTGGGGATGAAAACCCATTGGAGATCAAGATATTCTTGAATAACTTTTGTTCTGAAGGTCATAGAGACTTGGAAGTTGGTTCCATCTGAACTAATGTGGGGATGCCCGATCCATTGGTACCATCCCCGAGCTTCTGTGACCTTCGGAAGGGGTCAAACCACCAAATCTCAACAAAAAAGTACACGATATTTCCGAGTAACTTTTTTTCTGAAAGTCGTAGAGACTTGGGCATTTCACACATAATAAAGGGGAGACAGCCACGCACCCACGCCAAATTTCAGCACGTTTCGAGCAAGCAGCGCAGAGTTATTCACCCTATGGTGAATAGGGTTAGGGCTGAAATGAGGGTTAGGGTTAGGGTTAGGGTTGCAATTAGGGTTAGGGTTGCAGCCAGGGTTAGGGTTAGGGTTGGGTTAGGGTTACCCATTGGAGATCAAGATATTCTTGAATAACTTTTGTTCTGAAGGTCATAGAGACTTGGAAGTTGGTTCCATCTGAACTAATGTGGGGATGCCCGATCCATTGGTACCATCCCCGAGCTTCTGTGACCTTCGGAAGGGGTCAAACCACCAAATCTCAACAAAAAAGTACACGATATTTCCGAGTAACTTTTTTTCTGAAAGTCGTAGAGACTTGGGCATTTCACACATAATAAAGGGGAGACAGCCACGCACCCACGCCAAATTTCAGCACGTTTCGAGCAAGCAGCGCAGAGTTATTCACCCTATGGTGAATAGGGTTAGGGCTGAAATGAGGGTTAGGGTTAGGGTTGCAATTAGGGTTAGGGTTGCAGCCAGGGTTAGGGTTAGGGTTGGGGATGAAAACCCATTGGAGATCAAGATATTCTTGAATAACTTTTGTTCTGAAGGTCATAGAGACTTGGAAGTTGGTTCCATCTGAACTAATGTGGGGATGCCCGATCCATTGGTACCATCCCCGAGCTTCTGTGACCTTCGGAAGGGGTCAAACCACCAAATCTCAACAAAAAAGTACACGATATTTCCGAGTAACTTTTTTTCTGAAAGTCGTAGAGACTTGGGCATTTCACACATAATAAAGGGGAGACAGCCACGCACCCACGCCAAATTTCAGCACGTTTCGAGCAAGCAGCGCAGAGTTATTCACCCTATGGTGAATAGGGTTAGGGCTGAAATGAGGGTTAGGGTTAGGGTTAGGGTTGCAATTAGGGTTAGGGTTGCAGCCAGGGTTAGGGTTAGGGTTGGGTTAGGGTTACCCATTGGAGATCAAGATATTCTTGAATAACTTTTGTTCTGAAGGTCATAGAGACTTGGAAGTTGGTTCCATCTGAACTAATGTGGGGATGCCCGATCCATTGGTACCATCCCCGAGCTTCTGTGACCTTCGGAAGGGGTCAAACCACCAAATCTCAACAAAAAAGTACACGATATTTCCGAGTAACTTTTTGTCTGAAAGTCGTCGAGACTTGGGCATTTCACACATAATAAAGGGGAGACAGCCACGCACCCACGCCAAATTTCAGCACGTTTCGAGCAAGCAGCGCAGAGTTATTCACCCTATGGTGAATAGGGTTAGGGCTGAAATGAGGGTTAGGGTTAGGGTTAGGGTTGCAATTAGGGTTAGGGTTGCAGCCAGGGTTAGGGTTAGGGTTGGGGATGAAAACCCATTGGAGATCAAGATATTCTTGAATAACTTTTGTTCTGAAGGTCATAGAGACTTGGAAGTTGGTTCCATCTGAACTAATGTGGGGATGCCTGATCCATTGGTACCATCCCCGAGCTTCTGTGACCTTCGGAAGGGGTCAAACCACCAAATCTCAACAAAAAAGTACACGATATTTCCGAGTAACTTTTTTTCTGAAAGTCGTAGAGACTTGGGCATTTCACACATAATAAAGGGGAGACAGCCACGCACCCACGCCAAATTTCAGCACGTTTCGAGCAAGCAGCGCAGAGTTATTCACCCTATGGTGAATAGGGTTAGGGCTGAAATGAGGGTTAGGGTTAGGGTTAGGGTTGCAATTAGGGTTAGGGTTGCAGCCAGGGTTAGGGTTAGGGTTGGGGATGAAAACCCATTGGAGATCAAGATATTCTTGAATAACTTTTGTTCTGAAGGTCATAGAGACTTGGAAGTTGGTTCCATCTGAACTAATGTGGGGATGCCCGATCCATTGGTACCATCCCCGAGCTTCTGTGACCTTCGGAAGGGGTCAAACCACCAAATCTCAACAAAAAAGTACACGATATTTCCGAGTAACTTTTTTTCTGAAAGTCGTAGAGACTTGGGCATTTCACACATAATAAAGGGGAGACAGCCACGCACCCACGCCAAATTTCAGCACGTTTCGAGCAAGCAGCGCAGAGTTATTCACCCTATGGTGAATAGGGTTAGGGCTGAAATGAGGGTTAGGGTTAGGGTTAGGGTTGCAATTAGGGTTAGGGTTGCAGCCAGGGTTAGGGTTAGGGTTGGGGATGAAAACCCATTGGAGATCAAGATATTCTTGAATAACTTTTGTTCTGAAGGTCATAGAGACTTGGAAGTTGGTTCCATCTGAACTAATGTGGGGATGCCCGATCCATTGGTACCATCCCCGAGCTTCTGTGACCTTCGGAAGGGGTCAAACCACCAAATCTCAACAAAAAAGTACACGATATTTCCGAGTAACTTTTTTTCTGAAAGTCGTAGAGACTTGGGCATTTCACACATAATAAAGGGGAGACAGCCACGCACCCACGCCAAATTTCAGCACGTTTCGAGCAAGCAGCGCAGAGTTATTCACCCTATGGTGAATAGGGTTAGGGCTGAAATGAGGGTTAGGGTTAGGGTTAGGGTTGCAATTAGGGTTAGGGTTGCAGCCAGGGTTAGGGTTAGGGTTGGGTTAGGGTTACCCATTGGAGATCAAGATATTCTTGAATAACTTTTGTTCTGAAGGTCATAGAGACTTGGAAGTTGGTTCCATCTGAACTAATGTGGGGATGCCCGATCCATTGGTACCATCCCCGAGCTTCTGTGACCTTCGGAAGGGGTCAAACCACCAAATCTCAACAAAAAAGTACACGATATTTCCGAGTAACTTTTTGTCTGAAAGTCGTCGAGACTTGGGCATTTCACACATAATAAAGGGGAGACAGCCACGCACCCACGCCAAATTTCAGCACGTTTCGAGCAAGCAGCGCAGAGTTATTCACCCTATGGTGAATAGGGTTAGGGCTGAAATGAGGGTTAGGGTTAGGGTTGCAATTAGGGTTAGGGTTGCAGCCAGGGTTAGGGTTAGGGTTGGGGATGAAAACCCATTGGAGATCAAGATATTCTTGAATAACTTTTGTTCTGAAGGTCATAGAGACTTGGAAGTTGGTTCCATCTGAACTAATGTGGGGATGCCCGATCCATTGGTACCATCCCCGAGCTTCTGTGACCTTCGGAAGGGGTCAAACCACCAAATCTCAACAAAAAAGTACACGATATTTCCGAGTAACTTTTTTTCTGAAAGTCGTCGAGACTTGGGCATTTCACACATAATAAAGGGGAGACAGCCACGCACCCACGCCAAATTTCAGCACGTTTCGAGCAAGCAGCGCAGAGTTATTCACCCTATGGTGAATAGGGTTAGGGCTGAAATGAGGGTTAGGGTTAGGGTTAGGGTTGCAATTAGGGTTAGGGTTGCAGCCAGGGTTAGGGTTAGGGTTGGGTTAGGGTTACCCATTGGAGATCAAGATATTCTTGAATAACTTTTGTTCTGAAGGTCATAGAGACTTGGAAGTTGGTTCCATCTGAACTAATGTGGGGATGCCCGATCCATTGGTACCATCCCCGAGCTTCTGTGACCTTCGGAAGGGGTCAAACCACCAAATCTCAACAAAAAAGTACACGATATTTCCGAGTAACTTTTTGTCTGAAAGTCGTCGAGACTTGGGCATTTCACACATAATAAAGGGGAGACAGCCACGCACCCACGCCAAATTTCAGCACGTTTCGAGCAAGCAGCGCAGAGTTATTCACCCTATGGTGAATAGGGTTAGGGCTGAAATGAGGGTTAGGGTTAGGGTTAGGGTTGCAATTAGGGTTAGGGTTGCAGCCAGGGTTAGGGTTAGGGTTGGGGATGAAAACCCATTGGAGATCAAGATATTCTTGAATAACTTTTGTTCTGAAGGTCATAGAGACTTGGAAGTTGGTTCCATCTGAACTAATGTGGGGATGCCCGATCCATTGGTACCATCCCCGAGCTTCTGTGACCTTCGGAAGGGGTCAAACCACCAAATCTCAACAAAAAAGTACACGATATTTCCGAGTAACTTTTTTTCTGAAAGTCGTCGAGACTTGGGCATTTCACACATAATAAAGGGGAGACAGCCACGCACCCACGCCAAATTTCAGCACGTTTCGAGCAAGCAGCGCAGAGTTATTCACCCTATGGTGAATAGGGTTAGGGCTGAAATGAGGGTTAGGGTTAGGGTTAGGGTTGCAATTAGGGTTAGGGTTGCAGCCAGGGTTAGGGTTAGGGTTGGGTTAGGGTTACCCATTGGAGATCAAGATATTCTTGAATAATTTTTGTTCTGAAGGTCATAGAGACTTGGAAGTTGGTTCCATCTGAACTAATGTGGGGATGCCCGATCCATTGGTACCATCCCCGAGCTTCTGTGACCTTCGGAAGGGGTCAAACCACCAAATCTCAACAAAAAAGTACACGATATTTCCGAGTAACTTTTTGTCTGAAAGTCGTCGAGACTTGGGCATTTCACACATAATAAAGGGGAGACAGCCACGCACCCACGCCAAATTTCAGCACGTTTCGAGCAAGCAGCGCAGAGTTATTCACCCTATGGTGAATAGGGTTAGGGCTGAAATGAGGGTTAGGGTTAGGGTTAGGGTTGCAATTAGGGTTAGGGTTGCAGCCAGGGTTAGGGTTAGGGTTGGGGATGAAAACCCATTGGAGATCAAGATATTCTTGAATAACTTTTGTTCTGAAGGTCATAGAGACTTGGAAGTTGGTTCCATCTGAACTAATGTGGGGATGCCTGATCCATTGGTACCATCCCCGAGCTTCTGTGACCTTCGGAAGGGGTCAAACCACCAAATCTCAACAAAAAAGTACACGATATTTCCGAGTAACTTTTTTTCTGAAAGTCGTAGAGACTTGGGCATTTCACACATAATAAAGGGGAGACAGCCACGCACCCACGCCAAATTTCAGCACGTTTCGAGCAAGCAGCGCAGAGTTATTCACCCTATGGTGAATAGGGTTAGGGCTGAAATGAGGGTTAGGGTTAGGGTTAGGGTTGCAATTAGGGTTAGGGTTGCAGCCAGGGTTAGGGTTAGGGTTGGGGATGAAAACCCATTGGAGATCAAGATATTCTTGAATAACTTTTGTTCTGAAGGTCATAGAGACTTGGAAGTTGGTTCCATCTGAACTAATGTGGGGATGCCCGATCCATTGGTACCATCCCCGAGCTTCTGTGACCTTCGGAAGGGGTCAAACCACCAAATCTCAACAAAAAAGTACACGATATTTCCGAGTAACTTTTTGTCTGAAAGTCGTCGAGACTTGGGCATTTCACACATAATAAAGGGGAGACAGCCACGCACCCACGCCAAATTTCAGCACGTTTCGAGCAAGCAGCGCAGAGTTATTCACCCTATGGTGAATAGGGTTAGGGCTGAAATGAGGGTTAGGGTTAGGGTTAGGGTTGCAATTAGGGTTAGGGTTGCAGCCAGGGTTAGGGTTAGAGTTGGGGATGAAAACCCATTGGAGATCAAGATATTCTTGAATAACTTTTGTTCTGAAGGTCATAGAGACTTGGAAGTTGGTTCCATCTG
Source organism: Paralichthys olivaceus (assembly GCF_024713975.1). NCBI lineage: Eukaryota > Metazoa > Chordata > Actinopteri > Pleuronectiformes > Paralichthyidae > Paralichthys > Paralichthys olivaceus. The sequence goes on along the minus strand of NC_091095.1, from coordinate 10,355,858 downwards.
AACTAATGTGGGGATGCCCGATCCATTGGTACCATCCCCGAGCTTCTGTGACCTTCGGAAGGGGTCAAACCACCAAATCTCAACAAAAAAGTACACGATATTTCAGAGTAACTTTTTTTCTGAAAGTCGTAGAGACTTGGGCATTTCACACATAATAAAGGGGAGACAGCCACGCACCCACGCCAAATTTCAGCACGTTTCGAGCAAGCAGCGCAGAGTTATTCACCCTATGGTGAATAGGGTTAGGGCTGAAATGAGGGTTAGGGTTAGGGTTAGGGTTGCAATTAGGGTTAGGGTTGCAGCCAGGGTTAGGGTTAGGGTTGGGGATGAAAACCCATTGGAGATCAAGATATTCTTGAATAACTTTTGTTCTGAAGGTCATAGAGACTTGGAAGTTGGTTCCATCTGAACTAATGTGGGGATGCCCGATCCATTGGTACCATCCCCGAGCTTCTGTGACCTTCGGAAGGGGTCAAACCACCAAATCTCAACAAAAAAGTACACGATATTTCCGAGTAACTTTTTGTCTGAAAGTCGTCGAGACTTGGGCATTTCACACATAATAAAGGGGAGACAGCCACGCACCCACGCCAAATTTCAGCACGTTTCGAGCAAGCAGCGCAGAGTTATTCACCCTATGGTGAATAGGGTTAGGGCTGAAATGAGGGTTAGGGTTAGGGTTGCAATTAGGGTTAGGGTTGCAGCCAGGGTTAGGGTTAGGGTTGGGGATGAAAACCCATTGGAGATCAAGATATTCTTGAATAACTTTTGTTCTGAAGGTCATAGAGACTTGGAAGTTGGTTCCATCTGAACTAATGTGGGGATGCCCGATCCATTGGTACCATCCCCGAGCTTCTGTGACCTTCGGAAGGGGTCAAACCACCAAATCTCAACAAAAAAGTACACGATATTTCCGAGTAACTTTTTTTCTGAAAGTCGTCGAGACTTGGGCATTTCACACATAATAAAGGGGAGACAGCCACGCACCCACGCCAAATTTCAGCACGTTTCGAGCAAGCAGCGCAGAGTTATTCACCCTATGGTGAATAGGGTTAGGGCTGAAATGAGGGTTAGGGTTAGGGTTAGGGTTGCAATTAGGGTTAGGGTTGCAGCCAGGGTTAGGGTTAGGGTTGGGTTAGGGTTACCCATTGGAGATCAAGATATTCTTGAATAACTTTTGTTCTGAAGGTCATAGAGACTTGGAAGTTGGTTCCATCTGAACTAATGTGGGGATGCCCGATCCATTGGTACCATCCCCGAGCTTCTGTGACCTTCGGAAGGGGTCAAACCACCAAATCTCAACAAAAAAGTACACGATATTTCCGAGTAACTTTTTGTCTGAAAGTCGTCGAGACTTGGGCATTTCACACATAATAAAGGGGAGACAGCCACGCACCCACGCCAAATTTCAGCACGTTTCGAGCAAGCAGCGCAGAGTTATTCACCCTATGGTGAATAGGGTTAGGGCTGAAATGAGGGTTAGGGTTAGGGTTAGGGTTGCAATTAGGGTTAGGGTTGCAGCCAGGGTTAGGGTTAGGGTTGGGGATGAAAACCCATTGGAGATCAAGATATTCTTGAATAACTTTTGTTCTGAAGGTCATAGAGACTTGGAAGTTGGTTCCATCTGAACTAATGTGGGGATGCCCGATCCATTGGTACCATCCCCGAGCTTCTGTGACCTTCGGAAGGGGTCAAACCACCAAATCTCAACAAAAAAGTACACGATATTTCCGAGTAACTTTTTTTCTGAAAGTCGTCGAGACTTGGGCATTTCACACATAATAAAGGGGAGACAGCCACGCACCCACGCCAAATTTCAGCACGTTTCGAGCAAGCAGCGCAGAGTTATTCACCCTATGGTGAATAGGGTTAGGGCTGAAATGAGGGTTAGGGTTAGGGTTAGGGTTGCAATTAGGGTTAGGGTTGCAGCCAGGGTTAGGGTTAGGGTTGGGTTAGGGTTACCCATTGGAGATCAAGATATTCTTGAATAATTTTTGTTCTGAAGGTCATAGAGACTTGGAAGTTGGTTCCATCTGAACTAATGTGGGGATGCCCGATCCATTGGTACCATCCCCGAGCTTCTGTGACCTTCGGAAGGGGTCAAACCACCAAATCTCAACAAAAAAGTACACGATATTTCCGAGTAACTTTTTGTCTGAAAGTCGTCGAGACTTGGGCATTTCACACATAATAAAGGGGAGACAGCCACGCACCCACGCCAAATTTCAGCACGTTTCGAGCAAGCAGCGCAGAGTTATTCACCCTATGGTGAATAGGGTTAGGGCTGAAATGAGGGTTAGGGTTAGGGTTAGGGTTGCAATTAGGGTTAGGGTTGCAGCCAGGGTTAGGGTTAGGGTTGGGGATGAAAACCCATTGGAGATCAAGATATTCTTGAATAACTTTTGTTCTGAAGGTCATAGAGACTTGGAAGTTGGTTCCATCTGAACTAATGTGGGGATGCCTGATCCATTGGTACCATCCCCGAGCTTCTGTGACCTTCGGAAGGGGTCAAACCACCAAATCTCAACAAAAAAGTACACGATATTTCCGAGTAACTTTTTTTCTGAAAGTCGTAGAGACTTGGGCATTTCACACATAATAAAGGGGAGACAGCCACGCACCCACGCCAAATTTCAGCACGTTTCGAGCAAGCAGCGCAGAGTTATTCACCCTATGGTGAATAGGGTTAGGGCTGAAATGAGGGTTAGGGTTAGGGTTAGGGTTGCAATTAGGGTTAGGGTTGCAGCCAGGGTTAGGGTTAGGGTTGGGGATGAAAACCCATTGGAGATCAAGATATTCTTGAATAACTTTTGTTCTGAAGGTCATAGAGACTTGGAAGTTGGTTCCATCTGAACTAATGTGGGGATGCCCGATCCATTGGTACCATCCCCGAGCTTCTGTGACCTTCGGAAGGGGTCAAACCACCAAATCTCAACAAAAAAGTACACGATATTTCCGAGTAACTTTTTGTCTGAAAGTCGTCGAGACTTGGGCATTTCACACATAATAAAGGGGAGACAGCCACGCACCCACGCCAAATTTCAGCACGTTTCGAGCAAGCAGCGCAGAGTTATTCACCCTATGGTGAATAGGGTTAGGGCTGAAATGAGGGTTAGGGTTAGGGTTAGGGTTGCAATTAGGGTTAGGGTTGCAGCCAGGGTTAGGGTTAGAGTTGGGGATGAAAACCCATTGGAGATCAAGATATTCTTGAATAACTTTTGTTCTGAAGGTCATAGAGACTTGGAAGTTGGTTCCATCTGAACTAATGTGGGGATGCCCGATCCATTGGTACCATCCCCGAGCTTCTGTGACCTTCGGAAGGGGTCAAACCACCAAATCTCAACAAAAAAGTACACGATATTTCAGAGTAACTTTTTTTCTGAAAGTCGTAGAGACTTGGGCATTTCACACATAATAAAGGGGAGACAGCCACGCACCCACGCCAAATTTCAGCACGTTTCGAGCAAGCAGCGCAGAGTTATTCACCCTATGGTGAATAGGGTTAGGGCTGAAATGAGGGTTAGGGTTAGGGTTAGGGTTGCAATTAGGGTTAGGGTTGCAGCCAGGGTTAGGGTTAGGGTTGGGGATGAAAACCCATTGGAGATCAAGATATTCTTGAATAACTTTTGTTCTGAAGGTCATAGAGACTTGGAAGTTGGTTCCATCTGAACTAATGTGGGGATGCCCGATCCATTGGTACCATCCCCGAGCTTCTGTGACCTTCGGAAGGGGTCAAACCACCAAATCTCAACAAAAAAGTACACGATATTTCCGAGTAACTTTTTTTCTGAAAGTCGTAGAGACTTGGGCATTTCACACATAATAAAGGGGAGACAGCCACGCACCCACGCCAAATTTCAGCACGTTTCGAGCAAGCAGCGCAGAGTTATTCACCCTATGGTGAATAGGGTTAGGGCTGAAATGAGGGTTAGGGTTAGGGTTGCAATTAGGGTTAGGGTTGCAGCCAGGGTTAGGGTTAGGGTTGGGGATGAAAACCCATTGGAGATCAAGATATTCTTGAATAACTTTTGTTCTGAAGGTCATAGAGACTTGGAAGTTGGTTCCATCTGAACTAATGTGGGGATGCCCGATCCATTGGTACCATCCCCGAGCTTCTGTGACCTTCGGAAGGGGTCAAACCACCAAATCTCAACAAAAAAGTACACGATATTTCCGAGTAACTTTTTTTCTGAAAGTCGTAGAGACTTGGGCATTTCACACATAATAAAGGGGAGACAGCCACGCACCCACGCCAAATTTCAGCACGTTTCGAGCAAGCAGCGCAGAGTTATTCACCCTATGGTGAATAGGGTTAGGGCTGAAATGAGGGTTAGGGTTAGGGTTAGGGTTGCAATTAGGGTTAGGGTTGCAGCCAGGGTTAGGGTTAGGGTTGGGTTAGGGTTACCCATTGGAGATCAAGATATTCTTGAATAACTTTTGTTCTGAAGGTCATAGAGACTTGGAAGTTGGTTCCATCTGAACTAATGTGGGGATGCCCGATCCATTGGTACCATCCCCGAGCTTCTGTGACCTTCGGAAGGGGTCAAACCACCAAATCTCAACAAAAAAGTACACGATATTTCCGAGTAACTTTTTGTCTGAAAGTCGTCGAGACTTGGGCATTTCACACATAATAAAGGGGAGACAGCCACGCACCCACGCCAAATTTCAGCACGTTTCGAGCAAGCAGCGCAGAGTTATTCACCCTATGGTGAATAGGGTTAGGGCTGAAATGAGGGTTAGGGTTAGGGTTAGGGTTGCAATTAGGGTTAGGGTTGCAGCCAGGGTTAGGGTTAGGGTTGGGGATGAAAACCCATTGGAGATCAAGATATTCTTGAATAACTTTTGTTCTGAAGGTCATAGAGACTTGGAAGTTGGTTCCATCTGAACTAATGTGGGGATGCCTGATCCATTGGTACCATCCCCGAGCTTCTGTGACCTTCGGAAGGGGTCAAACCACCAAATCTCAACAAAAAAGTACACGATATTTCCGAGTAACTTTTTTTCTGAAAGTCGTAGAGACTTGGGCATTTCACACATAATAAAGGGGAGACAGCCACGCACCCACGCCAAATTTCAGCACGTTTCGAGCAAGCAGCGCAGAGTTATTCACCCTATGGTGAATAGGGTTAGGGCTGAAATGAGGGTTAGGGTTAGGGTTAGGGTTGCAATTAGGGTTAGGGTTGCAGCCAGGGTTAGGGTTAGGGTTGGGGATGAAAACCCATTGGAGATCAAGATATTCTTGAATAACTTTTGTTCTGAAGGTCATAGAGACTTGGAAGTTGGTTCCATCTGAACTAATGTGGGGATGCCCGATCCATTGGTACCATCCCCGAGCTTCTGTGACCTTCGGAAGGGGTCAAACCACCAAATCTCAACAAAAAAGTACACGATATTTCCGAGTAACTTTTTTTCTGAAAGTCGTAGAGACTTGGGCATTTCACACATAATAAAGGGGAGACAGCCACGCACCCACGCCAAATTTCAGCACGTTTCGAGCAAGCAGCGCAGAGTTATTCACCCTATGGTGAATAGGGTTAGGGCTGAAATGAGGGTTAGGGTTAGGGTTAGGGTTGCAATTAGGGTTAGGGTTGCAGCCAGGGTTAGGGTTAGGGTTGGGTTAGGGTTACCCATTGGAGATCAAGATATTCTTGAATAACTTTTGTTCTGAAGGTCATAGAGACTTGGAAGTTGGTTCCATCTGAACTAATGTGGGGATGCCCGATCCATTGGTACCATCCCCGAGCTTCTGTGACCTTCGGAAGGGGTCAAACCACCAAATCTCAACAAAAAAGTACACGATATTTCCGAGTAACTTTTTTTCTGAAAGTCGTAGAGACTTGGGCATTTCACACATAATAAAGGGGAGACAGCCACGCACCCACGCCAAATTTCAGCACGTTTCGAGCAAGCAGCGCAGAGTTATTCACCCTATGGTGAATAGGGTTAGGGCTGAAATGAGGGTTAGGGTTAGGGTTAGGGTTGCAATTAGGGTTAGGGTTGCAGCCAGGGTTAGGGTTAGGGTTGGGGATGAAAACCCATTGGAGATCAAGATATTCTTGAATAACTTTTGTTCTGAAGGTCATAGAGACTTGGAAGTTGGTTCCATCTGAACTAATGTGGGGATGCCCGATCCATTGGTACCATCCCCGAGCTTCTGTGACCTTCGGAAGGGGTCAAACCACCAAATCTCAACAAAAAAGTACACGATATTTCCGAGTAACTTTTTTTCTGAAAGTCGTAGAGACTTGGGCATTTCACACATAATAAAGGGGAGACAGCCACGCACCCACGCCAAATTTCAGCACGTTTCGAGCAAGCAGCGCAGAGTTATTCACCCTATGGTGAATAGGGTTAGGGCTGAAATGAGGGTTAGGGTTAGGGTTAGGGTTGCAATTAGGGTTAGGGTTGCAGCCAGGGTTAGGGTTAGGGTTGGGGATGAAAACCCATTGGAGATCAAGATATTCTTGAATAACTTTTGTTCTGAAGGTCATAGAGACTTGGAAGTTGGTTCCATCTGAACTAATGTGGGGATGCCTGATCCATTGGTACCATCCCCGAGCTTCTGTGACCTTCGGAAGGGGTCAAACCACCAAATCTCAACAAAAAAGTACACGATATTTCCGAGTAACTTTTTTTCTGAAAGTCGTAGAGACTTGGGCATTTCACACATAATAAAGGGGAGACAGCCACGCACCCACGCCAAATTTCAGCACGTTTCGAGCAAGCAGCGCAGAGTTATTCACCCTATGGTGAATAGGGTTAGGGCTGAAATGAGGGTTAGGGTTAGGGTTAGGGTTGCAATTAGGGTTAGGGTTGCAGCCAGGGTTAGGGTTAGGGTTGGGGATGAAAACCCATTGGAGATCAAGATATTCTTGAATAACTTTTGTTCTGAAGGTCATAGAGACTTGGAAGTTGGTTCCATCTGAACTAATGTGGGGATGCCCGATCCATTGGTACCATCCCCGAGCTTCTGTGACCTTCGGAAGGGGTCAAACCACCAAATCTCAACAAAAAAGTACACGATATTTCCGAGTAACTTTTTTTCTGAAAGTCGTCGAGACTTGGGCATTTCACACATAATAAAGGGGAGACAGCCACGCACCCACGCCAAATTTCAGCACGTTTCGAGCAAGCAGCGCAGAGTTATTCACCCTATGGTGAATAGGGTTAGGGCTGAAATGAGGGTTAGGGTTAGGGTTAGGGTTGCAATTAGGGTTAGGGTTGCAGCCAGGGTTAGGGTTAGGGTTGGGTTAGGGTTACCCATTGGAGATCAAGATATTCTTGAATAATTTTTGTTCTGAAGGTCATAGAGACTTGGAAGTTGGTTCCATCTGAACTAATGTGGGGATGCCCGATCCATTGGTACCATCCCCGAGCTTCTGTGACCTTCGGAAGGGGTCAAACCACCAAATCTCAACAAAAAAGTACACGATATTTCCGAGTAACTTTTTGTCTGAAAGTCGTCGAGACTTGGGCATTTCACACATAATAAAGGGGAGACAGCCACGCACCCACGCCAAATTTCAGCACGTTTCGAGCAAGCAGCGCAGAGTTATTCACCCTATGGTGAATAGGGTTAGGGCTGAAATGAGGGTTAGGGTTAGGGTTAGGGTTGCAATTAGGGTTAGGGTTGCAGCCAGGGTTAGGGTTAGGGTTGGGGATGAAAACCCATTGGAGATCAAGATATTCTTGAATAACTTTTGTTCTGAAGGTCATAGAGACTTGGAAGTTGGTTCCATCTGAACTAATGTGGGGATGCCTGATCCATTGGTACCATCCCCGAGCTTCTGTGACCTTCGGAAGGGGTCAAACCACCAAATCTCAACAAAAAAGTACACGATATTTCCGAGTAACTTTTTTTCTGAAAGTCGTAGAGACTTGGGCATTTCACACATAATAAAGGGGAGACAGCCACGCACCCACGCCAAATTTCAGCACGTTTCGAGCAAGCAGCGCAGAGTTATTCACCCTATGGTGAATAGGGTTAGGGCTGAAATGAGGGTTAGGGTTAGGGTTAGGGTTGCAATTAGGGTTAGGGTTGCAGCCAGGGTTAGGGTTAGGGTTGGGGATGAAAACCCATTGGAGATCAAGATATTCTTGAATAACTTTTGTTCTGAAGGTCATAGAGACTTGGAAGTTGGTTCCATCTGAACTAATGTGGGGATGCCCGATCCATTGGTACCATCCCCGAGCTTCTGTGACCTTCGGAAGGGGTCAAACCACCAAATCTCAACAAAAAAGTACACGATATTTCCGAGTAACTTTTTGTCTGAAAGTCGTCGAGACTTGGGCATTTCACACATAATAAAGGGGAGACAGCCACGCACCCACGCCAAATTTCAGCACGTTTCGAGCAAGCAGCGCAGAGTTATTCACCCTATGGTGAATAGGGTTAGGGCTGAAATGAGGGTTAGGGTTAGGGTTAGGGTTGCAATTAGGGTTAGGGTTGCAGCCAGGGTTAGGGTTAGAGTTGGGGATGAAAACCCATTGGAGATCAAGATATTCTTGAATAACTTTTGTTCTGAAGGTCATAGAGACTTGGAAGTTGGTTCCATCTGAACTAATGTGGGGATGCCCGATCCATTGGTACCATCCCCGAGCTTCTGTGACCTTCGGAAGGGGTCAAACCACCAAATCTCAACAAAAAAGTACACGATATTTCAGAGTAACTTTTTTTCTGAAAGTCGTAGAGACTTGGGCATTTCACACATAATAAAGGGGAGACAGCCACGCACCCACGCCAAATTTCAGCACGTTTCGAGCAAGCAGCGCAGAGTTATTCACCCTATGGTGAATAGGGTTAGGGCTGAAATGAGGGTTAGGGTTAGGGTTAGGGTTGCAATTAGGGTTAGGGTTGCAGCCAGGGTTAGGGTTAGGGTTGGGGATGAAAACCCATTGGAGATCAAGATATTCTTGAATAACTTTTGTTCTGAAGGTCATAGAGACTTGGAAGTTGGTTCCATCTGAACTAATGTGGGGATGCCCGATCCATTGGTACCATCCCCGAGCTTCTGTGACCTTCGGAAGGGGTCAAACCACCAAATCTCAACAAAAAAGTACACGATATTTCCGAGTAACTTTTTTTCTGAAAGTCGTAGAGACTTGGGCATTTCACACATAATAAAGGGGAGACAGCCACGCACCCACGCCAAATTTCAGCACGTTTCGAGCAAGCAGCGCAGAGTTATTCACCCTATGGTGAATAGGGTTAGGGCTGAAATGAGGGTTAGGGTTAGGGTTGCAATTAGGGTTAGGGTTGCAGCCAGGGTTAGGGTTAGGGTTGGGGATGAAAACCCATTGGAGATCAAGATATTCTTGAATAACTTTTGTTCTGAAGGTCATAGAGACTTGGAAGTTGGTTCCATCTGAACTAATGTGGGGATGCCCGATCCATTGGTACCATCCCCGAGCTTCTGTGACCTTCGGAAGGGGTCAAACCACCAAATCTCAACAAAAAAGTACACGATATTTCCGAGTAACTTTTTTTCTGAAAGTCGTAGAGACTTGGGCATTTCACACATAATAAAGGGGAGACAGCCACGCACCCACGCCAAATTTCAGCACGTTTCGAGCAAGCAGCGCAGAGTTATTCACCCTATGGTGAATAGGGTTAGGGCTGAAATGAGGGTTAGGGTTAGGGTTAGGGTTGCAATTAGGGTTAGGGTTGCAGCCAGGGTTAGGGTTAGGGTTGGGTTAGGGTTACCCATTGGAGATCAAGATATTCTTGAATAACTTTTGTTCTGAAGGTCATAGAGACTTGGAAGTTGGTTCCATCTGAACTAATGTGGGGATGCCCGATCCATTGGTACCATCCCCGAGCTTCTGTGACCTTCGGAAGGGGTCAAACCACCAAATCTCAACAAAAAAGTACACGATATTTCCGAGTAACTTTTTGTCTGAAAGTCGTCGAGACTTGGGCATTTCACACATAATAAAGGGGAGACAGCCACGCACCCACGCCAAATTTCAGCACGTTTCGAGCAAGCAGCGCAGAGTTATTCACCCTATGGTGAATAGGGTTAGGGCTGAAATGAGGGTTAGGGTTAGGGTTAGGGTTGCAATTAGGGTTAGGGTTGCAGCCAGGGTTAGGGTTAGGGTTGGGGATGAAAACCCATTGGAGATCAAGATATTCTTGAATAACTTTTGTTCTGAAGGTCATAGAGACTTGGAAGTTGGTTCCATCTGAACTAATGTGGGGATGCCTGATCCATTGGTACCATCCCCGAGCTTCTGTGACCTTCGGAAGGGGTCAAACCACCAAATCTCAACAAAAAAGTACACGATATTTCCGAGTAACTTTTTTTCTGAAAGTCGTAGAGACTTGGGCATTTCACACATAATAAAGGGGAGACAGCCACGCACCCACGCCAAATTTCAGCACGTTTCGAGCAAGCAGCGCAGAGTTATTCACCCTATGGTGAATAGGGTTAGGGCTGAAATGAGGGTTAGGGTTAGGGTTAGGGTTGCAATTAGGGTTAGGGTTGCAGCCAGGGTTAGGGTTAGGGTTGGGGATGAAAACCCATTGGAGATCAAGATATTCTTGAATAACTTTTGTTCTGAAGGTCATAGAGACTTGGAAGTTGGTTCCATCTGAACTAATGTGGGGATGCCCGATCCATTGGTACCATCCCCGAGCTTCTGTGACCTTCGGAAGGGGTCAAACCACCAAATCTCAACAAAAAAGTACACGATATTTCCGAGTAACTTTTTTTCTGAAAGTCGTAGAGACTTGGGCATTTCACACATAATAAAGGGGAGACAGCCACGCACCCACGCCAAATTTCAGCACGTTTCGAGCAAGCAGCGCAGAGTTATTCACCCTATGGTGAATAGGGTTAGGGCTGAAATGAGGGTTAGGGTTAGGGTTAGGGTTGCAATTAGGGTTAGGGTTGCAGCCAGGGTTAGGGTTAGGGTTGGGTTAGGGTTACCCATTGGAGATCAAGATATTCTTGAATAACTTTTGTTCTGAAGGTCATAGAGACTTGGAAGTTGGTTCCATCTGAACTAATGTGGGGATGCCCGATCCATTGGTACCATCCCCGAGCTTCTGTGACCTTCGGAAGGGGTCAAACCACCAAATCTCAACAAAAAAGTACACGATATTTCCGAGTAACTTTTTTTCTGAAAGTCGTAGAGACTTGGGCATTTCACACATAATAAAGGGGAGACAGCCACGCACCCACGCCAAATTTCAGCACGTTTCGAGCAAGCAGCGCAGAGTTATTCACCCTATGGTGAATAGGGTTAGGGCTGAAATGAGGGTTAGGGTTAGGGTTAGGGTTGCAATTAGGGTTAGGGTTGCAGCCAGGGTTAGGGTTAGGGTTGGGGATGAAAACCCATTGGAGATCAAGATATTCTTGAATAACTTTTGTTCTGAAGGTCATAGAGACTTGGAAGTTGGTTCCATCTGAACTAATGTGGGGATGCCCGATCCATTGGTACCATCCCCGAGCTTCTGTGACCTTCGGAAGGGGTCAAACCACCAAATCTCAACAAAAAAGTACACGATATTTCCGAGTAACTTTTTTTCTGAAAGTCGTAGAGACTTGGGCATTTCACACATAATAAAGGGGAGACAGCCACGCACCCACGCCAAATTTCAGCACGTTTCGAGCAAGCAGCGCAGAGTTATTCACCCTATGGTGAATAGGGTTAGGGCTGAAATGAGGGTTAGGGTTAGGGTTAGGGTTGCAATTAGGGTTAGGGTTGCAGCCAGGGTTAGGGTTAGGGTTGGGGATGAAAACCCATTGGAGATCAAGATATTCTTGAATAACTTTTGTTCTGAAGGTCATAGAGACTTGGAAGTTGGTTCCATCTGAACTAATGTGGGGATGCCTGATCCATTGGTACCATCCCCGAGCTTCTGTGACCTTCGGAAGGGGTCAAACCACCAAATCTCAACAAAAAAGTACACGATATTTCCGAGTAACTTTTTTTCTGAAAGTCGTAGAGACTTGGGCATTTCACACATAATAAAGGGGAGACAGCCACGCACCCACGCCAAATTTCAGCACGTTTCGAGCAAGCAGCGCAGAGTTATTCACCCTATGGTGAATAGGGTTAGGGCTGAAATGAGGGTTAGGGTTAGGGTTAGGGTTGCAATTAGGGTTAGGGTTGCAGCCAGGGTTAGGGTTAGGGTTGGGGATGAAAACCCATTGGAGATCAAGATATTCTTGAATAACTTTTGTTCTGAAGGTCATAGAGACTTGGAAGTTGGTTCCATCTGAACTAATGTGGGGATGCCCGATCCATTGGTACCATCCCCGAGCTTCTGTGACCTTCGGAAGGGGTCAAACCACCAAATCTCAACAAAAAAGTACACGATATTTCCGAGTAACTTTTTTTCTGAAAGTCGTCGAGACTTGGGCATTTCACACATAATAAAGGGGAGACAGCCACGCACCCACGCCAAATTTCAGCACGTTTCGAGCAAGCAGCGCAGAGTTATTCACCCTATGGTGAATAGGGTTAGGGCTGAAATGAGGGTTAGGGTTAGGGTTAGGGTTGCAATTAGGGTTAGGGTTGCAGCCAGGGTTAGGGTTAGGGTTGGGGATGAAAACCCATTGGAGATCAAGATATTCTTGAATAACTTTTGTTCTGAAGGTCATAGAGACTTGGAAGTTGGTTCCATCTGAACTAATGTGGGGATGCCCGATCCATTGGTACCATCCCCGAGCTTCTGTGACCTTCGGAAGGGGTCAAACCACCAAATCTCAACAAAAAAGTACACGATATTTCCGAGTAACTTTTTGTCTGAAAGTCGTCGAGACTTGGGCATTTCACACATAATAAAGGGGAGACAGCCACGCACCCACGCCAAATTTCAGCACGTTTCGAGCAAGCAGCGCAGAGTTATTCACCCTATGGTGAATAGGGTTAGGGCTGAAATGAGGGTTAGGGTTAGGGTTAGGGTTGCAATTAGGGTTAGGGTTGCAGCCAGGGTTAGGGTTAGGGTTGGGGATGAAAACCCATTGGAGATCAAGATATTCTTGAATAACTTTTGTTCTGAAGGTCATAGAGACTTGGAAGTTGGTTCCATCTGAACTAATGTGGGGATGCCCGATCCATTGGTACCATCCCCGAGCTTCTGTGACCTTCGGAAGGGGTCAAACCACCAAATCTCAACAAAAAAGTACACGATATTTCCGAGTAACTTTTTTTCTGAAAGTCGTCGAGACTTGGGCATTTCACACATAATAAAGGGGAGACAGCCACGCACCCACGCCAAATTTCAGCACGTTTCGAGCAAGCAGCGCAGAGTTATTCACCCTATGGTGAATAGGGTTAGGGCTGAAATGAGGGTTAGGGTTAGGGTTAGGGTTGCAATTAGGGTTAGGGTTGCAGCCAGGGTTAGGGTTAGGGTTGGGGATGAAAACCCATTGGAGATCAAGATATTCTTGAATAACTTTTGTTCTGAAGGTCATAGAGACTTGGAAGTTGGTTCCATCTGAACTAATGTGGGGATGCCCGATCCATTGGTACCATCCCCGAGCTTCTGTGACCTTCGGAAGGGGTCAAACCACCAAATCTCAACAAAAAAGTACACGATATTTCCGAGTAACTTTTTGTCTGAAAGTCGTCGAGACTTGGGCATTTCACACATAATAAAGGGGAGACAGCCACGCACCCACGCCAAATTTCAGCACGTTTCGAGCAAGCAGCGCAGAGTTATTCACCCTATGGTGAATAGGGTTAGGGCTGAAATGAGGGTTAGGGTTAGGGTTAGGGTTGCAATTAGGGTTAGGGTTGCAGCCAGGGTTAGGGTTAGGGTTGGGGATGAAAACCCATTGGAGATCAAGATATTCTTGAATAACTTTTGTTCTGAAGGTCATAGAGACTTGGAAGTTGGTTCCATCTGAACTAATGTGGGGATGCCCGATCCATTGGTACCATCCCCGAGCTTCTGTGACCTTCGGAAGGGGTCAAACCACCAAATCTCAACAAAAAAGTACACGATATTTCCGAGTAACTTTTTTTCTGAAAGTCGTCGAGACTTGGGCATTTCACACATAATAAAGGGGAGACAGCCACGCACCCACGCCAAATTTCAGCACGTTTCGAGCAAGCAGCGCAGAGTTATTCACCCTATGGTGAATAGGGTTAGGGCTGAAATGAGGGTTAGGGTTAGGGTTAGGGTTGCAATTAGGGTTAGGGTTGCAGCCAGGGTTAGGGTTAGGGTTGGGGATGAAAACCCATTGGAGATCAAGATATTCTTGAATAACTTTTGTTCTGAAGGTCATAGAGACTTGGAAGTTGGTTCCATCTGAACTAATGTGGGGATGCCCGATCCATTGGTACCATCACCGAGCTTCTGTGACCTTCGGAAGGGGTCAAACCACCAAATCTCAACAAAAAAGTACACGATATTTCCGAGTAACTTTTTGTCTGAAAGTCGTCGAGACTTGGGCATTTCACACATAATAAAGGGGAGACAGCCACGCACCCACGCCAAATTTCAGCACGTTTCGAGCAAGCAGCGCAGAGTTATTCACCCTATGGTGAATAGGGTTAGGGCTGAAATGAGGGTTAGGGTTAGGGTTAGGGTTGCAATTAGGGTTAGGGTTGCAGCCAGGGTTAGGGTTAGGGTTGGGGATGAAAACCCATTGGAGATCAAGATATTCTTGAATAACTTTTGTTCTGAAGGTCATAGAGACTTGGAAGTTGGTTCCATCTGAACTAATGTGGGGATGCCCGATCCATTGGTACCATCCCCGAGCTTCTGTGACCTTCGGAAGGGGTCAAACCACCAAATCTCAACAAAAAAGTACACGATATTTCCGAGTAACTTTTTTTCTGAAAGTCGTCGAGACTTGGGCATTTCACACATAATAAAGGGGAGACAGCCACGCACCCACGCCAAATTTCAGCACGTTTCGAGCAAGCAGCGCAGAGTTATTCACCCTATGGTGAATAGGGTTAGGGCTGAAATGAGGGTTAGGGTTAGGGTTAGGGTTGCAATTAGGGTTAGGGTTGCAGCCAGGGTTAGGGTTAGGGTTGGGGATGAAAACCCATTGGAGATCAAGATATTCTTGAATAACTTTTGTTCTGAAGGTCATAGAGACTTGGAAGTTGGTTCCATCTGAACTAATGTGGGGATGCCCGATCCATTGGTACCATCCCCGAGCTTCTGTGACCTTCGGAAGGGGTCAAACCACCAAATCTCAACAAAAAAGTACACGATATTTCCGAGTAACTTTTTGTCTGAAAGTCGTCGAGACTTGGGCATTTCACACATAATAAAGGGGAGACAGCCACGCACCCACGCCAAATTTCAGCACGTTTCGAGCAAGCAGCGCAGAGTTATTCACCCTATGGTGAATAGGGTTAGGGCTGAAATGAGGGTTAGGGTTAGGGTTAGGGTTGCAATTAGGGTTAGGGTTGCAGCCAGGGTTAGGGTTAGGGTTGGGGATGAAAACCCATTGGAGATCAAGATATTCTTGAATAACTTTTGTTCTGAAGGTCATAGAGACTTGGAAGTTGGTTCCATCTGAACTAATGTGGGGATGCCCGATCCATTGGTACCATCCCCGAGCTTCTGTGACCTTCGGAAGGGGTCAAACCACCAAATCTCAACAAAAAAGTACACGATATTTCCGAGTAACTTTTTTTCTGAAAGTCGTAGAGACTTGGGCATTTCACACATAATAAAGGGGAGACAGCCACGCACCCACGCCAAATTTCAGCACGTTTCGAGCAAGCAGCGCAGAGTTATTCACCCTATGGTGAATAGGGTTAGGGCTGAAATGAGGGTTAGGGTTAGGGTTAGGGTTGCAATTAGGGTTAGGGTTGCAGCCAGGGTTAGGGTTAGGGTTGGGGATGAAAACCCATTGGAGATCAAGATATTCTTGAATAACTTTTGTTCTGAAGGTCATAGAGACTTGGAAGTTGGTTCCATCTGAACTAATGTGGGGATGCCCGATCCATTGGTACCATCCCCGAGCTTCTGTGACCTTCGGAAGGGGTCAAACCACCAAATCTCAACAAAAAAGTACACGATATTTCCGAGTAACTTTTTTTCTGAAAGTCGTCGAGACTTGGGCATTTCACACATAATAAAGGGGAGACAGCCACGCACCCACGCCAAATTTCAGCACGTTTCGAGCAAGCAGCGCAGAGTTATTCACCCTATGGTGAATAGGGTTAGGGCTGAAATGAGGGTTAGGGTTAGGGTTAGGGTTGCAATTAGGGTTAGGGTTGCAGCCAGGGTTAGGGTTAGGGTTGGGGATGAAAACCCATTGGAGATCAAGATATTCTTGAATAACTTTTGTTCTGAAGGTCATAGAGACTTGGAAGTTGGTTCCATCTGAACTAATGTGGGGATGCCCGATCCATTGGTACCATCCCCGAGCTTCTGTGACCTTCGGAAGGGGTCAAACCACCAAATCTCAACAAAAAAGTACACGATATTTCCGAGTAACTTTTTGTCTGAAAGTCGTAGAGACTTGGGCATTTCACACATAATAAAGGGGAGACAGCCACGCACCCACGCCAAATTTCAGCACGTTTCGAGCAAGCAGCGCAGAGTTATTCACCCTATGGTGAATAGGGTTAGGGCTGAAATGAGGGTTAGGGTTAGGGTTAGGGTTGCAATTAGGGTTAGGGTTGCAGCCAGGGTTAGGGTTAGGGTTGGGGATGAAAACCCATTGGAGATCAAGATATTCTTGAACAACTTTTGTTCTGAAGGTCATAGAGACTTGGAAGTTGGTTCCATCTGAACTAATGTGGGGATGCCCGATCCATTGGTACCATCCCCGAGCTTCTGTGACCTTCGGAAGGGGTCAAACCACCAAATCTCAACAAAAAAGTACACGATATTTCCGAGTAACTTTTTGTCTGAAAGTCATAGAGACTTGGGCATTTCACACATAATAAAGGGGAGACAGCCACGCACCCACGCCAAATTTCAGCACGTTTCGAGCAAGCAGCGCAGAGTTATTCACCCTATGGTGAATAGGGTTAGGGCTGAAATGAGGGTTAGGGTTAGGGTTAGGGTTGCAATTAGGGTTAGGGTTGCAGCCAGGGTTAGGGTTAGGGTTGGGGATGAAAACCCATTGGAGATCAAGATATTCTTGAATAACTTTTGTTCTGAAGGTCATAGAGACTTGGAAGTTGGTTCCATCTGAACTAATGTGGGGATGCCCGATCCATTGGTACCATCCCCGAGCTTCTGTGACCTTCGGAAGGGGTCAAACCACCAAATCTCAACAAAAAAGTACACAATATTTCCGAGTAACTTTTTTTCTGAAAGTCGTCGAGACTTGGGCATTTCACACATAATAAAAGGGAGACAGCCACGCACCCACGCCAAATTTCAGCACGTTTCGAGCAAGCAGCGCAGAGTTATTCACCCTATGGTGAATAGGGTTAGGGCTGAAATGAGGGTTAGGGTTAGGGTTAGGGTTAGGGTTGCAATTAGGGTTAGGGTTGCAGCCAGGGTTAGGGTTAGGGTTGGGGATGAAAACCCATTGGAGATCAAGATATTCTTGAATAACTTTTGTTCTGAAGGTCATAGAGACTTGGAAGTTGGTTCCATCTGAACTAATGTGGGGATGCCCGATCCATTGGTACCATCCCCGAGCTTCTGTGACCTTCGGAAGGGGTCAAACCACCAAATCTCAACAAAAAAGTACACGATATTTCCGAGTAACTTTTTGTCTGAAAGTCGTCGAGACTTGGGCATTTCACACATAATAAAGGGGAGACAGCCACGCACCCACGCCAAATTTCAGCACGTTTCGAGCAAGCAGCGCAGAGTTATTCACCCTATGGTGAATAGGGTTAGGGCTGAAATGAGGGTTAGGGTTAGGGTTAGGGTTGCAATTAGGGTTAGGGTTGCAGCCAGGGTTAGGGTTAGGGTTGGGGATGAAAACCCATTGGAGATCAAGATATTCTTGAATAACTTTTGTTCTGAAGGTCATAGAGACTTGGAAGTTGGTTCCATCTGAACTAATGTGGGGATGCCCGATCCATTGGTACCATCCCCGAGCTTCTTTGACCTTCGGAAGGGGTCAAACCACCAAATCTCAACAAAAAAGTACACGATATTCCCGAGTAACTTTTTGTCTGAAAGTCGTAGAGACTTGGGCATTTCACACATAATAAAGGGGAGACAGCCACGCACCCACGCCAAATTTCAGCACGTTTCGAGCAAGCAGCGCAGAGTTATTCACCCTATGGTGAATAGGGTTAGGGCTGAAATGAGGGTTAGGGTTAGGGTTGCAATTAGGGTTAGGGTTGCAGCCAGGGTTAGGGTTAGGGTTGGGGATGAAAACCCATTGGAGATCAAGATATTCTTGAATAACTTTTGTTCTGAAGGTCATAGAGACTTGGAAGTTGGTTCCATCTGAACTAATGTGGGGATGCCCGATCCATTGGTACCATCCCCGAGCTTCTGTGACCTTCGGAAGGGGTCAAACCACCAAATCTCAACAAAAAAGTACACGATATTTCCGAGTAACTTTTTGTCTGAAAGTCATAGAGACTTGGGCATTTCACACATAATAAAGGGGAGACAGCCACGCACCCACGCCAAATTTCAGCACGTTTCGAGCAAGCAGCGCAGAGTTATTCACCCTATGGTGAATAGGGTTAGGGCTGAAATGAGGGTTAGGGTTAGGGTTAGGGTTGCAATTAGGGTTAGGGTTGCAGCCAGGGTTAGGGTTAGGGTTGGGGATGAAAACCCATTGGAGATCAAGATATTCTTGAATAACTTTTGTTCTGAAGGTCATAGAGACTTGGAAGTTGGTTCCATCTGAACTAATGTGGGGATGCCCGATCCATTGGTACCATCCCCGAGCTTCTGTGACCTTCGGAAGGGGTCAAACCACCAAATCTCAACAAAAAAGTACACGATATTTCCGAGTAACTTTTTGTCTGAAAGTCATAGAGACTTGGGCATTTCACACATAATAAAGGGGAGACAGCCACGCACCCACGCCAAATTTCAGCACGTTTCGAGCAAGCAGCGCAGAGTTATTCACCCTATGGTGAATAGGGTTAGGGCTGAAATGAGGGTTAGGGTTAGGGTTAGGGTTGCAATTAGGGTTAGGGTTGCAGCCAGGGTTAGGGTTAGGGTTGGGGATGAAAACCCATTGGAGATCAAGATATTCTTGAATAACTTTTGTTCTGAAGGTCATAGAGACTTGGAAGTTGGTTCCATCTGAACTAATGTGGGGATGCCCGATCCATTGGTACCATCCCCGAGCTTCTGTGACCTTCGGAAGGGGTCAAACCACCAAATCTCAACAAAAAAGTACACGATATTTCCGAGTAACTTTTTGTCTGAAAGTCGTCGAGACTTGGGCATTTCACACATAATAAAGGGGAGACAGCCACGCACCCACGCCAAATTTCAGCACGTTTCGAGCAAGCAGCGCAGAGTTATTCACCCTATGGTGAATAGGGTTAGGGCTGAAATGAGGGTTAGGGTTAGGGTTAGGGTTGCAATTAGGGTTAGGGTTGCAGCCAGGGTTAGGGTTAGGGTTGGGGATGAAAACCCATTGGAGATCAAGATATTCTTGAATAACTTTTGTTCTGAAGGTCATAGAGACTTGGAAGTTGGTTCCATCTGAACTAATGTGGGGATGCCTGATCCATTGGTACCATCCCCGAGCTTCTGTGACCTTCGGAAGGGGTCAAACCACCAAATCTCAACAAAAAAGTACACGATATTTCCGAGTAACTTTTTTTCTGAAAGTCGTAGAGACTTGGGCATTTCACACATAATAAAGGGGAGACAGCCACGCACCCACGCCAAATTTCAGCACGTTTCGAGCAAGCAGCGCAGAGTTATTCACCCTATGGTGAATAGGGTTAGGGCTGAAATGAGGGTTAGGGTTAGGGTTAGGGTTGCAATTAGGGTTAGGGTTGCAGCCAGGGTTAGGGTTAGGGTTGGGGATGAAAACCCATTGGAGATCAAGATATTCTTGAATAACTTTTGTTCTGAAGGTCATAGAGACTTGGAAGTTGGTTCCATCTGAACTAATGTGGGGATGCCCGATCCATTGGTACCATCCCCGAGCTTCTGTGACCTTCGGAAGGGGTCAAACCACCAAATCTCAACAAAAAAGTACACGATATTTCCGAGTAACTTTTTTTCTGAAAGTCGTAGAGACTTGGGCATTTCACACATAATAAAGGGGAGACAGCCACGCACCCACGCCAAATTTCAGCACGTTTCGAGCAAGCAGCGCAGAGTTATTCACCCTATGGTGAATAGGGTTAGGGCTGAAATGAGGGTTAGGGTTAGGGTTAGGGTTGCAATTAGGGTTAGGGTTGCAGCCAGGGTTAGGGTTAGGGTTGGGTTAGGGTTACCCATTGGAGATCAAGATATTCTTGAATAACTTTTGTTCTGAAGGTCATAGAGACTTGGAAGTTGGTTCCATCTGAACTAATGTGGGGATGCCCGATCCATTGGTACCATCCCCGAGCTTCTGTGACCTTCGGAAGGGGTCAAACCACCAAATCTCAACAAAAAAGTACACGATATTTCCGAGTAACTTTTTTTCTGAAAGTCGTAGAGACTTGGGCATTTCACACATAATAAAGGGGAGACAGCCACGCACCCACGCCAAATTTCAGCACGTTTCGAGCAAGCAGCGCAGAGTTATTCACCCTATGGTGAATAGGGTTAGGGCTGAAATGAGGGTTAGGGTTAGGGTTAGGGTTGCAATTAGGGTTAGGGTTGCAGCCAGGGTTAGGGTTAGGGTTGGGGATGAAAACCCATTGGAGATCAAGATATTCTTGAATAACTTTTGTTCTGAAGGTCATAGAGACTTGGAAGTTGGTTCCATCTGAACTAATGTGGGGATGCCCGATCCATTGGTACCATCCCCGAGCTTCTGTGACCTTCGGAAGGGGTCAAACCACCAAATCTCAACAAAAAAGTACACGATATTTCCGAGTAACTTTTTTTCTGAAAGTCGTAGAGACTTGGGCATTTCACACATAATAAAGGGGAGACAGCCACGCACCCACGCCAAATTTCAGCACGTTTCGAGCAAGCAGCGCAGAGTTATTCACCCTATGGTGAATAGGGTTAGGGCTGAAATGAGGGTTAGGGTTAGGGTTAGGGTTGCAATTAGGGTTAGGGTTGCAGCCAGGGTTAGGGTTAGGGTTGGGGATGAAAACCCATTGGAGATCAAGATATTCTTGAATAACTTTTGTTCTGAAGGTCATAGAGACTTGGAAGTTGGTTCCATCTGAACTAATGTGGGGATGCCCGATCCATTGGTACCATCCCCGAGCTTCTGTGACCTTCGGAAGGGGTCAAACCACCAAATCTCAACAAAAAAGTACACGATATTTCCGAGTAACTTTTTTTCTGAAAGTCGTCGAGACTTGGGCATTTCACACATAATAAAGGGGAGACAGCCACGCACCCACGCCAAATTTCAGCACGTTTCGAGCAAGCAGCGCAGAGTTATTCACCCTATGGTGAATAGGGTTAGGGCTGAAATGAGGGTTAGGGTTAGGGTTAGGGTTGCAATTAGGGTTAGGGTTGCAGCCAGGGTTAGGGTTAGGGTTGGGGATGAAAACCCATTGGAGATCAAGATATTCTTGAATAACTTTTGTTCTGAAGGTCATAGAGACTTGGAAGTTGGTTCCATCTGAACTAATGTGGGGATGCCCGATCCATTGGTACCATCCCCGAGCTTCTGTGACCTTCGGAAGGGGTCAAACCACCAAATCTCAACAAAAAAGTACACGATATTTCCGAGTAACTTTTTTTCTGAAAGTCGTCGAGACTTGGGCATTTCACACATAATAAAGGGGAGACAGCCACGCACCCACGCCAAATTTCAGCACGTTTCGAGCAAGCAGCGCAGAGTTATTCACCCTATGGTGAATAGGGTTAGGGCTGAAATGAGGGTTAGGGTTAGGGTTAGGGTTGCAATTAGGGTTAGGGTTGCAGCCAGGGTTAGGGTTAGGGTTGGGGATGAAAACCCATTGGAGATCAAGATATTCTTGAATAACTTTTGTTCTGAAGGTCATAGAGACTTGGAAGTTGGTTCCATCTGAACTAATGTGGGGATGCCCGATCCATTGGTACCATCCCCGAGCTTCTGTGACCTTCGGAAGGGGTCAAACCACCAAATCTCAACAAAAAAGTACACGATATTTCCGAGTAACTTTTTGTCTGAAAGTCGTCGAGACTTGGGCATTTCACACATAATAAAGGGGAGACAGCCACGCACCCACGCCAAATTTTAGCACGTTTCGAGCAAGCAGCGCAGAGTTATTCACCCTATGGTGAATAGGGTTAGGGCTGAAATGAGGGTTAGGGTTAGGGTTAGGGTTGCAATTAGGGTTAGGGTTGCAGCCAGGGTTAGGGTTAGGGTTGGGGATGAAAACCCATTGGAGATCAAGATATTCTTGAATAACTTTTGTTCTGAAGGTCATAGAGACTTGGAAGTTGGTTCCATCTGAACTAATGTGGGGATGCCCGATCCATTGGTACCATCCCCGAGCTTCTGTGACCTTCGGAAGGGGTCAAACCACCAAATCTCAACAAAAAAGTACACGATATTTCCGAGTAACTTTTTTTCTGAAAGTCGTCGAGACTTGGGCATTTCACACATAATAAAGGGGAGACAGCCACGCACCCACGCCAAATTTCAGCACGTTTCGAGCAAGCAGCGCAGAGTTATTCACCCTATGGTGAATAGGGTTAGGGCTGAAATGAGGGTTAGGGTTAGGGTTAGGGTTGCAATTAGGGTTAGGGTTGCAGCCAGGGTTAGGGTTAGGGTTGGGGATGAAAACCCATTGGAGATCAAGATATTCTTGAATAACTTTTGTTCTGAAGGTCATAGAGACTTGGAAGTTGGTTCCATCTGAACTAATGTGGGGATGCCCGATCCATTGGTACCATCCCCGAGCTTCTGTGACCTTCGGAAGGGGTCAAACCACCAAATCTCAACAAAAAAGTACACGATATTTCCGAGTAACTTTTTGTCTGAAAGTCGTCGAGACTTGGGCATTTCACACATAATAAAGGGGAGACAGCCACGCACCCACGCCAAATTTCAGCACGTTTCGAGCAAGCAGCGCAGAGTTATTCACCCTATGGTGAATAGGGTTAGGGCTGAAATGAGGGTTAGGGTTAGGGTTAGGGTTGCAATTAGGGTTAGGGTTGCAGCCAGGGTTAGGGTTAGGGTTGGGGATGAAAACCCATTGGAGATCAAGATATTCTTGAATAACTTTTGTTCTGAAGGTCATAGAGACTTGGAAGTTGGTTCCATCTGAACTAATGTGGGGATGCCCGATCCATTGGTACCATCCCCGAGCTTCTGTGACCTTCGGAAGGGGTCAAACCACCAAATCTCAACAAAAAAGTACACGATATTTCCGAGTAACTTTTTTTCTGAAAGTCGTCGAGACTTGGGCATTTCACACATAATAAAGGGGAGACAGCCACGCACCCACGCCAAATTTCAGCACGTTTCGAGCAAGCAGCGCAGAGTTATTCACCCTATGGTGAATAGGGTTAGGGCTGAAATGAGGGTTAGGGTTAGGGTTAGGGTTGCAATTAGGGTTAGGGTTGCAGCCAGGGTTAGGGTTAGGGTTGGGGATGAAAACCCATTGGAGATCAAGATATTCTTGAATAACTTTTGTTCTGAAGGTCATAGAGACTTGGAAGTTGGTTCCATCTGAACTAATGTGGGGATGCCCGATCCATTGGTACCATCACCGAGCTTCTGTGACCTTCGGAAGGGGTCAAACCACCAAATCTCAACAAAAAAGTACACGATATTTCCGAGTAACTTTTTGTCTGAAAGTCGTCGAGACTTGGGCATTTCACACATAATAAAGGGGAGACAGCCACGCACCCACGCCAAATTTCAGCACGTTTCGAGCAAGCAGCGCAGAGTTATTCACCCTATGGTGAATAGGGTTAGGGCTGAAATGAGGGTTAGGGTTAGGGTTAGGGTTGCAATTAGGGTTAGGGTTGCAGCCAGGGTTAGGGTTAGGGTTGGGGATGAAAACCCATTGGAGATCAAGATATTCTTGAATAACTTTTGTTCTGAAGGTCATAGAGACTTGGAAGTTGGTTCCATCTGAACTAATGTGGGGATGCCCGATCCATTGGTACCATCCCCGAGCTTCTGTGACCTTCGGAAGGGGTCAAACCACCAAATCTCAACAAAAAAGTACACGATATTTCCGAGTAACTTTTTTTCTGAAAGTCGTCGAGACTTGGGCATTTCACACATAATAAAGGGGAGACAGCCACGCACCCACGCCAAATTTCAGCACGTTTCGAGCAAGCAGCGCAGAGTTATTCACCCTATGGTGAATAGGGTTAGGGCTGAAATGAGGGTTAGGGTTAGGGTTAGGGTTGCAATTAGGGTTAGGGTTGCAGCCAGGGTTAGGGTTAGGGTTGGGGATGAAAACCCATTGGAGATCAAGATATTCTTGAATAACTTTTGTTCTGAAGGTCATAGAGACTTGGAAGTTGGTTCCATCTGAACTAATGTGGGGATGCCCGATCCATTGGTACCATCCCCGAGCTTCTGTGACCTTCGGAAGGGGTCAAACCACCAAATCTCAACAAAAAAGTACACGATATTTCCGAGTAACTTTTTGTCTGAAAGTCGTCGAGACTTGGGCATTTCACACATAATAAAGGGGAGACAGCCACGCACCCACGCCAAATTTCAGCACGTTTCGAGCAAGCAGCGCAGAGTTATTCACCCTATGGTGAATAGGGTTAGGGCTGAAATGAGGGTTAGGGTTAGGGTTAGGGTTGCAATTAGGGTTAGGGTTGCAGCCAGGGTTAGGGTTAGGGTTGGGGATGAAAACCCATTGGAGATCAAGATATTCTTGAATAACTTTTGTTCTGAAGGTCATAGAGACTTGGAAGTTGGTTCCATCTGAACTAATGTGGGGATGCCCGATCCATTGGTACCATCCCCGAGCTTCTGTGACCTTCGGAAGGGGTCAAACCACCAAATCTCAACAAAAAAGTACACGATATTTCCGAGTAACTTTTTTTCTGAAAGTCGTCGAGACTTGGGCATTTCACACATAATAAAGGGGAGACAGCCACGCACCCACGCCAAATTTCAGCACGTTTCGAGCAAGCAGCGCAGAGTTATTCACCCTATGGTGAATAGGGTTAGGGCTGAAATGAGGGTTAGGGTTAGGGTTAGGGTTGCAATTAGGGTTAGGGTTGCAGCCAGGGTTAGGGTTAGGGTTGGGGATGAAAACCCATTGGAGATCAAGATATTCTTGAATAACTTTTGTTCTGAAGGTCATAGAGACTTGGAAGTTGGTTCCATCTGAACTAATGTGGGGATGCCCGATCCATTGGTACCATCACCGAGCTTCTGTGACCTTCGGAAGGGGTCAAACCACCAAATCTCAACAAAAAAGTACACGATATTTCCGAGTAACTTTTTGTCTGAAAGTCGTCGAGACTTGGGCATTTCACACATAATAAAGGGGAGACAGCCACGCACCCACGCCAAATTTCAGCACGTTTCGAGCAAGCAGCGCAGAGTTATTCACCCTATGGTGAATAGGGTTAGGGCTGAAATGAGGGTTAGGGTTAGGGTTAGGGTTGCAATTAGGGTTAGGGTTGCAGCCAGGGTTAGGGTTAGGGTTGGGGATGAAAACCCATTGGAGATCAAGATATTCTTGAATAACTTTTGTTCTGAAGGTCATAGAGACTTGGAAGTTGGTTCCATCTGAACTAATGTGGGGATGCCCGATCCATTGGTACCATCCCCGAGCTTCTGTGACCTTCGGAAGGGGTCAAACCACCAAATCTCAACAAAAAAGTACACGATATTTCCGAGTAACTTTTTTTCTGAAAGTCGTCGAGACTTGGGCATTTCACACATAATAAAGGGGAGACAGCCACGCACCCACGCCAAATTTCAGCACGTTTCGAGCAAGCAGCGCAGAGTTATTCACCCTATGGTGAATAGGGTTAGGGCTGAAATGAGGGTTAGGGTTAGGGTTAGGGTTGCAATTAGGGTTAGGGTTGCAGCCAGGGTTAGGGTTAGGGTTGGGGATGAAAACCCATTGGAGATCAAGATATTCTTGAATAACTTTTGTTCTGAAGGTCATAGAGACTTGGAAGTTGGTTCCATCTGAACTAATGTGGGGATGCCCGATCCATTGGTACCATCCCCGAGCTTCTGTGACCTTCGGAAGGGGTCAAACCACCAAATCTCAACAAAAAAGTACACGATATTTCCGAGTAACTTTTTGTCTGAAAGTCGTCGAGACTTGGGCATTTCACACATAATAAAGGGGAGACAGCCACGCACCCACGCCAAATTTCAGCACGTTTCGAGCAAGCAGCGCAGAGTTATTCACCCTATGGTGAATAGGGTTAGGGCTGAAATGAGGGTTAGGGTTAGGGTTAGGGTTGCAATTAGGGTTAGGGTTGCAGCCAGGGTTAGGGTTAGGGTTGGGGATGAAAACCCATTGGAGATCAAGATATTCTTGAATAACTTTTGTTCTGAAGGTCATAGAGACTTGGAAGTTGGTTCCATCTGAACTAATGTGGGGATGCCCGATCCATTGGTACCATCCCCGAGCTTCTGTGACCTTCGGAAGGGGTCAAACCACCAAATCTCAACAAAAAAGTACACGATATTTCCGAGTAACTTTTTTTCTGAAAGTCGTAGAGACTTGGGCATTTCACACATAATAAAGGGGAGACAGCCACGCACCCACGCCAAATTTCAGCACGTTTCGAGCAAGCAGCGCAGAGTTATTCACCCTATGGTGAATAGGGTTAGGGCTGAAATGAGGGTTAGGGTTAGGGTTAGGGTTGCAATTAGGGTTAGGGTTGCAGCCAGGGTTAGGGTTAGGGTTGGGGATGAAAACCCATTGGAGATCAAGATATTCTTGAATAACTTTTGTTCTGAAGGTCATAGAGACTTGGAAGTTGGTTCCATCTGAACTAATGTGGGGATGCCCGATCCATTGGTACCATCCCCGAGCTTCTGTGACCTTCGGAAGGGGTCAAACCACCAAATCTCAACAAAAAAGTACACGATATTTCCGAGTAACTTTTTTTCTGAAAGTCGTCGAGACTTGGGCATTTCACACATAATAAAGGGGAGACAGCCACGCACCCACGCCAAATTTCAGCACGTTTCGAGCAAGCAGCGCAGAGTTATTCACCCTATGGTGAATAGGGTTAGGGCTGAAATGAGGGTTAGGGTTAGGGTTAGGGTTGCAATTAGGGTTAGGGTTGCAGCCAGGGTTAGGGTTAGGGTTGGGGATGAAAACCCATTGGAGATCAAGATATTCTTGAATAACTTTTGTTCTGAAGGTCATAGAGACTTGGAAGTTGGTTCCATCTGAACTAATGTGGGGATGCCCGATCCATTGGTACCATCCCCGAGCTTCTGTGACCTTCGGAAGGGGTCAAACCACCAAATCTCAACAAAAAAGTACACGATATTTCCGAGTAACTTTTTGTCTGAAAGTCGTAGAGACTTGGGCATTTCACACATAATAAAGGGGAGACAGCCACGCACCCACGCCAAATTTCAGCACGTTTCGAGCAAGCAGCGCAGAGTTATTCACCCTATGGTGAATAGGGTTAGGGCTGAAATGAGGGTTAGGGTTAGGGTTAGGGTTGCAATTAGGGTTAGGGTTGCAGCCAGGGTTAGGGTTAGGGTTGGGGATGAAAACCCATTGGAGATCAAGATATTCTTGAACAACTTTTGTTCTGAAGGTCATAGAGACTTGGAAGTTGGTTCCATCTGAACTAATGTGGGGATGCCCGATCCATTGGTACCATCCCCGAGCTTCTGTGACCTTCGGAAGGGGTCAAACCACCAAATCTCAACAAAAAAGTACACGATATTTCCGAGTAACTTTTTGTCTGAAAGTCATAGAGACTTGGGCATTTCACACATAATAAAGGGGAGACAGCCACGCACCCACGCCAAATTTCAGCACGTTTCGAGCAAGCAGCGCAGAGTTATTCACCCTATGGTGAATAGGGTTAGGGCTGAAATGAGGGTTAGGGTTAGGGTTAGGGTTGCAATTAGGGTTAGGGTTGCAGCCAGGGTTAGGGTTAGGGTTGGGGATGAAAACCCATTGGAGATCAAGATATTCTTGAATAACTTTTGTTCTGAAGGTCATAGAGACTTGGAAGTTGGTTCCATCTGAACTAATGTGGGGATGCCCGATCCATTGGTACCATCCCCGAGCTTCTGTGACCTTCGGAAGGGGTCAAACCACCAAATCTCAACAAAAAAGTACACAATATTTCCGAGTAACTTTTTTTCTGAAAGTCGTCGAGACTTGGGCATTTCACACATAATAAAAGGGAGACAGCCACGCACCCACGCCAAATTTCAGCACGTTTCGAGCAAGCAGCGCAGAGTTATTCACCCTATGGTGAATAGGGTTAGGGCTGAAATGAGGGTTAGGGTTAGGGTTAGGGTTAGGGTTGCAATTAGGGTTAGGGTTGCAGCCAGGGTTAGGGTTAGGGTTGGGGATGAAAACCCATTGGAGATCAAGATATTCTTGAATAACTTTTGTTCTGAAGGTCATAGAGACTTGGAAGTTGGTTCCATCTGAACTAATGTGGGGATGCCCGATCCATTGGTACCATCCCCGAGCTTCTGTGACCTTCGGAAGGGGTCAAACCACCAAATCTCAACAAAAAAGTACACGATATTTCCGAGTAACTTTTTGTCTGAAAGTCGTCGAGACTTGGGCATTTCACACATAATAAAGGGGAGACAGCCACGCACCCACGCCAAATTTCAGCACGTTTCGAGCAAGCAGCGCAGAGTTATTCACCCTATGGTGAATAGGGTTAGGGCTGAAATGAGGGTTAGGGTTAGGGTTAGGGTTGCAATTAGGGTTAGGGTTGCAGCCAGGGTTAGGGTTAGGGTTGGGGATGAAAACCCATTGGAGATCAAGATATTCTTGAATAACTTTTGTTCTGAAGGTCATAGAGACTTGGAAGTTGGTTCCATCTGAACTAATGTGGGGATGCCCGATCCATTGGTACCATCCCCGAGCTTCTTTGACCTTCGGAAGGGGTCAAACCACCAAATCTCAACAAAAAAGTACACGATATTCCCGAGTAACTTTTTGTCTGAAAGTCGTAGAGACTTGGGCATTTCACACATAATAAAGGGGAGACAGCCACGCACCCACGCCAAATTTCAGCACGTTTCGAGCAAGCAGCGCAGAGTTATTCACCCTATGGTGAATAGGGTTAGGGCTGAAATGAGGGTTAGGGTTAGGGTTGCAATTAGGGTTAGGGTTGCAGCCAGGGTTAGGGTTAGGGTTGGGGATGAAAACCCATTGGAGATCAAGATATTCTTGAATAACTTTTGTTCTGAAGGTCATAGAGACTTGGAAGTTGGTTCCATCTGAACTAATGTGGGGATGCCCGATCCATTGGTACCATCCCCGAGCTTCTGTGACCTTCGGAAGGGGTCAAACCACCAAATCTCAACAAAAAAGTACACGATATTTCCGAGTAACTTTTTGTCTGAAAGTCATAGAGACTTGGGCATTTCACACATAATAAAGGGGAGACAGCCACGCACCCACGCCAAATTTCAGCACGTTTCGAGCAAGCAGCGCAGAGTTATTCACCCTATGGTGAATAGGGTTAGGGCTGAAATGAGGGTTAGGGTTAGGGTTAGGGTTGCAATTAGGGTTAGGGTTGCAGCCAGGGTTAGGGTTAGGGTTGGGGATGAAAACCCATTGGAGATCAAGATATTCTTGAATAACTTTTGTTCTGAAGGTCATAGAGACTTGGAAGTTGGTTCCATCTGAACTAATGTGGGGATGCCCGATCCATTGGTACCATCCCCGAGCTTCTGTGACCTTCGGAAGGGGTCAAACCACCAAATCTCAACAAAAAAGTACACGATATTTCCGAGTAACTTTTTGTCTGAAAGTCGTCGAGACTTGGGCATTTCACACATAATAAAGGGGAGACAGCCACGCACCCACGCCAAATTTCAGCACGTTTCGAGCAAGCAGCGCAGAGTTATTCACCCTATGGTGAATAGGGTTAGGGCTGAAATGAGGGTTAGGGTTAGGGTTAGGGTTGCAATTAGGGTTAGGGTTGCAGCCAGGGTTAGGGTTAGGGTTGGGGATGAAAACCCATTGGAGATCAAGATATTCTTGAATAACTTTTGTTCTGAAGGTCATAGAGACTTGGAAGTTGGTTCCATCTGAACTAATGTGGGGATGCCTGATCCATTGGTACCATCCCCGAGCTTCTGTGACCTTCGGAAGGGGTCAAACCACCAAATCTCAACAAAAAAGTACACGATATTTCCGAGTAACTTTTTTTCTGAAAGTCGTAGAGACTTGGGCATTTCACACATAATAAAGGGGAGACAGCCACGCACCCACGCCAAATTTCAGCACGTTTCGAGCAAGCAGCGCAGAGTTATTCACCCTATGGTGAATAGGGTTAGGGCTGAAATGAGGGTTAGGGTTAGGGTTAGGGTTGCAATTAGGGTTAGGGTTGCAGCCAGGGTTAGGGTTAGGGTTGGGGATGAAAACCCATTGGAGATCAAGATATTCTTGAATAACTTTTGTTCTGAAGGTCATAGAGACTTGGAAGTTGGTTCCATCTGAACTAATGTGGGGATGCCCGATCCATTGGTACCATCCCCGAGCTTCTGTGACCTTCGGAAGGGGTCAAACCACCAAATCTCAACAAAAAAGTACACGATATTTCCGAGTAACTTTTTTTCTGAAAGTCGTAGAGACTTGGGCATTTCACACATAATAAAGGGGAGACAGCCACGCACCCACGCCAAATTTCAGCACGTTTCGAGCAAGCAGCGCAGAGTTATTCACCCTATGGTGAATAGGGTTAGGGCTGAAATGAGGGTTAGGGTTAGGGTTAGGGTTGCAATTAGGGTTAGGGTTGCAGCCAGGGTTAGGGTTAGGGTTGGGGATGAAAACCCATTGGAGATCAAGATATTCTTGAATAACTTTTGTTCTGAAGGTCATAGAGACTTGGAAGTTGGTTCCATCTGAACTAATGTGGGGATGCCCGATCCATTGGTACCATCCCCGAGCTTCTGTGACCTTCGGAAGGGGTCAAACCACCAAATCTCAACAAAAAAGTACACGATATTTCCGAGTAACTTTTTTTCTGAAAGTCGTAGAGACTTGGGCATTTCACACATAATAAAGGGGAGACAGCCACGCACCCACGCCAAATTTCAGCACGTTTCGAGCAAGCAGCGCAGAGTTATTCACCCTATGGTGAATAGGGTTAGGGCTGAAATGAGGGTTAGGGTTAGGGTTAGGGTTGCAATTAGGGTTAGGGTTGCAGCCAGGGTTAGGGTTAGGGTTGGGGATGAAAACCCATTGGAGATCAAGATATTCTTGAATAACTTTTGTTCTGAAGGTCATAGAGACTTGGAAGTTGGTTCCATCTGAACTAATGTGGGGATGCCCGATCCATTGGTACCATCCCCGAGCTTCTGTGACCTTCGGAAGGGGTCAAACCACCAAATCTCAACAAAAAAGTACACGATATTTCCGAGTAACTTTTTTTCTGAAAGTCGTAGAGACTTGGGCATTTCACACATAATAAAGGGGAGACAGCCACGCACCCACGCCAAATTTCAGCACGTTTCGAGCAAGCAGCGCAGAGTTATTCACCCTATGGTGAATAGGGTTAGGGCTGAAATGAGGGTTAGGGTTAGGGTTAGGGTTGCAATTAGGGTTAGGGTTGCAGCCAGGGTTAGGGTTAGGGTTGGGGATGAAAACCCATTGGAGATCAAGATATTCTTGAATAACTTTTGTTCTGAAGGTCATAGAGACTTGGAAGTTGGTTCCATCTGAACTAATGTGGGGATGCCCGATCCATTGGTACCATCCCCGAGCTTCTGTGACCTTCGGAAGGGGTCAAACCACCAAATCTCAACAAAAAAGTACACGATATTTCCGAGTAACTTTTTTTCTGAAAGTCGTCGAGACTTGGGCATTTCACACATAATAAAGGGGAGACAGCCACGCACCCACGCCAAATTTCAGCACGTTTCGAGCAAGCAGCGCAGAGTTATTCACCCTATGGTGAATAGGGTTAGGGCTGAAATGAGGGTTAGGGTTAGGGTTAGGGTTGCAATTAGGGTTAGGGTTGCAGCCAGGGTTAGGGTTAGGGTTGGGGATGAAAACCCATTGGAGATCAAGATATTCTTGAATAACTTTTGTTCTGAAGGTCATAGAGACTTGGAAGTTGGTTCCATCTGAACTAATGTGGGGATGCCCGATCCATTGGTACCATCCCCGAGCTTCTGTGACCTTCGGAAGGGGTCAAACCACCAAATCTCAACAAAAAAGTACACGATATTTCCGAGTAACTTTTTGTCTGAAAGTCGTCGAGACTTGGGCATTTCACACATAATAAAGGGGAGACAGCCACGCACCCACGCCAAATTTTAGCACGTTTCGAGCAAGCAGCGCAGAGTTATTCACCCTATGGTGAATAGGGTTAGGGCTGAAATGAGGGTTAGGGTTAGGGTTAGGGTTGCAATTAGGGTTAGGGTTGCAGCCAGGGTTAGGGTTAGGGTTGGGGATGAAAACCCATTGGAGATCAAGATATTCTTGAATAACTTTTGTTCTGAAGGTCATAGAGACTTGGAAGTTGGTTCCATCTGAACTAATGTGGGGATGCCCGATCCATTGGTACCATCCCCGAGCTTCTGTGACCTTCGGAAGGGGTCAAACCACCAAATCTCAACAAAAAAGTACACGATATTTCCGAGTAACTTTTTTTCTGAAAGTCGTCGAGACTTGGGCATTTCACACATAATAAAGGGGAGACAGCCACGCACCCACGCCAAATTTCAGCACGTTTCGAGCAAGCAGCGCAGAGTTATTCACCCTATGGTGAATAGGGTTAGGGCTGAAATGAGGGTTAGGGTTAGGGTTAGGGTTGCAATTAGGGTTAGGGTTGCAGCCAGGGTTAGGGTTAGGGTTGGGGATGAAAACCCATTGGAGATCAAGATATTCTTGAATAACTTTTGTTCTGAAGGTCATAGAGACTTGGAAGTTGGTTCCATCTGAACTAATGTGGGGATGCCCGATCCATTGGTACCATCCCCGAGCTTCTGTGACCTTCGGAAGGGGTCAAACCACCAAATCTCAACAAAAAAGTACACGATATTTCCGAGTAACTTTTTGTCTGAAAGTCGTCGAGACTTGGGCATTTCACACATAATAAAGGGGAGACAGCCACGCACCCACGCCAAATTTCAGCACGTTTCGAGCAAGCAGCGCAGAGTTATTCACCCTATGGTGAATAGGGTTAGGGCTGAAATGAGGGTTAGGGTTAGGGTTAGGGTTGCAATTAGGGTTAGGGTTGCAGCCAGGGTTAGGGTTAGGGTTGGGGATGAAAACCCATTGGAGATCAAGATATTCTTGAATAACTTTTGTTCTGAAGGTCATAGAGACTTGGAAGTTGGTTCCATCTGAACTAATGTGGGGATGCCCGATCCATTGGTACCATCCCCGAGCTTCTGTGACCTTCGGAAGGGGTCAAACCACCAAATCTCAACAAAAAAGTACACGATATTTCCGAGTAACTTTTTTTCTGAAAGTCGTCGAGACTTGGGCATTTCACACATAATAAAGGGGAGACAGCCACGCACCCACGCCAAATTTCAGCACGTTTCGAGCAAGCAGCGCAGAGTTATTCACCCTATGGTGAATAGGGTTAGGGCTGAAATGAGGGTTAGGGTTAGGGTTAGGGTTGCAATTAGGGTTAGGGTTGCAGCCAGGGTTAGGGTTAGGGTTGGGGATGAAAACCCATTGGAGATCAAGATATTCTTGAATAACTTTTGTTCTGAAGGTCATAGAGACTTGGAAGTTGGTTCCATCTGAACTAATGTGGGGATGCCCGATCCATTGGTACCATCACCGAGCTTCTGTGACCTTCGGAAGGGGTCAAACCACCAAATCTCAACAAAAAAGTACACGATATTTCCGAGTAACTTTTTGTCTGAAAGTCGTCGAGACTTGGGCATTTCACACATAATAAAGGGGAGACAGCCACGCACCCACGCCAAATTTCAGCACGTTTCGAGCAAGCAGCGCAGAGTTATTCACCCTATGGTGAATAGGGTTAGGGCTGAAATGAGGGTTAGGGTTAGGGTTAGGGTTGCAATTAGGGTTAGGGTTGCAGCCAGGGTTAGGGTTAGGGTTGGGGATGAAAACCCATTGGAGATCAAGATATTCTTGAATAACTTTTGTTCTGAAGGTCATAGAGACTTGGAAGTTGGTTCCATCTGAACTAATGTGGGGATGCCCGATCCATTGGTACCATCCCCGAGCTTCTGTGACCTTCGGAAGGGGTCAAACCACCAAATCTCAACAAAAAAGTACACGATATTTCCGAGTAACTTTTTTTCTGAAAGTCGTCGAGACTTGGGCATTTCACACATAATAAAGGGGAGACAGCCACGCACCCACGCCAAATTTCAGCACGTTTCGAGCAAGCAGCGCAGAGTTATTCACCCTATGGTGAATAGGGTTAGGGCTGAAATGAGGGTTAGGGTTAGGGTTAGGGTTGCAATTAGGGTTAGGGTTGCAGCCAGGGTTAGGGTTAGGGTTGGGGATGAAAACCCATTGGAGATCAAGATATTCTTGAATAACTTTTGTTCTGAAGGTCATAGAGACTTGGAAGTTGGTTCCATCTGAACTAATGTGGGGATGCCCGATCCATTGGTACCATCCCCGAGCTTCTGTGACCTTCGGAAGGGGTCAAACCACCAAATCTCAACAAAAAAGTACACGATATTTCCGAGTAACTTTTTGTCTGAAAGTCGTCGAGACTTGGGCATTTCACACATAATAAAGGGGAGACAGCCACGCACCCACGCCAAATTTCAGCACGTTTCGAGCAAGCAGCGCAGAGTTATTCACCCTATGGTGAATAGGGTTAGGGCTGAAATGAGGGTTAGGGTTAGGGTTAGGGTTGCAATTAGGGTTAGGGTTGCAGCCAGGGTTAGGGTTAGGGTTGGGGATGAAAACCCATTGGAGATCAAGATATTCTTGAATAACTTTTGTTCTGAAGGTCATAGAGACTTGGAAGTTGGTTCCATCTGAACTAATGTGGGGATGCCCGATCCATTGGTACCATCCCCGAGCTTCTGTGACCTTCGGAAGGGGTCAAACCACCAAATCTCAACAAAAAAGTACACGATATTTCCGAGTAACTTTTTTTCTGAAAGTCGTAGAGACTTGGGCATTTCACACATAATAAAGGGGAGACAGCCACGCACCCACGCCAAATTTCAGCACGTTTCGAGCAAGCAGCGCAGAGTTATTCACCCTATGGTGAATAGGGTTAGGGCTGAAATGAGGGTTAGGGTTAGGGTTAGGGTTGCAATTAGGGTTAGGGTTGCAGCCAGGGTTAGGGTTAGGGTTGGGGATGAAAACCCATTGGAGATCAAGATATTCTTGAATAACTTTTGTTCTGAAGGTCATAGAGACTTGGAAGTTGGTTCCATCTGAACTAATGTGGGGATGCCCGATCCATTGGTACCATCCCCGAGCTTCTGTGACCTTCGGAAGGGGTCAAACCACCAAATCTCAACAAAAAAGTACACGATATTTCCGAGTAACTTTTTTTCTGAAAGTCGTCGAGACTTGGGCATTTCACACATAATAAAGGGGAGACAGCCACGCACCCACGCCAAATTTCAGCACGTTTCGAGCAAGCAGCGCAGAGTTATTCACCCTATGGTGAATAGGGTTAGGGCTGAAATGAGGG
This sequence comes from Paralichthys olivaceus, assembly GCF_024713975.1. Classification (NCBI taxonomy): domain Eukaryota; kingdom Metazoa; phylum Chordata; class Actinopteri; order Pleuronectiformes; family Paralichthyidae; genus Paralichthys; species Paralichthys olivaceus. The sequence continues at coordinate 10,320,112 of NC_091095.1, read as the reverse complement.
TTAGGGTTAGGGTTAGGGTTGCAATTAGGGTTAGGGTTGCAGCCAGGGTTAGGGTTAGGGTTGGGGATGAAAACCCATTGGAGATCAAGATATTCTTGAATAACTTTTGTTCTGAAGGTCATAGAGACTTGGAAGTTGGTTCCATCTGAACTAATGTGGGGATGCCCGATCCATTGGTACCATCCCCGAGCTTCTGTGACCTTCGGAAGGGGTCAAACCACCAAATCTCAACAAAAAAGTACACGATATTTCCGAGTAACTTTTTGTCTGAAAGTCGTAGAGACTTGGGCATTTCACACATAATAAAGGGGAGACAGCCACGCACCCACGCCAAATTTCAGCACGTTTCGAGCAAGCAGCGCAGAGTTATTCACCCTATGGTGAATAGGGTTAGGGCTGAAATGAGGGTTAGGGTTAGGGTTAGGGTTGCAATTAGGGTTAGGGTTGCAGCCAGGGTTAGGGTTAGGGTTGGGGATGAAAACCCATTGGAGATCAAGATATTCTTGAACAACTTTTGTTCTGAAGGTCATAGAGACTTGGAAGTTGGTTCCATCTGAACTAATGTGGGGATGCCCGATCCATTGGTACCATCCCCGAGCTTCTGTGACCTTCGGAAGGGGTCAAACCACCAAATCTCAACAAAAAAGTACACGATATTTCCGAGTAACTTTTTGTCTGAAAGTCATAGAGACTTGGGCATTTCACACATAATAAAGGGGAGACAGCCACGCACCCACGCCAAATTTCAGCACGTTTCGAGCAAGCAGCGCAGAGTTATTCACCCTATGGTGAATAGGGTTAGGGCTGAAATGAGGGTTAGGGTTAGGGTTAGGGTTGCAATTAGGGTTAGGGTTGCAGCCAGGGTTAGGGTTAGGGTTGGGGATGAAAACCCATTGGAGATCAAGATATTCTTGAATAACTTTTGTTCTGAAGGTCATAGAGACTTGGAAGTTGGTTCCATCTGAACTAATGTGGGGATGCCCGATCCATTGGTACCATCCCCGAGCTTCTGTGACCTTCGGAAGGGGTCAAACCACCAAATCTCAACAAAAAAGTACACAATATTTCCGAGTAACTTTTTTTCTGAAAGTCGTCGAGACTTGGGCATTTCACACATAATAAAAGGGAGACAGCCACGCACCCACGCCAAATTTCAGCACGTTTCGAGCAAGCAGCGCAGAGTTATTCACCCTATGGTGAATAGGGTTAGGGCTGAAATGAGGGTTAGGGTTAGGGTTAGGGTTAGGGTTGCAATTAGGGTTAGGGTTGCAGCCAGGGTTAGGGTTAGGGTTGGGGATGAAAACCCATTGGAGATCAAGATATTCTTGAATAACTTTTGTTCTGAAGGTCATAGAGACTTGGAAGTTGGTTCCATCTGAACTAATGTGGGGATGCCCGATCCATTGGTACCATCCCCGAGCTTCTGTGACCTTCGGAAGGGGTCAAACCACCAAATCTCAACAAAAAAGTACACGATATTTCCGAGTAACTTTTTGTCTGAAAGTCGTCGAGACTTGGGCATTTCACACATAATAAAGGGGAGACAGCCACGCACCCACGCCAAATTTCAGCACGTTTCGAGCAAGCAGCGCAGAGTTATTCACCCTATGGTGAATAGGGTTAGGGCTGAAATGAGGGTTAGGGTTAGGGTTAGGGTTGCAATTAGGGTTAGGGTTGCAGCCAGGGTTAGGGTTAGGGTTGGGGATGAAAACCCATTGGAGATCAAGATATTCTTGAATAACTTTTGTTCTGAAGGTCATAGAGACTTGGAAGTTGGTTCCATCTGAACTAATGTGGGGATGCCCGATCCATTGGTACCATCCCCGAGCTTCTTTGACCTTCGGAAGGGGTCAAACCACCAAATCTCAACAAAAAAGTACACGATATTCCCGAGTAACTTTTTGTCTGAAAGTCGTAGAGACTTGGGCATTTCACACATAATAAAGGGGAGACAGCCACGCACCCACGCCAAATTTCAGCACGTTTCGAGCAAGCAGCGCAGAGTTATTCACCCTATGGTGAATAGGGTTAGGGCTGAAATGAGGGTTAGGGTTAGGGTTGCAATTAGGGTTAGGGTTGCAGCCAGGGTTAGGGTTAGGGTTGGGGATGAAAACCCATTGGAGATCAAGATATTCTTGAATAACTTTTGTTCTGAAGGTCATAGAGACTTGGAAGTTGGTTCCATCTGAACTAATGTGGGGATGCCCGATCCATTGGTACCATCCCCGAGCTTCTGTGACCTTCGGAAGGGGTCAAACCACCAAATCTCAACAAAAAAGTACACGATATTTCCGAGTAACTTTTTTTCTGAAAGTCGTCGAGACTTGGGCATTTCACACATAATAAAGGGGAGACAGCCACGCACCCACGCCAAATTTCAGCACGTTTCGAGCAAGCAGCGCAGAGTTATTCACCCTATGGTGAATAGGGTTAGGGCTGAAATGAGGGTTAGGGTTAGGGTTAGGGTTGCAATTAGGGTTAGGGTTGCAGCCAGGGTTAGGGTTAGGGTTGGGTTAGGGTTACCCATTGGAGATCAAGATATTCTTGAATAACTTTTGTTCTGAAGGTCATAGAGACTTGGAAGTTGGTTCCATCTGAACTAATGTGGGGATGCCCGATCCATTGGTACCATCCCCGAGCTTCTGTGACCTTCGGAAGGGGTCAAACCACCAAATCTCAACAAAAAAGTACACGATATTTCCGAGTAACTTTTTTTCTGAAAGTCGTCGAGACTTGGGCATTTCACACATAATAAAGGGGAGACAGCCACGCACCCACGCCAAATTTCAGCACGTTTCGAGCAAGCAGCGCAGAGTTATTCACCCTATGGTGAATAGGGTTAGGGCTGAAATGAGGGTTAGGGTTAGGGTTAGGGTTGCAATTAGGGTTAGGGTTGCAGCCAGGGTTAGGGTTAGGGTTGGGGATGAAAACCCATTGGAGATCAAGATATTCTTGAATAACTTTTGTTCTGAAGGTCATAGAGACTTGGAAGTTGGTTCCATCTGAACTAATGTGGGGATGCCCGATCCATTGGTACCATCCCCGAGCTTCTGTGACCTTCGGAAGGGGTCAAACCACCAAATCTCAACAAAAAAGTACACGATATTTCCGAGTAACTTTTTGTCTGAAAGTCGTAGAGACTTGGGCATTTCACACATAATAAAGGGGAGACAGCCACGCACCCACGCCAAATTTCAGCACGTTTCGAGCAAGCAGCGCAGAGTTATTCACCCTATGGTGAATAGGGTTAGGGCTGAAATGAGGGTTAGGGTTAGGGTTAGGGTTGCAATTAGGGTTAGGGTTGCAGCCAGGGTTAGGGTTAGGGTTGGGGATGAAAACCCATTGGAGATCAAGATATTCTTGAACAACTTTTGTTCTGAAGGTCATAGAGACTTGGAAGTTGGTTCCATCTGAACTAATGTGGGGATGCCCGATCCATTGGTACCATCCCCGAGCTTCTGTGACCTTCGGAAGGGGTCAAACCACCAAATCTCAACAAAAAAGTACACGATATTTCCGAGTAACTTTTTGTCTGAAAGTCATAGAGACTTGGGCATTTCACACATAATAAAGGGGAGACAGCCACGCACCCACGCCAAATTTCAGCACGTTTCGAGCAAGCAGCGCAGAGTTATTCACCCTATGGTGAATAGGGTTAGGGCTGAAATGAGGGTTAGGGTTAGGGTTAGGGTTGCAATTAGGGTTAGGGTTGCAGCCAGGGTTAGGGTTAGGGTTGGGGATGAAAACCCATTGGAGATCAAGATATTCTTGAATAACTTTTGTTCTGAAGGTCATAGAGACTTGGAAGTTGGTTCCATCTGAACTAATGTGGGGATGCCCGATCCATTGGTACCATCCCCGAGCTTCTGTGACCTTCGGAAGGGGTCAAACCACCAAATCTCAACAAAAAAGTACACAATATTTCCGAGTAACTTTTTTTCTGAAAGTCGTCGAGACTTGGGCATTTCACACATAATAAAAGGGAGACAGCCACGCACCCACGCCAAATTTCAGCACGTTTCGAGCAAGCAGCGCAGAGTTATTCACCCTATGGTGAATAGGGTTAGGGCTGAAATGAGGGTTAGGGTTAGGGTTAGGGTTAGGGTTGCAATTAGGGTTAGGGTTGCAGCCAGGGTTAGGGTTAGGGTTGGGGATGAAAACCCATTGGAGATCAAGATATTCTTGAATAACTTTTGTTCTGAAGGTCATAGAGACTTGGAAGTTGGTTCCATCTGAACTAATGTGGGGATGCCCGATCCATTGGTACCATCCCCGAGCTTCTGTGACCTTCGGAAGGGGTCAAACCACCAAATCTCAACAAAAAAGTACACGATATTTCCGAGTAACTTTTTGTCTGAAAGTCGTCGAGACTTGGGCATTTCACACATAATAAAGGGGAGACAGCCACGCACCCACGCCAAATTTCAGCACGTTTCGAGCAAGCAGCGCAGAGTTATTCACCCTATGGTGAATAGGGTTAGGGCTGAAATGAGGGTTAGGGTTAGGGTTAGGGTTGCAATTAGGGTTAGGGTTGCAGCCAGGGTTAGGGTTAGGGTTGGGTTAGGGTTACCCATTGGAGATCAAGATATTCTTGAATAACTTTTGTTCTGAAGGTCATAGAGACTTGGAAGTTGGTTCCATCTGAACTAATGTGGGGATGCCCGATCCATTGGTACCATCCCCGAGCTTCTGTGACCTTCGGAAGGGGTCAAACCACCAAATCTCAACAAAAAAGTACACGATATTCCCGAGTAACTTTTTGTCTGAAAGTCGTAGAGACTTGGGCATTTCACACATAATAAAGGGGAGACAGCCACGCACCCACGCCAAATTTCAGCACGTTTCGAGCAAGCAGCGCAGAGTTATTCACCCTATGGTGAATAGGGTTAGGGCTGAAATGAGGGTTAGGGTTAGGGTTGCAATTAGGGTTAGGGTTGCAGCCAGGGTTAGGGTTAGGGTTGGGGATGAAAACCCATTGGAGATCAAGATATTCTTGAATAACTTTTGTTCTGAAGGTCATAGAGACTTGGAAGTTGGTTCCATCTGAACTAATGTGGGGATGCCCGATCCATTGGTACCATCCCCGAGCTTCTGTGACCTTCGGAAGGGGTCAAACCACCAAATCTCAACAAAAAAGTACACGATATTTCCGAGTAACTTTTTGTCTGAAAGTCATAGAGACTTGGGCATTTCACACATAATAAAGGGGAGACAGCCACGCACCCACGCCAAATTTCAGCACGTTTCGAGCAAGCAGCGCAGAGTTATTCACCCTATGGTGAATAGGGTTAGGGCTGAAATGAGGGTTAGGGTTAGGGTTAGGGTTGCAATTAGGGTTAGGGTTGCAGCCAGGGTTAGGGTTAGGGTTGGGGATGAAAACCCATTGGAGATCAAGATATTCTTGAATAACTTTTGTTCTGAAGGTCATAGAGACTTGGAAGTTGGTTCCATCTGAACTAATGTGGGGATGCCCGATCCATTGGTACCATCCCCGAGCTTCTGTGACCTTCGGAAGGGGTCAAACCACCAAATCTCAACAAAAAAGTACACGATATTTCCGAGTAACTTTTTTTCTGAAAGTCGTCGAGACTTGGGCATTTCACACATAATAAAGGGGAGACAGCCACGCACCCACGCCAAATTTCAGCACGTTTCGAGCAAGCAGCGCAGAGTTATTCACCCTATGGTGAATAGGGTTAGGGCTGAAATGAGGGTTAGGGTTAGGGTTAGGGTTGCAATTAGGGTTAGGGTTGCAGCCAGGGTTAGGGTTAGGGTTGGGTTAGGGTTACCCATTGGAGATCAAGATATTCTTGAATAACTTTTGTTCTGAAGGTCATAGAGACTTGGAAGTTGGTTCCATCTGAACTAATGTGGGGATGCCCGATCCATTGGTACCATCCCCGAGCTTCTGTGACCTTCGGAAGGGGTCAAACCACCAAATCTCAACAAAAAAGTACACGATATTTCCGAGTAACTTTTTGTCTGAAAGTCGTCGAGACTTGGGCATTTCACACATAATAAAGGGGAGACAGCCACGCACCCACGCCAAATTTCAGCACGTTTCGAGCAAGCAGCGCAGAGTTATTCACCCTATGGTGAATAGGGTTAGGGCTGAAATGAGGGTTAGGGTTAGGGTTAGGGTTGCAATTAGGGTTAGGGTTGCAGCCAGGGTTAGGGTTAGGGTTGGGGATGAAAACCCATTGGAGATCAAGATATTCTTGAATAACTTTTGTTCTGAAGGTCATAGAGACTTGGAAGTTGGTTCCATCTGAACTAATGTGGGGATGCCCGATCCATTGGTACCATCCCCGAGCTTCTGTGACCTTCGTAAGGGGTCAAACCACCAAATCTCAACAAAAAAGTACACGATATTTCCGAGTAACTTTTTTTCTGAAAGTCGTCGAGACTTGGGCATTTCACACATAATAAAGGGGAGACAGCCACGCACCCACGCCAAATTTCAGCACGTTTCGAGCAAGCAGCGCAGAGTTATTCACCCTATGGTGAATAGGGTTAGGGCTGAAATGAGGGTTAGGGTTAGGGTTAGGGTTGCAATTAGGGTTAGGGTTGCAGCCAGGGTTAGGGTTAGGGTTGGGGATGAAAACCCATTGGAGATCAAGATATTCTTGAATAACTTTTGTTCTGAAGGTCATAGAGACTTGGAAGTTGGTTCCATCTGAACTAATGTGGGGATGCCCGATCCATTGGTACCATCCCCGAGCTTCTGTGACCTTCGGAAGGGGTCAAACCACCAAATCTCAACAAAAAAGTACACGATATTTCCGAGTAACTTTTTTTCTGAAAGTCGTCGAGACTTGGGCATTTCACACATAATAAAGGGGAGACAGCCACGCACCCACGCCAAATTTCAGCACGTTTCGAGCAAGCAGCGCAGAGTTATTCACCCTATGGTGAATAGGGTTAGGGCTGAAATGAGGGTTAGGGTTAGGGTTAGGGTTGCAATTAGGGTTAGGGTTGCAGCCAGGGTTAGGGTTAGGGTTGGGGATGAAAACCCATTGGAGATCAAGATATTCTTGAATAACTTTTGTTCTGAAGGTCATAGAGACTTGGAAGTTGGTTCCATCTGAACTAATGTGGGGATGCCCGATCCATTGGTACCATCCCCGAGCTTCTGTGACCTTCGGAAGGGGTCAAACCACCAAATCTCAACAAAAAAGTACACGATATTTCCGAGTAACTTTTTTTCTGAAAGTCGTCGAGACTTGGGCATTTCACACATAATAAAGGGGAGACAGCCACGCACCCACGCCAAATTTCAGCACGTTTCGAGCAAGCAGCGCAGAGTTATTCACCCTATGGTGAATAGGGTTAGGGCTGAAATGAGGGTTAGGGTTAGGGTTAGGGTTGCAATTAGGGTTAGGGTTGCAGCCAGGGTTAGGGTTAGGGTTGGGGATGAAAACCCATTGGAGATCAAGATATTCTTGAATAACTTTTGTTCTGAAGGTCATAGAGACTTGGAAGTTGGTTCCATCTGAACTAATGTGGGGATGCCCGATCCATTGGTACCATCCCCGAGCTTCTGTGACCTTCGGAAGGGGTCAAACCACCAAATCTCAACAAAAAAGTACACGATATTTCCGAGTAACTTTTTTTCTGAAAGTCGTCGAGACTTGGGCATTTCACACATAATAAAGGGGAGACAGCCACGCACCCACGCCAAATTTCAGCACGTTTCGAGCAAGCAGCGCAGAGTTATTCACCCTATGGTGAATAGGGTTAGGGCTGAAATGAGGGTTAGGGTTAGGGTTAGGGTTGCAATTAGGGTTAGGGTTGCAGCCAGGGTTAGGGTTAGGGTTGGGGATGAAAACCCATTGGAGATCAAGATATTCTTGAATAACTTTTGTTCTGAAGGTCATAGAGACTTGGAAGTTGGTTCCATCTGAACTAATGTGGGGATGCCCGATCCATTGGTACCATCCCCGAGCTTCTGTGACCTTCGGAAGGGGTCAAACCACCAAATCTCAACAAAAAAGTACACGATATTTCCGAGTAACTTTTTGTCTGAAAGTCGTAGAGACTTGGGCATTTCACACATAATAAAGGGGAGACAGCCACGCACCCACGCCAAATTTCAGCACGTTTCGAGCAAGCAGCGCAGAGTTATTCACCCTATGGTGAATAGGGTTAGGGCTGAAATGAGGGTTAGGGTTAGGGTTAGGGTTGCAATTAGGGTTAGGGTTGCAGCCAGGGTTAGGGTTAGGGTTGGGGATGAAAACCCATTGGAGATCAAGATATTCTTGAACAACTTTTGTTCTGAAGGTCATAGAGACTTGGAAGTTGGTTCCATCTGAACTAATGTGGGGATGCCCGATCCATTGGTACCATCCCCGAGCTTCTGTGACCTTCGGAAGGGGTCAAACCACCAAATCTCAACAAAAAAGTACACGATATTTCCGAGTAACTTTTTGTCTGAAAGTCATAGAGACTTGGGCATTTCACACATAATAAAGGGGAGACAGCCACGCACCCACGCCAAATTTCAGCACGTTTCGAGCAAGCAGCGCAGAGTTATTCACCCTATGGTGAATAGGGTTAGGGCTGAAATGAGGGTTAGGGTTAGGGTTAGGGTTGCAATTAGGGTTAGGGTTGCAGCCAGGGTTAGGGTTAGGGTTGGGGATGAAAACCCATTGGAGATCAAGATATTCTTGAATAACTTTTGTTCTGAAGGTCATAGAGACTTGGAAGTTGGTTCCATCTGAACTAATGTGGGGATGCCCGATCCATTGGTACCATCCCCGAGCTTCTGTGACCTTCGGAAGGGGTCAAACCACCAAATCTCAACAAAAAAGTACACGATATTTCCGAGTAACTTTTTGTCTGAAAGTCGTAGAGACTTGGGCATTTCACACATAATAAAGGGGAGACAGCCACGCACCCACGCCAAATTTCAGCACGTTTCGAGCAAGCAGCGCAGAGTTATTCACCCTATGGTGAATAGGGTTAGGGCTGAAATGAGGGTTAGGGTTAGGGTTAGGGTTGCAATTAGGGTTAGGGTTGCAGCCAGGGTTAGGGTTAGGGTTGGGGATGAAAACCCATTGGAGATCAAGATATTCTTGAACAACTTTTGTTCTGAAGGTCATAGAGACTTGGAAGTTGGTTCCATCTGAACTAATGTGGGGATGCCCGATCCATTGGTACCATCCCCGAGCTTCTGTGACCTTCGGAAGGGGTCAAACCACCAAATCTCAACAAAAAAGTACACAATATTTCCGAGTAACTTTTTTTCTGAAAGTCGTCGAGACTTGGGCATTTCACACATAATAAAAGGGAGACAGCCACGCACCCACGCCAAATTTCAGCACGTTTCGAGCAAGCAGCGCAGAGTTATTCACCCTATGGTGAATAGGGTTAGGGCTGAAATGAGGGTTAGGGTTAGGGTTAGGGTTGCAATTAGGGTTAGGGTTGCAGCCAGGGTTAGGGTTAGGGTTGGGGATGAAAACCCATTGGAGATCAAGATATTCTTGAATAACTTTTGTTCTGAAGGTCATAGAGACTTGGAAGTTGGTTCCATCTGAACTAATGTGGGGATGCCCGATCCATTGGTACCATCCCCGAGCTTCTTTGACCTTCGGAAGGGGTCAAACCACCAAATCTCAACAAAAAAGTACACGATATTTCCGAGTAACTTTTTGTCTGAAAGTCGTAGAGACTTGGGCATTTCACACATAATAAAGGGGAGACAGCCACGCACCCACGCCAAATTTCAGCACGTTTCGAGCAAGCAGCGCAGAGTTATTCACCCTATGGTGAATAGGGTTAGGGCTGAAATGAGGGTTAGGGTTAGGGTTAGGGTTGCAATTAGGGTTAGGGTTGCAGCCAGGGTTAGGGTTAGGGTTGGGGATGAAAACCCATTGGAGATCAAGATATTCTTGAATAACTTTTGTTCTGAAGGTCATAGAGACTTGGAAGTTGGTTCCATCTGAACTAATGTGGGGATGCCCGATCCATTGGTACCATCCCCGAGCTTCTGTGACCTTCGGAAGGGGTCAAACCACCAAATCTCAACAAAAAAGTACACGATATTTCCGAGTAACTTTTTTTCTGAAAGTCGTCGAGACTTGGGCATTTCACACATAATAAAGGGGAGACAGCCACGCACCCACGCCAAATTTCAGCACGTTTCGAGCAAGCAGCGCAGAGTTATTCACCCTATGGTGAATAGGGTTAGGGCTGAAATGAGGGTTAGGGTTAGGGTTAGGGTTGCAATTAGGGTTAGGGTTGCAGCCAGGGTTAGGGTTAGGGTTGGGGATGAAAACCCATTGGAGATCAAGATATTCTTGAATAACTTTTGTTCTGAAGGTCATAGAGACTTGGAAGTTGGTTCCATCTGAACTAATGTGGGGATGCCCGATCCATTGGTACCATCCCCGAGCTTCTGTGACCTTCGGAAGGGGTCAAACCACCAAATCTCAACAAAAAAGTACACGATATTTCCGAGTAACTTTTTGTCTGAAAGTCGTCGAGACTTGGGCATTTCACACATAATAAAGGGGAGACAGCCACGCACCCACGCCAAATTTCAGCACGTTTCGAGCAAGCAGCGCAGAGTTATTCACCCTATGGTGAATAGGGTTAGGGCTGAAATGAGGGTTAGGGTTAGGGTTAGGGTTGCAATTAGGGTTAGGGTTGCAGCCAGGGTTAGGGTTAGGGTTGGGGATGAAAACCCATTGGAGATCAAGATATTCTTGAATAACTTTTGTTCTGAAGGTCATAGAGACTTGGAAGTTGGTTCCATCTGAACTAATGTGGGGATGCCCGATCCATTGGTACCATCCCCGAGCTTCTGTGACCTTCGGAAGGGGTCAAACCACCAAATCTCAACAAAAAAGTACACGATATTTCCGAGTAACTTTTTGTCTGAAAGTCGTCGAGACTTGGGCATTTCACACATAATAAAGGGGAGACAGCCACGCACCCACGCCAAATTTCAGCACGTTTCGAGCAAGCAGCGCAGAGTTATTCACCCTATGGTGAATAGGGTTAGGGCTGAAATGAGGGTTAGGGTTAGGGTTAGGGTTGCAATTAGGGTTAGGGTTGCAGCCAGGGTTAGGGTTAGGGTTGGGGATGAAAACCCATTGGAGATCAAGATATTCTTGAACAACTTTTGTTCTGAAGGTCATAGAGACTTGGAAGTTGGTTCCATCTGAACTAATGCGGGGATGCCCGATCCATTGGTACCATCCCCGAGCTTCTGTGACCTTCGGAAGGGGTCAAACCACCAAATCTCAACAAAAAAGTACACGATATTTCCGAGTAACTTTTTTTCTGAAAGTCGTCGAGACTTGGGCATTTCACACATAATAAAGGGGAGACAGCCACGCACCCACGCCAAATTTCAGCACGTTTCGAGCAAGCAGCGCAGAGTTATTCACCCTATGGTCAATAGGGTTAGGGCTGAAATGAGGGTTAGGGTTAGGGTTAGGGTTGCAATTAGGGTTAGGGTTGCAGCCAGGGTTAGGGTTAGGGTTGGGGATGAAAACCCATTGGAGATCAAGATATTCTTGAATAACTTTTGTTCTGAAGGTCATAGAGACTTGGAAGTTGGTTCCATCTGAACTAATGTGGGGATGCCCGATCCATTGGTACCATCCCCGAGCTTCTGTGACCTTCGGAAGGGGTCAAACCACCAAATCTCAACAAAAAAGTACACGATATTTCCGAGTAACTTTTTGTCTGAAAGTCGTCGAGACTTGGGCATTTCACACATAATAAAGGGGAGACAGCCACGCACCCACGCCAAATTTCAGCACGTTTCGAGCAAGCAGCGCAGAGTTATTCACCCTATGGTGAATAGGGTTAGGGCTGAAATGAGGGTTAGGGTTAGGGTTAGGGTTGCAATTAGGGTTAGGGTTGCAGCCAGGGTTAGGGTTAGGGTTGGGGATGAAAACCCATTGGAGATCAAGATATTCTTGAATAACTTTTGTTCTGAAGGTCATAGAGACTTGGAAGTTGGTTCCATCTGAACTAATGTGGGGATGCCCGATCCATTGGTACCATCCCCGAGCTTCTGTGACCTTCGGAAGGGGTCAAACCACCAAATCTCAACAAAAAAGTACACGATATTTCCGAGTAACTTTTTGTCTGAAAGTCGTCGAGACTTGGGCATTTCACACATAATAAAGGGGAGACAGCCACGCACCCACGCCAAATTTCAGCACGTTTCGAGCAAGCAGCGCAGAGTTATTCACCCTATGGTGAATAGGGTTAGGGCTGAAATGAGGGTTAGGGTTAGGGTTAGGGTTGCAATTAGGGTTAGGGTTGCAGCCAGGGTTAGGGTTAGGGTTGGGGATGAAAACCCATTGGAGATCAAGATATTCTTGAACAACTTTTGTTCTGAAGGTCATAGAGACTTGGAAGTTGGTTCCATCTGAACTAATGTGGGGATGCCCGATCCATTGGTACCATCCCCGAGCTTCTGTGACCTTCGGAAGGGGTCAAACCACCAAATCTCAACAAAAAAGTACACGATATTTCCGAGTAACTTTTTGTCTGAAAGTCGTCGAGACTTGGGCATTTCACACATAATAAAGGGGAGACAGCCACGCACCCACGCCAAATTTCAGCACGTTTCGAGCAAGCAGCGCAGAGTTATTCACCCTATGGTGAATAGGGTTAGGGCTGAAATGAGGGTTAGGGTTAGGGTTAGGGTTGCAATTAGGGTTAGGGTTGCAGCCAGGGTTAGGGTTAGGGTTGGGGATGAAAACCCATTGGAGATCAAGATATTCTTGAATAACTTTTGTTCTGAAGGTCATAGAGACTTGGAAGTTGGTTCCATCTGAACTAATGTGGGGATGCCCGATCCATTGGTACCATCCCCGAGCTTCTGTGACCTTCGGAAGGGGTCAAACCACCAAATCTCAACAAAAAAGTACACGATATTTCCGAGTAACTTTTTTTCTGAAAGTCGTCGAGACTTGGGCATTTCACACATAATAAAGGGGAGACAGCCACGCACCCACGCCAAATTTCAGCACGTTTCGAGCAAGCAGCGCAGAGTTATTCACCCTATGGTGAATAGGGTTAGGGCTGAAATGAGGGTTAGGGTTAGGGTTAGGGTTGCAATTAAGGTTAGGGTTGCAGCCAGGGTTAGGGTTAGGGTTGGGGATGAAAACCCATTGGAGATCAAGATATTCTTGAACAACTTTTGTTCTGAAGGTCATAGAGACTTGGAAGTTGGTTCCATCTGAACTAATGCGGGGATGCCCGATCCATTGGTACCATCCCCGAGCTTCTGTGACCTTCGGAAGGGGTCAAACCACCAAATCTCAACAAAAAAGTACACGATATTTCCGAGTAACTTTTTTTCTGAAAGTCGTCGAGACTTGGGCATTTCACACATAATAAAGGGGAGACAGCCACGCACCCACGCCAAATTTCAGCACGTTTCGAGCAAGCAGCGCAGAGTTATTCACCCTATGGTGAATAGGGTTAGGGCTGAAATGAGGGTTAGGGTTAGGGTTAGGGTTGCAATTAGGGTTAGGGTTGCAGCCAGGGTTAGGGTTAGGGTTGGGGATGAAAACCCATTGGAGATCAAGATATTCTTGAATAACTTTTGTTCTGAAGGTCATAGAGACTTGGAAGTTGGTTCCATCTGAACTAATGTGGGGATGCCCGATCCATTGGTACCATCCCCGAGCTTCTGTGACCTTCGGAAGGGGTCAAACCACCAAATCTCAACAAAAAAGTACACGATATTTCCGAGTAACTTTTTTTCTGAAAGTCGTCGAGACTTGGGCATTTCACACATAATAAAGGGGAGACAGCCACGCACCCACGCCAAATTTCAGCACGTTTCGAGCAAGCAGCGCAGAGTTATTCACCCTATGGTGAATAGGGTTAGGGCTGAAATGAGGGTTAGGGTTAGGGTTAGGGTTGCAATTAAGGTTAGGGTTGCAGCCAGGGTTAGGGTTAGGGTTGGGGATGAAAACCCATTGGAGATCAAGATATTCTTGAACAACTTTTGTTCTGAAGGTCATAGAGACTTGGAAGTTGGTTCCATCTGAACTAATGCGGGGATGCCCGATCCATTGGTACCATCCCCGAGCTTCTGTGACCTTCGGAAGGGGTCAAACCACCAAATCTCAACAAAAAAGTACACGATATTTCCGAGTAACTTTTTTTCTGAAAGTCGTCGAGACTTGGGCATTTCACACATAATAAAGGGGAGACAGCCACGCACCCACGCCAAATTTCAGCACGTTTCGAGCAAGCAGCGCAGAGTTATTCACCCTATGGTGAATAGGGTTAGGGCTGAAATGAGGGTTAGGGTTAGGGTTAGGGTTGCAATTAGGGTTAGGGTTGCAGCCAGGGTTAGGGTTAGGGTTGGGGATGAAAACCCATTGGAGATCAAGATATTCTTGAATAACTTTTGTTCTGAAGGTCATAGAGACTTGGAAGTTGGTTCCATCTGAACTAATGTGGGGATGCCCGATCCATTGGTACCATCCCCGAGCTTCTGTGACCTTCGGAAGGGGTCAAACCACCAAATCTCAACAAAAAAGTACACGATATTTCCGAGTAACTTTTTGTCTGAAAGTCGTCGAGACTTGGGCATTTCACACATAATAAAGGGGAGACAGCCACGCACCCACGCCAAATTTCAGCACGTTTCGAGCAAGCAGCGCAGAGTTATTCACCCTATGGTGAATAGGGTTAGGGCTGAAATGAGGGTTAGGGTTAGGGTTAGGGTTGCAATTAGGGTTAGGGTTGCAGCCAGGGTTAGGGTTAGGGTTGGGGATGAAAACCCATTGGAGATCAAGATATTCTTGAACAACTTTTGTTCTGAAGGTCATAGAGACTTGGAAGTTGGTTCCATCTGAACTAATGTGGGGATGCCCGATCCATTGGTACCATCCCCGAGCTTCTGTGACCTTCGGAAGGGGTCAAACCACCAAATCTCAACAAAAAAGTACACAATATTTCCGAGTAACTTTTTTTCTGAAAGTCGTCGAGACTTGGGCATTTCACACATAATAAAGGGGAGACAGCCACGCACCCACGCCAAATTTCAGCACGTTTCGAGCAAGCAGCGCAGAGTTATTCACCCTATAGTGAATAGGGTTAGGGCTGAAATGAGGGTTAGGGTTAGGGTTAGGGTTGCAATTAGGGTTAGGGTTGCAGCCAGGGTTAGGGTTAGGGTTGGGGATGAAAACCCATTGGAGATCAAGATATTCTTGAATAACTTTTGTTCTGAAGGTCATAGAGACTTGGAAGTTGGTTCCATCTGAACTAATGTGGGGATGCCCGATCCATTGGTACCATCCCCGAGCTTCTGTGACCTTCGGAAGGGGTCAAACCACCAAATCTCAACAAAAAAGTACACGATATTTCCGAGTAACTTTTTGTCTGAAAGTCGTCGAGACTTGGGCATTTCACACATAATAAAGGGGAGACAGCCACGCACCCACGCCAAATTTCAGCACGTTTCGAGCAAGCAGCGCAGAGTTATTCACCCTATGGTGAATAGGGTTAGGGCTGAAATGAGGGTTAGGGTTAGGGTTAGGGTTGCAATTAGGGTTAGGGTTGCAGCCAGGGTTAGGGTTAGGGTTGGGGATGAAAACCCATTGGAGATCAAGATATTCTTGAATAACTTTTGTTCTGAAGGTCATAGAGACTTGGAAGTTGGTTCCATCTGAACTAATGTGGGGATGCCCGATCCATTGGTACCATCCCCGAGCTTCTGTGACCTTCGGAAGGGGTCAAACCACCAAATCTCAACAAAAAAGTACACGATATTTCCGAGTAACTTTTTTTCTGAAAGTCGTCGAGACTTGGGCATTTCACACATAATAAAGGGGAGACAGCCACGCACCCACGCCAAATTTCAGCACGTTTCGAGCAAGCAGCGCAGAGTTATTCACCCTATGGTGAATAGGGTTAGGGCTGAAATGAGGGTTAGGGTTAGGGTTAGGGTTGCAATTAGGGTTAGGGTTGCAGCCAGGGTTAGGGTTAGGGTTGGGGATGAAAACCCATTGGAGATCAAGATATTCTTGAACAACTTTTGTTCTGAAGGTCATAGAGACTTGGAAGTTGGTTCCATCTGAACTAATGTGGGGATGCCCGATCCATTGGTACCATCCCCGAGCTTCTGTGACCTTCGGAAGGGGTCAAACCACCAAATCTCAACAAAAAAGTACACGATATTTCCGAGTAACTTTTTGTCTGAAAGTCGTCGAGACTTGGGCATTTCACACATAATAAAGGGGAGACAGCCACGCACCCACGCCAAATTTCAGCACGTTTCGAGCAAGCAGCGCAGAGTTATTCACCCTATGGTGAATAGGGTTAGGGCTGAAATGAGGGTTAGGGTTAGGGTTAGGGTTGCAATTAGGGTTAGGGTTGCAGCCAGGGTTAGGGTTAGGGTTGGGGATGAAAACCCATTGGAGATCAAGATATTCTTGAATAACTTTTGTTCTGAAGGTCATAGAGACTTGGAAGTTGGTTCCATCTGAACTAATGTGGGGATGCCCGATCCATTGGTACCATCCCCGAGCTTCTGTGACCTTCGGAAGGGGTCAAACCACCAAATCTCAACAAAAAAGTACACGATATTTCCGAGTAACTTTTTTTCTGAAAGTCGTCGAGACTTGGGCATTTCACACATAATAAAGGGGAGACAGCCACGCACCCACGCCAAATTTCAGCACGTTTCGAGCAAGCAGCGCAGAGTTATTCACCCTATGGTGAATAGGGTTAGGGCTGAAATGAGGGTTAGGGTTAGGGTTAGGGTTGCAATTAGGGTTAGGGTTGCAGCCAGGGTTAGGGTTAGGGTTGGGGATGAAAACCCATTGGAGATCAAGATATTCTTGAACAACTTTTGTTCTGAAGGTCATAGAGACTTGGAAGTTGGTTCCATCTGAACTAATGCGGGGATGCCCGATCCATTGGTACCATCCCCGAGCTTCTGTGACCTTCGGAAGGGGTCAAACCACCAAATCTCAACAAAAAAGTACACGATATTTCCGAGTAACTTTTTTTCTGAAAGTCGTCGAGACTTGGGCATTTCACACATAATAAAGGGGAGACAGCCACGCACCCACGCCAAATTTCAGCACGTTTCGAGCAAGCAGCGCAGAGTTATTCACCCTATGGTGAATAGGGTTAGGGCTGAAATGAGGGTTAGGGTTAGGGTTAGGGTTGCAATTAGGGTTAGGGTTGCAGCCAGGGTTAGGGTTAGGGTTGGGGATGAAAACCCATTGGAGATCAAGATATTCTTGAATAACTTTTGTTCTGAAGGTCATAGAGACTTGGAAGTTGGTTCCATCTGAACTAATGTGGGGATGCCCGATCCATTGGTACCATCCCCGAGCTTCTGTGACCTTCGGAAGGGGTCAAACCACCAAATCTCAACAAAAAAGTACACGATATTTCCGAGTAACTTTTTTTCTGAAAGTCGTCGAGACTTGGGCATTTCACACATAATAAAGGGGAGACAGCCACGCACCCACGCCAAATTTCAGCACGTTTCGAGCAAGCAGCGCAGAGTTATTCACCCTATGGTGAATAGGGTTAGGGCTGAAATGAGGGTTAGGGTTAGGGTTAGGGTTGCAATTAGGGTTAGGGTTGCAGCCAGGGTTAGGGTTAGGGTTGGGGATGAAAACCCATTGGAGATCAAGATATTCTTGAATAACTTTTGTTCTGAAGGTCATAGAGACTTGGAAGTTGGTTCCATCTGAACTAATGTGGGGATGCCCGATCCATTGGTACCATCCCCGAGCTTCTGTGACCTTCGGAAGGGGTCAAACCACCAAATCTCAACAAAAAAGTACACGATATTTCCGAGTAACTTTTTTTCTGAAAGTCGTCGAGACTTGGGCATTTCACACATAATAAAGGGGAGACAGCCACGCACCCACGCCAAATTTCAGCACGTTTCGAGCAAGCAGCGCAGAGTTATTCACCCTATGGTGAATAGGGTTAGGGCTGAAATGAGGGTTAGGGTTAGGGTTAGGGTTGCAATTAGGGTTAGGGTTGCAGCCAGGGTTAGGGTTAGGGTTGGGGATGAAAACCCATTGGAGATCAAGATATTCTTGAATAACTTTTGTTCTGAAGGTCATAGAGACTTGGAAGTTGGTTCCATCTGAACTAATGCGGGGATGCCCGATCCATTGGTACCATCCCCGAGCTTCTGTGACCTTCGGAAGGGGTCAAACCACCAAATCTCAACAAAAAAGTACACGATATTTCCGAGTAACTTTTTTTCTGAAAGTCGTCGAGACTTGGGCATTTCACACATAATAAAGGGGAGACAGCCACGCACCCACGCCAAATTTCAGCACGTTTCGAGCAAGCAGCGCAGAGTTATTCACCCTATGGTGAATAGGGTTAGGGCTGAAATGAGGGTTAGGGTTAGGGTTAGGGTTGCAATTAGGGTTAGGGTTGCAGCCAGGGTTAGGGTTAGGGTTGGGGATGAAAACCCATTGGAGATCAAGATATTCTTGAATAACTTTTGTTCTGAAGGTCATAGAGACTTGGAAGTTGGTTCCATCTGAACTAATGTGGGGATGCCCGATCCATTGGTACCATCCCCGAGCTTCTGTGACCTTCGGAAGGGGTCAAACCACCAAATCTCAACAAAAAAGTACACGATATTTCCGAGTAACTTTTTTTCTGAAAGTCGTCGAGACTTGGGCATTTCACACATAATAAAGGGGAGACAGCCACGCACCCACGCCAAATTTCAGCACGTTTCGAGCAAGCAGCGCAGAGTTATTCACCCTATGGTGAATAGGGTTAGGGCTGAAATGAGGGTTAGGGTTAGGGTTAGGGTTGCAATTAGGGTTAGGGTTGCAGCCAGGGTTAGGGTTAGGGTTGGGGATGAAAACCCATTGGAGATCAAGATATTCTTGAATAACTTTTGTTCTGAAGGTCATAGAGACTTGGAAGTTGGTTCCATCTGAACTAATGCGGGGATGCCCGATCCATTGGTACCATCCCCGAGCTTCTGTGACCTTCGGAAGGGGTCAAACCACCAAATCTCAACAAAAAAGTACACGATATTTCCGAGTAACTTTTTTTCTGAAAGTCGTCGAGACTTGGGCATTTCACACATAATAAAGGGGAGACAGCCACGCACCCACGCCAAATTTCAGCACGTTTCGAGCAAGCAGCGCAGAGTTATTCACCCTATGGTGAATAGGGTTAGGGCTGAAATGAGGGTTAGGGTTAGGGTTAGGGTTGCAATTAGGGTTAGGGTTGCAGCCAGGGTTAGGGTTAGGGTTGGGGATGAAAACCCATTGGAGATCAAGATATTCTTGAATAACTTTTGTTCTGAAGGTCATAGAGACTTGGAAGTTGGTTCCATCTGAACTAATGTGGGGATGCCCGATCCATTGGTACCATCCCCGAGCTTCTGTGACCTTCGGAAGGGGTCAAACCACCAAATCTCAACAAAAAAGTACACGATATTTCCGAGTAACTTTTTTTCTGAAAGTCGTCGAGACTTGGGCATTTCACACATAATAAAGGGGAGACAGCCACGCACCCACGCCAAATTTCAGCACGTTTCGAGCAAGCAGCGCAGAGTTATTCACCCTATGGTGAATAGGGTTAGGGCTGAAATGAGGGTTAGGGTTAGGGTTAGGGTTGCAATTAGGGTTAGGGTTGCAGCCAGGGTTAGGGTTAGGGTTGGGGATGAAAACCCATTGGAGATCAAGATATTCTTGAATAACTTTTGTTCTGAAGGTCATAGAGACTTGGAAGTTGGTTCCATCTGAACTAATGCGGGGATGCCCGATCCATTGGTACCATCCCCGAGCTTCTGTGACCTTCGGAAGGGGTCAAACCACCAAATCTCAACAAAAAAGTACACGATATTTCCGAGTAACTTTTTTTCTGAAAGTCGTCGAGACTTGGGCATTTCACACATAATAAAGGGGAGACAGCCACGCACCCACGCCAAATTTCAGCACGTTTCGAGCAAGCAGCGCAGAGTTATTCACCCTATGGTGAATAGGGTTAGGGCTGAAATGAGGGTTAGGGTTAGGGTTAGGGTTGCAATTAGGGTTAGGGTTGCAGCCAGGGTTAGGGTTAGGGTTGGGGATGAAAACCCATTGGAGATCAAGATATTCTTGAACAACTTTTGTTCTGAAGGTCATAGAGACTTGGAAGTTGGTTCCATCTGAACTAATGTGGGGATGCCCGATCCATTGGTACCATCCCCGAGCTTCTGTGACCTTCGGAAGGGGTCAAACCACCAAATCTCAACAAAAAAGTACACGATATTTCCGAGTAACTTTTTTTCTGAAAGTCGTCGAGACTTGGGCATTTCACACATAATAAAGGGGAGACAGCCACGCACCCACGCCAAATTTCAGCACGTTTCGAGCAAGCAGCGCAGAGTTATTCACCCTATGGTGAATAGGGTTAGGGCTGAAATGAGGGTTAGGGTTAGGGTTAGGGTTGCAATTAGGGTTAGGGTTGCAGCCAGGGTTAGGGTTAGGGTTGGGGATGAAAACCCATTGGAGATCAAGATATTCTTGAATAACTTTTGTTCTGAAGGTCATAGAGACTTGGAAGTTGGTTCCATCTGAACTAATGTGGGGATGCCCGATCCATTGGTACCATCCCCGAGCTTCTGTGACCTTCGGAAGGGGTCAAACCACCAAATCTCAACAAAAAAGTACACGATATTTCCGAGTAACTTTTTTTCTGAAAGTCGTCGAGACTTGGGCATTTCACACATAATAAAGGGGAGACAGCCACGCACCCACGCCAAATTTCAGCACGTTTCGAGCAAGCAGCGCAGAGTTATTCACCCTATGGTGAATAGGGTTAGGGCTGAAATGAGGGTTAGGGTTAGGGTTAGGGTTGCAATTAGGGTTAGGGTTGCAGCCAGGGTTAGGGTTAGGGTTGGGGATGAAAACCCATTGGAGATCAAGATATTCTTGAATAACTTTTGTTCTGAAGGTCATAGAGACTTGGAAGTTGGTTCCATCTGAACTAATGTGGGGATGCCCGATCCATTGGTACCATCCCCGAGCTTCTGTGACCTTCGGAAGGGGTCAAACCACCAAATCTCAACAAAAAAGTACACGATATTTCCGAGTAACTTTTTTTCTGAAAGTCGTCGAGACTTGGGCATTTCACACATAATAAAGGGGAGACAGCCACGCACCCACGCCAAATTTCAGCACGTTTCGAGCAAGCAGCGCAGAGTTATTCACCCTATGGTGAATAGGGTTAGGGCTGAAATGAGGGTTAGGGTTAGGGTTAGGGTTGCAATTAGGGTTAGGGTTGCAGCCAGGGTTAGGGTTAGGGTTGGGGATGAAAACCCATTGGAGATCAAGATATTCTTGAATAACTTTTGTTCTGAAGGTCATAGAGACTTGGAAGTTGGTTCCATCTGAACTAATGTGGGGATGCCCGATCCATTGGTACCATCCCCGAGCTTCTGTGACCTTCGGAAGGGGTCAAACCACCAAATCTCAACAAAAAAGTACACGATATTTCCGAGTAACTTTTTGTCTGAAAGTCGTAGAGACTTGGGCATTTCACACATAATAAAGGGGAGACAGCCACGCACCCACGCCAAATTTCAGCACGTTTCCAGCAAGCAGCGCAGAGTTATTCACCCTATGGTGAATAGGGTTAGGGCTGAAATGAGGGTTAGGGTTAGGGTTAGGGTTGCAATTAGGGTTAGGGTTGCAGCCAGGGTTAGGGTTAGGGTTGGGGATGAAAACCCATTGGAGATCAAGATATTCTTGAACAACTTTTGTTCTGAAGGTCATAGAGACTTGGAAGTTGGTTCCATCTGAACTAATGTGGGGATGCCCGATCCATTGGTACCATCCCCGAGCTTCTGTGACCTTCGGAAGGGGTCAAACCAGCAAATCTCAACAAAAAAGTACACGATATTTCCGAGTAACTTTTTTTCTGAAAGTCGTCGAGACTTGGGCATTTCACACATAATAAAGGGGAGACAGCCACGCACCCACGCCAAATTTCAGCACGTTTCGAGCAAGCAGCGCAGAGTTATTCACCCTATGGTGAATAGGGTTAGGGCTGAAATGAGGGTTAGGGTTAGGGTTAGGGTTGCAATTAGGGTTAGGGTTGCAGCCAGGGTTAGGGTTAGGGTTGGGGATGAAAACCCATTGGAGATCAAGATATTCTTGAATAACTTTTGTTCTGAAGGTCATAGAGACTTGGAAGTTGGTTCCATCTGAACTAATGCGGGGATGCCCGATCCATTGGTACCATCCCCGAGCTTCTGTGACCTTCGGAAGGGGTCAAACCACCAAATCTCAACAAAAAAGTACACGATATTTCCGAGTAACTTTTTTTCTGAAAGTCGTCGAGACTTGGGCATTTCACACATAATAAAGGGGAGACAGCCACGCACCCACGCCAAATTTCAGCACGTTTCGAGCAAGCAGCGCAGAGTTATTCACCCTATGGTGAATAGGGTTAGGGCTGAAATGAGGGTTAGGGTTAGGGTTAGGGTTGCAATTAGGGTTAGGGTTGCAGCCAGGGTTAGGGTTAGGGTTGGGGATGAAAACCCATTGGAGATCAAGATATTCTTGAATAACTTTTGTTCTGAAGGTCATAGAGACTTGGAAGTTGGTTCCATCTGAACTAATGCGGGGATGCCCGATCCATTGGTACCATCCCCGAGCTTCTGTGACCTTCGGAAGGGGTCAAACCACCAAATCTCAACAAAAAAGTACACGATATTTCCGAGTAACTTTTTTTCTGAAAGTCGTCGAGACTTGGGCATTTCACACATAATAAAGGGGAGACAGCCACGCACCCACGCCAAATTTCAGCACGTTTCGAGCAAGCAGCGCAGAGTTATTCACCCTATGGTGAATAGGGTTAGGGCTGAAATGAGGGTTAGGGTTAGGGTTAGGGTTGCAATTAGGGTTAGGGTTGCAGCCAGGGTTAGGGTTAGGGTTGGGGATGAAAACCCATTGGAGATCAAGATATTCTTGAACAACTTTTGTTCTGAAGGTCATAGAGACTTGGAAGTTGGTTCCATCTGAACTAATGTGGGGATGCCCGATCCATTGGTACCATCCCCGAGCTTCTGTGACCTTCGGAAGGGGTCAAACCAGCAAATCTCAACAAAAAAGTACACGATATTTCCGAGTAACTTTTTTTCTGAAAGTCGTCGAGACTTGGGCATTTCACACATAATAAAGGGGAGACAGCCACGCACCCACGCCAAATTTCAGCACGTTTCGAGCAAGCAGCGCAGAGTTATTCACCCTATGGTGAATAGGGTTAGGGCTGAAATGAGGGTTAGGGTTAGGGTTAGGGTTGCAATTAGGGTTAGGGTTGCAGCCAGGGTTAGGGTTAGGGTTGGGGATGAAAACCCATTGGAGATCAAGATATTCTTGAATAACTTTTGTTCTGAAGGTCATAGAGACTTGGAAGTTGGTTCCATCTGAACTAATGCGGGGATGCCCGATCCATTGGTACCATCCCCGAGCTTCTGTGACCTTCGGAAGGGGTCAAACCACCAAATCTCAACAAAAAAGTACACGATATTTCCGAGTAACTTTTTTTCTGAAAGTCGTCGAGACTTGGGCATTTCACACATAATAAAGGGGAGACAGCCACGCACCCACGCCAAATTTCAGCACGTTTCGAGCAAGCAGCGCAGAGTTATTCACCCTATGGTGAATAGGGTTAGGGCTGAAATGAGGGTTAGGGTTAGGGTTAGGGTTGCAATTAGGGTTAGGGTTGCAGCCAGGGTTAGGGTTAGGGTTGGGGATGAAAACCCATTGGAGATCAAGATATTCTTGAACAACTTTTGTTCTGAAGGTCATAGAGACTTGGAAGTTGGTTCCATCTGAACTAATGTGGGGATGCCCGACCCATTGGTACCATCCCCGAGCTTCTGTGACCTTCGGAAGGGGTCAAACCACCAAATCTCAACAAAAAAGTACACGATATTTCCGAGTAACTTTTTTTCTGAAAGTCGTCGAGACTTGGGCATTTCACACATAATAAAGGGGAGACAGCCACGCACCCACGCCAAATTTCAGCACGTTTCGAGCAAGCAGCGCAGAGTTATTCACCCTATGGTGAATAGGGTTAGGGCTGAAATGAGGGTTAGGGTTAGGGTTAGGGTTGCAATTAGGGTTAGGGTTGCAGCCAGGGTTAGGGTTAGGGTTGGGGATGAAAACCCATTGGAGATCAAGATATTCTTGAATAACTTTTGTTCTGAAGGTCATAGAGACTTGGAAGTTGGTTCCATCTGAACTAATGTGGGGATGCCCGATCCATTGGTACCATCCCCGAGCTTCTGTGACCTTC